>NC_142590.1:600000-1200000 GCF_965207765.1 Zootoca vivipara
TTATGTCCTCATTCTTTCAGGGTGGTTTTTAAGGTGAGCAGTTGGCACAGCGGTTCATCCCTTTGCCCACTTTACCCGTCAAGTTCAAGGGACCTCCAATGTGTGCCAGCTTTCTCTCGAGTCTTGTTCTCTGTATGATATTGTATGAAATAGACTTCAATAAAATTTCAAAAATAATGTAAGGTCTGGAATTTATTAGAAATGACACCCCCAATCTTTTGCCTTCCCTTTTGGGTACTGGTGGGGAGGGAGGCTTAAAGGAGAACAGCCTGTCCTGCAATTATCTTTGTGCTCTTACAACCTGTGACAGCTGAGGAAGCGTCTCAGTCGCAGTAAATGGATCTGAGTAAAAGAAGTTAAACTTAAGCACCTGGGAGAAAAGGTTAGTTCCACGCACAAATTAGCATTTTATTAATCATCACTTGAAGCTGAAACAGAAGCACAGCACAGCATGTTGCAGGCCAGAACCTAAATCTCACAAGGGTAATCCTTTTTAGCAGCTTTCAGTTTAGGAGCTGAATGCCCATGAGAGGAAATCTAGAAAGTAAAGAGTTTTAGCTGGCAGCTCAAATCTAGCAGGGAAGCCTTGAGTGGTTGTAGTAAACCTCGACCAGACACAGAAATTGCACTCAAGTTTGGAAAGGACTAAAGTTGTACGTTTTACCAAGCCCACAATGCCTAGATCAGGCGCCCCTAAGGCCCACGAGGCACATCCGGGCCACCAGGGTCAGGAGGAGATTGCGGAGGAGACGCCCCGTGCGCTCCAGACCCCGTCTTCCGCTTGCGGCCTCCTCACGCGTCGCTTGGGCAGCCTGGGCCGCCTCCCCGCCCCTGCCTGCCCGCCTCAGCCGCCACCCACTGTGGGGTAAAGAGGCCAAGAGGGCAGCCTTGAAGGGGGATCAGTGTCTCTGAGGCACCTGAGAAGCGAGGAAGGAGGGGAGAAAGGCTTTCTCCTGGTTTGCGTTTCCCCCCCAAATGCTGACAAAGTTTTCAAAACACTGCCCAGGAACACTGTGAGAGAATCATGAAGCAAAGGAAGCAGGCCCGCGTTGGCACCGCATCCCTTTCAGGACGAAGTGAGCAAGGACGGGCCCGGCGTGAGGGCCTTGCTGGCACTGCAGTGCACTGTGCCCTCGCTGCTGCTTCCCAGGGTACCTGCCTCGCCCCCCGCCCCCCCCCCGGGCCTGGTGCCAGCCCCGATCTGGCACGGTGCGCCTGCAATGCTGTGAGTTTGTGATGCACCAGAGGAGCTGCCCCCACAGTGAGTCAGGAGTTGTGGGGATGGGTGACATGAGGGCAGGCCACACCGTGGGGATCAGGGGTAGGGAGATGCGCAGGCAGGCTGGCGTGTGGGGATTTGGGGTTGGAGGACAGGCGTGCAAGGACAGGGTGGGGGTTTGAGAGAGAGACAGGCAACTTGGGCCCTGAGGATGGGGCTTAAGGACACGGGTGCGGGCTGGGTCATGGGGATCTGGGTTAGGGAAGCACATGCATAGGCTGGGTTGTGGGGAAGGGCGTTAAGGAGACGTGTATAAGCTGGGTTGTGGGGATGGATGTGTGCTGGCAGAAACATGTATAGGGTGGGTCGTGGGGATGGGGGCATGGAAGGCCTGCATGTAGACTGGGCCATGGGGGTGAGGGAGATCCATGTGTAGGCTGGGTTGTAGGGATGAGCATTGGTGATATTGGCCATCTCATTAGCCAAAAGTAGGCCCATACTTCCCATTGAAATACTTAGAAGTTTGTGTTGATTAAAATCGTTCTTCATTTCAAATATTGTATTGTTTTTCCTGTTTTTTGTGCACTACAAATAAAATATGTGCAGTGTGCATGGGAATTCATTCATATTTTTTTCAAATTATAGTCCGGCCCTTGACAGTGTCTGAGGGACAGTGAACCAGCCCCATTTAAAAAGTTTGGGGACCCCTAGCCTAGATAGTGGGCGAATTGGCTCCTAAACAAAATATAGACTTTGTCTTCAGTTCAAGCTCAGTCTATGCCCAGTATAAGTTAAAAGCAGAATTTATAAGCTAAGGAGGTGGTGTAGATCTCTGTTCCATTGTTTAAAAAATCAGCTTTTCCAGTTTTTTTTTAAAAAAGTGCATGTTGAACTAGGCTTGAAGTGTTCCTGGGGAGGCTACATCTGACTACATCTTCTCCTCAATCGTCATTGTTTCCTTTACAAAACCAAGATGTTACCGCCCTACCCTGCCAGGATTAATGATACATTTTATGTGAAGCATTTCAAACCTTTGCAATGTGCCATGTAGGACACGGGGCCTTCAGAGCATCCATTGCAGCAGACAGAGCACAATGCTTTGCAACAGAGGCGGCTCCCAAGGCTGAGCCATCAAGCCATACCAATCCCATGAGGCGCATGGATGTATGAAACCTGTCACGGAGAGCCTTTCATGCCCAGACCCCCATTGCTCCTTGGGCCGGGCTTTGCTCTGTGTCGGTTGGGGTGGGGAGAGGACAAGCTCTCCTCCCCGAGACACACGCAGAGCAGCAGTTCAGCCAACTCCTTCCGCACCTTTTAATGAGAGGGATCTTGGCGCTCCAGCTGTTGAAAGATCCCGAGATGAAGACTTCCTTCCCTCCCTCCGTCCAGCGTATGACGGTGGGGCGAGCCTGCTGGGCTGGCTTGAGGGACTCGTCCAGGTCATGGTGCCAAGACACGAAGCCTTTATCCCCGGGAAGCTGCAGGAGGGAAGCAAGAGTTGCCCGAGTCTGACCCCGGACAGAGACCCCGGAGGGAGACTAGGGCGGGCGGGGTCCCCCCTCTAGTCGCCCCCTCGGCCCCCACCCCACCCCGAAGCGGGTCCGTGTCCGTTGGGAGGGGCTACCTTGGCGCCGGGGGCGTTGAAGAGGGCGGGGTCGTCGCTGCTGCCCACCATGATCTTGTGGGGAGGGGGCTCCTTGGCCGGCGCAGCCACCCCGGACCCCTCCGAGCGGGGCGCCTTGCCCCCCGGACGCTCTCCGGACCCGCGCTCGCTCGCCGTGTTCCCCATGGCCGGGGGGCGAAGGGGGCCCCGGGAGGAGGAGGAGGAGGAGGAGGAGGAGGCAGCTGCTACTGCCGCTGCCCTTCGGCAAGGGACGCCTCGCCTCGCCTCGCTCCGGGCCGGGCTACTTGGCCTCCTCTCCGGCCTCCGCCTCCGGCGCGAGCGAGCGAGGAAGGGCCGGCCCCTGGCGCCCTCTCCCCGGCCCGGCGGGGCCGCCCGTCAAAATGGTGGCGCCCAAGAAGCGCATGCGCACTGCGACGATGCCGAACGGGAGGGAGGGAGCCTCTGGCGGGCCGCTTTCTCCTCCCGAGGAGGCCCGCCTCGCCTTCCACCCGCGCACCCCGGGGGGAAGGAGGGCTGTGCCGGCCAGGATGGGCCCGGAAAGCTGTGCCAGCCGTAGGAAGCCCCTCAAGGCGCTGGTCCTCATTGCGCCGCTGCGTCTGGCGTCGGAATCGCGCTTCCCCCACCGGGGAGAAAACTGGGGGACGGGTGCCCCACCCCCAGATTTAGGGAGAACCTGCGAAGAAGGGGGATTTCTCCTTGTTGAAATTCATCTTGTTTGCTTTGGGCCCAGTTGTCTAATCTATTAAGGTCATTTTGAAGTGTGATCCTGTCCTCTGGGGTATTAGCCACCCCTCCCAATTTGGTGTCATCTGCAAACTTGCTCAGGATGCCCTCAAGCCCATCATCCAAGTCATTGATAAAGATGTTGAATAAGACTGGGCCCAAGACAGAACCCTGTGGCTCTTCCCACTAGTCACTACTCTCCAGGATGAGGAGGAGCCATGGATGAGCACCCTTTGGGTTCGGTCAGTTTGGTCCTTTCCAGCTCTATGATTCTATGAAGCATTGATTCTGCTTCTGAAGGGCTGTAAAACTTATTTAGGTTTGCAATCAATTTGGGGCTAAAATACACTTTATTTTAACAAAATTACAACCCACACTTTAAAAATTTTGAGGGATAAAACAGTAAGATATAATTGAATTAACTGACAAATTTGAATAACATTTAATATACATATAATTGTATGTTTGGCACAAAACCTGATTGGTCCACATGAATTAATTGTTTATAGCATTAAAATGTTTTGTGAAAATAGGTTTTATAATTGTTAAGAAGAGCAATTGGACTATAGGGTTCCTAAAAAAATGTTTTTAAAAGGTTTGGGAATAACCAATCCAGGAGAGTTTGCAGGAGTCAGGAGGAGGAGGCCACCGTCTAAAATTCTATTGAAAGTTCTGTGCAAAATAGGGATTGAAGTACAGTATCTTTGAAACATTTATAAATTTCATTAGTGAAGCTATCATATCCTCAGGATTTATTTGTTTGGAGGGGTTAATGATTGGTTTCAACCAATTCCTCTTCTTATTAAACAATGTTGTTCTTCAGCATTTAAAAATAAGTAAAAATTGCAGCCAAGAGAGCCACAAGGCCAACCAGCTGGATCCACAGGGGCACAAAGGTGTTG
Organism: Zootoca vivipara; assembly: GCF_965207765.1. NCBI lineage: Eukaryota > Metazoa > Chordata > Lepidosauria > Squamata > Lacertidae > Zootoca > Zootoca vivipara. The sequence goes on from NC_142590.1 coordinate 604,472, forward strand.
CTGCTTGAATTGTCAACAGGCCTCGTTCTCAAGGGTTTCAGGATCCGGTCGTGTTGTGTCAAGATGGCTTTCCTGGCTCCATCCCATTTCCCTGGTCCTTCGAGGCGGTACTGATAGGGTGTGCATGGCCCAAACAAAAGCTCCCAGGCCAGTTTGGGGTCAGAAAGAAACAGAGGCCACACACTGGGCTTGACCCCCATCAGACAAGCCAATTCATCCATGTACTCAATATAGTCCACTTGGATGGTGTGACGCTGGCTTTTCACATACCTGGGCATGGAGGGGGGAAGAGACAAATATAGTTTACTTTGCTATTCATTCAACCAGTCAAATTTATAACCCACCCTTCCTCCCCATGGGGAGCCCAGGGTGGCTCACAACAATAACATTACACAAACCGATTCAAAACATCATAATATTACAGGCAGCAGTTAAAACCAGCAGTATAAAAAATTGATAAAACTATCTGCCCCAAACTTGGATGAGGGAATTTGATAGCCAGCATGCTGCTTCTGAGACTATCCTAACTCACGTCCCAGCAGAAGTGGTTAGGGGGCAGAGAGAGGCACATTCCAGGCATAGGGCCTCTCCCCCAAATCACCAATTTCAGGATGGAAGCTACTTTGCTCCCAAGTGATTGAGGGCTTTGCATCCTAGTACTCCCACCTTGCATTGGGCCCAGTAGCTCAACAAGCAGCCACTGCGGTCCCCCGGGATTAAGGATAGCATGGCTGTTGTTTCTTGCTGCCCCCTTCAGCAAGCAAGCGGCCATGGTCTGCGCTAGCTTTGAGATGCTCTTGAAAGGAAGCCCTTTGTCGAGAGCATTGCAGTTACTTACCTTGGAGGTAGGTACAAGAGCATGGGTTTGGCTGAACAAAAACGTACGAGCATTCGGAGGGCAATAGGAGGTGGGAAGGACATGAACTTGAGAAGGACATGAACTCTGAGCATAGGAGGCTCAGGTGAGAGCTGGGAGGGAGGGAGGGAGGGAAGGAAGGAAGGAAGGAAGGAAGGAAGGAAGGAAGGAAGGAAGGAAGGAAGGAAGGAAGGAAGGAAGGAAGGAAGGCTGCCCCAAGGCTCTCCTATCCAATGCATGCCAATGAATTGTACGGTAGTGAGCTTCTACGGAAATAATGGCTCCCCCTCTCCCAAGGTTGTATACTGCCATTTTTTATGTTGAGTATTGTTCTCTCCTGCTTAGTTTTAAGCTGTTAAAATAGGTTAGCTTATTTGTATTGTTACATAGTATGGCATGGATTTGTGTTCTGCCTTTATTGATAGGATTATTATTTTCAATTGCTCTTAATATGTATTTTTAATTATATTTATTATTGTTCATATGTCATAAGATACTTTGGACACAGTTTTGTGGCCTACAAATAAACAGATAGCACATTTCAGAGCAGAAACTGGAGTCCTCTGTCTGTCAAGGGTCACTATAACCCTCTCAGGGCTTTGGCTTAGGGCAGAATCTACACCAGGGGTCAGCAAACTTTTTCAGCAAGGGGCCAGTCCATTGTCCCTCAGACCTTGTGGGGGGATGGACTATATTTGGGGGGGGGGAATAAATGAATTCCTGTGCCCCACAAATAACCCAGAGATGCATTTTAAATAAAAGGACACATTCTACTCATGTAAAAACACACCGATTCCTGGACCGTCTGTGGGCTAAATTTAGAAGGCGATTGGGCCGGATCCATCCCCTGGGCTTTAGTTTGCCTACCCATGGTCTACACCAGGCATCCCCAAACTGCGGCCCTCCAGATGTTTTGGCCTACAATTCCCATGATCCCTAGCTAACAGGACCAGTGGTCAGGGATGATGGGAATTGTAGTCCAAAACATCTGGAGGGCCGAAGTTTGGGGATGCCTGGTCTACACCAGGCATAGGCAACCTTGGCTCTCCAGATGTTTTGGAACTACAACTCCCATGATTCCTAGCTAAGAGGGCCAGTGGTAAGGGATCCAACACCAACAATATCCAGCATTTTCTCAGCCCAAAGCCAACTTTAACCCCAACTTTTGAGGTGGATCCCATTTATTATTATTAATTATTATTATTATTATTATTATTATTATTATTATTATTACTAGCTGGCCCTGCCACGCGTTGCTGTGACTTTTTGTGTTAAGTGGACCTTTTTCTGTTAAATGGACCTTCAGAGTCTCCCTTCATTTTGCATACGATCATTCCCCCCCCCATATGCGTGTTTTGTAAAATTTTGCCCTGTCCCAACCCAGACTCCCCTACCCACGCATGTTATGTGAAATCCCCCCACCCTGCCCCGACACATTTATCCTACCCAAAGGCATGGCCCTGTAAAAGGCCCATATTTAGTTTGTTGTTGGCTGCAGCCTAGTCAGTTCTCCCGGCTGGGCAATGCTGCGGCCTAGTCAGTTCTCCCAGCTGGGTAATGCTGTGGCCTATTCAGTCTGCTGGGCAATGCTGTGCCTTGTTGCTGCAAAAGGCCTGTTTTCAGTTGGTTGTTGTGGAATTTTGTGATGTCACTGATTGTCTGCAGCCAATGGAGACACTGCTTCTCCGTTCTTTTCCCCAGCATGCACTTTTGGGTGAGTTGTGTGTTCTGGAACAGGGGTTTTGCAGTATCACATTTAAGCAATGCCAATTTAGAATTGTGATGTTATCTATGTATTATTTGATATTATTTGATATTATCAGCTGACGAAGGCATCCACATCGAAAGAGGGCCCTGTCCTGGGTTTTTTTCCTGAATTGACACGGCACTTCGGCTTTATATATAAAATAACCCTTTCGTGAACAATACTGAGGTCTTGCCCTGAATCGACTCAGCACTCTGGCTCTATATAAAACGACCCTTTAGAACACTTTTGGAATCAGTTTGATAGTGATTGTTTATTGATATCTTTTGTGTCTTTTTATTGTAATGTACCATTTTGTGAATTGTAAGGTGCAACACCTATTTGAAGCTATATAGGCTCCTGTGAACTTGAAGCTTTTTTTGTGTTCTGTTTAAATCTGTTATTCTCACTAGAATGCATACCTTTATTTGACTGCAACTCGTGAGTAGGTTTTATTCCTTACATTGAAATTTCTGGCCAGAGTTCTTGGTATCTTTCCTTTCGGTTTAACTTACAACTAAAACTCCTTAGGCCAGCTGGCACTCTGCTTGTTAGGTGCTAAATTCCACCCACGCTAGGAGGCAGCAGAGGCAAGCCCTGGGCTGGGCTGCTGGGCATAAAAGCATGGGCATTGGTGGGTGGCACTCCCGGTTTCCCTCGGTGGTGCCAGTTTCCCACCACTGAGGGACTGAGGCAGATTCTGGCCCAGCCCAGGTCTTGCTTCTCTTGCTTGGGGCTGCAGCTCACAGACAGGCCTCCGTGGCAGCTGCACTCCTGCTTTGCTGTTCGCTTAAAGGTCAAGTGGTACTAAAGTAGTCTGATTTTCACGTAGTTTGAATAAGGTTCAAGTTAACAGAACAAGAGCGCAAAGCAGCAACGACAAAATGGAATAAGCACAGCAGGCAGGAGAGTGAGCGACCAAGAAGTGGTCAGAAGGACAGCCAGGGCAGGCAGCCCCCCAGCAACCACCGTTCTGCTGCCATGGGGCATCTGCCTCCACATTTCGGCCTCAGTAGCACCAGAGGCCTGGCAGAAAGGAAGCAGCAGCCAAAGAGGCAAGTGGTTTCAAGCTGTGAGGGGATGCTGCACTTCAGCAAGAAAAAAACCATTTTTAATTTAAGAAGAGTTGATGGTTGCTTCATAGACAAGCCCTTTCAAACTGCTTAATTGTGATGAATAGCTGGTGCTTTGATATCTTTTTGCTATTTTCTATCATAAGAAGGTAGTTATTTTACCATTTCAGTCTGACATTCTATCCCCACTTTTACTTGGGCTCCTGTCAGACAGGACATTCTCTCGGGTCTCATTTCCCAGTGTGCAACAGGTACACACAAGGGATGGGAGAGTGATCTCCCAAACTCAGATTCCAAAATGGACCCACCTGGTTCAATCTGGTCTCCTTTCTCCTTAGGAATTGGATTAGATCACAAGTCCTCTTCAGAATCAGCAGTTCGACCAATCTCTTTTAAAGGCAGCCTGAGGACTGCCATGGTCTCTACCTTTTACACTTTTTAACAACTGATGAGCCACTGGGAGCAGCTAGTTTCAAAATACCCAAGTTAAAGCATAGGGGCAGAAATGTTTTCCCCACACAATTCCCCCCGCCCCGCAAGAATGATGGCACATTGTCAAGTCCCATCACTCGCAAGGGCATTTTAAAACGTAAAAGGAAGAGACCAGAAAGTTCTGCGGTCTCAAACGGCCTCCTAAGTATTTTGACTATTAAAAAATTTAATGATTCTCTGCCAATCTGTCAGGGTATTCCCTGACAAGACAGACTTCATCCTGTTCCTATGCAGAACGCAGGCAAGCCAGGCTTTCATGGGCCCCTGCGTCTCTGGTGTCCTGCCAACACACTCCCATTTTCTCAGACAATATATTGTTCCTTCTTCTGCCACTTGCCCTCACCAGCAGGTGGACCTTGACAGAACGCATCCAGGCCACGTTATTTCCTCCCTCTCCTCAGCCTCTCCTCCACTATACTGTATTTGGAAAAATATGTACATATTTACCTATGCACAATCCCAGGGAGAGCGTCAGAGCAACATTGCCCGTCTCGGGAAGTGTGGCTGAGCCCTTAGTTATCATATTTCACAATAGGCCAAATGTGCTGGGGCAGGCCCACTTCATTAATTTCATTTTTAATTAAGACCGAGATCTTGTCTGACTAAGCCTTCCACAAGGGCAGCAAAGCAGTCTAAATACCTCTGTTATTATTTTGGTATGTGTACTGCAGTTAGAATTCAAAGAAGCCTTATGCAAGCCTTATGCAACCATGGAAATAAACACAATATTGTTTGGGCCACTGGAAACAAAATGTTCAGATGAGAAGCAAATGGAAGTAGGGAGATGAAAGCTAGCCACAAAATCACCACCAAGACAGTCCCCCAGCCCCACCCTAAGAACATACTAGCAAGCCCCCACACCAGCAGTGAGCAGAGTTGTATATTGGGCTTGTTTTACTTACTGGATCTTCCACCGAATGGGTAGGTTGGATTAAATGAATAAAAACTACAGGCTGGCATTTTTATGACAACAATATCATGCAGATAATGCAAAACAAAACAAAAAACCCCACAACCACCCAAAAACTTGCCTGCATGAATAGCCCAGGTTCAAGAGTGAACTCCCCCCTTGAGACACCTCAGCAATAACTGCAGTTGCAGGAAGTGCCAACACTACAAGACTAGCCTGTCATTTACCGTTTAGCCATTGCTGCTGATGTCCTGGTGATATCCGACATCATCCCACTTGTTGATGGTATCTTAGCAAGTCCTAGAAAAGAGGCAAAAGTGAAGAGGACCTGGATAAAGGAGGCAAGAGGCCCTTTGGGGGAAAGTCCTGAGGTTTCCTGCAACAAACCAGAATTGCTCCATCCTAGTCAGCAGGAATTCTCTTTTCATTTGAGAAATATCAGCCTAGATTCCCTGTGTGCGTGACTAAAGCTGATATTTCTGAGCTTTCAGATAGATAAGGGGAGTTGGAATGCTGCCAGGTTTCAGGGTCCCCAAGAAGATGTTACCTTCTCATCCCAATTTCTCTCTCCCCTTCCAGCTCCGCTTAACATCCTGGTAATACAGCAGGTGGGAGAGAACGAGTCTTTTTTCCTTTTACTCATCAGAAAGAAAAAGTGACAAATATCACACACACACACACACACACACACACACACACACACACACACACACTCTATTACCATGCAGGGGGAAGAAAGCCTTCCCTTTTCCTAAACCTTTCTGGAAAACCTCTTACAGAGCTTGTTGACCCATTGCTTCAAGGGGGCAGGATGGTTGCTTTGCTTTTGTATTTTTAAATGGGCTGTTGGAGCCCCTTCATTTTAAGGACATAAAAGAAGTAAAAAAAACACCCTCTCAGTTAAAGTTAAGGTGGCAGCCGGCTCCACCACCCCTCTCTCCAAACCTCTGGCCCCTAGGAGCCTCTCTGGGCCAGGCAGCACCCCACAGCAGTGCCCTCAAATCCATCCCCAAAATGTCACGGAGGGAAGCTCAAATAAAGGAGGCTGCTCCACGGTCAGAGATACTCCCTCATCATTCAGCAAGGCCAAGTGACAGTAAATAGACCTGGTGCCATGAAATTAACACCTGCCGTGTCCAGACTTTCCAAATTTGTCAGTATAGCTCATTCCTGCAAACATAGGATTCCTGAGATCACCAGCAGCGTGAAATGGAACAGTATGAAAGCGCTTACCCTTAAACACACGGGCTGCCCAGCGAGCCTGCAGCTCTGAAATGGGCATAATGGCACCCAGGGGTTGCACGAGGCCAATGATTGCCAGAGTGGGCTGCTCCAAGTGAGGGGGAAAGACAAATTTATACAGGGCGGTCTGGTTCTCAATGACTCTCACAGTGTTTCCCAGGAAGGGAAAAGAGAAACTATATCCTGTGGCAAAGACAACAAAATCAATATTGTCTTCCTTAGAGCCATCTTCAAAGACAGCACCAGTTTCAGTAAATTCACAGATGTTTGGTTTCACCAGCACTTTCCCTGAAATAATGCAGTTTGGAAGATCATCATTGACGGTTGGATGTTGGTTGAAAACCCTGAAAGATACAAAAACACAAAGGGTGGAAGTCAGTGCCATGGTCTTCCAGTCGTTCCATCTGCAGAAGCATTTCAGCTTGTGCGAGAGAAGCCTGCTCCCTGCCGCCACATGCTGCTCTGGGAGGGGAAGGACTTCTCCCAACCTCAAGCCAATTGCAGGGGCACAAGGCGGTCAGAGCCCCATTAATGGTGCAAGCAAAAGTGAAGGGCTTCTACTGACAGTGTTGGCTAGGTGAATTCTCAAAATAGCTATATTATTATTATTATTATTATTGTTATTATTATTATTATTTAAAAAGCATTTCTAAACTGTATAATATTTTCAAAAGGTGTAAGCAGTGGAAAGTCTAAAGATCAACAACATACAATTAAAATATTAAAATGGTATTATTATTATTATTCCTATAACACCCTTCATTTGAAGATCATAGGGTGGTTTACGATTTAAAAGTCAATGGTCAAGGATGCTAATGGTCCAACCAAAAAAACCAATGGTCAAGGATGCTAATGGTCAAGGATGCAATTCTATAAACTATATAAATACACATATAAATATAAAATATCTATTAAAAATAGGTTATTCCAATAAGAGCAGCACACCAGCAGCCCTTTCATTGAAAGCAGTCAGTTCCCAAAGTCTGATGGAACAAGATGGTCACATGCCAGCAGAAGGACAACAAAGAGGAGCCAGTCTGGGAGCAGCCACATATTGTAGTGCATTATTTTTAGATGTTATGTCTATTGTCCTTAAATTGTCCTCTGTGGTGATTATGATGATAATGATAATTTATTATTATTTATGCCCCGCCCATCTGGCTGGGTTTCCCCAGCCACTCTGGGCAGCTTCCAACAAAAGATTAAAAATACATTAAAACATCAGTCATTAAAAACTTCCCTAAACAGGGCTGCCTTCAGATGTCTTTTAAACCTCAGATAGTTCTTTATTTCTTTGACATCTGACATTTTTACATTTTCTGGAAAATGCAGTACAGTCGTACCTTGGAAGTAAAACGGAATCTGTTCTGGATGTATAAACACAAATTGACTAATTAGCATATTGTTGTGTCATACCTGTGTTTAGGTTTCAGGCCATAATGAGAATGGTTGAATCTTGCATTTAAATGATTCTCGAACCAGTGATTTACCATGGACATGGTTGAGCACTTCTTCCGTAACATATTAAACCGAGTAGAAAGTACCACATCTGCTGGATAGCCTCCTTCCCCAACACGATTCAGTATCCATGCCCCTCGGCGAGTACTGAGAAACACCTGGGTATGGGAAGAGAATGATTTAACTAAGATGTCCGTGTGATCTGTTCTTCATGAAGTTCCTTGTTCCACCTGCAATGTTCCCCAAAACTGCAGAACTTTTTAGTTGGATGGACATCACCTGTGAGATAGATGAAAATATCTGGATGCAGAGAGCAGAGGGTGCGGACCCTCCAAGTGTCCCTATTTTCCAGGGACACTACTGGATTTACAGAGCCATCCTAGATTCTGATTTGATCCCAGCATGTCCCGCTTTTCCTTAGGACGCCCCTACTTTCATTGGAGCCAAGGAGATGAATAACTATACAATATTATGCATTCAAGGCTATGAGTTATTGTGTATCCAGAATTTTGCAAAGTAGTTTAATATATTCGTTTCTGAGTAAGCATCTGACAGCCAGACAGATACTGTGAATGAATTAATTATCAAGCTTCTTGAAACCACATTTTAACTGACAGTATTTCTTTGGCTGTCGGATGCTTATTCAGTAATGAACTACTTTGCAAAATTCTGAATGCACAATTAAGCCACATTAACTAACTGCCTATGTTTTAGACTGTCATATAGAAAACAGGATAAAACACATTTTTAATGAACAAAAAATAACGGCTACAAATTAAATAAACTAAAATCTTCATCAAATGTGTAGTCTATGGAAGAAATGACAAACAAATTTAAAATATGGGTGATAACTTAAAAGCTCTTTTAAAAAGGCTTCATTGCAATTTTGAGAAAGAAAGCAAAAGATTAGACTCATAGAAACGTAGAGTTAGAAGGCACCCTGAGGGTCATCTAGTCCAACCCCCTGCAATGCTAGCTTAAAAATTAAATTAAGAAGTTGAAGCTAATCAACTTATTACTCATTCAGAGGATCTGTCTGGGGATCTGAGTCAGAAAATAACAATGGGTCACAAAATTAATCAGCATTTGCATGTAAAAGGAAGTCACAGATATATGGATTAACTTGGAGGAAACTATATCTAAAGACAAAAACAGTATGAATTTAGTTAATGAATGTGGAAATGATAGAAGCAGTGCTGGTGTCTCAATACCACAAGGTTGGACTGGACAACCCTTGTGGTCCCTTCCAACTAAACAATTCTGGGATTCTGTGCATGTGATCATCAGCCCTGGAATTTATTTTCAGAAATCTGTGCAGCAATATTTAAGAATAGTGCCAATACATGTGAAGTGTGTCACTAAAAGTGCGACAATACACAAAATTAAAGAGCAGGCATTACAGGGAACATGGCATCTTCCTTTGGGAATTACTGCTTGAAGCCAAGCACTGCCCCAAGTTGGTCTGATATCAAGTTTGGGCCCTTAGCTGAAGGGGCCTCAGACACGAGTCCCCCCCGCTCCCACCCACCCCACCCCATGGACCACTTGAAAATTGCCGAGGGCCTTGATGGACTAGTTATTTTCCTGTGTGTTGTAGCAATTACAATGCATTGTGCTAGATGCTTTTATTTATTAAATATTAAGATATTACAGATCTAAGAAATAAAGAATGCAAAGAAATACAATTAAAACTCAGTTTGAGTATTTAATGTACAGGCAGCCCCTGTTTATGTGTGTTCAGTGCATGCGCAACAGTATATACAGTCTGCTTATTGCGCCTCCAAACCAGGATTTGACCTGGAAATGTCATAAAGATGTCACTCAAAGGGTGGAACGAGGGCCGGGTGGGGGCAGAGTGGGGGGCTTGCAGGCTTTTTCAGTGGGTTTCAACTTTACGTGATTTCACTGATGTGTGCGGCGCCTTGGAACATTGTCAACCCCACGTAAACGGGGGGCTTCCCATAATGGATGTGGGGGTCTCCTGGCTTCAACCACAAATCCACAGACATGCTGTGGACCACCTGAATGAAGCTCATGGAGCAGTTTGGGAGCCCCCCTGCTCTAAAAAAAACAATTTCCCCTCTCCTTGCCAGCAAGTGAAAAGAGCTTGAATCCAAGCACTCCTCCCTCTTCCCAAAGTCTATGGGCATCCTTTTTGCACCTACCCACTTTCCCCTGGCAGCATGAGTGACAATTGAGACATCATCTGCCCGCCTTCCACAGCCTCTCCTTCCAACCAGCTAGAGCTCTCTCTCTCTCTCCAGGGATGCTGTTCCCTGCCTTCTGCACCTCCCAGGGATCCCTAGAGATGGGGAGCTGCCTCAGCGCCCATCTTCTGTCACAAGTTGGAGCTAACTCTTTATTAGCAAAAACACAATTGTCCAGGACGTGGTGGAGGGTCAGGCCTGAGTGTCAGCAACTCATTCCCGGCAGGTCTTGCCCCCATGAAAAAGTTACCAAGACGAAAAGTCCCTGCCTCCCTGCAGCCCAGGGCTTTCCCCAAGCAATCGATTGGAGACTGCTCCTCCCATTTCATGCCTCTCCTGGTTCTGGGAGATCTGGCCGGAGGGGAGCTTGTTGCTGCAGGAGGAGGAGACACCTATGATTGCCTCCTCTCTGACTCTTGGCCTCCCTCCCTGCTTTGCTCCTGCCTGAGATTTGTTGGTCTAGCTCTTTTTCACTGCTCTCAGGCCACTTCCATAACCAATCCCTTCCTCTGGCATTCTGCTGCTACATTTTTGACACACTCTGGGGCTGCCACTCTGGGGCTGCCACACCAGGCAAAGCCATCACAATATAGAACTGCCCTGAGATCTATGGGTAGAGGGTGAGATACAAATTTGTTGTTGTTGTTGTTTAGTCGTTTAGTCGTGTCCAACTCTTCGTGACCCCATGGACCAGAGCACGCCAGGCACTCCTGTCTTGCACTGCCTCCCGTAGTTTGGTCAAACTCACGTTGGTAGCTTCAAGAACACCATCCAACCATCTCGTCCTCTGTCGTCCCCTTCTCCTAGTGCCCGCAATCTTTCCCAACATCAGGGTCTTTTCCAGGGAGTCTTCTCTTCTCATGAGGTCGCCAAAGTACTGGAGCCTCAGCTTCACGATCTGTCCTTCCAGGGAGCACTCAGGGCTGATTTCCTTCAAAATGGATAAGTTTGATCTTCTTGTAGTCCACGGGACTCTCAAGAGTCTCCTCCAGCACCATAATTCAAAAGCATCAATTCTTTGGCGATTAGCCTTCTTTATGGTCCAGCTCTCACTTTAGATGAATAGAATAGAATAGAATAGAATAGAATAGAATAGAATAGAATAGAATAGAATAGTAATTTATTCACCAAGTACTTACATACTTGGAATTTGCTTTGGCTAATTTTACAATGTAAACGTACTTTATACAAAATATCTGTTAAATATCTGTGTGAGGATCAGAGTGTGCAGAACACTATTTCAAGCAAAGAGGAGCCACTCCGACTGCGCCTGGAGCTTTTGCCTTCTGTCCCTGTAGTGACTTCAGAACAGGTTGAGGTGGTTGTTGGTGCCTCTGGCGCCGAGTGAATTGCTCTAGTTGATAATGCTTGACTTTGCTATAAAACTGATTCAGGTCATTTGCCAATTTTTGACTCTCCGGAGCAGAAGAATATGTTCTCTTATATTCAGTAAAAGAAAATGTTATTTTATATTCAGAAATGTTCTGTAAATTCTTCTGAAGAGTAGCCGAGACATGTTTGAGAATTGAGTCGGAATCATAGGTTCGTTTTGTCACCATAATCTCCTTCGAGATGTTCCGCTTGGCCTTTGGACTGACTCAGTCTGACCCCGGTGTTACCCTCCCCTAAGGTTTTATCCTACAGATATTTAAATGAGGTCCCACTTGTAGATTCCCATTTTAAAATTGAATTTTAACAGTGTATTTAATCTGTATTTTAATTGAATTGTTTCTTTTATGCTTGTTTTGATATTTTTGTTGTTAGCTGCCCTGAGCCCGGTCTTGACTGGGAAGGGTGGGGTATAAATAACATTATTATTATTATTATTATTAATCAGTGTGCTCCTAGCTTGGTTGTACAAATTTCTGTCTCCTTTCCTCAAACCCTCCTCTTTAGCATATCGGAGTTTCCTTGAGTTTTCTTGATTAATAAGGTGCAGATCATCCATTTCATTGTCAAGTGTGTGAAGATTTGAGATGTATATAGATGGTAAAGCCAATCTCATTCCTCGCCTTTGTAGCTTAATCAAAGCGCTAGCACTTTTTTGACATCGTATCCAGATCCTGCAAGGAGCTACAACTCCTTCATCCAAAACGTCTTCGCAATTTTCCTTAAGATTGGAGCGTAAGTACACAAAAAGGCTGCTCTGATGTTTAAAATCTCAACCCTGGAAAATGTAATCTGGGGTGGTTAGCCAGAAGCCATAAGGAGTGATAATAATAGTAAAAACCCCTTTCACTCTAACAATTCCGTTAGGCAGTTAGGCTGTTAGGCAGCGTCCTCTTTCCTTGCTTTAACGGCTCACTCCTTAGCAGTCCTTACCTCCAATCCTTGTCTACAACGCTGTCATAAGAGGCAGTAAGAGCCATAAAACCGTAAACTCCTAAACTCTTAAAACAGATAAACAGTAAAACAGCACCTTAAAAACATTCATAAGCATGTAAAAAAGCCAGGTACGTTACAGAGCAAAAGCCATGGCTGCCCTTCTCGGCGCCATCTCGTCTCCATACATGACTACTGGGAAAACCATAGCTTTAACTATACTGTACAAACCTTTGTCTGCAAGGTGAGATACAAATTTAACCAATAATAAACAATAGTACCCAGACCTGTTGTGCCGCGCGACTTATCTCCACAGCGAGGTCCCCGCCTGAGTTCCCAATGCCAATCACAATTACTCTTTTCCCGGCAAACTCATCTGGACTCTTGTAATCACGACTGTGAAAGTAGCGACCTTTGAACTTCTCAATTCCTGTAAGTGAAGAGCAAAATTGTTCAAGCTCAGGTAGTGTGGATTGGTCTTGTATATGAGATCTGGCACTGTCGTTTTCTGCTACGGTAGTATGAAACTGGTAAACTCTGCAGTTGCAACACGAACTGCACTAAGGACTGTGGACATATTTTGAAGAGCAAAAAAGAGGACACATTTGCTGACTTCTGCTTCAAACTATGAATCTCTATGATGACTCTACCCATGAAAAAGAGGACGTGTCCTGGAAAAAGAGGACATATGGCAACCAACCTGGACAAATTTTATTCCCTGCCCCCCCCCCCGGATTCTCTCACAATATCTTTCCAAACCATATTCACAAAACTAGTTCAGTTTTGTGAGCCTAAACTTTTAAGCAAATGTACTTTCTGTACTGTTCTAGGAAGGGGAAAAAAATAAATTTTATGCTGGTGAAGTAATCTTTTTTGATTGGAAAACTTGCTTTTTATGACATACACGCGATTTGCTCTTTGGTTTTTAATGCTTTGTCACTTACTTTAGCACTTTCTGTGCTACTGAACCGATTCCGTTGCTTTCCTTGTTTCACATTAAAATGTGAAGCAAATTTATCCCCCTCCCTAGTCTGATCAACTCAAGAGGGGCTCTAGGCCAGTGGGAGAGAAGTCAGCATTTCCTGGCACAGCTGGGAAAAGGCAATGGAAGTGCAGAACTGCTGCCAGAGCTGGTTGGATCCATGGTCAGACTCATTATAAGTCAGCTTCCAATGTTCCCATGGAACTATGGAAAGAACTGCTGCTACAGATACCAGGGACTATTGTTCATCCAACTCTTAGCTATGCCAGTGTGATACTTTCATAGAATCATAGAGTTGGAAGAGACCACAAGGGGCATCCAGTCCAACCCCCTGCCAAGCAGGAAACACCATCAAAGCATTCCTGACAGATGGCTGTCAAGCCTCCGCTTAAAGACCTCCAAAGGAGGAGACTCCACCACACTTCCTGGCAGCAAATTCCACTGCCGAACAGCTCTTACTGTCAGCTCTTTACTTTGAAACTCACTGGCTGAAATGAACTACTTGTTCTCTGTCTATTACTACACAGAGTTGGTTGTCGTGAAAATAACTGTGGGATAACAAATACACAACACTTTGCACACTGGATAATAATAATAATAATAATAATAATAATAATAATAATAATAATTTATTTATAACCCGCCCATCTGGCTTTATAACTCTTTATAACTCTGGGTGGCTTCCAACAGAAAAATAAAAACAGTAATCTATTAAACATAGAAATGAGTAGAAATGAGTAGCAAGTTAAGCATGAAGGAAGAACTTGGCTTATTTTAAGAGAGAGAGAGAGAGAGAAATGCAGTTACAGGATTGATTCCTTGGTAAGACAGACACTACCATGTGGTTTTCTCTGCTGAGCACCTTCCTTTAAGTGCCAGTGCCCAAAACAGCATGAGCTGTGGGAAGCCCAGGCAAGTGAGACATGGCGAGGGGGTCGGGGCACATTTCCATACTAGAGGCAATGACTAAGGGGTGCCAAACTCTGAAGCAGTCACAAAATGTCAGGGGCAGGGGCAGAGTGGCCTTACGTGTGCTCGGCTGGTGCACGCGGGGGTCCGTAGGCCCTTGCAAAACAAGGATTGCCTGTAACACCTGCCTGCAAGGCTGCCATCTTCATCGCTCCCCTTGGCAACTACAGAGCATACCTGGGAAGGAGTTCAGCGGCAGATGTGCATTTGTGTGATGCCCAGTGCAAACCAGGATTGCATCAAAGATGGATGATTCTTCTTTTCCACCCGTCTCCGTGACAACATCCCATTGGCCAGTGCTAGAGAAGTTTGGGCGCCTTTTTACACTGCATACCTTAGTCTGGAAAGAAAAAAGTCAGCAAGAGAATGATGAAGGATTTATTTCTGTGATATTAAGGTATACCTCAGCATATGGTACAAAATACATACGGTATCAGAAGACACCTAAGGGATGTGGTCTTAAACCTACACACTTGAAAATAAAATAAATGCTTCCAAATAAAATCAATTAGGACCAGACCTTAGAGTTTTCCATTTTGAGCAAATTGTTCTTGAACCCTCAACCAGTGCTTTTTTCCTGGGGGTACTCAAGGGTACGCAGTACCAACACACACGCCCCACCCATGAAAAGCATTGGTTAAAAGCATGGCACTGACTATTACAACTTTGCAGTGAGTACTGGCACCTTTTTTTTTCCCTAGAAGAAAAGCACCACCCACAACCCTTGTAAATTTCAATTACTCCAGTACCAAGAAATAGATGAATTTTACAGCATGCTAGAATAAGTATTTTGTTTATTTATTCAAACATTTCTATTGCATCTTTATTCCTTTTGGGAACCCCCACCAGCAGCAGCACATGCACAATAGATTTGACAAAACAATAGCAGGAGAAATTGGAGGAGTCTAAAAAGAGTGATCTTATCTCTTTGGGATTAAGGCTGGTTGCTTGTCTGAGCTGCTTGGCGGCTTGGCTGTGGCTGTGTCTGTGTCTGCATGCTACTGACAAGAGGAAGGCAGGCTCAACAAGGGAGGGAGTGGGCAGAGGAGTCAGTAGCCAGCAGCAGGTAGACTTGGCTGAGAGCAGCTTCTAAGAGCTTGCAAAGGACATTTGGAGGGGAAGGCCCAGAGTGCCGTCTCATGGTGTCCATAGGACTAAGAGACATGGATGATGAGGGGGCTACTGAAGTGACCTGCAACGCCTGCTTGCCTCACTGGAAGAGAAGGTGCAGCAACTGGAGGCCAGCCAAGCCACACTTCAAATTACTGGGCAAGATGATGACTTTCTTGATAGAGCTGAGTGGACTGTCCTGGAACAGCAACTACAGAGGAGGAAGATTGCCCGTTGCAGGAGACAAACTCCTGGAGGAAGTTGGCTCACAGAAGCAGGACTGTCAGAAGCCATGCTGTGTCACTGGAGCTGCAAAATTAATTCCTTGCGCTCACCTCAGACACAGATACTGGGCCAGAGGATCAAGAACGTAAACTGCCGAGCTTAGAACACTCTGAGGAGGTTTTGGAAGGCACTGTGTATGGAATGATTCCTGCCACTCCCCAGAGGAGGAAGAGACTTGGGTTGGTTGGAGGTGACTCCTTACTGAGGGGGACAGAAGCAGCAGTGGGCAGAGGTCACACAGGATGTCCTGGAAGCTGTGCTGTCTTCCAGGTGCAACGATTCAAAAAGTGACAGAGAAGTTGCCAAGGCTTATAGAGCCCACTGGCCACAAGCCCTCCCTTCTGATCCATGTGCATTCAAACGATACTGCCAGACACAGCCCTTGATGTATAGCAAGGAACTATGAGACTCTGGGCTGGAAGCTCAAGGACCTTGGGGCACAGATGAAAGTCGTGGCCCAGGAAGGAGGAGGAAAATACTGGAAGTAAAGCACTGGCTGCACAGGGGATGTTGTCAGGAAAGGTTTACTTCTTCTCCGCTTCCTTGAGGAAGGACTTCTGGCAAGAGATGAGTTGCACCTCACAGCACTTGGCAAGAATGGGTTTGCTAAGCATCTTGCTGAGCCACTCAGTCAGAACTTCGAAATGGTTCATTCAAACAAAATGATTGCATATAAAAAAAAACTCATGCAGTTTTTGCGACGATACGGATGAGTCCTGTGTTTTAGCTTAACTCTGTGTAAGCTGGCATCAGTTAGTCCTGTTTATCATCTGTTTAGCTAAGACAGGGGTCAGCAAACTTTTTCAGCAGGGGGCTGGTCTACTGTCCCTCAGACCTTGTGGGGGGCCGGACTATATTTGGGAGAGGGGAAATATGAACGAATTCCTATACCCCACAAGTAACCCAGAGATGCATTTTAAATAAAAGGACACATTCTACTCATGTAAAAACATGCTGATTCCCAGACCGTCTGCGGGCCGGATTTAGAAGGTGATTGGGCCGCATCCGGCCCCCAGGCTTTAGTTTGGGGACCCCTGAGCTAAGCAGTTGTTATGCTGTCCTCTTGGAGTCTGCAGAGGTGCATGATTGACAGGAAGGCAAGTAACCGAGTGACTCACACCTTCTATAACCTCTTGTTTCACTAAATCCTCGCGATCCTTCTCCTTAGACTGGTTGTCCCCTGCCTTTTGCTCTCCACTGGCTCCACCCACCTTCTATGGTTGCTAGAGATGGAAGATAGAGTTCTCTGGTGTCCCCCTTCTCTCCCACAAATAAAGATTGCCAGCTTTTCATTATAAAAAAATCCTGCTGTGACAAAGCAAAAAAATAAAATAAAGTGGTCTAAAAAAAGCGACTACAGTTTGATCAGGAAAGGCTGAAATGAGCTGAAGAAACACACTCTCAACTTCCTTCCACCTAAAAGAAGGGCGGGGACCCTGCAGCCACAGGCCAGTCTCAGGCTGCCAGGAGGTCCAATGTGGCCCTGGGAGGCCACTTCCCCCAAACAACAGCTGCCGTTGTCACCAGATGAGCAGGAGGACAGAGTATAATTCTGCATCGGGTAGCCAAGACAGCAGGATTTAATCCCCATTCTCTTTTTCTTTTTGGCAGCATTTTTGTTTTTCTGCTCTGCTTCTGGCAAGAGAGAACTTAAGAGCAGCCACTTGGACCAGCTACTCAAGAACTCTTCTGCCCAGAATTTGCTCTCCCGAGCCTAGAAACATCCCAGAACACAGGTGCTCTTTCCTACTCTTCTTACCCTGAAATGGATATACTTCAGAAGATCAAAGTGCTTGGCGTACATCCGGAAATAATCCATAATCTTGGAGTTGTGCATGTAGTTGGGGAAGTCGTCTGGGATGGGGAAGTCGCTGAAGCACATCATCTCTTTGGAGGTGTTGATGATGACAGATCTATAGATGCTGGCCCGTCCCTCCTCAGGATTCTCCTGCAGGGAGCATAATTTTAAGGGGGTGAGGTTGTGCTCATTTCACATATGTCACTTGAGGGTGTTTTATTTGAAAGGCAAGTAACAAAGGCAATTATAATATTGTTTGAGGCACTTGCTTCTCCAGTCACTGGGAAATCTAGGCCAGGCCTTAACAGGATCAATTTCCTTTGTGGAAGAAAACACTGGAGAGTTACAATGCACATGTTAAAACTGTTTTAAAAGTACTGCAAGAGCAGAGACAGACATATATGAGGCACTACTTCCAGAGCAAGCTCAGAATTTTAGAACACCATGAATTAGCTCATCCTCAAAAATTATCTTGTGCAAGTCAAACTGCAGTAAAGGCACATGGCAAACTCAGGTGTGCCTCTTTGTGATCTAGTAAAGGTAAAAAGACCCCTGACCATTAGGTCCAGTCGTGACCGACTCTGGGGTTGCAGCGCTCATCTCACATTATTGGCCAAGGGAGCCGGCGTACAGCTTCCAGGCCATGTGGCCAGCATGATAAAATCGCTTCTGGAGAACCAGAGCAGCACACGGAAACAGGGCCGGCTCTAGGTAGACCCCCGGTGGTGCAGGGCACCATGGCGCCGGCCCACCAGGAGGGCACCGCGAGCTGCGCCGGCCGGTCCGCTGGTTCGACGCGCAGCTGCGCCCACGGCAACCGTGCTGTGCCTGCTCGCCCGCTGCGCAGCAGCACCTGTGGCAGCCGCGCTGTGCGCGGCGCCCGCCCGCCACACTGGGAAACGGGGTGGGGGACGCTGGAGGGATCCGTCGCTCCACGGCGCCAGGGGCGCTTAAGACGGCCCTGCACGGAAACACCGTTTACCTTCCCGCCAGAGCGGTACCTATTTATCTACTTGTACTTTATTATTATTATTATTATTATTATTATTATTATTATTATTATTAATACCCCGCCCATCTGGCTGGGTTTCCCCAGGCACTCTGGGTGGCTTCCAACAGAAAAATAAAATACAATAATCTATTAAACATTAAAAGCCTCCCTAATTAGCTCCCTAAACTTTGACGTGCTTTTGAACTGCTAGGTTGACAGGAGCTGGGACCGAGCAATAGGAGCTCACCCCATCATGGGGATTCGAACTGCCGACCTTCTGATCGGCAAGCCCTAGGCTCTGTGGTTTAACCCCCAGCGCCACCCGCATCCCCTTTGTGATCTACTGATGCACAATAAGAAACAGCCCACACATCACATCACACACAACCTGCCAGTATTTAGCGCTTCATTTGAGCAGGGTTTGAGCAGCAAAGGCAGATCCAGAAAAACTGGATATTGGAGGAGCTGCCTCCTTAGACGGGGCATCCAACTTGCTGGCCCTGCATTCAGTCAGGCTGAGCATGGTCAATCTTTCCTGCCTGTGACCAAGAACGTCTTCTAGCAGGTTAAAGCTTCCATTTTCCCATCACAGTTTCTGCTCCTTTCCTGTTCCTATAATTTTAGCAGTTGTTGTTACAAATCCCCACCGACAGAGAAAAATTAACATTTATGAAATGATCTGGCTTACCTTGAACCTCCAGAGCCCCCCAATGTCTTCACTGCTCTCGAAGCATGTAGGCTCTAGACCCTCATCTAAACAGCATTTGATGCTACAAAGTCCACTGGAGCCACCTCCTATAATTGCAACTCTCTTCTTTGCCATGGCCGGTTTCCCAATTTCAGGAATGTTAGGGCTAGGCTAGGAGAAGAAAGAGATTATTTATTTCCATAAAGTTCACACTCTTGCACCTTCAGTTATCCAGGCACACCTCAATATCTCCCTAATCTTGTTTTGCAATTCCCAAAATGATACCTGCACCTTTCCTTTGAAATGTGCACTTCTCTGAATTTTGAAATTGGTTTCAACCCAAAAGGGGAACAAAATTGCATATATTAGGGGAAAGTGTACATAAAAAGCCATATATATATATATATTTTTAAGCATACAAAATGAATTGTATTAATCAAAATTGTTTGCAAAAATGTGTCTATGAGGAAAGTGCACTGGTGTGAAGGTAAGGGAGGAAGGGAAAGGAGATTGTGAGCCACTTTGAGACTCCTTCGGGTAGTGATAAAGCGGGATATCAAATCCAAACTACTACTACTACTACTACTCCTACTCCTACTCCTCCTCCTCTTCTTCTTCTTCTTCTTCTTCTTCTTCTTCTTCTTCTTCTTCTTCTTCTTCTTCTGGCACTAGCTGACTTTTCACCTGGATCTCTCAACCTTCCCCGTGGCACTTCTAGAGATAATTATTTCAACCACGCAGCGGTCTGACCAGCACTTCCACAAAATAAATACGCCCATGATCTCTGAACTCCTCTCTCAATGAAGATAAGCTTTACTTTATTTCTCTTCTAGTGCAAACCAGCAACAATTTCTGCACCAGGAAGCCACAAAATCCCCCTGCAGACAAGATACCAAAAGTAGTCATTGATGTCATTTTTTCTTGTTGACTTTCCCCAACAAAAAGGTCTTTCAGCAGCCAAAAGGTAAAACATGGGTGTGCTTAAGAGGGAAATTGTTAGTACTCATTAAAGATTCCTCAACATCCTGGGGAAAAGTGACAAGTGGGGTGTCACAGGGGTCATTGTTGTTCAACATCTTTATAAATGACTTGGATGAAGGAATGGAGGGGATGCTCCTCAAATTTGCAGATGACACCAAACTGGGAGGGGGTAGCTAATGCTGCAGAAGAAAGAATCAGAATTCAAAATGACTAACAAAATGAATGTCGATAGGGAGGTTCTACACTTAGGCAGAAAGAACCAGATGCACAAATATAACATGGGAGACACTTTTAAGGAGAGGTTGAATGACCATCTGTCAGAGATGTTTCAGCTGATATTCCTGCATTGCAGGTGGTTGGACTAGATGACCCTTGGGGTCCCTTCTGACCACAATTCTATGATTTTATGATTAGCATAAATGATGCCTCTGTCAGACTCTGGCTTTTTGCCATAATTCACCAGGTCTCAGAACTGACTAGGTCCGCAAACATGTAAAGTTATAGCAAGTGGGCCTTCAGACATGGTCTTTTCTTAACAACTGTAACTGGTATATCTGACAACAAGTTAATATTTGCAGACTGAAAGCTATACAACAGACCTGTGAAGACTGCAGATGTGATGAGGCAATAGCCCAAGGATTCAGCGTGCTGCCCAGTCCGCCTCTTCCACTCTGAAATTCTTCTTCAGGGCGGAGAGAAGAGAGCTTTTAAAGGGTGTCATTGAGCAACAGTCTCTCCCAGCTGTTTGCTCCAATTAGACAGAGGGAAGCAAAAGACACGGGTTTGAAAATACTTAGCAGTCTTGTTCCATGGCCAAAAGCAATAACAGAGAAGCAAGGTCTACAGTGTTGAGAAACAACATCACATGGCTTGGCAGGCTTCCCAAATGCTTCCATTTATGATCTTCCTCACATGACAATGTGGAAAGCTCTCTGGGGTGTGGAGGTTGTGCTGCTAACACTTGCAGTCAGGGTAAAGCAGTCAGACAACTTTTAACCTTTGAGCTCAACAACCCAGCAATCTCAGTAAACACGCCCTAGATACAGAAAGTACGAAAGGTTATTGTATAGCTCTGGTTGCTTTAGTTGAGATTCCTGCCTTGCAGGGGGTCAGCCCACATGACCTGTGAGGTCCCTGGGATTCTATCATCTTGGGAATGCTGGAGAATGTGTTGGTGTGCAATGCACAGGAAGCGAGAGTCCAGGAGCAAAAACTCACCGTGACAAGATTAAGTGAAAATAGGCCAATGCTCCATCTCCTTGATAACAGCCATAGTGGACAGGATCAGGCGAAGCTGGTCTGCTGCAAGGTGCCACCCTTCCCAGTCCACATGGGAGCCATCGGGGTGGACCTGGGGAATATTGCGCCCTGTGCGAGGCCAAAATTTGACACCCCATCCAGCCCAAAGGCAGGTAGGGGAGACACCAGGCTTTGGGGAGGAAGCCCACTCCTTCTCAAAGCTGGGCAAGTGCTAACTAGGCTTTGGGTGGGAAGGAGGCAGGAAGGTGGCCCCTTGGCCCCTGCACCCTGGGCAGCGGAACTGGTCCTGCCGCCCTAAATCCACCTCTGGGGTTATAAGGCATCAGCCTCCCACCTCAGCACAGGCTGTTTAAAGGCTGTTTATTTTACATTTGGATTAAGATAAATTATGGGTGGAACATAGTCGATGCATTGAAGAATAGAAATAGTTGTGAGATGATGAAAAAATGTGTTAGAATGATTTAAGATAATAAATGAAAATTGCTGAATTTGGAGTTAAAAGTGGACCCAGTGCGAGGGAGTCTACAATGTTAATTAAAATGTTATATTTGATATGTTTTTCTTTTTTATGTTTTTATTCCTGTTTATTTTTTTATTTTTGTAATTTGGAATGTTAGAAAATCAATAAATATTATTTGAAAAAGAAAAAAAGAAAGAAAACGAGCTTGCTTCATCTTCCATGTGACAGCCCTTTAGATATTTGAAGATCTCCTCTCCTCTCTTTCAGGCTAAACATATCCAACTCCCTCGACCATTCCTCATAACTTCATTTCCAGACCTTGGATCATCTTGGTTGCCCTCCTCTGCACACCACCTAGTTTGTCAACATCCTCCTTAAATTGGTGCCCAGAATTGGACACAGTATTTCAGGTTTGGCCTGACCATGGCAGAATGGAGCAGGACTACAGTATTTCTTCTCTTGATCTGGTCACTAGACTTCTGCAAATCTGATGTGCATTTGACATGATTGGCCCAAGTGTAGCTGGTAAGCTTCATGGCTGAAGCTCATAGTCACAGCCAGCATTCTAACCATTACACCACACTGGCTCTCAAGGAGCAGGGAAGAAAAATAGCCAGGCATGAGCTACAACACAGTTTGTGGTAAAGGCAGCTTCTTTCAGTTTAGAAGGCAGCAGAAGTAACAACCTGAATTGTGTTTTCAGTGATTGAGAGTTTACTGAAACACTTTATGCCACAGCATTTCCTCATAAGAAGCTGCTTCTTGACATATATTGAGGCCCCCCACCACAATATTATTTTATTATTTTTAAAAATATTTTTATTAAATGTTATCATGGGCATAGCCAAGATTTCTGTTGTGGGGGGCAGGCTTCATGTTGGGGAGCCAGAACCTCAGTTAAATATTTTTATTGATTTACTTGATTTTGGGGGAGAGCTGCCCCCCTGCCCCCCCCTTAGCTGCATCCATGAATTTTATCCATAGAATCCAAATAACAAAATAAAATTTCATGAGACAAAACACATAAAAACCAAACCAAGGCTGGCATGAGATGTTACATTCACAAGAAAAAATGATGAAGCTGGTTATCTGGATCTTTGTGATAAGACCACAGAGGAGATGGTGAGGGGAGACCACTGTCATAGAAAATGAGAGAACCAGAGGTTGATCTTGGCTTGAAAGATGTACAGAAACACAAGTCTCTAGCTGGAGCCATCAAAGGCACAAGGAGTACCAAGAATAAACGGCTCTCTTTAACATCAGGATTTTTCTTTCAACCAAATCGATGCTACTTATCCCAAACTGAGAGGCTTGCAGAAGAGGCAAGTGCATTTTTTTTCTTTTTTAATGTATTCAATGAAATCCTGCCAAACTGACACAAACGAGGTTACCTATTTTTCCTCTGCACCAGGTGAGTTTTCCGTGTCGTGCACGAAAATGTATTGAGGTCCCTGCTAGCACGTTCCCTTTTGTCTTTCCTGTTTCACAAACCCCATTTTTGAGAACTGAAACTTTTCAGCTCCATGAAGTTGAAAGGCGCCGGGATTTCATTCCTGGGTCCTCCTCCTCCCCCCGCTTCCAGAAACACTCACAAGTGGGAGCAGCTCCACTCCGCGGGCGGACGGGCGGGCAGGCAGGCAGGCAAGAGGCAGCAGAAGCACGGGAAAGCCAAAGGCCGCCGGCCCCTCCCAGCCCTGGCTCCCTTGGGCACCCACACACACCCAGCCAGCCAGCCAGCCAGCCTGCATGCGGAAGCAGCGCAAGGGAGACGGGAATCGGACGTTGCTCAAGAGCGGAAGGAGCTCGCAAGCTGCTCCTGGGAGGGTGGGTTTTGTAAGCCACACCAGGAGCCTTTAGGATCAAAGTGCTTTCCATGAAATAAATCATAACGCCCTTCACTCTGCTGAGGCTAGACTGTCTGTCCCAAGGCTTGCTGGAATTATCAGCACAGATTAAGCCAGGCATCCCCAAACTACGGCCCTCCAGATGTTTTGGACTACAATTCCCATCATCCCTGACCACTGGTCCTCTTAGCTAGGGATCATGGGAGTTGTAGGCCAAAACATCTGGAGGGCCGCAGTTTGGGGATGCCTGGATTAAGCTAAGAAAATTCACAAAATGCTGAAAAATATTTAAAACGGTTTGGGGCAATTCACACAACCACTGTGATATGTCAGAATGTAGTTTATGGATAACTAACATGATCTCATGCTTTTGGAAACACGGTTGTGAGAAGCGCACAAGCACCGATTATGAGCAAGTCCCTACCTGACCAAATACATATGCATTTGTTCGGGAGCAAGCTGTTCTGGGCTGATGGAAAAAATACTTCATCAGCAGCTTCAACTCACAAGTGCATCTTCAGCACAGGAGAGGATTTATTTGCAAGCTGTGCCAGCTGTGCCAACGGAGAAAGGAATACAGATGACCATTTCAGAATTCAAAGCTTTTCCAAACGGATTTGAAGCCAAAGGGGCATTTTCCCTTCAAAAACTTTTTAAATGGCCATAGATGTGTTCTGTTTTGGATCACCTAGGCTGCAACCCTGCACACTCATCTTGGGGGTCAATGGGGCTTACATCCAAGTAGACATGTACTGTATAGGATATTTTGTCAGCCACCATAACAGTGATTTGCACTGCTACAATAGTGCATATATCTGGCCTTTCTATGTAAGGTTTGCATCAGGATGGAAGCCTACTTGCCTTGCTCATTTACTTCAACCAGAAAAATAGGTACAAATAGGTACAAATATGCTTTTGTCAGGAGTAGGAATATGGATAGTTCATCTGACTAATGTATAAACCTCTCAAGCTTCTACAGTACATTGTTCTCATATTCACTAATGCCCAATAATCCTGTCTCTTTGTCATGAAAACAGAGTTAAATTCTTTTACCTTTATCAGAGCATTTTCAAGAAAGACAAAATGACACAATTCTCTTCAGATTACAACCCTTTATTGATTAACAAGTAATAAGCAATGAGCAATAAGGACTCAATCATTCATCACTCACTCACTCATTCATTCATGTCAGAAAAGCGCTCTGGACTGCTAAGGCATCGGCCGCCAGGGATGGCCACTAGAGAAGTGTGTGGCGTCTGGAGCAGTTTGGTGTCTGCCCCAGACTCCACACACTTCTCTAGTGGCCATCCCTGGCTGCCGATGCCCTAGCAGTCCAGAGGCCAGTGATATACGACTCCCCTCCGTAGAGAAAAGCACACACATTCCCCTGCTCCATGCAGTAGGAAAGAAAGAGCCAAAAGTAGATCTAAAGCTACTTTATTAAAAGGCTATTTACAAAGTCCATTCTGTTTCTCTGCTCATAAAACTCCAACAAAACAGAGCTAGGCATCTTGCTTCTTAATTCATCGAGAACCAGAAGCGAAAGAGGAAAAGAGTAGAATAACATCACATGGTAGAAAGGAGATAAAACACAAACTTCCTTTCCCATGCTGTACACAGACACTCACATGACAAACACAAATCATACTACTTCTCTTCGCTGGAGCAGCTCGGAGAACAATTATCCCAACAATTCATACCTACCAGATGGTTGGGCCCACTAGAAGAGATGGCCAGTCTTTTCTAAGGGCTGCCGGACAGCATCCTCCTGCAGGTAGGACAGCACGCAAAGTTCTCAAGGCCTTCCAGGTTCTTATATAGGCTCAGGTTCCATATGGCTACATTGTCTTGTGTTGAAGGGGGTTGGACCAAGTGATAGCTGATGTCATAATTATTCCTCAAATAGACATGAATAGGTATAGTTGAAAACAGTCTGGTTTCCTCCGTGTTTGATTCCTCAAATAGATATGAATAGCATGTTTCAAACAGTCTAGTTTTCGCCATGTTGTCACCGTCCTTATTAATAGTATGTTTCTTCCAACATGCCTTCTTTAAGAACAGTCATTTCTTTCAAGAACAGTCATTTGTCTTAATCAT
This sequence comes from Zootoca vivipara, assembly GCF_965207765.1. Lineage (NCBI taxonomy): Eukaryota > Metazoa > Chordata > Lepidosauria > Squamata > Lacertidae > Zootoca > Zootoca vivipara. Next base: position 630,241 of record NC_142590.1, read on the forward strand.
ATCTTTAGTTCTCAGGTTGTCCATTATTTCATCCAGAACATGTTGTCATACCGCTCCCCCTGTCTTACACAGTCCAGTAACTGGTTCACGGTTCATCCATCTATTGAAATATTCAATAGTTTGGTTCGTTCTCTCAGTCCATTTCCATCCATCCTATTTTAATAGTCTGATAATGGTTCTTCCTCAGTCCATTTTTATCCATCCTGTTTCCCACCTTCAATAATCCTTTGTAAAGTAATTACTGTAATTCAATCAGTTCTATATTTGTAATTCAGAGATACCTTTATCCTTGGTTCTTCAGAGCCCAACCCTCTGGTTCTCATTCATACTTCAGACATTCATATCCATTCATAACTGCATTCAGACCCATCAAACATACTAAAAATATAAGCAACTAGCTGGCCCGGCCACGCATTGCTGCGGGTTTTTGTGTTACATGGAACTTTTTCTGTTAAATGGACCTTCAGAGTCTCCCTTTAGTCCCCTCACCTGCCCTGTCTCAACCCTGATTCCCCTACTGTAAGTGTCAGAAATAAGGCTCCCCCACCCACACGTGTTCCTGAAAATGTCCCCACCCCCCACTGCTTTGGCTAACTCAGGGTCTTACCTCCCCCCCATGGCTATGTGTTCCCCCCTCCCCCGTTGTTGTGCCTCATCCCTGTGACCCCCCCCCCATTGTGAAAGCCCCATATTCTGTTTGTTTTTGCCTGTGGCCTACTGGGCAATGCTGCGGCCTACTCAGTTTTCCCTGTCCCAACCTACCCCCCCCTGCTTTGGCTGACTCAAGGTCCTCCCTCCCATGGCTATGTGTTTCCCCCCTCCCTTTGTTGTGCTTCATCCCTGTCCCCCCCCCCCCCCCGTTGTGAAAGGCCCTATTCTGTTTGTTTTTCCCTGCTTGGCAATGCTGCAGCCTATTGAAAAAGCTGGGCCTTGTTGCCGCAAAAGGACTGTTTTCAGTTGGTTGCTGTCGAATTTTATGATGTCATCTGATGGCACAGCTTTGGAGGCAGCAGCGTGCGATCTGCCTTTCCATTGGATGCTGCTGGAGTCTTCGGAGCTTCTGGTGGTGACGTATAATTTGGGCGCCACTTTTTTGTGTTTAATCATTATTTTAGGTGTGAAAGGTGTGGTTTTTTTGGGGGGGGGATTATGCCAGATCCCTCCCTGATGGGCATGGAATGTTGTGGCCAAATTTGTTACATTACAGTTCAGCAGTTACTGAGAAAGGCTATAACCTCTGTGTGCGCAATGCCTACATTTATATATATATAGATTATAAAATGAGATCACATTTGGTTCTCACAGACTATTCCTGTGACTTAAAAACATCTTAGGTGAAGGGGCCCCTGACCATTAGGTCCAGTCGTGACCGACTCTGGGGTTGCAGCGCTCATCTCGCGTTATTGGCCGAGGGAGCCGGCATACAGCTTCCAGGTCATGTGACCAGCATGACAAAGCCACTTCTGGTGAACCAGAGCAGCACACTGTGACACGGTAACGCCGTTTACCTCCCCGCTTGGAGTGGTACTTATTTATCTACTTGCACTTTGACGTGCTTTCGAACTGCTAGGTGGGCAGGAGCTGGGACCGAGCAATGGGAGCTCACCCTGTCGCAGGGATTCGGACCGCCAACCTTCTGATCAGCAAGCCCGAGGCTCTGTGGTTTAACCCACAGCGCCACCTGCATCCCAGAAAAACATCTTAGTAAATCACAAGAGATTCAGCATATACCTGAACATTAGGAGAATGCATGTTGTTGTTTGATAGTTTGGGGAGCTTGAAACCAACTGTATTGAAAGAATACCTTTAATCTTATCTATTCATACACAATTTGTGAAAAACGCCTTTTCACCCTCACATCTTCACTGGTGTTCAGGTAACCTACATAACCTGCAGTTCGGAAGACTTTGGGTCACTCTAGGACCTGCCTATGTGCAAATACATGATTGTAAAGGAAAGGTAAAGGACCCCTGGATGGTTAAGTCCAATCAAAGGCGATGATGGGGTGCGGAGCTCATCTCGCTTTTCAGGCTGAGGAAGCCTGTGTTTGTCCGCAGACAGCTTTCCAGGTCATGTGGCCAGCAGGACTAAACCACTTCTGGCGAATTGAACACCAGGACGGGAGGCTATAGTATAGTGCATGGAAATGCCATTTCCCTTTCCCAATCATTTAAAACATCTTCCCATCGAGGAAAAACAGGGGGGGGGAGTTCTGGTTGGAAGAAAGTTGGGGTATAACTTTGAAACCAAAACAATTCCTGTTAAACCCCACGACCGTGTTTTCCCCTCTTTCATGGGAGGGAACAAAAGGAAGCCCAGAAAGGAAGTAGCAGGGACAGAGGCAATGATCCCACCCAGTTGCTCCACTTATTGCTCCTGGCTGTTGCAGATGTATGTACATGTATATGAAGTACCGGTATATACTGAAAGAACCAGAAAAACATTGAAGTAAATACTCAACTTTTTAATATGAAAGGGAGATATGAAGTCCCGTCATACTTGATACAGTACAGAAAAAGAGTGCAGCATGTAACTGAACACACCATCCAGTAGTTAAAAACCACGATGAAAGCTAATGCCAGAAAGAGCAACTTTGTTTGCTACATTTTAAGTGGCACAGTGGTACCTCGTGTTACGTACTTAATCGCATCCCGGGGCAAAGGTCGCAACAAGGGCCATCTACTTCCCGGTTAGTGGAGCGCGTACCCCACAGCATTCGTAAGGGGGACGGTACGTAACACCAGGTATCACTGTACCTCTAAGATCTAGTGTGGCTCAATTTGCCAGCAAAAGCTGTTAAAACATGTACACACTAGAAGACAAAGGCAATCAGAGAATCACCGCCCCAGTATGATCGTCTGGCAGCCCGTTATACTTTACAGACTATAAATACATATACATGGTTTGTAATATTCTCCAACTGCAACAATACAAAACACACAATATGAGCACTACCCTTTACTGAACCGTCTGAAATTTAGAGTATTTGCTTAAAAACAACACTTTTGTGTTAACCTTATAAACCTGCCAAGCTGAGCTTTTACTAAAGAGGAAGTGACATGTTTTCTCGTGAATATGCCATTGATGGTGAATATTAGTGGCCTTCATGAGGCAAGGGCAGGGCATTCCAGTGCAGAACTTTTGATGACATAGGTTGGCTTGCTTATTGACACATCCTAAAGTGTTTTTGGATTGCTTTATGTTATTGGTTTAGTATTATTTGTGCTTCAGGAATATGTGTTGGACGCAGGTGGCGCTGTGGGTTGAACCACTGAGCCTAGGGCTTGCCGATCAGAAGGTCGGCGGTTCAAATCCCCATGATAGGGTGAGCTCCCGTTGCTCGGTCCCAGCTCCTGCCAACCTAGCAGTTCAAAAGCATGTCAAAGTGCAAGTAGATAAATAGGTAAGGTAAACGGGAAGGGAAGGTAAACGGCGTTTCTGTGTGCTGCTCTGGTTCGCCAGAAGTAGCTTTGTCATGCTGGTCACATGACCTGGAAGCTGTACGCCGGCTCCCTCGGCCAATAACGCGAGATGAGCGCTGCAACTCCAGAGTCGGTCACGACTGGACCTAATGGTCAGGGGTCGCTTTACCTTTTTAAAGTGTCTTTGGATTGCTTTATGTTATTGGTTTATTATTTGTGCTTCAGGGATAAGTGTTGGCAGGATGTGGGAAGATCGCTTTGTGGGTCTGCTGGAGGCTGAGAGCTTGACAGCAGTAGCACAGCTGCAGAATCAAGTCTGCTAGCCCCTGGCTATTGGCCCATCTTCCCTGACAAGTGGGAGGAATTTAGGTATCAGGACAGCCAGCATGTAGCCACTACAAGTCTGAAGTACCGGTATATCAGTCTCCCAGATTGATGGGGCCTGACCAACGTGTCTTGATGTAGGCCCTGACTGGATAGGTCATTATTTTGCTTAAAGGCTGTTTCACTGCTTTTTATTATGCATGAAGTCTGCTACTTCATAAAAACACTGAAGTTCTCTCCACTGATGTTCTTATTGCCACTGAATCCAAAAGAACACTTGCAATTCACAAGTGTGAACACATTTGGCAAAACACAAGGTTGAGTCATGGAAAGGCACAGACAAGGATAATATTTTATTGATCTAAGCTCCAGGAAAACTAGCATTTAGCAACGATTCACAATAGTTTCAGAGTCGAATGCCCAGCAACATGAAGAATTACAACCGAACAGAGTAAGAGTACAATGTGCATCACAGACAGAACTGCTGGGAACCACAGGTGGGCAGAATGCTGTGATGCTCATCTCCAGCTCGCTGTCTTCTCACAGGCACCTGTTCAGCCGCTGTGAAAGCATGATACTAGACTAGATGAGCCCCTAGCAGGCTTGTTTTATGTTATTACACAGAAAATCCACTTTTAAAACAGAATGGCACAAAGGTGAAACAGAAGGCTCTCACAGTAAAAACTTGTTAGTGAGAATACTGTAAACTTATATAGGATTTGTTTCAAGTAACTTTGCAACAACAACAAAACGAATTCCTAGACTGGTAAAGGTAAGCTTACATAAGACACTTTTGAATTCCAAAGTTAACAGTTTGGTGACTAACGCTACTGCTGATTTTATTATTATTATTATTATTATTATTATTATTATTATTATTATTACTTGTCAAGGTTTCTAGACTGGCTACAAACACACAGAATGAACTCCAGATCAAACACAAAATGGGGTGGTGATGCATTGAGCAAAAAAAATGTGTTTGCCAAATATACTTAATTGCGCTTGATTCAGCTATATCAGTTGCAGTGATCTGCCTGTCCTTGAGCTGGATCCAGCCTTCCAAGCCTTCCCCAAGGACTTGCTAATCCCTCAACCCAATGTTACACAGCACCTCCGGTGGGAAAAACAAAACCCTGTGCCAAGTAAAAATGGGGCAGAGCCATTTTCACCCCTTTTGACCTACCAGGCAGTGAGTGCCCATCTCTGCACTACAAGAAGGAAGCAAATGGTCTCTTCCCTGTCCATTAGAGTAATGATCTGGAGAGTGGAGAGAAAGCAATAACCTGCTTCCTCAGCTGATCTGTCTATGGTGTGTAGTCTGTGTGTTTTGTACAGTTCAATTCCCAAGTATTGGCCAAGGGTGAATGTGGAGCTCAGGCTAAAACAGGTTTGCCACACCTGAGCTATACCATTGCTTGAGCTACAGTTCATGAGGTGGGAGTCAGATAAAAGGCTGGAATGGATTATTTTAATATCACAGTTTCTCTTAAAAGGCTGCATTTAGGACTGAATATACTAAAAATTATGATTGATTAGACTCTCACAGCAGGCGAACACTGCAACAAATGCCTGGATTAACATCAGCTTCCGATTAATATTGTAGAGTTAATAAGCAGTCTTATTTAAAGCTCCATTGAAGTCCTACCTTCCTACCACAAACTTCTACTTTTGAAAAGCAAAACATGAAGTGCTGGGTTCTTCAGCCATATTCTTGTCCTGCAAAAAGTCTGCCTCTCCATAAAGCTGTTTGATGGTTCAGGTGGGTCTGTATTAAGTACAGTTTGAGTAAGCAATGTTCCTAGAACCCATTTCCATTTACTTCCTGCCATTAGAATAGTACAAAGGCACTTCAGTCTTGAGAATATCCCACCACACTCAGGGCTCGTCCACTTCCACTTGTTCTGTGTCTAGAAAGCACGGTTTTGAGAGGTTCTCATTTGCCCCGCTGCTTTCTCAGGAAAACCCACCGTTTACCACTGATTTGGACAATCATCAATCCACAGAAAAAATGACTGACATTTGTTCTGATTCAGCGGCAAACAGCAGGGTTTCCTGGGGAAAAGCAGCAGGACAAGCAGAAACGTGAAAGACCAGCATTGCTTCCCTGGCTTCCTAATGCTGCAGACTGCTGCTGGTTACCAAGGACTGGGAGGGCAGGAGGCAGGCAGTGGGCAGTGGCAAACCGACTTCTCCGCTATGCCCGCCACACTAAGTTGCACGCTGCCTTGCCCCTCCCTCTCTCAGTCACTCTCAACAATGCACAGGGTTGGAAAGCCAAGGAAGCAATGCATCCTGTCCATGTCGCCCGTGGAAAGTATGGTAAGGGAAGGAAAGAAAGGGAAAGGATTCCCAGGACAACTGCTTTAGTACGTTTAATCCCCATGGCTGCAGCTCCATCGAAATCACACGTTGTGCATGCTTGTCAACTATTATTACGTTCTTCTCTGCAGAATCTCTTGGGCTGCTTTGCTGGATCCCAGCGTTTGGCAGAATACAATTTGAGAAATGCTGGAATAACCAAATAGCCATTGTGACAATTTCAAAAGCAAGTTATCATTACCAGTTGGAATATGTACAGCTTACACAGTATCAACCAGACAACTATAGCACAAAATCATGTCCACCACTTACGTGGAATACAGAGGTTTATGTGAGATATTATCTTTATCAGTTTACAGCGGGGAGTAGGGTGGGTGGGACCTTTTTGGTCTACTGGGCCAGACCTTTATCTCCCCCCCCCCCTTGTGGATCGATTTTGAGAGGTGTGTGGGACCCCTCATCTGTCAATCATCTGATATCATAATTGCCTGATGTAAACAGTATTGCTTCTAATCTTGCAAGTAAATGAAGTTTTACTATGGGATGGTTCGTGCAGTTTCATGGGTTGGTCCATGCTCCAGCCCAGCAACACGTTCAGAAAACAAGAAGGCACCAAACAACCTTATGAGATGAACCTAAGCAGCCCAGCCACCCTCTGAAGAGAAATCGTGCTGGTCCTGCCCATCTATCTTGCTGACCATGTGAAGCTTTGTTAATTTTTATTGCTTGTGCTCAGGCAGATGAGGCCATCAACTCCACAATGAAAAAAGAACAGGAGCACTGACAGGTGACAACCAGAAGTACTCCACCAGGCTGTATTGCATGTAGCCCATGATTAGCCCAAATATCACATCTGTTACATTGTGCCTGCCTAGCATGACTCGAGAGATTCCCACTATGAAGGTCCAAAGTACCACCAGCACCCGCAGAGGGACAGCCAAGACAAGGTGGTGTAGAATAAATCTGCAGACCATGGCGGCTCTCGTCGCATGACCTGAAGGAAAGGAATACCTGTCCACAGACACCGTGGCAAACATGTCCATCTTGTTGTGAGCTGGCCGCCTGCGCTTTACCAATCCTTTCACCGCTGCCACCAAAATTAGATCAAGGATCAGAGCTGGGAGACAAAGTGAATAAAGAGGTTTCAGACATTATAAAGAGCAACTTGGTAAACAACAAAGCTTAGAGACTGAATTTCTGTTATCTAACACCCATTTATCAGACGCAAGGAGATTCAGGTCATAGTACTTTGATTTGCCTTTAAGGTGCCACAGAATTCATGGCTGGTTTCATACCAATACAGTATTACAAACTTGCATTTGTTTCCTAGTCATAGTTCCCCAACCCTGAAATAATTTGAGTTCTGAGAACCTTAAGATGCATGGACCTATTAAATAAAGTGACTGTTGTGTAGAATGCCTATACAGTGGTACCTCGCAAGACGAATGCCTTGTGCAACGAAAAACTCACAAGATGAAAGCATTTTGCGATGTTTTTGGCGCTTCGCAAGACGAAGTTTTCTATGACCGCGCTTCGCAAGACGAAAATCTCGCTAGACGAAGCGACTCGCGGAACGAATTACTTTTGTCTTGTGAGGCTCCACTGTACTACTCTCTGGGCATTACCAGAGGTAATACATGAGGGAGCCATATTGTTGTGGTTTAGTCGTTTAGTCGTGTCCGACTCTTTGTGACCCCATGGACCAGAGCACACCAGGCACTCCTGTCTTGCACTGCTTCCCGCAGTTTGGTCAAACTCATGTTGGTGGCTTCGAGAACACTGTCCAACCATCCTCTGTCATCCCCTTTTCCTTGTGCCCTCCATCTTTCCCAACATCAGGGTCTTTTCCAGGGAGTCTTCTCATGAGGCGGCCAAAGTATTGGAGCCTCAGCTTCAGGATCTGTCCTTCCAGTGAGCACTCGGGACTGATTTCCTTAAGAATGGATAGGTTTGATCTTCTTGCAGTCCATCTCTCACTGCCTCCATTTCTTCCCGTTCCAGTGGCCATGATCTTAGTTTTTTTGATGTTGAGCTTCAGACCATATTTGCGCTTTCCTCTTTCACCCTCATTAAAAGGTTCTTTAATTCCTCCTCACTTTCTGCCATCAAGGTTGTGTTATCTGCATATCTGAGGTTGTTGATATTTCTTCTGGCAATCTTAATTCCGGTTTGGGATTCATCCAGTTCAGCCTTTTGCATGATGAATTCTGCATATAAGTTAAATAAGCAGGGAGACAATATACAGCCTTGCCGTACTCCTTTCCCAATTTTGAACCAATCAGTTATTCCATATCCAGTTCTAACTGTAGCTTCTTCTTTTTTTAAATATATGTTTATTGGTTTTACAAAATAAGACATACAACACAAAGAAATCACAAAATATGCACAAAAACAAATTACAAACACTACAAAAAAGAATATCAAAACAATCTTCTTACAAAAATTCTATCATTGTCGACTTCCTCCAATCCCTCCCAACTGTGTTTTGTTATATTACTTCCTTAGTACGGTACTTTCCATATCTTGATTCCATTTTTTTAAATAATTATCTAAACATATTATAACTCTTATTAACTTATCAATGGGTGTTTTTCTTTCTAACAAATCTTTATACAAACATTAAACAATGATTTTCTTATAATATGACATTTGAAACCTTTGTGAACCTTAATCTTATCATACCACAAATATGCATGCCATCCAAATGCATTATCATAACCTTCCAAATCTAATACATCACTGTTATCAAATAGGAACCATTCTTTCATCCAATTTGATTTAAATCAATTTGATTTAAATCAAATCCCCCTGCCTTGTGGGATTGCTAGGAGCTGTTTTTGCACCTTTTATAACCTTCTTGCACTCTTTTACGGCTGTTTTGTCATTTTTAGAATCACATCTGGGTTCATGACAATGCATGTGTGCACAGTTGCACATGCCTTCAAAGCGCATAAATGGGGAGTTTCTGGTATACAGTATTCATGTCCCTGAAAAGACTTCTATAGGAAAACCAATACTGGCAGCAGGTTCCACTTGGATGACATACGAAACATTGTCTGGGATGGAACATTTGAGTAGACCTGTGCAGGTTCATCTAAATCAGGAGAAACTGTTTTCATAAATGGCCATTGGCCGCCCTCCTTCTGCACCTATCTCATGAAGAACCATGGTATCAACACCCATACACTTTATGTCAAACTAAGTTTTGGAGTGTTGCAACAATAGCTAATATCGTATGTAATTTCCCCCTTAGCACAGGAAGGTTGGGATGAAGGCAAGTGCTATGGCCATAACACTTTTTGTGCCCTCGCACTCTCTGGCTGAATAGGGGCTCTGTCTGAAATACAAACATAAGCCAGATTTTCTAGAAGTGGAAGCTCAGATTTAAATATGACATAATAAATATAATGGTAAAAATATTAGGTATGTCAAACACAATTATTTTAGCTCCAGCATTTTTTTAGTTATATGTATACATCTTCCTGCAGATAGGGATAGCTTCAAATGTGTCTGTAGAAAACATTGCAATACATACATGCACAGATACATGCACAGCAATATGAGAAATGTGATCAATATCTTGGAATATTTAAGCGTAAAAATAGACAAAAAAACAATATTTATGCTAGTAGATGCGGAAAAAGCATTTGATAGGGTGTCATGGCAGTTTTTGAAGAAGATAATAAAAGAAATGGAATTTGGTGACAAATTATATAATGTAATAGAAGGAATTTATGGCAGACAAAAAGCAAAATTCGTGATAAATAATGAATTGACAGGCGAAATAGAAATCCAAAGAGGCACCAGACAGGGGTGCCCACTATCCCCCTTATTGTTTATATTAAGTTTAGAATTTTTACTGGAAAGAATAAGAAATGAGGACCAAATTAGAGGTATTAAAATTGGGAAAGATAGTCATAAATTAAAAGCATTAACCGATGACATAATAATTACATTGGAAGAACCCCAAAAGAGAATAAAACAAGCTATTAAAGTGATAGGAGATTACGGGAAAATATCAGGATTTAAATTAAATATGAGCAAAACAAATTTAATCAGAAAGAATTTGACGAAACAAGAAATTGAGGAGTTACAAGAGGAAGTGGGTCTAAAAGTAATCAATAAAGCAAAATATTTAGGAATTTGGATCACGAATAATAATAATAATTTAGTGAAAGTTAATTATGTCAAAAAATGGAATGAAATAAAGAAAGAAATGGAAAATTGGAGCAGATTACAGCTATCAATCCTAGGAAGAATAGCTTGTGTTAAAATGAATGTCCTGCCGAAATTAATATTTATGTTTCAAATGATACCAATCTTGGGAACAAAAAGAGAAATATTTAAGCAATGGAAAAAGGATATTCTAAAGTTCATTTGGAATAATAAACCCGCAAGAATTAAATACTAGATAATGATCGACATTAAAAAAAGATTGCAAGATTGACAAATGTAATAAGAGGAGGTAATAAGCAAAAATTTGAGCAAAATTGGGAAAAATTTGGAAATTACATGAAATCACAATGCCCCGCAATAAAATCCTGGATCCACTTCTAACGATCGGCACCAAAAATAAGATGTATAGGAAGTAAAAAGAAAGGTGGACATAGTATGTAAAGGGAAGCAGTATCTAGAAAGAAATTGAGGTAACCGAGGTACAGACAAGGGGAAGTCACAAATTGGAGAGATTGGTATGTTATATGTGATATTTGATTTGGAATTTATAGTTGAATGTTGTATATATTATTAGTATTGTGTTATATATATTTAGTATGATTTAATTTTGATGTATGTTTTAATTCGAATCTTAATAAAGTTTATTAAAAAGAAAAAAGAAAACATTGCAATGGGACATCATTTTCACGAATGACACTTTAGGGAAAGGTGGAATGAATGGGGGAAATCTCTCTGCCCAGTTCTCCCAGATACACTGACCGCTGGGCTACTCCCCACAGTTATCAGATAAAAAATATGGGAAGCAAAGACCCCACAAGGTAAAGCTGTGATAAGAAATGGAGCTCTTACCAAAGAGCAGGTTGAGCAGCACCTCACGGCCTGCTGAGCTGGCACTTCTACAGAGCCCATACAACGTGCCAGCCAACCAAGGAATGCCATGTCCTGAAATCTCTACAGCCTTCATCAGAGGACGAGCACTGCCCCAGGGGGAATTCTCTCCAGCACATACCCCCAACTGTTTAGAGGCCCAAAGATCAACAGCCAACAAGGAGCGCAGGGCAATACCCACAAAAGATGGATTCAGCTTCATGCAGTCCTCTTCAGGTAAAGCCTGTGGAGGACCAGCGCTGGCTGTCGATTCCTTGCGATGAGAAGGGCTTTCTGGGGGTGCTGAGCTCCTCTGACTTGTCAATGATAGGAACTCCAGTCTGTTGCCTGGGGCCCGTCTCTCACGGCTACTCTTTGGGCTATTCCTAGGGCTAGGCATGATAGTGCGGATGTCGCTGATTTGTCGGAAGAACTGGGAAGATAAAAAGTTGGGGCAGTTTGATTCATCAGTCTATGCAATAAAAGCATTAATACTTTAATCACATATTTTAACATTGTGTCCCTTTCCCTCTTACAGACAGCACAGCCTAATCTTACATGTCTACTCGGAAAAAAATCTCACTGAATTCTGTGAGGCTCACTCCTACATAAGTGTTTATATGATTGTAGTCTAAATCAGTTAAGTAACAGCATTAGCGAGAGCTACCTGCTTTTGAGATTCAACAGCTATTTTAGTTTGAACAAAGCATTAAAAATCAGACAAATAAAAATCTGTATATCATTGCATTACCTGAGAAACAGCTTCAACATTGTAAGCAAGCTACACACTTCCACCTTCTACAATCTCATGATTGGAATGTAGTAATAGAGGGATAGAATCTATTTCAGAGAAATAGACCAAACAGGAAAGGAGGAGGAGTGGCGTTATATGTCAGAGATGTGTATACCTGTGAAGAGATCCAGGATTTAAAACTTCAAAGCCAAATTTAGAGTATCTGGGTCAAAATTAAGGGAGAGAAAAATAACAGTGATCTCATTGTGGGAGTTTACTATAGACCCCCAAGCCAAACTGAGGACACAGATGAAGCCTTCCTGGAACAGATGACCAAGCATTCAAAAGGAAGTGAGATAGTAGTAACGGGGGAATTCAACTATCCTGATATTTGTTGGATGTCAAGCTCAGCCAAGAGCAGATTCCTCACTGGCCTTGCAAACAATTTCATTGTCCAGAAAGTGGGACAAGCAACAAGAGGATCAGCCATTTTAGATCTGATCCTAACCAATAGTGATAACCTGGTTCTAGATTTTAAGAAAGCTAACTTCAGAAAACTTAGGGAAACGCTGGGTGAGATCCCATGGACAGTAATACTAAAAGGGAAGGGAATTCATGATTGTTGGGAGTTTGTTAAAAGGGAGATATTAGAAATCACAACTTCGGGCAACACCAGTGAGGCAGAAACATGGAAGGTGCCAAAAGAAACCAGGGTGGTTATCTAAAGAACTTTTAACTGAGTTAAGATTTAAAAGGGATATGTACAAAAAAATGGAAAAGGGGGGAAACCACCTTTAAGGAGATGGGCTTACAGGGAACAGCCACCCCTCATCAAATCCAGCTCTTCGAATGGTTCGGACAAAAGCGGAGAGACAGGAAGGAGGAAGTGAGCGGAGCTGGCCAGGGCTCAGAGCCCTACCTGCAGCCTGTGATACTAGCAAGGAAGGAGGGGCCAGCAGAGAGTTCTAGCGGGGGAAACGGCAGAGGGGCGTCCTTTCAAATTCACCCTGGAACTGAGGCGATCAGCCAGCTCGCAAACGCAGGGGGAGGAGATTTGGGGTCCCCAAACTACTCTGCTGGGGGAGGAGCCGAAAAGCGCCATTGGGAGAATCTGATAGTACTGAGTAGACAGGTTTTCATGAAGCTCTTGCATTGTAAATAACTTTCACAATAAAAGTATTAAAGACAAGATGGTTTGGAGTGTCGTGGCTCAAGGGTAGCCAGCAACTGCCCTGACACCACCAGAGAGGAATTCAAATGTATAGCCAGCACATGTAGAGACAAAGTTAGAAAAGCTAAAGCACAGAATGAACTCAGGCTTGCTAGAGAGGTTAAAAGCAACAAAAAGGGCTTTTATGGGTATGTCCATAGCAAAAGGAAGAACAAGGAAACAGTGAGGTCACTTAAGAGGACAAGATGGTGAAATGTGAACAGGGGACAGAGAAAGGGCAGAACTCCTCAATGCCTTCTTTGCCTCAGTCTTCTCCAAAAAAGAAAACAATGCCCGACCTGAAGAATATGGAGCAGATGATTCAGCAGGGGAAGCACAGCCCCGAACAAATAAGGAGGTAGTACAATAATAGTTGGCTAGCTTAGATGTATTCAAGTCTCCAGGGCCAGATGAACTACATCCAAGAGTATTAAAAGAACTGGCAGAGGTGATTTCAGAACTACTGGCAGTAATCTTCGAGAATTCCTGGAGAACAGGCAAAGTCCCAGCAGACTGGAGGAGGGCAAATGTTGTCCCTATTTGCAAAATGGGGAAAAGAGAGGACCCAAACAATTACCGCCCAGTCAGCCTGACATCAATACCAGGAAAGATTCTAAAGCAGATCATTAAGCAAACGGTCTGTGAGCACCTAGAAAGGAACGCTGTGATCACTAAAAATCAGCATGGGTTTCTGAAAAATAAGTCATGTCAGACTAATCTGATCTCATTTTTTGACAGAGTTACAAGCCTGGTAGATGAAGGGAACGCTGTGGATATAGCCTATCTTGATTTCAGCAAGGCCTCTGACAAGGTGCTCCATGATATTCTTGTAAAGAAGCTGATAAAATGCGGGCTAGACCAGGCATCCCCAAACTTCGGCCCTCCAGATGTTTTGGACTACAATTCCCATCTTCCCTGACCACTGGTCCTGCTAGCTAGGGATCATGGGAGTTGTAGGCCAAAACATCTGGAGGGCCGCAGTTTGGGGATGCCTGGGCTAGACAATGCTACCATTCAGTGGATTTGTAACTGGCTGACTGACCGAACCCAAAGGGTGCTCATCAATGGCTCCTCTTCATCCTGGAGAGAAGTGACTAGTGGGGTGCCACAGGATTCTGTCTTGGGCCCCGTGTTATTCAACATCTTTATCAATGACTTGGATGATGGGCTTGAGGGCATCCTGATCAAGTTTGCAGATGACACCAAATTGGGAGGGGTGGCTAATACCCCAGAAGACAGGATCACACTTTAAAATGATCTTAACAGATTAGACAACTGGGCCAAAGCAAACAAGATGAATTTTAACAAGGAGAAATGTAAAGTACTACACTTGGGCAAAAAAAATGAAAGGCACAAATACAGGATGGGAGACACCTGGCTTGAGAGGTGAAAAGGATCTAGGAGTCTTGGTAGACCACAAACATGACATGAGTTAACAGTGTGATGCAGCAGCTCAAAAAGCCAATGCAATTTTGGGCTGCATCAAGAGGAGTATAGCATCTAGATCAAGGGAAGTAATAGTGCCACTGTATTCTGTTCTGGTCAGACCTCACCTGGAGTACTGTGTCCAGTTCTGGGTACACAGTTCAAGGATACTGACAAGCTGGAACGTGTCCAGAGGAGGGCAACCAAAATGGTCAAAGGCCTGGAAACGATGCCTTATGAGGAACGGCTTAGGGAGCTGGGTATGTTTAGCCTGGAGAAGGTTAAGAGGAGATATGATAGCCATGTTCAAATATATAAAAGGATGTCATATAGAGAAGGGAGAAAGGTTGTTTTCTGCTGCTCCAGAGAAGTGGACACGGAGCAATGGATTCAAACTACTGTACAAGAAAGAAGATTCCACCTAAACATTAGGAAGAACTTCCTGACAGTAAGAACTGTTCGACAGTGGAATTTGCTGCCAAGGAGTGTGGTGGAGTCTCCTTCTTTGGAGGTCTTTAAACGGAGGCTTGACAGCCATCTGTCACGAATGCTTTGATGGTGCTTCTTGCTTGGCAGGGGGCTGGACTGGATGGCTAAACGACTAAGCAGCAACAACAAGCTGTCATGGCTACAAAAGTATCTTGCAAGTGCCTGCTGGAAGGGCAAGGTGGAGGATTTCTAGAGGGCAGCACTTCAACGTCCTACAAAGTTTTTTGGAACTCCAGTTCACTTACAAGAAGCAAGGACATGCAAAATTACCTAATATGTATATACATTATGCATGCATATCACAGAATTTAGCTGCTTTCTTTTTGCAGGTTTTTGTAAAGGAGGGGGGATTAAATCGCATTTCAATCCACTGATGCAATTTGAAGTTGAATCAAGAAAAGTAGGGTACAATATGCATGCTGGACACTAACATTCCCCATGTTAAATGTGAGATACAGTACTCATATAAAAGGACTGTATCACATCCATTTCTTTCTACACGCTTTAACTGGCCTTTAAACTCATAAACCTAAGAGGATCAAAACTTTTTTCTGTGTGCAACAAATTTGATGTGAATAATATGGCTTTCATTCCTCTCCACAATCAGCAAAAGATTTACTTTTTAGAATATTATTTAAGCAATAAGAAACCTTACGGTGTTTTAAGAACTTGGGAAAATAGGAGGTGCTCTGCTGGATCACACCAAAGGGCTATAAAATGCAGCATTCTGTTCGCACAATGGCCAACCAGATACCTACAAGCAGAACATAAGTGCTGTAGCCCAGTTACATAAATGGACCAAAATGTAACCAATCTGTTGAAAATCACAGGGTCCGGGTCGTTTCATAGGGGGAGAGGTAGGTGGTCCTAAGAACTTGAAGGTTTTAGAGGTCAAACGCAGCACTTTGGATTGGACCCGGAAGCTAACGGGTAGCCAGTGCGGTCGGACCAGGAGCGGCGTGAGATGCTCGAACCGGGTTCCCCCCCGGTGAGCAACTTGGCCGCTGAATTCTGCACCAGCCGAATTTCCGAACCGTCTCCAGGGGCAGCCCCACGTGTAATACTCCGCAGTAGCCTAACCTAGCGAGGCAACCCTTTAGACGCGTGAAGAGTGAGAGTCTCCCTCCAGCCCCGCACCTGAGCTCAGCTCTAGGAAGGGAGAAGGCAGCCCTGGGCGGCAGGGGCTCCTTTACAAAGCGAGCTGTGGGCCCGACCCCTTTTACTGCCCGAGGACCCCAGAGGCTTGGGAGGCGCTCGCCCTTGTCTGGAAAGGTCTCCGTCCCCAAGAGAGAGCGGGGCCTGCCGCCTCTCTGAAGGAAGGCCTTGGCTGAGGGCCACGCCAGGACGGAAGCGCCGCGCTCGAAGGGGCCTCACTCACACCCGCCGGCCCCTCCCTGCGCCCGGCCCGCCCCTCCAGCGCCCCCGAAGCGCCCTCGGCCCTATGCCCAGTAAGCGCCGCCCCCCGCCTTCGCGCCCCGCCGTTACCTAGCAACCTCGCCACCCTCTGCGGTTCTCGCGGGAGGCGGGCCTTGGGATTGGCTTCCGCTTCCGCCTGGCGCCATAGGGCCGCAGCCGAGGGGCGGGGCTGCCTGGCGGGAAAGAAAAGGCGGGAAACGACGCCCCTCCCCCCTCTTTCGCTCAGGGTCGTCCTAGTCCGGCGAAGTTCGTTATGTCGGCAAACTCACACGACACGCCGGTTGATGGTGACTTACAATAAAGGCAGAGCTCCGCCGCCCTGCTTTAGAAACGAGCGGCCGTTTGGGATTGTGAAAGCGACCGCCCTGGCCTGGGCCTTTTCCCTCACGGCGCCCTCAGGGGAGCGAGGAAGCGCCTAGACACGGGCGCCGCCCTCAGGGAGCCATGGCGTGGCGCACCCAGCCGACCTTCCCCCCCGTGGGCCAGAGCCCGCTTCCTAGGCACGTAGGGTTGGAAGGGGTTCCCAAGAGTCATCTAGCCAAGCCCCCTGCCAGGCAGGAAGAGTCTCAGACAAAACAGCCTCGGGCAGATGGCCGTCCTAAGGGATTGTAGGAATCAGAATCACAATACGTCTTGGGGGGGGGGGTTAAACAAAAAAACCCGAAATAATTTGTCTTAAGGGCCTTCACAAATCCGCTGCGTGTGCGATGGCCTGCGACCTCCACAGGGCGGTGTGCGTCTCTCTCAGGTGTGTGAAGCTGCTCCTTAAGCACCGTCTGCCTCCTAGGTGTAAATTCATCCTGCTGGTGTTGGCGCACTTCCCCAATGCATTCAGCTGCAGCTCCAGCCTTTCCTGCTTGGGGATCCCTGGGCGAATCGGAGGCGATGGGGATCCGCCACCAAGGACACCCAGGCGGCCCCTTTTGTAAGGCCCACGCATTGACTTGGCCTCCTGGCGCCTTCTTGCGCCTTCGTGGGGGGAAGGCGGGGGGGGGGGCGAGGAATAAAAGAAAAGCCTCTGGAAGCTAAATCTAACAGGAATGATACGGGGGTTCAGGGCCCGGGGCGGCCCATAACGTTTTTCATCACCACCCTTGACATACACAGCCCCCCAACACACACTTTGCTTCCTGGTCCAGGCCTTCTCTCTTTCTTTAATGTATTTGAAGGTGTGTTGGAAGCCGCCCAGAGTGGCGGGCGGGGGGACGGGACCCGGCCAGATGGGCGGGGTAAATAATATATTATTATTACTATTATTATTATTATTTCTCCCTCCCCGTTCAGGTGCACCTCTGAAAGGAGTGGGAACAGCTAATTGTTCCCATTGCGCTCGCTGAGTCCCACACTTGATTGCCCAGGAGTAAGCTGCCATGAATTCAACAGGACCTTATGTTGCTGCTTTCCCATGTTCTGTTTTAAACCCATGAAAAGTGAGCCTGGTTTCCTTTCATACAGAAAAAATGTACCTGTGCTGCTAGTACAAATAGTAATATATAGAACATGCAACACGTGGGTGGCACACAATAATCCAAATTATACATTAAAATGCAAAACTTTATGCAAAAGCCACAAGGATTTACAGACTACCAAATCTGACAGGAATTGTTAGTATCTGATTCCTTTATTTATTTATTTATTTATTTCATATGTGACTCAGTCTAAATGTCCACTTCTACTATGTATTATAATATTTAACTCAGTCTTTTAATTTCCTTTGGATCAGTTAATGAGATGTTGTTCACGATTACAAGAGATGCTGGTAGAGTTGTAAACACATGATGTTGAAGATATGGATGAAGATGTAGGCAAGCTGTACAGTAGGCAGACAGGGTGCCGGCATTTTCAACCTGTTTCGCCCTGGCAGTCCTGTCACTTAGGAGGTTGCTATTTGTCCCCAACGGGGTCCTTTGCCTGGGGTTAGCAGATAGTCATGGTTAGGACAGCCTAAAGCCCCCACCCAGAGGCATCAAAGTTGGCTGGCTTATGTTGCTGCCTTCCCATGTTCTGTTTTGAACCCATGAAAAGTGAGCCTGGTTTCCTTTCATGGCATTCATAATTCTTCTCTTCCATGTTTTATTCTCGTAACCGAGACACAGCCTAACAGGATAGCCCAGGCTCACCCGAGGAGCTTGGTAGATGAGCCATGGGTTTAGCAGTGGTCTCCTAGTGTGTTTGTATCTGGGACAAATTGCATTTATTTGCTTTGAACAACACATTGGTTGAAATCTGCTTTTGAAAACTCTGGCTATACTTTCCAGAGGAGACATAGACAACTGGTGGTTGAAGACTTGTTTTCCTCTTCTCATGCCCCACTCAGCAATAGGTCACAACTTCTATAGCCTACATATAGTAGGTGTATTTAAAATGAGAGTCGTCATAGTGTCCTCTTTTTTGCTCTTCACAATATGGCAACCCCGTCTACTCTCTAGTCCATTTAATACCCCTCCAGATTCTGGAAGGAAGTAATAAAAGTGAATAAGCTGGAATGGTGTGTGTGGGGGGGGGGTCATCTTTCTCCATAGGGCTGAAACTTGGGTGAGGGGGGCTTGTTAACAGTTCTGTGTGGTACCTTTATTGGCTCAAGACCACCATACCTCAAGGACCGCCTCTCCCTATATGAATCAACCTAGACCCCGAGATCATCCTCTGAGGCCCTTCTTCCATGAAAGGTCCCAAGGGTGGCAACACGAGAACTAGGCCTTTTCTGTAGTGGCTCCTTGTCTGGAACCTCTCCCCAGGGAGGTTTGCCTGGTGCCTTCATTATATACCTTTAGGTGCCAGGCAAAATATTCCTCTTCAACCAGGCCTTTGGTTGACTGACATGCAATGCCATTTTAAAAAGGGGAGGGAGGTATTGTTTTACTGTTTCCTTATATTTATGTTTTTATCCTGTACTGTACTTTGTGAACCAGCCTGAAAACATATGATGAAGGGAGGTATTATTATTATTATTATTATTACTATTATTAAAGACCAGTCAGTTCTGGCTGCAGTCCTATCTTGGTGTTAGCCTTGCCTAGGCTGCAAAATAGCCTGGCCCTGGGTGTGGCCACTGCCATGGTCCTGCTCCTCCCATCTCCACTTGTTCAATGCATGTGGGGGAAATCCTAGAGCTGTGGAGTTGGAAGGGTCCAAGAGGGTCATCTAGTCCAACCCTCAGCAATGCGGGAATCTTTTGCCTAATGTGGGGCTTGAAGCCACAACCCTGAGATTAAGAGTCTCTTGCTCTACCTTGAAAGGGTTTATTATAAACATATAAATTCCACTAAAAAAATTCGGTTGCTTCCAGCTGTTTATGCAAAGGGCGATGAAAGTGATGGAGGATATTGTAACAAACAAAGAAGAATGAATTTATCTGAAATGAAACATCTAGCAGAGGAAGCTAATCCTCAGGCTGTAAAAGGGTTTGCCAATTTGTCCAGCGTGCTTGTTGCTCTTGAAACATGTTCAGGGCACACACACATCAGACATTTTGTTTGATTAGCCTTTGTACTTTTCTGACCAGCTTGTTCGTTCTGTTTATTCTGGGCCTGGTGAAGAAGGAGCAGCAAGGTCTTCCCTCTGTCCAGCACTCAAGCCACTCGGGGGACTTGGAGCTCAATGCCAACTGGCTTTCCAGGCTCACAAGACAAACAAAATAGCGCCAGATCAACAGTTAGAAAAATCTACCAAGAAACACAACCAGCCAGTGCTTTCATGTTGTAGTGCCCCCCACCCAATCTCTGAGCGGGACAAGATCCCAAGGATTCACTTTCCTCAGACTGAGGGACAGCGGAGACTGCAGGGTCTTCAGGATATAGGCTTTATTTATACAGTACAAGATACAATCTGAGCCCACAATGGAGGGACTCATGGCATTAACACCCCAAGAGGGTCTTGCTTCTTCCAGAGCAAACAGAAATCAGGCATGGCTTTGTGTCTCAGCTGCTCGCCCAGTCTGCTGCCTGCAGCTTCTGTAGCCTTTGGCTTCTCAACTACAAGCAAGTAAAGGGAGGGGCTCCACTAATATTTTTCTTCTGGCACAGAGCCACTTCCTTGGTTACCTTAATGGCCTATACTTAGAGGGCCATTAGCTCACCAGAAAGCTAGCCTGGCTATTCCAGCAATAATATCCATGCTGGATCCAGGAATTAAAGAGAGCTCAGGCATACAGCCTACCCCCTCAACTCTTAACAATATAAATTGCAAAAACAGGTTTTTAAAAAATCAGCAAAATTTTTAAAAAACCCTACACATTTAGGTGAATAGTAGATTCAGGTAGGTAGCCGTGTTGGTTGGTCTGACACATTTAGGTGAATAGTAGATTCAGGTAGGTAGCCGTGTTGGTCTGACGCAGTAGAAGTATTAATAATAATAATAATAATAATAATAATAATGTCCAGTAGCACCTTAGAGACCAACTAAGTTTGTTCTTGGTATGAGCTTTCGTGTGTATAGTAGTGCACCTAAAAACAGACAAGGGAGTCTTGCTTTTGGATCCACAGTGTGTAGTTAGTGTCATTTGGAGGGAAGGGCTGGGGTGCCTAAGACTCCAGGGAAGCATCCTTAGTGCTTCTCTGAATCCCCCCCTGGAATTTTTGTCCAGCAACATCTGGAGAGCCTCAGAGAAGCTGCCCCTTTAAAGGTAAAACCCATGCCAGTTACCGTACTTTAGCTCCACATGCTCTAGGGCAGGCTTCCTCAAATTCAGCCCTCCAGATGTTTTGGCCTACAACTCCCATGATCCCTAGCTAGCAGGACCAGTGGTCAGGGGTGATGGGAATTATAGTCTCAAAACATCTGGAGGGATGAGTTTGAGGAAGCCTGCTCTAGGGTATGTGGAAGATGCTGCCTTTGGAGAAGGTCCAAAGGTGGGATACCACTTTGAATGAATGAATGAATGAGTCATACCAGTAGAATTGTAGAGTTGAAAGGGACTCCATGCATTCTAGTCCAACCCGCTGCAATGCAGGAATCAAGAATGCTTTAGACCTGCATCAAAGGCATTACTTGTCCTAGACAAATATAGAAAACCGCTTTCCTTTGATTTCTAAGGCTACTTGAAATTGCAGTCCTAACCCCACCACTGAATTGAATTCAATAGGATTTACTTCTGAGTAGACATTGTTTGGATTAGCCATCACCTTAATTGCTCATTGAGTGAACAAATAAAGGCAACATTCTAATCCCCAAAAACATTTGAGATCCTCCCATGAAATCACCCTACAACTGTTTAAATTGGCAGAAAATCACGGGTAGAGCACTCACTGATCATGAGTTAAATCATCTTTTTGCTTCACTTTTCTGCTGATGAGAGAAAATCAAAGGACCTCTACAGTTTAGCCAATGTCGTTAGGATACTGAGCAATTACTTCTGCAATCAGTTTATCTGTATATGCTATGCTTTAACCCTAACACAAATTGACTATGGATGGGACTACTGCGGCAGCAGTAAAGAGGTAGCTTTTGGAACTGTGCTTCTCCCCTGTAAACCTGGTAAGCTACATTCTCCTATAGGAGAATAATGTCACATGCCACCCCAATGTTTGAGTGGTGCAAGATTCCAAGGGCTACTCCAGGAATATCCAGCATGAGGGACAGACAGCGGAGACAGGGGTGTCTTCAGGATATATGGTTTATTTACACATCCACACAACTTGAGCCTATGATGGAGGGTCTCACAGCATTAACACTCTAAGAAGGTATTGCTTCTCCCACAGCCACAGCCTTGGAATCAAGCAGAAATCATTCAATATCAATTTTATATTTATATCCTTTATATTTATGGCCACTTGACCATCCCCATATGAGGGGCTGAGGGACCGGAGCTTGCCTAAGACCACCCCATTGTTAGGGTGAATATCTGAGCTTCTGCAATCAATGGCATTGCAACACCATGAGTAAAGTTAACAATAATGCTTTCACAATTGGTCTCTCTTGCACAAGCAAATCATGCACCCTGTATAAATCTGTAGCCTCCTGTTCTTAATATTGAACACCTGTCAATCTCAGGGATGCAGGTGGCGCTGTGGGTTAAACCACAGAGCCTAGGGCTTGCCAATCAGAAGGTCAGCGGTTTGAATCCTCACGACGGGGTGAGCTCCCGTTGCTCAGTCCCAGCTCCTGCCAACCTAGCAGTTTGAAAGCACATCAAAGTGCAAGTAGATAAATAGGTACCGCTGCGGCGGGAAGGTAAACAGCGTTTCCGTGTGCTGCTCTGGTTCGACAGAAGCAGCTTTGTCATGCTGGCCACATGACCTGGAAGCTGTACGCCGGCTCCCTCGGCCAATAACACGAGATGAGCGCCGCAACTCCAGAATCGGTCACGACTGGACCTAATGGTCAGGGGTCCCTTCACCTTTACCTTTACCTGTCAATCTCAGGAAAGTCTGTATGATCCAGAAAAGGCACATTAACCATTTAGCCAGTACAGCTAATAGTAATTTGGTATCTTAACTGATGAGTGCAATATCTCTATAGGACCCCACTGGAGTAAGGTCTTTGCCCAGTTCATGTAAAACTATAATTTTCTGTTTTCTCCAAATATTGAGGATTGAATAGTCCCCCATTATAAAATAGCATGGTAAGCCATGGAGTTAATTCTTTGCAAAATGCCTTGTAAAACAAGCAGTTAGAGCCATCAAGCCCTGGAGCTTTAATGAGTTTTCATTTTTTGATGACCTCTACTTTCACCTCTTGAATTGGTCTATTAAGGTACTAGTGAGGTCAGCAGAGTGTGAAACTTCTGCTTGAGAGATATCCATGTTCTACATGCAAACAGATTAAGTGAAAAGGTGTGAATTCATGTTGCTCTGTCTCACTTAAAGTGGAAATACTTTGAATTCAGAAACAGAAGGTCAAAAGTTTTAAGAGGCATCATAATAGGAATTTGATAGTGTGTGATAACCAGCCTCAAATAACCAACATGCTTAAGTCTAATTAATGCAAGAAGGGGTTGATACGTAACCATACAGTAAGTTGTCTTGTCAAGCTACCTGGGTCTACTTCCCTTCACCTTGGGAGGAAATAAGTAACCAGGCCATTGTTCTCTCCCAGTCTGCCCGTGAAACCCAGCATGTGAGGAGACCTGAGCTGGTTGCTCAGTCTGCCACTTTTCAGCCACTCTTGGAACTAAGCCAAGTTTTACTGCATGTGCAACCTTTCTGACTGATGTATATTTCAATGCTTTCCATTGCTGTGTGTTTTGTTATTTTAAATTTCTGCCGTGGTTTTCTCACCAAAGAATACTTGCCAGGATTATACTGACAGTTTCATAACAGGGTTCAGCTTCAAAACTTTTAACAGTTGACCAAAGATCCAGTGAGTCTTAAGCCTGCCTAGAGAACCCACCTCCAGGATGTGGTGGTTCATTGTTGAGAAGGGTGCCATCTTCCACAGAAGGGCCCTCCCAACTCTTGTCTCAAATTAAAGCCCTAGAGTCTCTGGCACGGATAGCTTTCAGCTGTTGATTGGTCTATCTGAAGCCATGCAGAAGCCCTTTCTGATAAAATATACAAATACCCAGTTGCACGCTCAGTTATAATGAAATCCTTCGCAAGTATTATTGGCCCAACCATACTCTGATGCTTCCACCCTGCATGGATTTGCTTAGTTTTAGCCACTAGATGGTGCCAGGAACCAGAGGTTGGAATAGCAGCAATTATATTGTAAAAGCATTTCATCAAAACCTTACAATAAACATCCACAACAAAAATGCACGGTAGAACAAGCTGGCAATGATTTGCAGAGGTTCCTTAAAACTTTCTTACAACTTGATGACTTGATGTCAAAGAAAAAGAGCACTTTTCAAAATAGCTCTAAGAAGCCAAGTGGTTAGATCTTGCATACCTGAACTCCAACCAGTCATAGAATCATAGAATCATAGAATCATAGAGTTGGAAGAGACCACAAGGGCCATCCAGTCCAACCCCCTGCCAAGCAGGAAACACCATCAAAGCATTCCTGACAGATGGCTGTCAAGCCTCTGCTTAAAGACCTCCAAAGAAGGAGACTCCACCACACTCCTTGGCAGCAAATTCCACTGCCGAACAGCCCTTACTGTCAGGAAGTTCTTCCTAATGTTTAGGTGGAATTTTCTTTCTTGTAGTTTGAATCCGTTGCTCCGTGTCCGCTTCTCTGGAGCAGCAGAAAACAACCGTTCTCCCTCCTCTATATGACATCCTTTTATATATTTGAACATGGTTATCATATCACCCCTTAACCTTCTCTTCTCCAGGCTAAACATACCCAGCTCCCTTAGCCGTTCCTCATAAGGCATCGTTTCCAGGCCTTTGACCATTTTGGTTGCCCTCTTCTGGACACGTTCCAGCTTATCAGTATCCTTCTTGAACTGTGGTGCCCAGAACTGGACACAATACTCCAGGTGAGGTCTGACCAGAGCAGAATACAGTGGTACTATTACTTCCCTTGATCTAGATGCTATACTCCTATTGATGCAGCCCAGGATTGCATTGGCTTTTTTAGCTGCTGCATCACACTGCTGACTCATGTCAAGTTTGTGGTCAACCAAAACTCCTAGATCCTTTTCACATGTACTGCTCTCAAGCCAGGTGTCTCCCATCCTGTATTTGTGCCTTTCATTTTTTTTGCCCAAGTGTAGTACTTTACATTTCTCCTTGTTAAAATTCATCTTGTTTGCTTTGGCCCAGTTGTCTAATCTGTTAAGGTCATTCTGAAGTGTGATCCTGTCCTCTGGGGTGTTAGCCACCCCTCCCAATTTGGTGTCATCTGCAAACTTGCTCAGGATTCCCTCAAGCCCATCATCCAAGTCATTGATAAAGATGTTGAATAAGACTGGGCCCAAGACAGAACCCTGTGGCACCCCACTAGTCACTACTCTCCAGGATGAGGAGGAGCCATTGATGAGCACCCTTTGGGTTCGGTCAGTAAGCCAGCTACAAATCCACTGAATGGTAGCATTGTCTAGCCCACATTTTACCAGCTTCTTTACAAGAATACCATGGGGCACTTTGTCAAAGGCCTTGCTGAAATCAAGATAGGCTACATCCACAGCGTTCCCTTCATCTACCAGGCTTGTAATTCTGTCAAAAAATGAGATCAGATTGGTCTGACATGACTTATTTTTCAGGAACCCATGCTGACTTTTAGTAATCACAGAGTTTCTTTCTAGGTGCTCACAGACTGTTTGCTTAATGATCTGCTCTAGAATCTTTCCTGGTATTGATGTCAGGCTGACTGGGCGGTAATTGTTTGGGTCCTCTCTTTTCCCCTTTTTGAAAATAGGGACAACATTTGCCCTCCTCCAGTCTGCTGGAACTTCGCCTGTTCTCCAGGAATTTTCAAAGATTATTGCCAGTGGTTCTGAAATCACCTCTGCCAGTTCTTTTAATACTCTTGGATGTAGTTCATCTGGCCCTGGAGACTTGAATACATCTAAACTAGCCAAGTATTCTTGTACTACCTCCTTACTTATTCTGGGCTGTGTTTCCCCTGCTGAATCATCTGCTCCATATTATTCAGGTCGGGCATTTTTTTCTTTCTTGGAGAAGACTGAGGCAAAGAAGGCATTGAGGAGTTCTGCCCTTTCTCTGTCCCCTGTTTGCATTTCACCATCTTCTCCTTTGAGTGACCCCACTGTTTCCTTGTTTTTCCTTTTGCTACGGACATACCCATAAAAGCCCTTTTTGTTGCTTTTAACCTCTCTGGCGAGCCTGAGTTCATTCTGTGCTTTAGCTTTTCTGACTTTGTCTCTACACGTGCTGGCTATATGTTTGAATTCCTCTCTGGAGATTTCCCCCCTTTTCCATTTTTTGTACATATCCCTTTTAAATCTTAACTCAGTCAAAAGTTCTTTAGATAGCCAGCCTGGCTTCTTTAGGCACCTTCCATGTTTCCGTCTCATTGGTATTGCCTGAAGTTGTGCTTTTAATATCTCCCTTTTAACAAACTCCCAACCATCATGAACTCCCTTCCCTTTTAGTATTACTGTCCATGGGATTTCACCCAGCGTTTCCCTAAGTTTTCTGAAGTCGGCTTTCTTAAAGTCTAGAATTTGGACCTTAGTATGCTTGGTTGCTCCTTTCCGCTGGATAATAAACTCCAGAAGAGCATGGTCACTCCCACCTAATGATCCTGCCACTTCTACCCCACTAACCAAGTCATCACTATTGGTTAGGACCAGATCTAAAATGGCTGATCCTCTTGTTGCTTCTCCCACTTTCTGGACAATGAAGTTGTCTGCAAGGCCAGTGAGGAATCTGTTCGACCTTATGCTCTTGGCTGAGTTTGACATCCAACAAATATCAGGATAGTTGAAATCCCCCATTACTACTATCTCACTTCCTTTGGAATGCTTGGCCATCTGTTCCAGGAAGGCATCATCTGTGTCCTCAGTTTGGCTTGGGGATCTATAGTAAACTCCCACAATGAGATCACTGTTGTTTTTCTCTCCCTTAATTTTGACCCAGATACTCTCAATTTGGCTTTGAAGTTTTAAATCCTGGATCTCTTCACAGGTATACATATCCCTAACATATAAAGCTACTCCTCCTCCTTTCCTGTTTGGTCTATTTCTCTTAAATAGATTGTATCCCTCTATTACTACATTCTAGTCATGAGACTCATCCCACCAGGTTTCAGTGATGCCTATTATGTCATATTTAGTTTGCTGTACCAAGAGCTCAAGTTCATCTTGTTTATTTCCCATGCTCTGTGCATTAGTATACAGACATTGAAGACCGTTGATCATTCCCCCATGTCTCTTATTTAAGGATATTTTCGTCCCACCACTAGGTCTGCATGCTGCTTGCTCCATTTGGTCCTTGACATTCGGATGATCATCTTCAGCATTTGATAGACTCCTACCTTCAGGACCACTGTCTCCCTCCCCCACATAAGTCAGTTTAAAGCCCTCCTGATGAGGTTTTTGAGTTTCGTGGCAAAAACATTCCTCCCAACTTTTGTGAGGTGCAGTCCATCACTTGCCAGAAGTCCATCTTCAAGAAACTGCAGACCGTGATCTAGGAATCCAAACCGTTCCTGTTTGCACCATTTGCGAAGCCAGTTGTTCACTTCCCCTATTTTTCCCTCTCTCCCTGGGCCATGTCGTTCAACTGGGAGGACAGAAGAGATGACAATTTGTGCATCTAATTGCTTCAACTTCCTGCCCAGAGCCTCATAATCATTTTTGATCTTCTGTAAGCTATGGCTTGCAGTGTCATTGGTTCCCACATGCACCAAAAGGAAGGGGTATTTGTCGGTGGGTTTTATGATTCCTTGCAGCCGTTCTGTTACATCTTTGATCTTGGCCCCAGGTAGACAGCACACCTCTCGAGACATCTTGTCAGGCCCACAGATTACTGCTTCTGTACCCCTCAGTAGGGAATCCCCAATCACCACTACACGCCTCTTCATAGGCTTGGTTGGGATTCTTCCATGTGCTGTCCCTTCCAAAGTTACCTGCATATTCCCAGAGGACTGACTTGGTTGCTCGTCTTCATATTCCTCATCAACTGTGATGAGGGAGAGATCCTCAGGTGGAGTCTGTTTCTCGTCTTCCTTGAGCACTTCAAAACGGTTGTGTAATTCTAAGCACTCAGAGCGATCCCTGGGCCTTCTACTTCTATGAGTCACGTTCTTCCATACATCTGGCTGCTGTGTTGGGGAACTGACCTCCTCCTCAGGGAGATCCCCTGTCTCCTCCTTGGTGCAGACAGTGTGCTCTGCTGCATCCAAGAAAAGCTCCAGCTCTTTAATTCTCTGGAGCGTAGATACACGCCCCTGAAGCTGCTGCACCTTCTCTTCCAGAAGGGCAACCTTGTTTTCTAGTAGGGCAACCAACTTGCAATTGTTGCAGGTGTAGCTACCCACATCCTTTGGCAAGAAAACAAACATTGCACAGGAATTGCAGGTGACAACGGTTGTTCCCTCCACCTCCATCTTGAAAACCTTGAGGTCAAGGGGGAAAGAGGAAGAGGCCTAGGTCCCCCCTAACAAACGTGTGAGACTTGCTGCCCTAGATCAAAAAGATGGGTGAAACTCACACACAGCCCCAAAAGACAAAGCCACAAAACCTACAGAGTGTCTCCCAAGCTCAGCTCACCTTCTGCTCCTTCCTCAGTCGCTGCACTCCAAGCTCTGACTAGCTCCGCCCACAGCTAATCACCTGAACTTCCTGACTCACACTTCTAGGTGAAAGGTCACAGCCAGAAACAAACAAGGTCACAGCCAGAAACAAACACCCACACAAGCCTGAACAGTCACCCAAATCCAAGAGGCAGCAGCCCTAGAAAACCAGCACAAGCACACAAACAAGTAAGAAAACAGATAAGCACACAAACTTACTCACACACAGCCCCAAAAGACGTCATACCTCAGTCATACCTGAGGAATAGAAAGGAACCAACAGAACACCAGTTTTTAAAAAGGGATCCGTCGGAGAACCAGCCGGCAATGGTGCGAATAAATTGAGACAGACAGGGATCCGCAGATGCAAAAGGTATACAGGGAAGTGCTGAGAGTGCTGAGATTTCTCCCAGCCCCAGCCTCTTTATTAAGCATTCTCCCCTCGTAAAATACATTAACCTTTAACTTATACATCACTCATGCCAACAAGGAAGATGTGTAAACAGACAGACTGGCGCCAGTGGTCCTGTGGTCCTGTGGTAAATCACTTGATGGATTGCCCCCCAATAAACCGTGCCTTGTACAGATAACTCCATTTGTACACTCCCACATCACCTCTTTCTATTTATTTTTAAGCAACAGGGTTAATGAACTCATCGGAAGCCTCGATAGGGAGTCGCTGATACCTCGCAATGAAGGCTCCACGTGAAATTCCAGTGGAGGGGCGTGCAGCCTGAAACCAGGTCATACATTGACCAAAGAGGGAGGGTAAACATTGAATGCAGCAACATAACATAACCAAGCCACAGGCTAATCCTATAACCGTCAAGAGTGTTTTCCTGATCCAGGCACCGTTAGGCAACCAAGACAGCAGCCATTCCCATGGATCAAAACTCACGGCAGGTTGCAAGGGCCGTGCAGCCACCAAGTTTTCCATTTCTTGTATAGTATGAGTAATGTTAGGACCATTATCTTGCACATACATGCAACAATGACTATGTATCAAAGCACATACGCCTCCCTTAGCTGCTAAAATAATATCCAAAACATATCTATTTTGAAGCGAGACGTGACGGACCTCCTGTAATTCTGTATTGATCAACTTCATGCCTTTAATTGTTTCATTGAACAAAGCCTCTGTCCAGTTAGCTAAATGATGCAAATCCCTATAATTCATTGCGACTCCTAGTGATGGAAAAATACTGCGAGCTATCTGAGTATCAGTATATTGTGTTATAGGGGCATTGACTTCGCGTTTATTGCGCAAGCGGGTGCGAGGAAGAGCATCTAACTTATACACCAGTGGTATCACTACCCCTAGAGTGCAAGTCCCTGAAAAGGCAGAGGGAATCTCTTTGTATGCTTTCTTACCACACAAAAGCCACAGATTTCGTTGTAACACGCATGTGGGTCTCCAACTCTTCTTCATCCAATCAAACCATGAATGAAAATCACGGCATGTAGCCTGTTGGTAATATGTCATGTATCTGGTAACATTATTAATCGTTACCTTGGGCCTGCCGCTTTGGGTAGTGACGTTAAGAAAACAAGAGCTACCATTAACATACTCATAAGTCCAATTACAATAAGGGTAATGACCTAAAAATCTGCTACTATCGTGATTAAAACGAAAACATCGTGGAGCTACTTCTAATAATGATAATATAACAGGGGGTGAACTAATACGATTATCTCTCATATTGTTACTAATTCTATAAGATTCATTGATAGGAATACCATGCAATAATATACCGAGTGTCTTGACTGCGGGGGAATATGTAAGCAAATCCAACAATCAGAATAGTTAAGCAATTTCGCAAATTGAGAAACATCCTGTACATAGGTATTATTATTCCATATGGAATGATAAGAGTCAGGTATTTGATTCTTCTGTAAAATGGCAGCACGCCTAGGGCGATTAAGGCTTGCAGATCGAATAGATGGAAGGTGATCTTGACAGAGTGCAGCCATATTTAGAGCACGATGCCGCCAGGTGCAATGGTGGTTCAGACCGGGTGACAGGCGCTGTCCTCCAGAAAGAGTGTAGAAAGGTCTGCCTCCTCCCTCTGCGGCATCTGCGACGACTGGGCTGAAGAAGAAGCTGTAGATGATCGCCAGGGTCGTACACAGCGTGCTGGCACCCATAGAGGGTCCCCATCGATTTCCACCGCGGCGTATCCGCGTCCCCAGGTAATCAGCGGTACAGGTCCACGCCATGCTGGATCCGGAAGTTTCCTGAAAGACACAAGGGGGCAAGGCAGCTCCTCCTCTTTTCTAAAATGCAATTCTGCAGGAGTATGCTGCTTATTATGTGGGTATAAGAGATGATTCAAAGTAAAGAGCACTTGATGCACAATGTTAGGAATTTCAACAATAGGAGCGTTCTTTCCACTCAGTTGTTTAAAAAGCAGAGATTTAAAAGTTGAATGTGCTCGCTCAACAATTGCTTGTCCTGTAGAATTAAAAGGAATACCATGAGTTAATTTCACATTCCACAATGTACAGAAATCAGAAAATCGCTTAGAAATATACGCGGGGCCATTATCCGTTTTGATGCTGCTTGGCTTTCCCATGACCGAAAAACAGCGCAGAGTGTGCTGTATTACGTGCCTGGCTGTCTCCCCTTTTAAGGGCGTCGCCCAGATGAAGCCCGAAGACGTGTCCACCGTGAGGTGCAGCTTCGAAAAAGGGGCTAACAACGGGGTGAGAGTGACATCCATTTGCCAAATTGAGAGAGGGGCAATCCCTCTGGGATTGACAGCATCAAAAGGAATCATGGTAGGGGCTTTAGAACAAGAAGAACATTGCGAGACAATGTCTCGTGCCTGAGAAATTGGTATTTGAAAAGACTTGGCTAGAACCTTGGCGGATTGATGAAAGGTGGCATGGCTCAGCAGAGGGTCAGAAAACAAAGAAAAGACCTGCTCTTGCTTCAAAGCAGCATCTGCTACAGCATTTCCATGTGCCAGAAATCCTGGCAGGTTAGAATGAGAACGCAGGTGGGCCACAAAAAAGGAGTGACTGCGAGCCTGTAGCAGACGCTGCAAAGAGAGAAACAATTGCAACAAATCATCATCCAGAGCAGGCGTAATGTATGCCACTGGCAAGGATGTTAAAAGTCTGGAGACATACTGAGTATCAACAATCAGGTTAAACTGCACATTTTGAAATAGATCAAATGCCAAAATCACCGCAGCCAATTCAGAACGCTGAGCGGATTTCTGCTCCGTAGTAAATCTTGTCTTCCACGCCCCCTCCTCCCGCCACACAACCACCCCCCTCGTCTTGGTCCCATCTGTGAAGAGGGTGAGAGCAGAGGGGATAGGGGTGGGGGAGCACAGGGAACGGAGGGAATAGGAGACAGAGGAAAGAAAGGTAAGCCGTGAGTCAGTAGGTGGATTGTGTAAAATCCTTCCAACAAAGTCTGCTAATGCCACTTGAGTACAAGTGGACATAGTTAGCAAATGCTGAACCTCATCTTGTGAAAAAGGTAGGAAAATAGCTTCCACATCCATTCCTGTCAATGCCACAGCACGTTGTCTTCCCTTGATAACAATGTCCATAACAGCAGCTGGAGAAGTATATATGTTTCGCGGTGGTGTATGTGGCAGGTGTAGCCATTCAACAATGCAGACGGAGATTGAGATTGAGATTGAGAGAGTCCTGCAGGCCGGTAGAGAACTGCTGTAGGCAGCAATATTGTAGGCAATATCCGCTATTGCCACATTAGGTGTAGCTACCAGCGGGCGCAAAGCTTGTTTACAGTCATCATTGGCATTATCAATGGCTAATTGTCTGATGATTACTTCTTGTGCCGCTACATCCTGTACTTGGCGCTTGAGGGTATTGTACAGTCTATCTATGAAAGCGCCATAAGGTTCAGTGGGTCCTTGCCGCACACTCCCCCATCGCCCCCCTTTTTCCAACTTTTCATCAGGTACTGACATCAAAGCCTCCTGGGCTGCTGCAGTTGTGGCGTCCCAGTACTGAGGATCCAGAGCCAATTGCTGCGCAGTTGTTAAAAAATTCCCAGCTCCTGTGAGACCATCCAGGACGTCCACAGCAGTTAACATGACAGGGGGGGGGAGGTGCGCCTGCTGCCAAAGCTGCAATGGCAGCGGCATGTGCTGCCTGAGCAGCATTATTCAAATTTGTTTGGATATCATGGACTCGGCGTTGACAAGCCCAGGTCCAACTTTGCATAAAAATTATCATTTGATTTGGTTTAAGCACTGTTTGAGCCAGTAGTTTAATATCCTCTGGCAATAATTGCTGTTGAAAAATAGTGCCAAAGAGACCAAGAGTATACGGGGAATGCAATCCATTGTCTCTTACTGACTGATACAATTCTTTGATGTAGCGAAGTTCAAATTGCTCATGCCGTGGGGCCCCACCCCCGGGTCCTGCAGGCACTATCACAGGAAAAACAGCTGACATTTCAGTAGAATCAAACGCCAACAAAGGAGCTGCTGCTTTAAGAGATTCCTGGAGCCTTGTAGTATTCCCCCCCCCCTGCTTCACAGTGGGCATGGTACTTTGAAATGCAGGCAAAACCTGAGAGACATAAGCTGGAGGGGGTGGGGTGGCAGACAAAGAAAGTTGCTGTTTTCCTGGCGGAGTTAAATTAGGTGGGTCCGGTGGCGGACCAGGAGGCATAGGGGCAGGCAATGCCGGATAAACGGAAGGCGTTGGTGGGGGAGGCGTGGGTGCGGGCGGTGCAGAGGGGAGCCTTGGAGCAGCTGCCAGAAAGATATTCTTTGGCGTGACTAGTGCCAAGCATGCTCTTATTTTTCCCCACGTAGTTAAGACACGCACCCCAATGCTGGGATGACCATGGAAATGTTCACCTAGTCTGTTCCATTGATTTAATTCCCAGGTTCCATCCTCCGGAAACCATGGGCAATGCTCATTAACGGTGTGAATGAAAGCGATAAGATCATCTTCTGAGGCATGCTGATTGTTAGAAGTCAGCAGGTATTTTAAGTCTTTAAGAAAACGTTTCTGTGGCACGGAAAGCGAAGTGCCCATTGTAATGCAGGAAGAGAAAGGTATGCAGTAGCAGGGGCTACTTACCGGGGATCCGAAGATGAAGTAGGCGCCTGAAGCCCTTGCCGGGCGGGTGAGTAGCGATGCAGGACCACGACGTGCGTCCTTTCAACAATGGCGTAGAACTTTGCCTCACACAGGGGCACCACTTGTCGGAGAACCAGCCGGCAATGGTGCGAATAAATTGAGACAGACAGGGATCCGCAGATGCAAAAGGTATACAGGGAAGTGCTGAGAGTGCTGAGATTTCTCCCAGCCCCAGCCTCTTTATTAAGCATTCTCCCCTCGTAAAATACATTAACCTTTAACTTATACATCACTCATGCCAACAAGGAAGATGTGTAAACAGACAGACTGGCGCCAGTGGTCCTGTGGTCCTGTGGTAAATCACTTGATGGATTGCCCCCCAATAAACCGTGCCTTGTACAGATAACTCCATTTGTACACTCCCACAGGGATCCAGGGGCATCCTAGAAATTAAAGGTTGGTTAGTTTGACACATGTCCCCGGAAAACCAGTGGGAAGTCTTGTTAAGGATAAAATAATATAGAAGAATAAGACTTACTGAAACAGAGCCAGCATGCATAGCTGCCAAGTTTTTCCTTTTCTCGCGAGGAAGCCTATTCAGCATAAGGGAAAATCCCTTTAAAAAAGGGATAACTTGGCAGCTATGCCAGCATGGCTTCTTCAAGGGCAAGTCCCATCTCACTAACCTTGTTGTTGTTTAGTCGTTTAGTCGTGTCCGACTCTTCGTGACCCCATGGACCATAGCACGCCAGGCACTCCTGTCTTCCACTGCCTCCCGTAGTTTGGTCAAACTCATGTTCATAGCTTCGAGAACACTGTCCAACCATCTTGTCCTCTGTCGTCCCCTTCTCCTAGTGCCCTCAATCTTTCCCAACATCAGGGTCTTTTCCAAGGATTCTTCTCTTCTCATGAGGTGGCCAAAGTATTGGAGCCTCAGCTTCACAATCTGTCCTTCCAGGGAGCACTCAGGGCTGATTTCCTTAAGAATGGATAGGTTTGATCTTCTAGCAGTCCATGGGACTCTCAAGAGTCTCCTCCAGCACCATAATTCAAAAGCATCAATTCTTCGGCGATCAGCCTTCTTTATGGTCCAGCTCTCACTTCCATACATCACTACTGGGAAAATCATAGTTTAACTATACGAACCTTTGTCGGCAAGGTGATGTCTCTGCTTTTTAAGATGCTGTCTAGGTTTGTCATTGCTTTTCTCCCAAGAAGCAGGCGTCTTTTAATTTCGTGACTGCTGTCACCATCTGCAGTGATCAAGGAGCCCAAGAAAGTAAAATCTCTCACTGCCTCCATTTCTTCCCCTTCTATTTGCCAGGAGGTGATGGGACCAGTGGCCATGATCTTGGTTTTTTTGATGTTGAGCTTCAGACCATATTTTGCGCTCTCCTCTTTCACCCTCATTAAAAGGTTCTTTAATTCCTCCTCACTTTCTGCCATCAAGGTTGTGTCATCTGCATATCTGAGGTTGTTGATATTTCTTCCGGCAATCTTAATTCCTGCTTGGGATTCATCTAGTCCAGCCTTTCGCATGATGAATTCTGCATATAAGTTAAATAAGCAGGGAGACAATATACAACCTTGTCGTACTCCTTTCCCAATTTTGAACCAATCAGTTGTTCCATATCCAGTTCTAACTGTAGCTTCTTGTCCCACATAGAGATTTCTCAGGAGACAGATGAGGTGATCAGGCACTCCCATTTCTTTAAGAACTTGCCATAGTTTGCTGTGGTCGACACAGTCAAAGGCTTTTGCATAGTCAATGAAGCAGAAGTAGACGTTTTTCTGGAACTCTCTAGCTTTCTCCATAATCCAGCGCATGTTTGCTATTTGGTCTCTGGTTCCTCTGCCCTTTCGAAATCCAGCTTGCACTTCTGGGAGTTCTCGGTCCACATACTGCCTAAGCCTGCCTTGTAGAATTTTAAGCATAACCTTGCTAGCGTGTGAAATGAGGGCAATTGTGCGGTAGTTGGAGCATTCTTTGGCACTGCCCTTCTTTGGAATTGGGATGTAGACTGATCTTCTCCAATCCTCTGGCCATTGCTGAGTTTTCCAAACTTGCTGGCATATTGGGTGTAGCACCTTAACAGCATCATCTTTTAAAATTTTAAATAGTTCAGCTGGAATATCATCACTTCCACTGGCCTTGTTATTAGCAGTGCTTTCTAAGGCCCATTTGACCTCACTAACCAAATGGAGTTTTTTGAGAGTGTCAACAAGCATATAGACAGAGGTGATATAGGTGACACAGTGTACTTGGTCTCTCAAGAAACATCCAACAAGGTACCTCACAAAAGTAAGCTTAGCCATCATAGAATGGGGTTCCCCAAGGATTGTTGTTGAGACCTGTGCTTTTTAACTTGATCATAAATTCTCAAGAGTTAGGGATGAGTAGTGAGGTAGTCAAGTCTGCTGATGACTCTAAAATGATCTGAGTCATTATAACAAGTAGAGATAGTGAAGAGCTCCAAAAGGACCTCTCCAAACTGAGTGAATGGGTGAGGAAATGGCAAATGCAATTCATCATTAAAAAAGTGTAGAAGGATGCATTTCGGCTCAAAAAAACTGACAACCCCAAACTCTTAATTTCACCTTAATGATACATGCATAGTGTCTGAGCCAGTTCTGACTTACAGGAATGCAGCTCCAGGGTCCTAGTGGATAGCTGGATGGAAGTGTCAACTGAGTGAGCAGCCCGGCCACTGTGAAAAGGGCAAATTCCATGCCAGGGATCATTAGGAAAGGATTGGACAATAAAACAGCTGATATCGTAATACCATTATACAAATCTACGGTTTGACCACATTTGGAATGCTGTGTACAGGCGCACAGGCGCAATCAGTCCCTGCGCCACACAGTGCCAGTAAGAGCGGGGGCGGGAGGGGTCACCATGGGCCAGTTAGACAAGCCTCGTGAGCCGCTACCAGCCCATGGGCCTCAGGTTGCTGACCCCTGCCCTTGACCAACTACATTCTTCCTGCAGCACCCCTGGGGGGCTCAGGAGCTGTTATGTCACCCCTTGTCTGAGAGCTGGCAGCCTCTCACCCTTTTTCGAACACCCTCCCTTGGCAAGTGTTCCCTCAGCCTCCTCTCCTTGGGAGTCCACCCCTGGTCTCTGAGCCACCCTCCTGCCCAAAAGAGGGGTGCCTCCTCACACTGCCCCACAGGGGCCTGGGACTTGTCTCTCCATTCCCAACAGCAAGGGCTGGCGGACTGCCTGGCTAGGCTCCCTGGCCCACTTGCTTGCTTGCTCAGAGGCTGCCTCAACTCCTAACAACCAGCACCCCCTGGCAAGCCCCA
This sequence comes from Zootoca vivipara, assembly GCF_965207765.1. Classification (NCBI taxonomy): domain Eukaryota; kingdom Metazoa; phylum Chordata; class Lepidosauria; order Squamata; family Lacertidae; genus Zootoca; species Zootoca vivipara. The sequence goes on from NC_142590.1 coordinate 667,085, forward strand.
GAGGCACCATTCACCTATGGAGCTTATAGCCAGGGCTGCTGCCACAAAAAGTTGTGCAAGCCTTTGGGAGGCAGAGATGCAAGAGAGCCTCGGAGGAGGGAGGGAGGGAGGGTATCCTCGAGTGGCAGAATGGGTGGCACCACTTTGTGATGGTTCTGGTCCTACTTGGATGGTCTCTTCCAGACGGTGAGGCTTGAAAAGGCCTCTTTGGCCCTGTGAAGTCTTCAGTGTGGAGTTCCTTGGGGTTCGATTCTATTCCCCATGCTACAGTATTTAACATATACATGAAACTGCTGAGTGGGGTTATCTGGAGTTTTGTCCCCAATACACTGATGACACACAGCCCCGCTTCTCCTTTACATCTGCAGGTGAGGCAGTGGAAGTGCTGAACTGCTGTCTTGCCTTCGGCTTGTGCAGAATTGTTCACCAGGACCAGATGGTTTGCGCATATTACACCGAACGTGGCCTGACCGGATTAGCTGCCTGTTAGTTTCCAGGCCCAATTCAAAGGGCTCAGGTCCGCAATTCTTCCAGGACCGCCTCTCTCCATCTGAATCAGCCCAGACCCTGCCAGCATCATCCTCTGAAGCCCCTCTTTGTGTGCCTCCTCTACAGGAGGCCTGGAGAGCCACAAAACAAGGGCAGGCTCCCCATTGGTGGGGTGATGCTCTCCCCAGGGAGGCTCACCTGACACCTTCCTTACCTGTCTTTGGCACCGGGTGAAAACGTTCCCCTTCTCTGAGGCCTTGGCTAATGGAACAATTGGTGGCCTTTGTCATGTTGTGTGTGTTGTTGCTTTTCTACTGTAAAGTCATAGCTGCCAAGTTATCCCTTTTTTACAGGGATTTTCCCTTATGCTGAATAGGCTTCCTCGCGAGAAAAGCGAAAACTTGGCAGCTATGGTAAAGTGCCCTGAAGAAGGGCGGTATAGAAATTTAATAAACAATGGTGAAAACAATAAAAACGATCTTTTAAGCCACCCACGCCCACCCAACAGCACTCCAGGTGTTTCCATCGGCCTTTGCGGCTTCCCTTTCGGCTTCCGCATGCGCCCGAGCCGCCGCCCCGTCCGCCCCGCGAGCATCCTTTCCCGCGGCGGCGGCGGCGGCCCTGCGCGCTTGGCCGGGGGTGGGCGCCGCCGCCGCTCTGACCCGCTTCTCCTTCCCTTCACGTGACTCCTTCCCTCACACGTGTCCCAGGCGCACCCTGCTCGGCTTGGGAGAGGAAGCCGCCGGCGAGCTGCTCGGCCCGAGTCGTTCGCCCGGGGCCGCCCGGGAGGGAGGGAGGGAGGCAGGCGGCGGCGGCGGCGGCCTGGCGAGCAGGTGGAGCGGCCGGGCGGGCGCGCGGTGCGCTGGCCCCCTGTCCCGCCCGGCGCGCCGCCCGGCCGGGCTGAGATGATCGGGGGGCGTCGGTGGCGGTCGGGGGGCGTCGGCGGTGGCGGCGGGGCCCCCGGGCGGTGGGGCTAGTGGGGGCGGCGGGTCCGGGCCATGGGCTGCCTGCAGAGCGTGGCGTGCAAGGCGCGCGTGCGGCGGGAGCACATCGTGGTGTCGGACGTGTCGGCGTGCATCGAGCCGGGCGCCACGGCCCTGGAGGAGACGTCGCCCATCGTGCTGCGCTACCGAACGCCCTACTTCCGCGCCGCCGCGCGCGTCCTCATGCCGCCCATCCCGCGGCGCCACACCTGGGTGGTGGGCTGGATCCAGGCCTGCAACCACATGGAGTTCTACAACACCTACAGTGACCTGGGCATGTGAGTGGCGCCGGGAAGAGGAGGGGGGTCACGGGGGGGGGTCGCCAGAGGAACCCAGCAGCCTCCCCGAGCCTGCGCCCTCCCTCCCTCCCTCCCACAAAGATGGCTGTCCCCTCCTCCCCCAAAGGGAAAGGCCACCGAGGCTGCCCCGGGAGCAAGAGCACCCCCCTCGGGCCAGGTGGGGGTGGGACGGCGCCCTGGGGAGCAGAGCAGCCCCTTCCTTAGCTGCCGTCTATGGGCAAAGGCTGCTCTTCCTTGCCTAGAGTTTTCCGGGGCCAAGCAGCCCAAATCGCAGCAAACCCAAAGAAGAAATTGCTCAGATGTCTACAGTCGAAATACAAGCCCCCGTGGCAGTTCTCAAGTAAAAGTGAAACTGGGAGCGGTTGGTGAGGTGGCCGAGTCTTCTGTCCTCTCATGTAGCTTGGCCCTCAGCTCCTATGCCCTCCCCTTTGGATGCTCCAACACCTACAGCAACAGGGCCCTTTGTGAGCAGTGCTAATTGAGCTCACCTGGGCAGGTGAGTGCACCTGTCCTCATGCCACCAGGCACCCTTCTCCGCCTGCAAGAAAGCACCTTGGACAGTGCACTGCTGTGCCAACCACTGCAAAGCTACACATCCCCCTTTAGGTGTAGTATCAGGAAAGGGAATCTTCTGTCCTGGCAGTGAATTTCCTCCTGTTGCTAGAAGACTCAACAGCACTTTGGAGCTCCTTTTCATGTGGCTGCCTTGGGCCTCGTGGTAATTTGGAATAACTTGATACTCTTGAACTCTTATCCTTCCTAAGCAGCAATCATAATAATATATGATTTTTACATTGTACTGTACTCTTATTTCAGAAATCCTTATAGCAATTTTGTAAGAGAAGTCAATGGATTGTCTCCATATGAGGAGCTGAGGGATAGTAGTAGCAACATAAAAAAAACCTGTACTGTATGACAGATTCTGCAAAAGAAACCCTTTGCCAGTTTGTTAATTGTCACCGTCTCCCCCTTCTGATAGTAAAGACTGTGTCAGGCCCTGGCAAGGTTCTTTGGGGAAGCAGTTGCATTGTGGGAGTTTCCCAGCAACACTGCCACCAGATAAAAGGCATTGTGCTTGACATTTGTGGGGAACATGGCCTTCATGCAAAAAGTGGAGTTGATCCTTAAATCGAATAAAGGCTATTTGTGATTTAAAGGTCAAGGCCAGCATTTTGAAGTCTTCCCTGACATAGATTGCTGCTGATAGGCCCAAGGCTCGTTCCCATTCATAAATTGCCCCCCACATTTTGGATGTTTCTGAACAGTGTTCAAAGGCAGTTCAGCATAGAACATTCAATCATGGGAAAAAGAAAGTACACACCCTCTTTGAATTCTGTGGTTTTGCACTTAAGGACATAATAGCAATCACCTGTTCCTTAGAAGGTCTTAAAATTGTAGAACCACCTTTAGCAGCAATAACTTGAACTAATTGTTTTCTGTAGGACTTAATCTATCTCTCACATCGATGTGGAGGAATTTTGGCCCACTCTAATGACTGGGCCATTGCAACCCCTTGATTCTGTTCTTTTTCAGCCATTCTGTTGTAGATTTGCTGGTTGGGATCATTGTCCTGTTGCATGACCCAATTTCAGCCAAGCTTCAGCTGTTGGGCAGATGGCCTCACATTTGACTCTAGAATATATAAATGTTCATGGTCAACTCAATGACTGCAAGGTTTCCAGGTCCTGTGGCTGCAAAACAAGCCCCAGTCATCACCCCTCCACCACTGGGCTTGACAGTTGCCATGGGTTGTTTGTGCTGATATGCTGTGTTTGGTTTTCACCAAACATGGTGCTGTGCATTACGGCCAAACATCCCCACTTTGGTCTCGTTTGTCCAAAGGACATTGTTCCAGAACAATGTTTCTTTTTCAGTTGCATTAAGATCCTGCCACAGTAGATATATTAATACTGGCGGTGCTGCAATACTCTTTGTTATTTAAGTGAACAATGGAATGGGGTAGAAATGAATCAGGTTGCATGAGGTATGCACATACTGTGTGTGTGTGTGTGTGTGTGTGTGTGTGTGTGTGAGAGAGAGAGAGAGAGAGAGAGAGAGAGAGAGAGGTGTTGTTGGGTCTGGAGCAAGCACAACTCCCAACATCGCTGGCAATTGGCCTAATGAGAGTTGGATGGCAACAGCATTGGGGGGGGGACAGGTTCCTTATCCCTATTTTAGAGAGAAATGTGGTATCTCAAAGAGCAGCACTACACTTTACCAGAAGAGTGATTAGCAGCAGGAACAGGTTAATGATGTAGCTCTAGAGTAATTGCTATCCCTGTGATCTCTTTCTCTTGTGATTCCTTTGTTCTCATACTGTGATATGGGGAAATAGATAGAGTGGATCCAATCCTGAATCCATCCCTCCTACTGGAATCCCTGAGGTTGAGGCTGATGGATTAGTGCACTTGAAAGTGTTGGGCACAGTCGGCTTCCTGCTGCTTCAGTGGCACCATTGCAAAAGGTGCCAGTCTAGGGATGCTGTCTATGTGAGAAGGTTGTGTTGCAATCAATACATGCTAGCCAAAGCTATTTGCTCAGAAGGCTGTCTGCTGCTGAAGTGTTGTACATCACTTTACTTCAGCTCCTTTGCCATTTACAACGGTAGTTTTTAATCTTTCCAGGCCTGGGATATACATTTAGATACAACCTGAAGCATAGGACTCACTTTTACTATTTTTTCTATACCTTTTATTGTATATTGTGTCTATCATTCCCCTTGCCCTCCTATTTCCCCCCTCCTCTCTCTTGCTCTTAAACATTCTTAACCCATGTCTTGGTTTTGTTTTTGCTTTGTCCCTCTAGGTCAAGCTGGGAACTCCCAGACTTGAGAGAAGGGCGTGTAAAAGCCATCAGTGACTCGGATGGCGTGAGCTACCCCTGGTATGGGAACACCACAGAAACAGTGACCTTGATTGGCCCCACCAATAAGGTCTCCAGGTTCTCCGTCAGTATGAATGACAATTTCTACCCCAGCGTGACATGGGCTGTTCCTGTGAGTGACAGCAATGTGCCACTACTAACCAGGATCAAACGGGACCAAAGCTTTACGACGTGGCTCGTAGCCATGAATATGACCACCAAGGAAAAGATTATTTTGCAGACTATAAAGTGGAGGATGCGAGTGAACATTGAAGTTGATCCCATGCAGCTCTTGGGCAAGCGAGCCCGGCTAGTGGGGAGGACTCAGCAGGAGCAGCCCAAAATTTTGAGCAGAATGGAACCCATCCCACCAAATGCACTAGTGAAACCCAATGCCAATGATGCCCAGGTCCTTATGTGGAGACCCAAAAGAGGACCGCCTTTGGTAGTGATACCACCCAAATAAAAGATACACTTGATGGTATCAATGAGGGCTTTTGCCACCACTGGCATGGATAACTGAGCCAAAGAAGACCTCCGTGTTCACCTGCCTTTTGCAATACAAGTGCAAATAGGGCGTCTTCAAGACAGCGTGAGATCACAATGGCCAGTGCTGGGCCACAGCAGAGTAGCTGGATTTACGGACTTTGGAAGAAGATTTAGGTTGTTTCACACTTCACGTGTGTTCTCATGTGGAAAGAGGCTGAAACACAGAGATCCAGAGTTTGATTTCCAGTGCCTGTGGCCAATGCTGCTTTCCAGCCAACTAGATGTAGTCCTGGAGGCTGTTCTTACCAGACATTCTGTGCAATGCCTGTTCTTTGGGTTAAGGCAGGAAGGGATGGCATATCCCCACAACATGATACCTATGCATTTTTGATTGATAATCAATATTATCACCTGCTCGTTAGAAGGAAGAAAATGTTTACAAAGGGGGAGAACAAGAATGCCGTCTGTTAAGCTTCACTCTTGTAGAAAGTGCAGCTTTAGCCTGAGGAAACTGTCCATGGTGCTGAACTAAAACACATTTTGAACTACCAATAATATCACCCACTCTCCCTTTTTCTGGGGCTAATTGATTCGGCCTCATCGGGTTCAGACCTTTTGCATGTTTCTCAGTGTGTTTCACGTAGTTGTAAGTGTAGGAGTTCTGCCATAGTTTTCTATGCTGTGGGTGAAATGCAAGGCAAATCAACTGGCTATACCTTCAAAACAAAACAAAACAAAACAAAAAACCACTTATCATCCCCAACTCTGCTTTTTATCAAAGCACAGTTAATCTGTATTTCAAAAGTTTGTCTGTGCACAGTATGTTTCTCCAGCTCAGTGGGAAAGGGTTATATCTGGCATGCTGGAAGAAGACCCAGAAAAGCCCAGGCACAATATTGCTCAGTGCTTGGGGTGTGTGTGTGTTGTTGGCATGCTGTTTCTGCCCTAGGAAGATTCAGACTGCCATTGAACAAGGAAAATGGGTAATGTTGGAAACGCTGCTTCTTTCCATATCCTCCCAATCAGCGACAGTTTTGCTCATGGTGGAGAAAAGACTGGGAGAAAGAACCCCACCTGGAGCAAAAGCATTCTCTTGTTAATGGACAGTCAGAGCTGCACAGAAGCTCACAAGGTTAGATGCCACTGACTTACTGACTGGCTGGCTGGTTTGTTTGTTTGTTTGTTTGTTTGTTTATTTATTTCCCACTTTTCCTCCAAGGAATGGAGGGTGGCATACATGGCTCCCTCATTTTGTCTCCACAACAGCTCTGTGAAGTAGCTTAGGCTGAGAGAGAATGACTTGTCCAAGATCACAAAATGACCTTCGTGGCTGAGTGGGGATTTGGATCTGGGTTGCCCAGTCCTTGTCCAACACTATTTGAAAATGCATGACATAGAGGGAAGGTTTTCTGAAAATTATTCCTTTCCCATATTTATTGTAGTTAAGGAAAGTATTATTAGATCATCCCATATTTGAGGTAATTTTTTTGATTTTATGTAGGATAAATGAAGATTGGAAGGTAATGGGGAACTTCTGTATCTTTGTGAGCATTTGTCAGAAGCACAGATTGGCAGCTTCTTTGCTTACGATGGTGATGGTGTCCTAACAGGAACGGGAAGAGAACCTATGGAGTTTAGCTCCTGTGAAATCTCCAGAGATGTGCATTCAGCTTACTTCTCTTTCTGCTCTGTTGCTGACTCCCAGCCAACACCTGTTCTGGAAAACTGGGAGGAGGAACACAGGGCAGTTGACTCTAGCTCCAAGCTTTGGTTTTTGGTTCTCCAGCTGTGGAAATGGAGCATTAAAAGGCTCTTGAGCAAAATTACTGTAGAAAAGTGTATAGAATATCAGAACTACTGACATTAACTCCCAGAATAATGTGAACATACTACTTTGGATAGAAAATGTAGATGAGAGATGAACAGAAGTTGAAGATTTATGTTGAGAATTATAACAAACAACTGGTTGCAGAATCCATAATAGCACAGCAAGTGTGGCCTTTCTGTGGATTCCCACCATAATTCTGCAAGTAGTCAGCTGCTGGCCTTAAGATTTAAATTTTCAAGTGAGCAGAGATTGGCACTCCTAAAGAGTGATACATTTTCCACTGAGTTTTTCATTTATTCCCATCTTTTAGAGCTGTGATTTCATTAGTCTCCAGGTTCCTCACTCAGCTCTGCAGCTGAAGTGCCCAGGGAGGTCTAATCAAAGCAGAATAGAGTGATATTTATCATGATCTGGGCACTATATTTCTGTTGATGTAGCTTAGAATTGTCTTAGCTTTTTTAGCTGCCGCTTCATCCTGCTGACTCATGTTTAGCTACTAAAACCCCTAGATCCTTTTTACATGTACTGCTGCTAAGCCAGGTATCACCTATTCTATATTTGGGCACCTTAGTTAGCCTACCATAATGCAGAACTTCATATTCATTTTTGTTGAAATTCATTTTGCTTGTTTGGTTTTGTAAGTTTTGGCCCAGATCCTGCCAAGATCACCTTGATTCCTGCATCTAAGTATTAGCAAGAACTCTCAGTTTAGTGCCATTTGGAAATTTGATGAGCAAACATTGGGCAGCACTGGGTATAGGGATACCCTGAGGGTTTCTAGGTTGACCCATTGAAGAGCACTCTTTGGGAACAGAACCTAGCTTTCCATCAAAAATAAAATGAGAGAGCTTGTTGAAAATTGTTAAGATACTTTGTGCACATCTGCATCCCTGATCTAGCAAGCCATTAGCTGCAGCCCAAAAGAAGGAGATGAAATTTGCTTGACATGAACTCCTGCTGGCTCTTTGTAACCATTGTGCTTTTTAAAAGACAGACCAACTGTCTTTAAACTCTGTTTAGATTTTTTCTAAGCATTGGTGCCAAGTGAACTTGCCAGGGTCCTTTTGTGTCGCTATCTTCAAAAGGGGAGAATTTGCTCACCATCAGTCACCTAGCACGCTACCTGTTCTCCAATAAGGCTCAAAAATTACAGGGACTCTGCTATTATATCTGCAATGCAGCTCATGTGGCCCTCGACTTGATTTCGTTTAGGGCAGCTGGGTGTTGCTGTTTGCATCTTGAGTAATAATTCCCTTAATTATTTCATCTATCTTTTTATTTTTTGGCAGAATTTCACTTTTGGGAGAAGACAGAGGTGAAGTGGGAGTTGAGCAGTCCCATCTTCTCTCTGTCTTCCACTCACATTTCCACTCAACTGATCTATGGTTTTCTTGTTGTTCCACTTGCTCCAGACTGGCTCCTTGTTGTTTTTAACCTTTCTCACAAGCCTAAGTTCGTCCTGAGCTTTAGCCCCCTGACACTTGCCCCACAAGTTTGGCTGTTCATGTGTCCTCATCCATGAGAGTCTGCCCATGTTTTCATCTCTGATAAAGAGCATTGGAGGAATGTAACCAAATAACTGGTATCGGTTCTCCTTGCAACTTGACTTTACTTCAAGCTCCTTCACTGTTTGAGATACTGTAACTAAAAAGTGTTTGTGTGTGTATTTTAAGAACTGTGTTGCTCAAGTGAAAATCAATCGGGGTGGTGATTCAAGAGGTCCCTCTTAGGCACACTGCAGGACCTCACTGCTTCTTGGGTGAGTGAGAGCATGAAACTCAATAGATACAACTTAAGGTGCAGGGAATGTTCAGGGTGAATGAGCTCAAGATGTTCAAAGCAGGGACTAATATATTGTAAGGACTTTAGTCTTTGTTTGAGTGTGATGCCCAGCTGTGAAGGAATGCAGGTGTGTAGCCCACTAACTAATTTCAGGCCCAAGTCAAAACTGGTCCCCACTCCAGGGGAAACCATGAGGCTGCTTTTTGTCAATAGCAAAAAATAAATCCCTACGCAGAGAGCCAAGAACATGAAACATTTGGCACAACTGGTTCAGATACAGGATTAGGGGGTCATCAGAAGGGTCTCTGGCAGTGCCTGGGTCAGCTGTTCTGACATACAATAGGTAGAAGATCCCAAGAAATGGGTATATTTAGAATGGGATAGAGTCCTAGGAAAGCAAGAAAAATGCAGAGAAGGTAACGGGCCAGTTCTCAAATTACGTTTGGGGCAAGAGAACGCCTGACCCCTTACCCTTTCATTGACCCCCTTAGCTCCTGTTTCTAATGGCTGCAGAAAGCATTATTGGGCTAAAATTGGGTGATACAAGGTGGCTTGTGGGTTTCATTAAGCCCCCCCCTTTCTCATATAACAAACGACTAGCATCTTTAGAGGGAATGGAAAGCCAAAAGAGTATGGCCAACAGTCAAAGAGGCGAGGATGACTGATGCTACATATTGATTGAAAATAGCCAAGCAGATCTTTATGGGGCCGACATCTACCAATGTAAATATGCAAGCCTTTCAGTTAAAGCAGCAGCCCTCCCTTCCAAATTCTCACCTGTGCATAGGGCAATCCTATTTCTAAAAATTAATGCTCCCCTCATCTCATAACTGTTGAGCATTCTCTTTTGATTAAATTATTTTGCATTAAGGATGTACAAAATGGGCACATTTTGCATTCTCAATGGTTCCTAGCCCTTAATAGGTTTTGGAAGCACTGCTGTTGTTATTTTAAGAAAGTGTTTTGGTGTCTGCAAGAGAGCAAGGAGCTTAGCACTATACAGTGGTCAATTTTTTAAAAGTTGAGGTTGTATTGGTTAGGAATTAATATAGACATAAAAATATAAGCATTCACTTGGATATAATGACCTCGTTTGCATGTATTTTTAAACGATAGTGAAATAAATGACAGTTTAAAGGTGAACACTCAGTGTGCTGGTGCACACTATTGGAGTTGTGGCCCCTTCACTTCCCCCCCCAACTGCTGCAACCTCAGTGATGATTTAGACCAGGCTTCCTCAACCTCGGCCCTCCATATGTTTTGAGATTACAATTCCCATAATCCCTGACCACTGGTCCTGCTAGCTAGGGATCATGGGAGTTGTAGGCCAAAAACATCTGGAGGGCCAAGGTTGAGGAAGCCTCATTTTTAGACCAATAAATTTGTGGCTTTTCAGATATATGATTCAGCCGCTATCATCCACCTTAGGAGACAAAAACTATGGCTGAGAATGAGCTTCCTTTCTGCCAAGTTTTGTGCATATTATCCAGCAACAGCCATTGGCACAATAAAACATCCTGCCTGCACTGTTTCAACTTTCTAGGGCAGGCATATCCAGACTTCAGCCCTCCAGATGTTTTGGACTACAATTCCCATCATCCCTGACCACTGGTCCTGTTAGCTAGGGATAATGGGAGTTGTAGGCCAAAACATCTGGAGGGCCGCAGTTTGGGGATGCCTGTTCTAGGGGCTGGCAGCCTTGGCAGTTTTTGCTTTCCCCAGTTCTTCAGGCTATCTTAGAAAATTTTACTGGATCCCACTTGCAACTTGCTATACATTGGATTCAGTGAGTTAACTTACAGGGAACTGTGTGGCAAATTGCACCTTGGATCAGTTAAGTGGACTTTCTGGACCCTACCAACCTGTAATCGTTGCCTCTACCAAATGTGTGCAGTCTTATCAGTTTGCCATGTATGTTTTGAAATGGTTCCCTCATCTTCTTGAAGCAGCCTTCCCCAATGTGCTCCGGCTGCTTTAGACAAAACTCCATCACCCCCAGCAACATGCTCAACGGCCAGGGATGATGGGAGTTATAGTCCAAACTGCAGGCTGAGAGCACCAGGGTGCAGAAGGCTGTTTCAAAAGGATCCAACATCTCTCAGGGATAAAAACAGAGCCTGTTTGTAGAATGGGGACTCAAACTTTCTCCAGCTCTGAAACTGGACATTAACCTTCTCCAGTGCCCAAGCTGCCTTTTGTGCAAATGCATTTCACACCTGTGCCTTTGCACAATGAGCTCCAGCCTCGGGGGGGGGGGGGGGGAGGCATGCATAGGAGCCGCATCCCCAAGATCTGGTACAGGAGGCTGGGAGGTCTGCCTTCACCACTAGAGCCAGTAAAATCCTCATGGACTTTTCAGATCCATCTTCTGGGGCCTCAGGAGTAGAGCAGCCTCCGCCTTGGCTCTCGCAGATCTCAGAGCTGGGTGGCGGCAACTCTGCTAAAAATGCCTTGCCCTTTTTGCGAGAAAGCTCTTCCTGCGCTGGACCCTGGGTTTATCCCACACTTGTCCTCTGCTTAGCAAGCACAGGTCTGAGCAGTTTTGCCTCTGCCCTGCTGCTGGATTCCCCCCCCCCCCCAGGAAGCCTGCTCTTTTAGCACTACATCTGCAGAAAATCCAACGGCTGTTTGTTCCAATGCAGTTTTCCTAGAAGGGGGGGGGGGAGCAGCAGGGTAAATGGAAGTGTGGATGAGCCGAGAAAGCAGCCCTCTACAACTCCATGCCAAATTCTGTGCTTATGTTAATGTTGTGCATCAGGGAAGCAAGCACACTTTGTGTTCTGGACTTGAACATGAACTGCTTTAAACTGAAGGCTACTCAGCTTATTTATTTGATCTATTTATTTTAAGTTATTTTTTTCAATTAAGAGACACATGCACCCTCCCTCAGGCGAGCTCCCGAGTATGCAAGGTCTACAGAAAACTGTGTGTGTGTCCGTCCGATTGTACTGAAACAAAGAGCTATTCATTGTCTTAAGCTTCAACCTTGTTTGTAGTTGTCCTTTTTCAAAAGGATTGGGGGCTCTGAATACAACTTCCATTAAAGCAGGGGTTAGAGAAAGAAGGTTGAATCTATTCCTTTCAGTGTGAGATTCTCCTTTCATACCTTTGTCTGCTCTTTTTGGATCTCCCTCACCAGTAGCAGACATCCGGGCTCTCAAATTTCAGTGGTGCCCAGCATGTCACTAACATTTGGCAGCCCCGCCTCTCAGGGCTGTTCTACAGCATCCTTCTTGTGGTGCCCAGTGCAGCCAAACTGGTCCCAATACTCTAAGACTGCCTCTGCCCTTGCATCCTCATTTTTCTTCTTTCTCCCTTTGTGGGGTGTGTGTGTGTGTCCTTTACTCCTGCAGTATTAGATGTTCCCAGTTTCCAGAGATATTTATAGGAGCAGGAGCATGTGGAAGTCACTTTGGAAAGAAAAATCAGGTATTCTGCCATTTTGAAAAGGCTGGAAGCAGGGAAGGAAGAGGAAAGCGGGCTTTGCAGAGTGCCTTAAAAGACTGACTTTAATCTGTGATGGGAAGGGGATTGCTCTTTATCTCTGAGGGCCAGGCAATGTTGCATTCCACTTCTCTGGGATTTTTAACCAATTGTCAAATACATCATGTATTGCAAACAGAAGGCTGTTTTCTTTCTTTAGGGGAGATGGGGCAGGTTTAAAGGCAGGTTTACTGGCTTCCAAATGTCTAACATTTGGGAGAGGATTCCGTGGACGTTCGTGGTGAAATCAACCAGGAAACTGACTAAACTAGAGGCTCCGATGATCTGTCTCTGTCTCACATCTGCTTTTCTCATTTCTTGGTTATGGTTCAAAGATGATAACATGATGCCTAACCCAACACATGCGTGTGTTTTTCCTGGTAGATACCTTGAAAAACATTTTAAGCATCTGTAAGATGGAACTCTTCAGGAGGGCTTCTCTGGCCAATTTCAAATAATGAGGCAGTTGATGGAGAAATTATCCCCTCAAGTTCAGGAGGCCAGGGAGTGTGGGGAATGCAGCACTGCTATTTGGGGCTGGGAGACCAACTCCAGAGTGGGAAGAGGAAGGGTCTCCTCAAAGCTCCTGGCTAGTGTCCTGCTAAAAATGACCAACTCAGCCTGATAAACTTTAAACAACTGCTGCAAGGGTGCTTGGCAGATCTCTGCTGGAAAGGCATTTCACGGTATGGCACTGGGAATGCTAAATACCTGACTTCTGGCTGAACCCATTTGGGCTTCTGAAACATAGGCGGTCACTATTAGCTCTTCTCCAGATGATCTTGGCGTAGAAAGGCTGAGGCAGTCTTAGGTCAAGAATTTTGTAGACTGAATCTCGCCTGGCAACATATGCAGCAGTTTTCATGCCCTCCAAGTGTCCCTATTTTCCAGGGATAGTCCTGGAATTATGAAAGCCATCCCAGCTTCTGATTTGATCCCAGAATGTCCCCATTTCCCCCACTGGTGCCACTACCACCAAGCTTAGGGCGGAGGAGCCAGTGCTTGTATGAGTGGTGGGGTGGCTGCATTGGGAGCATCCCACTGCCTCTCTTTGGCCACTGCTGCCAGCCTCCTCCCTTGGGCAGCTTGTAGCAGCTGTGGAGGAGGAGAGGCTGCTGCCAAAGCCCAGCCCTGTGTGACGCTCCGACTCTGAAGGGCAGGTAGAAAGAAGGGGGAGCAGAGCGGAGCGCAAGGAGTCCTGCTTAAAAAAATAATAATCAAAAAAAGCTTTGTGTCCGCGTCTAATCTTGTCCCCTTTCTAAAATTCATTTATTGGTGTATTTTTCTTTTTGCACATCTACCAAAGAATGAAATCATATCAAATCAGGATTGAGGGTTTTTTCAGGATGGTGCTGTGTCCCATTGGTGTAATGGTGGTGAAAATGCTCGGGGGTGTGTGTGTGTCGAGGAGGGTCAGTTGGTGGGGTGAGAAAAGGCCCTATTTTCATCTGAGGAATGTTTGCAGGGGGTGAGTTTTAGCAGAAGTGTTGTCAACCATCTGCGCCCATCAGAAGTTTGACTGCTGCATTTCACACCAGATGGAGTTCTGGACTAGGCCTAAGGGAGCAATCCAGTATGGAGGTCACCAGTGCATGGACTAGAGTGGCCAGGCTACCCAAATCCAGATGTAGCTGATGGACCACCTGAAACACTTGAGCCTTGCTCCTTCAGAGGGAGTGCAACCCCATTCAGAATAGGAAATGGGTTTGTCAGCTGTACATGGGAGCCACCTACCCAGTCACACTCCATTTGTTGGACCTCTTCCACTCTGCCACTACATTCTGGCCAGGCTTGCTCAGCCACGCCCTATTCAAATGTTATGGAGAAACAGGTGTGCGCCATCAGCATATTGACCACCAAAATCAGGTTCAGGTTGACGTTAAATAGGATTTGGGGACAAAAGAGTGCCCTGTGGGACCCCATAGCAGAAGTGCCAGGGGGCCAAAAAACACTCCCCCTGCCCTACTTGGTATGTACTCCACTGCACAGGCAGGAAGGGCAACATTGCAATACAGCACCTCCCAATACTCAGTCAAGGATACTGTGGTCTCAAGATTGGAAAGAAAAACTGAGTATCAAACTGGAAATCTTTTAGGCACTACAAAACTCAGTTGTTTTGCTATAACAGACAACCATAGGAAATTAGCGTAATTATTAACAGAGAAATCCAATCTATCACACAATCAAATCCAGCTATTAGGAAATGATGGTGCACCTGGTGCAGGGCAAACTTCAGAAATCCTCTCCTCCCATTACCATGACAGGCATCCTTTGGGTCTCCCTCCCACTCAGCCCCAACTAATCTGCTGTTGCAGGCAAGGGGGGGGGAGCCAGATGGTTGGCGTGGGCTGTCACTCAAGTTAATCCAGCTCAATGCTAGAGAAAGAGAGCTTCAGCCCAGCTAAAAATGTCTGGTATCGTGGACAGAAACTGGCCTTGCCTTTCTGCTGGGCAAGTGTTTCATGCCATCTCAACCGGTGAACAACCCTCTTTCTCCATGACCCCCTTATCTCTCAGGGTGGTGTGCCAAAGAACAAAATCAAAGTGGTTCTGGGTTGACATGCAAGCGGGGAGCTCAGAGACAGGAGGTCCAAATTGGGGGAAGCTCAGGATCTCACTAGCCCCTTTCTCCACAGCATGCATCATTTTATGAAAGCCCTTTCATCTCTCCCCCAAACTTCCTTCTAAACTAAACAGCTCCAGATGCTGTAACGTCTCCCCACAGCCGACTTGCTCCAGCCTCTTCATGATTTGGGTTGCCTTTTTCTGCACCTTTCACAGCTTTATTTTTAGGTGCAGCAACAGCCCATTCTCCTTCTGTCACGTTCCCAGCCCTCATTCATAGTTCAGTAAAGGAGACCATTCTAAATTTTGCAATGCATGTTTTGATAACACATGTAGAATGACATAGTTTATGTGTGCAAACAGAACTCACGTGTACAGATTTTTTAAAATACAGAATTCTAGAGCCCCTGATGTTACACCTAGCAAAGAGTAGTCAGCGTGACCAAAATTATAAACAAAAACCACAATACACTTTTCATGCCACCTTTATTAAGGCTGAATATTACATCTTGAAAACAATAATTACTGAAAAGAGCACAGTTCTCCCAAGAGTTCTCCCACCTGACCTCATCCAGAGATTCCATCTAAACCCTGAAGAACAAACCTCCTAGACTTGCAGGCAAAACAAGTGGCTCTTCCTATTCCCCTTCTAGGACAGGAGCAGGAAGCTTCTAATATTTAGCTGTGGCTTCTCAGCCAGCCAGGACCCAAAACACCAGAGGACATACAAGCACCTTCTCTCTCCAACCACACCATTAAGGTGGGTGGGTGTGGTAGAGAACTTTGTTGACTGCTTCAATCTGTATCAGCGCAACCCTACACTGAGCACCATGGCACACACACACACCCCTTTTACTTGTGTCCTGGTCACTCCCCATTCATTCCCAGGGCCGTCAGAAATGATCACTATTAGCCCTGCTCATTGAAGTCAGTATCGATACATTGCTCCCTGGCTGGGACAGACACACAACACTCTTGTGTTCAGCACCACTAGGATGAACATGCAGAACTTCTGATGATCCAAAGGCATCAGCTGAATACCAGTTCTGAGTCTGGCTCAGGAATACTTGGGAAGGCAGAGTATGTGGCCGTACAGTCACATGGGTGGAGACTTAAGGCCAAGTGGCACTCAGAGCTGTATATACCTTCCTCTCATCACTAAGATTAGCCCGTTGCAAAACTATTGCTCAGCAGTAGGGGGGTGAAAACGGACGTTCTCAGCCCAGGTGAGACTTCAGTTGAAACCTTTTCCTTTTAACAGCTCCCCCATCTCTCATCATATCAGAGCCCAATTTCTCAAGCCAAAAATGGTGCTTTCCTTACCCCCTTCCCTCCCTTCTTAGCTGGTAATACAAACCTGAGGTCCAGATGTGATTTGAAGCTAGTGGCAGAGCCATTTGGGCACCCGGTTCTTGTTCAATTCTTGCCTCCTATGCCTTGCACACAGCATGATCTCCCCCAAAGACAGGGATGTCCCCTTTCCATTCCACAAAACCTAGAAATCATCAGCATCCTCACTGTAGGAATGTATTGCCCCATGTTGGGAGTTTGGAGCAGAGCCACCCTAGGAAGGCAAAATCTGACCCCGGAAGCAAGAGTCCTCAGCACAGACTCAGCAATCTATCCATCAGACAGAAAAGAAGCCATTCAGCCCGGCAAGTGTGTTTGTACATGGGGCTGTAAATACAGGGCAGGAACCAAGGGCATTCAGTCCCTAAGGCAGCAGCCCTGAGGTCAATGTGGCCGGCTGCTTGCTTCTGAGTGCTGCTGCAGGCGGGGAGGAGTGTAGCCATTCAGGCAGCCGTTGGGCTGGCGCTTGCCAAGGCCTCCGTTCAGAATGTCCTGGATGTGCTGCACAATCAGATTGATGGCCACTGGGCAGAGAAGAGGAGGAGTGATTAGAATATAGTCCACATAGAGTCCCATGTTTCCTTCAAAATGCCTCATCGCCCTCCACATACTCAACATCTCAGCAGCTCTACTCCACACCATGGTCCTCTCTTAACAAATCTATCCTTGATTTGCAGAGTTGGAAGGGACCCCAAAAGTCATTTAATCCCACCCCATGCAATGCAGGAATAAGAAAAGAAATTGTTGCATTGTTTCTCAGTATTACCCTCTCCAGATTCACAATCTCCAGAAACAGGTGCACAAGTCAAAAGCAAGTATTGTACACAATTGGTTCCGGAAGTCTGTACTTCACCTGAAGCAAACTTTCCCATTGAAAGTAATGGAAAGTGGATTAATCCGTTCCAGATGGGTCCGTGGAGTACTTAAACTGAAAGTACTCAAAGCGAAGCGTACTTAAACCGAGGTATGACTGTACATGGAAGGTCAACTACTCACCAAGATTATCCACGCCCCTTGGGATAATCACATCAGCATACTTCTTGGTCTGCCAGAAAGATAAAATCACATTACAGGGTGCTGCAGGTGAAATCCGGAGCTGTTACCCAGACCCATTTGAGAGAACTGCTTTAGAATTTTCTCTCCTCAGCTCAAACAGCTGACGAAGGAATGAATGCTGAAGATACCTTTCTTGCTCCTCTTTTCCCCTGGCAGAACTGCTGCCAGCTTCCACATTTCACAGCAAAAAAGAGGAGGAGACTTTGTGGCACTTTAAGTACCTAAGCAGAGCCTGCTGGATCAGGCCAAAGGCCCAACTAGTCCAGCACTCACAGTGCCCCCAGTGCATAACTCTCTCCACCTGTCGTTCCCAGAAACTGCAATTCAGAACACACAGACTGTGCTGAGGAGACACTGCTAGCCCTTCCCTGAACTAGAGACATAGAGAAAATTAATTTTAAGTTGTTATTATTAATCCACACCCATGAGATATGGATTTGTATGCACATTTACACAGTATCTAGTCTACGGGAATTTATGCCATGATACATTTGTTACATCTTTCTGTTGCAGGATCACTTGAGGAAGCTCTGCAGAAAGAGCCCCTGCAATTGCAGCAGAGATGCAGTCACAGAAAGTCCTCAGCCCTTATGGGAACAGATAAGAGTGTGAGAAATTGTGGCAAGTGCAAAGAGCCTGCAAAAAACCAAGGGTTTTTGTTACTGACGCCCAACTGAAACTTCATGTGTAGTCAACCAAGTGGCACAATTTATTTTGAGCACATTTGTGGAAAGGACAGCACAAAAATACCCAGAGTTCATCTCGCTCAGGGACAGGAATACAAAGCTCTAACTGGGAAGAGAAAGCACCCAACCAGTCCCCCCCCCCCCCGTGAGCCTCCCAGGCACCCACTCCCAAAGAGGCCAGAGCTGCAAAAGCTCTCGGGCTGCCATATCCTTTACTCACAGGCAAGCAGAATTCTTCAAAGGCTGGCTTCACAAATGTAATATACTGAGATAAGATCTGCTCCAGGTCCCTGCCTCTCTCGCTTATGTCTCGGAGAACTGCAGGGGGGAAAGAAAGAAACCATGAGGAGGCGAAGGCAGCTGCACTGACAGGTGGCCCAGCCAAGCAGAAGATGGGGCTCTAAGCGGCTTGCTTTTACTTTTTCTGCAAAAAGAAAGGCTTTA
Source organism: Zootoca vivipara (assembly GCF_965207765.1). NCBI lineage: Eukaryota > Metazoa > Chordata > Lepidosauria > Squamata > Lacertidae > Zootoca > Zootoca vivipara. The sequence continues at coordinate 685,401 of NC_142590.1, forward strand.
ACTACAGAGAGAGAGTTTCCCTTTAAACAAAGGAAATAAAACTCGAATACCAAAGTATGCCCCCCCCCCGGAAAGTCAATAAGAACAGGAACTTGTGCTGAGTGGGGAAAATACAACACGGCACGACTCAAAGCCAACTTGGAAAGGAGTATGCGGAGCAAGATGCATGTAAGACACCACAGGGCCACTCCCACAGTGCTTATTAACAGTAGCCTCCAAAGACGGTGGGCTCCGCAGCCACAGCAGCTCTCAGCCCTGCCTGCCCCCAGGTTGCTCGCATGAGGAAGCCAGTGCCCCTCCCAACTGGGAGATGCTGCTGGACCACGGGGTCTGCAGGAGGCAAGGGGAGGCCCAAAGCCTATACAAGCCAGGCTAGCCCCTCGGGGGCAAAAGTCACATCCCAGGGGGAGACAGCAACCAAATGGGCCTTTGCAGGTTCCCCACAAACTCTGCAGCCAGGGAGGAACCTCCTGGGGGTGGGGAACTCCCGGGGTCCCCTGCACAGGCGCCCCAGGCAGCCAATTTCATCCAGGCAAGCTCCATCTTTACAGTAAATTCTCTATCATTTTCCATCTCCTCAACCCTGAACCACCAGGAGCCTCAAGAGGTTTGCAAGGCCCTGGGGGAAGGAGGCAGCTGATCTTTAGAGAGCAGGAGGGAGAGAAAACTACTGCTGGAGGCAGAAGCCGAAGAGCAGCAGGCGGAGGAACAGATTGAGTGTAGGAAGACAAAGTAAAGGTTTTTCAAAATGGTTTCCCCAACTTTTCTGTGCTGTGCCTGGGGGCTGCTGGCAGAGGAAGCAATAGAGTGTCTTGCAGTGGAGCTGCCAGAAGTTTAACTGGCAGGGGGGCTGCCCTGCCCCTAGATGTAGCCTTTCGAAAGGGTGGGTAGGACCCCCTTCCTCCACTATTGTCAGGGACTGGGGAGGGGAGGGGAGGGGGAGGAATGGCGGATACCGCCTCCTCTGCCTGCACCTGCCAGAGAAGAGGAAGACAGTATAGATTTACAACAGGAGTTTGCAAAAGGTCACAGCTCAAAGGCTGCAGGGGGGAGAAGCTGGGAAATATTGGGAGGGGAGCAGGAAGCAGCAGGAAGCCCAGGGGAGAGACAGCTGAGAAGACTCAGTGTCTTTAGAAAGCATTCCAGGCCCCCCAACCCCAGAGGGCATTGAAAGCGGGAGAACAGAAAGCTCAGATCAGCCAACGTGGAAGCCTGACAACTGTAAGAAAACAAGGTTTCCCCACCACCACCACCGTGTTATCCTGAAGTGCAATGCTTTGCTTTTGCACTGTTGTGAACTTCATTTTTTAAATAAACTTTTTTACTCCCCTCTTCATCCGAAAAGGCTACCAACTTACCCCTGCGGGAGAGTCGGGTGTCTGCATCTGTGTCCACAAAGAGCTTCATCTGGAATAGGTCCCGAACCTCTTGGTTGTAGAAGGCCAGGATGCCCTCAAATAGCACCACATCAGCAGGGTACACAGTCACTGCCTCTTCTTTGCTGTTAAGAGGTGCAAAAGAGATTAATGCATGGATGGCAGGTCAGGAAAGCCATGTGGATGAATGACAATGGGGTCTGATCCAAAGCTCTTATGGTGCTCCCGTTTTTGTTATATTAGGTTATTGTTCATGTTTAAATGAATTTTATTTATTTGTATATGTTTAGGTAACATGGAGCCAAAACATGGCATATAATTATTTGTATAAATAAAATGATTGGGAGCAGATTGAACTGCAATTTCCTGAGAATTCTTTTCAGCCCAAGAAAAAAGTGAGAAAACCTGTGGACTTTGATTGGTTTAACACCAAGAAAAGGAAGGGATGAGCACATAAAGGTTTTTCCTCTTTCCCAAGCCTATCACTCAGAACTCAGTATGCCCGTGAACTACAACTGAGGACTCCAAAGTTCTCAAATGGATCCATGAACTTAAAATGGTAGTTTAGGAACAGACAGACAAAGACCTGCAGGAAGCAGCCTCAGCTTGGACACATGGAGCCACTCCGCCAAAGAGGTCAAGACTTTTGCTGCAAACTTTTTATAGTTCTCAGCTGCTGCTTCTGAGGCACAGACACACCAGATATGCACATGGTTCTTAGATGGGTGCAGACTGCAGAGGCATATAACTGATGAAATAAACTTTGGTCCATAAAAGCTTATGCAAGTTTGATGGCATCCCAATATTCTGTTTTTCAAACATTTTGTGAGGTAGTATGTCTTGACACTACAAAAATGTATGTATGGACACTACAAAAATAACAGAATTATGAGACTAAAGAATCTAAGTACTGAATTTTAGCATCAGAAATGTCACTAAAAATTACTTTAGATGTTTCCAGTGGTTTTTGGTTTTATTTCTACAGCACCACCCATGGATCCTTGGTTTCATAAGCAAAGATGACAAATCTGGAAGGTGTTTATAATCTAAACTTGAATAGTGGTGAGAGACCTTAACACCGTATGTTCAAATATATTTTATCAGCACTGGAAAACTACACAAAAGTATTAGAACAAGAGAAACCAATTTACCAATATACAGTCATACCTTGGAAGTCAAACGGAATCTGTTCCAGAAGTCCATTCGACTTCCAAAACGTTCAAAAACCAAAGCTCAGCTTCTGATTGGCTGCAGGAGCTTCCAAGCCATGGAAGCCCCGTCGGATGTTCAGCTTCCAAATGAACGTTTGAAAACCGGAACACTCATTTCTGGGTTTTGACGTTCGGGAGCCAAAATGTTCGAGAACTAAACTGTTCGACTTCAAAGGTACAACTGTACTGTATATAAAAGGTGGTGAGGCAGGAAAGGTGAGGAGAAGACAGGAACTGGAAACCACTAGGAAAGGTATTTAATTGGAAATATATAAACTTTTTCCCCCAAAGAGAAAGACAGGTGACACTATTCTCCTTTAAAGGGGTAAACTGCCAGAGATTATGGGCTCTAGTTCTCTTATCTGGTTTTTCTTCTTATCCTCCTCCCACAAGTGCTCTCTCCAGGTCTTTGGGGCTACCCTCCTGCTCAAATAAGTTATGATCATAGAATCAGAATTAGAGTTGGAAGGGACCCTGGGGATCATCTAGCCCAACCCCCTGCAATGCAGGAATACACAGCTGTCCCATACAGGGATCAATGTCCAGTGCTTCCAGTATCCTTGCAGTTTGTGCCACTTCATTTGTTGAGAAGCAGCAGCTTAAATGCAAAGCCCCAGTGAGAAGCAAGTCTTGCTTTACAAAGGCATTCTGTGAAATGGCAGTGAGATTTGTGCTTCTGGAGTTTCAGGGCAAGGGTCCTGATTTATTTATTCCAAGTTGCACAAGATGTTCTCCTCTAGCTTGCAAGGGTACCTAGTGAAACGTATCAAGACACCCCTGGGTTGGTCTGCCTGTTGAGATCTTGGTCCTAGAGTTTAATTAGTTCTTTTTAAGTCTTCCTCTGCCGGCTGCATGTCCAGGCATACTGCACTGATCCATTTAATTAAGAAGACTTTCAGGTTGGATTTTCTCATCCTCAAATTTAAATGTCTCCTGTTTTCAGGTCAGCTGCCTGATAATGGTGAGCTTTATTAGGGTGAGCTGTTTTCTTACTTTCTTATAATGTTAACTTGCCATGTCACAGTATTTACTAGCTGCAACTTCTGGGTCCATTAATTTTAATAAGATTTCAGCTTATTTCTAATCTACAGTATTTGTAATAAGACTTCATTCCAGGCTGAGAAAAGTTATTGTCACTTTAGAAATGGGCAAGGAGTTCATTGGGACTCTGCATGGGAGTTTTGGTGACTTTTGACAGTCTGCATTCACCACCAGATAAAGCTCAGTTTTGCTAGCTGATGTTCCTGGGTAGTGCAGAGCTTCTTGTACCAGAAACATAGGATTTCAAGTTCACTTCTTTCACTCCTTTCATCACCCAGTTTTTAAAGCAAACTCAGAGTTTCTAAATTAATCTGTTATTTGGGTGTGAGGGAATTATGCAGCCACGACACTTGATAAGACACGCCCCATAAAATCTTGATAAGACACGCCCCATAAAATCTCCCTGCTCCCCCAAATGGATTTGTTGGTTTAAAAAGGCATTTCTGTTAAATTTCTCACAAAAATCTTCCCCAAGTGCTAAGATTGCACAATTGTGCCTCCAATGATAGTTTACAGCGTTCTGTGGGATCTGGGAATGCAAAACTAAAGTTGCTTCCTTTTTATTTTTTCCTATCGGGAATGTTCCTTGTCTGTAGGGCTTAGAATTGCCCTGTGGAAATCAGTCCCGAGTGCTCACTGGAAGGAGAGATCATGAAGCTGAGGCTCCAATACTTTGGCCACCGCATGAGAAGAGAAGACTCCCTGGAAAAGACCCTGATGTTGGGAAAGATTGAGGGCACTAGGAGAAGGGGACGACAGAGGACGAGATGGTTGGACGGTGTTCTTGAAGCTACCAACGTGAGTTTGACCAAACTGCGGGAGGCAGTGCAAGACAGGAGTGCCTGGCATGCTATGGTCCATGGGGTCACGAAGAGTCGGACACGACTAAACGACTAAACAACAACAACAATAACAACAATGGACAGTCTTGGCTTTGTCAAGAGGTTCAGTCTGACTGGATTCAGGATTCTTTTCGGAGAAAACAGTACAAAAAGGAGATCAGTAGTAGGGAAAGCTCCCTGCTGGTATGTCACAACTTGCTACCTCCTCAGGTTATGCAAACTAAAAAGCAAACATAGAAACAGGAAAAGAACCCATCCACATGGATAAGTGGCCCTGTACCAAAGGAGCCTAAACTGAGAGGATGTAAGAGATTTCATTCACAAGATGCATGCACAATGTTCACAGTCTGCTTCCATGGATCCCTTCAGCTTCTCTGAGGAGTCCAGCTTTAAAAGGCCCCTCATCATTTGGAATAGCTCTGGTCTGTTGGCAAGAAGAGGACAGATGCAATGGGGGAGGAAAGGAAACCAAGTCTTGTCGTCATCATTGCCATGGAGTTGCCCAAAAATAAACTCTAGACCAAGCACCTCCTACCCACGTCTAGACCAAACATGCCTTAGGGAAACCATTTCTTAATCTTTTACCATGTATTTGCATACTGGAGTGCTCATGTTGCGACCAGCCTTGGATCGGGGTGTGACCCATGCATGGGGCCCAACCCACCAGTTGAAGACCACTAGGCTACAATTCACTGGATTTGGAATAGTGAAATGGAATGAAGGGAACAGCTCCTTTCATTGCAGGAAACACACCCAACACAACATGGGAGTCCACCTCTGTTTTCTTCTACCAAAGAAAACACTAGATTAGTGTTTACCGCCGATAAACAGAAGGGAAGTGGGAAGAACTGTTTTACAATTTTGCTTTGACTAGAGTCTAGTCCAGTGTTTTTCAACCTTTTTTGGGCAAAGGCACACTTGTTTCATGAAAAAAATCACGAGGCACACCACCATTAGAAAATGTTAAAAAATTTAACTCTGTGCCTATATTGACTATATATAAAGTAATTTTTCAATTTTTCCCATGGCACACCAGGCAACACTAGTGTGCCGCGGAACAGTAGTTGAAAAACACTGGACTAGACCATTAGACATTACAGGTTGGTTTGGGGCCAAGATGCAGCATTTACATTTATGCAAATGTTTTCCACCATGGGCTCACTGGAAGGATCTGCTAATGAGAAGTGATGCAGACAGAAAACGCCACGTCCAAAGCACAGAGCAAAAGAGGGGAGAAGCAGACTTACCGAGAATGCGAGACAAAGTCATAAACGGGGATCTGAACTGTTTTCCCTTCCAATAGCTCTCTAAGAGTTTTGACGATCAGCTCATTGTCAAAGGCATCTGTAGCAAGAATGAGAGAGGGGAAGTTAAATAGCTGTGTCTCTCAGTGCAAGGTAGGTCTCCCTAGTGAGGCAGAGAAAGCCTCAGAGGAAAGCATAAACGTCCCACAAAACCTTCCTAGTTAGGTGAAGTCTTCTGGATCATGAGAAAGCTACAATTTTTGGCTAACCAGAAATTGTGCCTGCCAGGTTTCTACCCAGTGCCACTCAACAGCTCTGACTGCGGCACCAGCCAAGAAAGCCCCCAAACTCTTACTTCCTGCTCTGGAACAGGAAAGGGAGGACCATTTTGGCTGCCATTTTGGCTCTGCCTGGCAAGTGATCCAGGAGCCTTGGCCAAACACCCTCTGGGTATTGGGGGGGGGGAATCACGGGAGGGGTCACTGGGTAGCTGCCAGATAATTCCTCTCCAATTCTGCAATTTCAAGCTTGGGAGAAATGGTTGCCACACTCAGTGGAGAGGAACAGTCCTTTCATCAGAGTGAACAAGATTATCTGAGCAACTTTGCTCTCATGGTTCCTTTCTATCTGAAAGAAGTTTACACAGAACATTCCACTGTTGTGGGAAATCTGAAGCTTGCGAATGAGTAAAAAGGCCTCTTCAGCTTTGGAACCTGTACAATGGGGGGGGGGGAAGCCACCAGGAGGCCTGCCTTCTACCTTATTCTTCCTCCCCCTGCTTCTTTGCTCATTGTAGTTTCGCCTTGGCTTTATATTGTTTTCCACTATACCGTATATCATTGTTTTAATTTAATTTTTGATAGCTATGGATCAGCTCTACCTCTCTTTTTCTGAGGCCTGTAACCTGCTAATTTAGGTAGCCACTTCATCTAAATAATAATCAAAATTATTAATTACTTATTGTTATTACTTCAATGATCAGCATCATGAATGACCAGAACATTGTATATTATGTAACTTGGGTAGCTGAAGGGAAGGAAGAATTTATTAAGCTTGTACTCCAAGCAAATTTAAAGTAGCAGGATGAACACAAGAGGTTTGCAGGGAAAAGGGTCATAGCTGCCAAGTTTTCCCTTTTCTCGCAAGGAAGCCTATTCAGCATAAGGGAAAATCCCTTTAAAAAAGGGATAACTTGGCAGCTATGAAAAGGGTTATTGTTGTTTTTCTTCTTTTATTATGAATTTTGTGTTTTTATCTTGCATTTTTTGCTGTGAACTGTTCTAAGATCTATAGATGAAGGGCAGCATATAAATTTAACAACAACAACAATAGCAATAACAATCTATCCTATTGTCAAGGTGGGGCCTCCTCTCAACAGCTTTCAAATGATCTCTCTTGAGAAGGGCAGGTTGTTTTGACATTGCAATTTCCCAGTTCTGTCTTTGGGAAGTCTAAGCAGAAGCTAAGGAAAAAGCCTATGCCCCTCCACTCCCTTCCTAGGCTTCAGGATTGAGTTACCTGGGTGGTCAAAGTTGAACTGGCCTTTGAGAGCTTTGGCTTTTTGCTCTGTACTGAGCACACGATAGAAGCTGTCCTGGCTCAGAATCACCACCTGTTTCTGGCGATGGTCTACTTCATTCTGACCAAGCAGTTGGACTATTTTGGCACAGACAGAGGACTGCAAAAGATTCAAAGTGAGAGAGAGAGAGAGAATCATAATATAAGTGGACTGAAGGACTGACAGGTGTTGACCCTCCAGTTGCAAAGGACCCAACTTATCTGCAAGCTTCCAAGGGGCAGGGGGCCCCTCTGGAAAGGACTACGGCCCGATCTGCCAAATATATAACTGTGTCTCCTGGAGAGAACAGAAAAGCAAAGGCCCTGCAACACCCAGACCAGCAGGAACATGTTCATAGTACTGTACATGGATCAAGCATGGAAAACTTCTTTTGTAAATGTTGCAGGCATACTTTCCCTTCATTAACAGGCAGTCCTTTCATTCCTGTTAGTTCTCCCCTTTTTAGCTTACATACCCGCAATTAATTTAATCTCCTTGCCTCTCCCTCACCAAGGAGGAGACAGCTTTGTGCCCCATGGCTGGAAGGCATTCCAAGCACCTCCCGACCCCGACCCCCCACTCAATATGCTGTCAGAAGGGGCAGGCAGGCATGTGTCTTCAGCTGCTTCCCTTTCCACATATAGATATAAATCGGTGGATCCCAAAATCAGTAGCTAGAGCATTAGGCGATGACAACACCTGAGCATTGTCATCATAGGCAGAAAATAGATTCTTATGTAGGCTTTGGCCCACTGCTCTGTCCTGCTCCAGCACCTGACTGAACTGTCTTTTGTCCATCTGCTTCTCTCCCAGGGAGGATTTCATGTCTCCTGCTGGTCTTTCAGATGTCAACAGACCATCCCTCCCCAACCTTGGGCTAAGGGTAGTGCAACTTGCTTCCAGTTCAGTCTGCAACCTTCTTTCCAGCACTCATCAAGTGCATCATATCTGGGCACTGGGGAGGATGACCAAGCAGGGAAAGCTCCACTATTTTATGGGACTTGGGCTCAGCCCAGGCCAGGCCAAGGTCACAGCAGGCCTGTTCTGATGTTCCTGACAGAAGGTCTCATTGTAAGTACTCCAGTTTGCTACACTTGTCAAAGGAACAGGATAAATCTACCAGGCAGCAGAAGAGCTTACTGAGACTTTCTGCAGGGCTCCTAACTTGTGATCATTCTACCGGAAGCAAAGCTCACTTCACTGGCTCAGCTGGGAGCAACATTTGCCTCCTCCCCTCCCAGAACATCCCTAGCTGTTACCTTTTTGCATAGTCATTATAACAAATTCTATAGGAAACCTACAACATATTGCAGTTTATCCTTAGTCCCCAATATGCGTGCTCCAAATCAGGGTTCTAGTTTGCATGGAACAAACATCTCACAGTACATTTCTGGCACTCTTTGAGGACACTTTCTCCCTTTCCCACCTACCCAAATCTTTTCCCACTGTGCTATATGGTACTAGAAGGCTGCCAGTCCTGAAGCAGAGAAGAAGAAGAGAGCCTTTTAACCTCATGGGATGTATCCCCCCTAATTCCAATTCCTATTTCCAGGATCCCCTTCATGGATCAAGCGAAGGGGCTTGAATAACTCAGAGAAGCTATGAGCTATGCCATGCAGGGCCACCCAAGACGGACAGGTCATAGTGGAGAGTTTTGACTAAACGTGATCCACCTGGAGAAGGAACTGGCAAGCCACTCCAGTATCCCTGCCAAGAAAACTCCATGGACAAAGACAACAGGCATATAAAAGTTATGACGCTGGAAGATGAGCCCCTCAGGTTGGAAGGCGTCCAACATACTACTGAGGAAGAGCAGAGGACAAGTACAAGTAGATTCAGAGTTGATGAAGTGGCTGGGCCAAAGCCGAAAGGTCGCTCAGTTGCGGATATGCCTGGAAGTGAAAGGAAAGTCCAATGCTGTAAAGAAAAATATTGCATTTGACCAAACTGCGGGAGGCAAATTCTGGCAAACTACTTGTGGAATCTTGCAAGAAACAGATTTTTAAAAGTTAAGTTAAGTGCTTGGCGTGCTATGGTCCATGGGGTCACAAAGAGTCGGACACGACTAAACAACAATTTCCAGGATATCAGCAACTGCTATGGGTTCAAACAGGCAAATTCCCCTCAATCTTCCTCCATTTGCCTTTGCTTCTACTGTACTGACATGTTAACAGCTGATGTTTCAATTATCACCATCCCCTGGCCTAATAGCAAACTCTGATGACTGAGCACCTGCCAGCCTGGAAGTGAAAGGGGACCGCCAAAAAACAAGGCAATGGTTTCTACATACAGTACTCAGGAGACACAGGAGCATTTAAATCTGCAAATTGACAAAGATTTTTTTAAAATACACCCCAAGATAACCTGAGAGACCCCAGAATTTACAGAAAGCTGATGGGAGTCAAGCCTAGACAGACAAGAAATCCTGCCAACCCAACACAGTTGACACACAATGCTAGGGTCAGTTGACAAAAATTAAAAAGAAACAAGGAAAATGGAGGGAAGAGGGCAACAGCCCATTCAGGCCTGTAACAGCTTAAAGCAAGTGTCCTAGAAATGGAGATAAGTTAGTAGGGTACAAACAATGAAGCTTAAAAAAACCCATCCCTCCCTGAACTAGACAAGGAAGTTTTACAATCACAACTGTAGAGTTGGAAGGGACCCCCAAGAGTCATCTAGTCTAATCCGTGCAATGCAGGAATCACAGTTAAAGAACCCCTCACAGATGACCACCCAACTTCTTTAGAAACCTCCCATGAAGGAGAGTGACATCTAAAGGGGTGCACATGGAAGATGAAGCAAGCTTGTTTTCTCCTGCTCCAGAGGGTAGAACCCGAACCAATGGATTCAAGTTACAAGACAGGAGATCCCAACTAAACATTAAAGGGAACTTCCTGACCATAACAGCTGTTCAACAGTGGAACTGTCTCCACCTATGATAAATGTAGGTCTTTCCAAGTTCTAATACCCCATTGTACATGTAAAACTAATGGTGTAAAACTTGCTTTCCTTAGAGCTGGCAGATTTTTATCTGCACTCCCGAATATTGTATTAACTTGTGGCAGGATTTAAAACCCATCTGTTTCTGAATGATTGATTAGTTAGCGGGAGAAACGCCTATTCTCAGCAACAGTCTCCCCCTACCATTTGGGTATAATGATGGTGGACTTTGTATTGACATTCATTTTTAAACTGTTTACAGCAGGGGTCAGCAAACCTTTTCAGCAGGGGGCCGGTCCACTGTCCCTCAGAGCTTGTAGGGGGCGGCACTATATATTTTTTTGGGGGGGGGAATGAACAAATTCCTATGCCCCACAAATAACCCAGTGGTGCATTTTAAATAAAAGCACACATTCTACTCATGTAAAAACACACCGATTCCTGGACTGTCCGTGGGCCGGATTTAGAAGGCGAGTGGGCTGGATCTGGGCCCCGGACTTTAGTTTACATGGTTTACAGACTCATTAGAAATAACTTGTTTATAGAAGAGAAATATCATGAGCTGCTGCTGCTGCTGACCAGTGAACACCTACCATTTGTTTTAGAGTTGACACACTAGTCCACCGGCATCTCCATAAGCCACCTACCAGCCTGGTGCACCTAACCCTAACCTTAAAGCAAGAAGAGCCTCGTGGCGTCTGAGGCTGCCAGCTGCTTCTGCCAGTGCCTTGTGACTCTCTGCCCCTGCAGGAGGTAGCAGAGAGCTGAGCTGCACAGGAATCAAAAGCACCACTGGCTGGCTATATTTGCATAGCACACAGACCCATGATTTGTGATATATAGCCAGGAAATAAATGATTAAACAGTTATCATGATGCAGACTTCAAAACCAGTTCTGAATGTTATGTTGATACCGCCCAGCCCTACCTTAGAAAGGAGAAAAATTTTGTTCTGCCCTGGCAGTCACCACCATGACACCCCTCTCTCCATGTACTGGCAGAGTGTCTAGGAGCACAGCTTCCCGTTGAGCCACAAACGGTTTAGACATGCTGGCCACATGACCCGGAAAGCTGTCTGCGGACAAATGCCAGCTCCCTCGGCCTGAAAAGTTCCATGAGCGCCGCACCCCATAGTCACCTTTGACTGGACTTAACCATCCAGGGGTCCTTTACCTTTACCCAGATCTCTCTCTTTAATGTTATTTCCTTGTTAGCTGTTATTTTTGGTTCACATATAAGGCCCAAAGAGAACCTTGTTGATTTTTACCATGAGTACATCTGTCTTGTACTTTGGCTGCTTAGCACTAGAAAACAAGGAAAATTGGGGAGGTGGAACTTATTGATAAAATTCTTAAACAGAAAGCAAACAAATACTTTTTCAATTACTTTTATTGATTGTCAAATTATTAAAAATCATTGCCAAATTAATTCAATGCAATAGGAAACAAACAATTACTGGCCACTTGATTCAGCTGTTAAAAGTGGGAGTTGTCATTTCAAACCAAATAAAACTCATTATTTAAAAACATCTCTTAATTTGTTTTCCTAATAGAGCTCAGGAAATAGTTTAAGAAAAATGGAGGAACTGATTGTACAGCTCTCAAGTTTCTTAGAAGTTGAGGGAATGGTGACACCTGTGTTGCATCTGCAGAGAAACCCAGAAAGGAAGAACCTGCAGGGCTCAAAACTACAAACCACCAATTGGAAGGGCAGGTGCAAGATGAAACCTAGAATTCTGACATGCTGTTTTGCTTCAAGATTATCAAGTCTCAGGAACAACACAAAGCCTGCAAAAATGTGGGAGGGATATCAAGAGTTTTCAAGTGGTCATTTTAATACCAGTATACCCGTGTTTCTCCGAAAATAAGACACCGTCTTATATTTATTTTTCCTCAAAAAAACACACGCTATGGCTTATTTTCAGGGGATGTCTTATTTCTTAATTAAGTATCGTACAGTTTAACCTATCACTATGCCTACTCACTGCCTATCACTATGGCTTACTTTTGGGGTATGGCTTATATTCATTGAATGCTTAAAAATCCTGCTATGGCTTATTTTATGGCTACGTCTTATTTTCGATGAAACAGGGTATAACCCCCAAGCATGCAGGATCTTAAGGACTTGAGGGGAGAAAACAGAAACAAGACTAGAGTTTCATCTGTCCAGCTGCAGGCAGATGTCCGCAGAAGCAGAAAGAGAGAAGGATCCCACCAATCCGGGCCATATTCCTGCCACCAAGGGATAAGCCAGCAGAGCAAAGCCACCCTGAGGACTTTCTAGCCGCTGAAGTACAGGCTAAGCTCTTATTTTCCCCTAGAACAGGAAAGTTAGAATCTGGCTTTTGTCTTGCGGGAATGTGGAGACACCCAGCTGCACAAGGAACCCGACTGGGTTGTTGCCCCCCCCCCCAACACCCGCGGTCCTGCAAACAGAGCATCGCCTGGGGAATAATGGATGCCATCGTTGTACCTGCATTTTGGGGGAAACTTTTCGCCATTACACAGTACTTCAATGCAGGCCCTCGAGGCCCTCAGGCCGCTCTTCCCGGGCCCCAGCCAACCGGCCTCTAGCGCGGAGGCTGCGCGCACGTGGCGGACGCGCTACCCCCCTCCCTCCCTCCCTCCCTCAGCCACGGAGGCGCCTGTGAGGTCGCAGAGCCGCCCCAGCCGGGCTCCTTTCCATCTGGATGGCGACAGTGCCTCTGAGCACGTGCAGAGAGGCGCCTGGAGCGGGGAAGCGCGCCGCCGCCGCCCGCCCTCCCGCTCACCTTGCCGCTGGCGGTCCCTCCGCCGACCCCGATGAGGAAAGGCTCCCCGCCGCCAACAGCTCCGTCGCCGGGCGGCCTCCCGCGGCCCTGCACGCCCTGCTCGCTGTCCCCGGCCATGGCAGTTCCCGCTCGCCTGCGGCCGGCGCCTCCTCGCTGCCTGTCCCTCGCAGGACCGCCCCCTCCCGCACGTGGGAAGCGCCCGTCACGTGTACAGGTCACCGGGGCGGCCTGGCTTCTCTTTCGTGAGGGAAAAGCAGCGGCCCGGCGTGTCCCTCGGCCGCATCGGGTGCAGCCCGCGCACCAAGAGTCTCATTCGTCAGCGAAAGAGGCAGCAGCGACTCCGAAAGGGCCTTTCTCCTCCGGGGGGTGGGCGCGGGGGTCCCGTGTGCTCTTGAATGGCAGCGCCCCTCGCCACGGGGAGGCGGGCGATGGGAGGGGCGGGCCAATCAGGTCCAGGCACCGCGGACCGCTGATTGGGGGAAGGCCCCCTCCGTCCCTTCCCCCGCGTCCTGGCAGGTGAAGTTTGCGATTGGCCGAGCGAGACCCGCGTTCTCTGCGGCTGTCGAGACCGAGGACAAGCTCGACCAACCGCCAGGAGGGACGCGGAGGCCAGCGAGGCCGGAAGCAGAGCGGCGCGCGTGTCTCGAGAGCGCCTCGCGGATTTCCGGTTGGGCCCAACTTCCGGCCGCCCAAGATGAGCACCATGTTCGCCGACACCGTCCTTATCGTCTTCATCTCGGTGTGCACGGCGCTGCTGGCCGAGGGTGAGGGGAGCCGTGGGCCGGGGTGTTGCGGAGAGGAGAGGGCGGGCAAAGGGGCTGCAGGCCCACTAAGGACACCCGTGATGGTCTCTCAGCGGTGGGTGGGGCTCACGGGTGGCGTCTCCAGGCGAGAAACATCTGGTGGAGCCTCCCCTGGGAGGGACTAGCTGGCAGCCGTGGGAACGGCAGTGCGGTGGCCAGAGGAGCTTCTCTCCCCATTCTGAAGGGATAGACAAAGGGATCCACCTAAATTTCCTCGTCATTCTGAAAGGCACAGGAATCTCGCCGCCCCACATCGGCAACAGGATGAGTCATACAGCCCCGCAACATGCTTTGAATTACTCAAGTTGGAATTTCCAAATACTGTAAAACAAATCCTGCCTGGGAGGGAGCTGAGTTGCACATGAGCAGGGGGGCAGCTGCATCAAGTAAATCAATAAAAATACTTAACCAACTGAGGTCCTGCCCATCCCCAGCATGAAGCCTGTCTCCCCACCCCCAGTAAATCCTGGCTCCACCCATGGAGTTGCATCACTTCATCTTCAGGAGTGGATTAAACCATCCTAGTATATGCTAATTGTGACTTCATTCTAGATCCTTATCTAGCCAAACCAATGAATGCCAGTTTGCAGGGGGGGGGCGGAGAGTTGTGGACTGTCCTTGAATTCTTTGTACAGTGATACCTTGGTTCTCAAACGCCTTGGTGCTCAAACAACTTGGAACCCAAACACTGCAAACCCGAAAATAAGTGTTCTGGTTTGCGATCTTTTTTTGGAAGCCGGACATGCTCCATTTTGGGTGTTATGGTGAGGTCTTTAAGAGTCTGGAATGGATTAATCCATTTTGCATTATTTTCCATGGGAACTCGCACCTTGGTTTTGGAATGGACTTCTGGAACGGGTTAAGTTTGAGAACCTAGGTACCACTGTACTGCAGCTACTGTTGCACTAGCACCTGCAATGGTTACAATGGTGTCTTCTTGCCATTCTGTAACTTAGGTGCAGGGAATGAAGAGACATGTGTAGATGGCACTTTCAGGAGCAATGGTGATGTTGATGCTTGCAGCCCAACTCAAAATTCCAGTCTGTTGTTTTCAGATGCTCCTACTCATGCACCAAAGCCTCTATTAAAGCACCGTCAATATCTCAAAGTTCATGTGCTCACAAGACCTACCATGATGGGCAATGGGCTTCATCTCTCTTGGAAAGTGACATCAGTTGCTAGGGGCTCCCATCTCTGACTTTGTGAATGATGGTTGAGTCATGCATGCTCTCACTGGGCTGGTGGAATCAGGTTGGGAATAGCTTGTACTGCATGGTACTGCAGTTGTAGGAAGGAGACAGTAAGCTATGCTACTAAGGCTCAAGTTACTGGGTTTGGAAGTCCTCTGGCAGTCATGTTGAGTGCTTTGTAGATACATCGGTTATTCTGTCTCCTGATTATTATGCTATTTGTTTCAGGGATAACATGGGTGCTAGTTTATAGAACAGACAAGTACAAGCGGCTGAAAGCAGAAGTGGAGAAGCAGAGTAAAAAATGTAAGTGCAGATGCATGATGGAGCTTGTCTTGTCCAACAACACTCCAATTCTGGGCAATATTTCTTTAAATTGAGCTTAACTGCTTTATCTTGAAATAAATGGATCCCTCATCATGGATTTGTCTGCAAACCACCCAGAGAATGCAGTTATATGGCTGATAAATAAATAGTCATGCACTGTGTATTAACGTGAAACCCTTCATGAGCTTTCATGGACTAGTGTCTATTCCATCAGATCCATGATGTATTATTTTAAATAGGCAGGTGTATGTACACACATAGAGATCAAACTTTAAAAAGGGAGTAAATGTGAGCAGGAAGCTCAGCAAAGTTGGTGGTGGTTTTTTTAAAAAAAAGAAAACTCAGCAAAGTATTTTGTGCTTCATGAAGCTTATGTTACAATATGAACTCCATTCTGGAGGCTTTCACTTCTGGACACTTACAGCACCATCCTAAACATGTTTGCTCGGAAGTAAGACCCATTAATTTCAACTAAGATAAACCAGTATAGAATTGAAGCCTTATAATAATATAATTTAGGCAAAAATAAGCATTTCACCGTTATTAATCATTTTTCAGATCTTGCCTGCCATACCCATTGGTCTGATTTTGTTATAGAGATTTTGATGAGGCCTGAGGGTCAATGAGAAGAGGGAACATTTTCTTTATGAAAAAACTTGCTGTGTTGTTTTATCTCTGCAGTGGAAAAGAAAAAGGAAACAATTACAGAATCAGCTGGCCGACAGCAGAAAAAGAAAATAGGTAACATTGGGGGGCTACATGGTTTGTCATGTTTCAATGTTCAGAGTGGATAGGCAGACTAATGCCCAGGGGCCAGGTCCAGCCCAATTGTCTTCTAAATCTGGCCCGCGGATAGTCCGGGAATCAGCATGTTTTTACATGAGTAGAATGTGTCCTTTTATTTAAAATACATCTCTGGGTTAGTTGTGGGGCATATGAATTAGTTCATTTCCCCCCCCCAAATATAGTCCGGCCCCCCACAAGGTCTGAGGGACAGTGGACCAGCCCCCTGCTGAAAACGTTTTTTTGTTTTGTTTCGACTACGGCAGACCAACACAGCTACCTACCTGTAAATATTCTTAGTGAAATAGCAGAGGGGCTCAAGTGAAACAAAAGCAGCAGGGATTAGGCGACAAACCAGTACATTTGTAGTATAAAAAGTGATGGCATTTCAGCAGGAAGCTACAGGATGTGCACTGAATGGAAATGAAGAAATAAACATATTATTTCTCAAAAGTGCTATATCTTTTTCAGATGCTACCTATTTTTATTTCCAATAAAACATATTTTTGGCAAAAATCTATATATTGGGGATGAGAGTGAAAGATCATGAGTAAAACACTTGAATCTTCCTTTTCTTTTTTACAGTAGTAGCTGTTGTTATAGCACTAATATCTCCCATTAATATAATATTTATTTAAAAATTCTTTTTAAGCAAATATAACCAGTGATAGGGACGCGGGTGGCGCTGTGGGTTAAACTACAGAGCCTAGGGCTTGCAGATAAGAAGGTCAGCGGTTCAAATTCCTGTGATGGGGTGAGCTCCCGTTGCTCGGTCCCAGCTCCTGCCAACCTAGCAGTTCGAAAGGAAGTCAAAGTGCAAGTAGATAAATAGGTACCGTCTGGGGGTGTACTTCCGTTTTGTTGGCATGGCCTTCCCTTGCTCGGTGCTGCGGTGGCAGTGGGACCCAGCGCTTCCCCCCCCCCCACACACACAACACATGCTGGGCCCGTGCTTGCTCGCCCCGCTCCCTCGGCGTGCTCCACTCTCCTGGCCTCGAGAAGTGTGATCCCCGACTCTCAGCAGAACAGAGCCAAGCTGAGGCTGCTTATTCCCCTTGGCGCTAGCAAGGATGGCCCTCCAAGCAGCTGCTTTGCTTGCTCGCCCGCCCGCCTGCATCAATGGCCCCCTTCTTCACTTCTGGGTCCCTCTACTGTGGAAAGTGCCGACTGCAGGCAAACGGAATGGCAGGTGCGCGGCTCTTTGGGCTCCCTGGCTCCAGCTGCCCACCTGCGTTGCCGCACCCTCCTCTGGGAAGGAGGTGGGCGGGTGAAGCAGCCGCTTGGAGGGCCATCCTTGCTGGCACCGACTGCCCCTCAGCTTACCTCTGCTTGGTTCTGTTCTGCTGAGGGTCGGGGATTGCTCTGCCAGTGGGAAGATGGCGACGGAAGGAGCAAGTGAGGAACCTGGCTCTGGCAACTGGGGCTATCCGGAGAAAGCAGTAGGCAGAGTGCAGGGCTTGCAGCGCGCTGCTCTGGGCTGGAGGCGGCTCCTTTATTCAACACTGCCGCCAGGCTGACCTCTGTGCTCACTCAATCTCAAACTGGTGCTTTGCCCCAGGCAGGAGAAGACGCACCTCTCAAGGCTGGGAGAGCGGAGTTTGCCGAGGGAGCAGGGCGAGCATGCGTGGGCCTGGCATGTGTTGTAGGGGGAAAGCGCGCATCTTTAAGCAGAGGGAGGGGGTGTCTTGGTGTCTGTGCCTCCGGAGAAATGGGGGCTGGAGGGCTCAGGCACGGGCAGACCCAGGGGTCTCTCCTGCCTCCAATGCAGGTTGTCAGAGAGAGATCGGGGAGGGGAAGTCTGACTGACCCTGTAGACAAGTGAAGAGGCGACCATGGGAGGCGCAGGACGGCATGGGCAGGATGCTGGTGGTGCTGCCGCTGCAGTAAGGATTTTTATACTGGGTAGTAGATTGCAGGCTGGTCTATTGCTTTCATTTTATGGATCAATGGCCTCGTTAGATAGTAAAATTCATGTTAAATTGCTGTTTTAGGGGTTGTTTTTCTGGGAAAGCACACCTTGGTTTAAGAGCACTTTGGTTTAAGAAAGGACTTCCGGAACGGATTAGGTTTGTAAACCAAGGTACCACTGTATACACTTTTGCATTATTTGGATGGTTTGTATTGAGAAACGCTCTTGAGCTTCCATGGGGAGGAACAGGATTGCTACTACAGTATCTGTACTGAATGTCAGAGCACCTGAAGTGGGTTGGTGACCTTTACATGCCTCGGACTTTCAGTATGCCTTTTTGTTGCCGCTTTCCTGCTGCAAGTCCCTCATAGGCTTATTGGGAGCAAGTTCCTGACTTTGTGACCTGCAGTAATTTGTTTCTCTTTTTCAGAGAGGCAGGAGGAGAAGCTGAAGAACAACAACAGGGATCTGTCAATGGTGAGGAAACAGCAAATTGAACCTTTATTGTAAAACTCTTTGGGAAAGTGATTCCTAAATCAAGAAAGTAATAATAAGGAGTAGGAGTAGGAACTGGGGCAGCTTTTCGGAAAAGCAGTGTGTTTAACCTGCAGACATTAGAACTAGGAAGTGAGCACCAAATTCCACTATCTCTGTGGGATGCAACACTTAAGAAAGTGTAGAAGTGAACTGAAGAGATGCCTAGTTTTCATGTAAACTCATCAACAGCTCCCATCAACTAATGCTACATTTCACTTTTCGATTACTAATGCCTGTGAAGTATTGTCTGTCAACCAACCCCACCTGCTTGATGTTCTGTTGGGCAGTAGAACACCCGTGCTACTGTCTCTCTCACCTGTTGCCATGCTTGTATTCTGTGCCCAGTTGGCACCACCCTTGGCCACTTGCTGTGCAATTTACCGGTACCTCTGCTGGTTACATTATCTGCTATTGCAGATGCTATTGAAAAAAACATTACTGAGAAAGAACATATAATTCCTGGTTGTTCAGTTTGTTTTTATGCTTTTATTCAAGATATTACCAAGATATTAAAATGACCAAAAAATTCTATAATGTTAGTACAAAATGTCAATGAAAACTCAGTTATATTGCATACATTAATTAAACAACACAGGTTATATAGTTAACATCTAATACAACTAATATCAAGCTGTGATTTTTTAACTTTTTTAATGGTGGTGTGCCACGTGATTTTTTTCGCGGAACAAGTGTGCCGTGGCCCAAAAAAGGTTGAGAAACACTGGCTTATTTGAAACTCCTTATGTGGCTTGTAATGTTTTGGTTCCCATTTGCTAACTGTAGTGTTAAGGCAGGCAGTGGTACAATACCTGTGCAACTACATGATGCCTCTTTTAATTGTATGTCATGAGTCCTGACATCTATGCCCTGTGTAGGGTGTTGGAATATGGAGGAGAATACGCTAAACGATGAGCAGTCTACAGTCAAGCATATCTCCCACCACCCCTGCCCCAGTCCTCCTCCTGTGGAATGGGAGACTGATGCTAGTTGGTAAACAGTGGGCTCTCGGCAGGAAGAAGGGGTGCAGTGGTTCAAAAACTGGGATTGGGAAACCAGTGCATGTTAGTCCCAGCAGGATATTAAGACTGGACACACCTCTTATGAAGGAAGAAAAACTCTTCCTCATTGAGACCTAGTAAGCAATCATGTTCTGAGCATATACCAACAAAATGGCCCAGTCTCATGAATGTCAACCACACAGATGCAAAAGGTCAGCTCAACATTTCCTATTAATTAGTAACCAAGTTTGAGCTTCGGGATAAAAGATGCCAACTCATAACAAAAAAGAGCAGGGAAGATGCATAATATGAGGCCATTACTTGTTTTTGTGTGTGTTTTTTTTAAAGTCAGCATCACTGATAGGTTAGGAGGCAAGCTATTGGTGACCTTCACTGCTGATCTGAGCCCCTTCAAGTAGAAATAGGGATGGTTGTTTTAAATGCAACCAACCATAGTTAGACAATTTAACGAGTGCTAATGCTGTTAGTTTTGCCAGCCAGTTAAGCTTTTAAAATCTACTTTGCTTCACTTAGACTGAGAGCAAGTTGGCATCTGGAAGTCAAGTGCTAGTACAGAGGTCGGCAACCCAAGGCCCATTGGCTGGAAGCAGCCAATGAGGGTCACTTAATCAGCCCACAAGCCGCCCCCCAACCTAGCTGCCCGCTCAGCGAGTCCACACGCGCTGCGCTAAACTGGCGCAGTGCAGCGCAGGGACTCTCTTCCACAGCTCTGGAAATTGCTTCTGCACATGCCCAGATGCCAGAAATCGGATCTGCGCATGTCTGCTGCACCGGAAATCGCTTCTGCGCATGTCCAGATGCCAAAAATCGCTTCTGTGTGGGCACAATTTTTGGCATCTGGGCATGTGCAAAATCAATTTCTGGCGTTGCGGACATGCGCAGATGCAATTTGTGGCATCGCGCTCCACCAGTCCAGCCTACGGAGGATTTCCACGGGAGTGATCTGGTCTATGCCCGGTAAGCCTTGCTGCCCCCTGTGCTAGTACATTTCCTGGGCTAACCTTCTATAGCAGGGGTCCCCAAACTTACCCGGCTTTGGGCTGGATGCCCGCTGCGCCAATCATGCGGAGGGCGGGGAGCACGCAGCTGGGCGCAGCCATGCGCATGCAAAAATGCTATTTCTGGCACACTCTCGGCCTGGAAAGTGCCGGAAATTGCTTCTGCGCATGTGCAGGAGCCTCTTCCAACCCGGAAGTACACAGGAAATGACGCAAGTGCAAGCTATTTCCGTCGCTTTTCCGGGTCGGAAGTGGGCAGCCGCGCCACGCCGGTAAGAGCAGGCGGCGGTGGGGGTCGCTGGGGGCCGCATAAAAGAGCCTCCCGGGCCGTAGTTTTGGGGACCCCTGTTCTGTAGCCTTTGGGCCATAAACATCCAATGGCCTCACCAAGGTGGCTCCAGATAATGCATATACACATCCCAGTTGATTCATCAGTTTTTGTGGGAGGAGGCACTCGGTGGCAATAGTCTCTTCTCCATTGAATCTGCATTTGCCAGGCACTAATATGGGTCCTCAATTGTTCTTTTGACTGCAGGTTCGCATGAAGTCCATGTTTGCAATTGGTTTTTGTTTCACTGCTCTGATGGGAATGTTCAATTCCATGTAAGTGGTTACCACTCTGCTTTTCTTTAAGAAATGTTAACAATGCTCTATGTTCTCTTCTTCCTTCATGGTACAGTAAGCCCACAACTTATGTCGGGGCTACATCCTTGGCATAGCGCCCAATGCCAAAACTGTGTATAGCCAAAACACATTGGGTGATATGGCAGGTGGGATTGCCAGAGTTTATTTCCCACCCACCCCCTTTGTATTTTATTTTTTTTTTGCCGTGCGCATAAAGCTGAATATGCTCAAGTTAAGTGTGTACCGTATATGTTTTCCATAGCTCACTGTGCCTTCCTGGAACTGCATGGAATTAGCATAAAAGGAAAGAGTGTTGGTGCAGACATGGTTGCAGCCATGGTAGCCATTCTTGCAAGTGGTTGCAATCTTCTACTTTTATCCCAAATATTCAGTGTTACGGTTCTAGCAGAAATTAGCTGAGAGCTCCTCACACTAGCAATATGGATTCTCACTGGTAATTTTGGTAGCTTTTCATAGTAGAAAAGGTTCTTTGCAATTCTCATTTATCTCCCCAGCATTTCTGTGAGATGAGCTAAGCTAAGATCAAGTAATTTGGTCAGGACTACTCTGTGAGCTTTATGCTTGAGGAGACATGAACCAGGATATTTAAACACAACCCTCAAGCAACTCAAAGGTTGAGTTTGACATTGACATTTTAAAAGAGGTTAACCTATTCTTCCGTTATGGTGTTTGTATAAATACACCCAATGTGGTCGTGAGGAAAATGACCGTAGATTTCAGATCAGAAAGACCTTGACTTTGAGATGCTGGACTAGATTTTGGTGTGTTCCAGCCAGGTTTTTCTTACACTATATTAAAAGTGAGTTTTTGTAAGAACTCTCAAAGTGACTTAGTCATAATCACTTTGATAATTAGATTATATTCCCCCATTCATCTTTCTTCCCTAACAATGTAAAAGGCATGGTGCCCACACCCTGCAGCACTTCCTGCTAATTTTTCTTTTATCTGTGTCCAGAAAAGAAGACAGGAACCACGTAGAATATCACAACACTGTCAGAGGGAGATAAACATCCGTTCCTATCCGTTCTGCCAAAAATGCCTTTGTTCTCCATTTGGCACTTACTGGAAGTGCAGCTCCTTGTATTGTTAACTCTGCAGGAAGAAACACTCATTTAAGAGTTTACAGTACCAGAAGCACCTGCTGAAAACGAGAGAGAGAGAGAGAGAGCTTCAGATAGCAATGCACTATAGGACATGCAGTTAGAAACTAGTGAGGCAGATGCCTAGAGTCCACCATCTACATTTGTCTTGCACTTCTCTCCCTGCCAGGAGCTTAAAATACACAAGTTTCTTTTCTCCTCTGTATAAGTAGAGCCTGGAAGAAACTTCATTCCCCTTTGGCAACTCATAAAATGTTTTCAAAACCCAGTTTGGTTAATTGATTTCTGAGAAGTTTGTCCCTTATTTTACATGCTGTTGTTCTCTTTCTGTTAAAGGATCTGAACACTGAGTGACAATATTGGACCTGAGCGATCTGGGCTCAGCTCCAAAACACAGTTGTACAGCCTTCAATCTATACCTCAGAGGGTTGGGGCAGTGGATGAAGTATGTCCCTGCTCTGGGTTGTAAACAAAAGGGTTTTTCTTTATCTCTGTACACCTAAAGAAATTGTGGTTGCTCTAATTGGAAGAGGACTAATCTGCTTTGAACCAAATACTATATATAGTTAAATTTGGCGTTTTCACTTGGGAGCTACAGCTACAAATGTCCTGTAGTCCTCATATTATATTCCAGTGGCTTAAGGTTTCTCGTGGCACAGACTCTTCACAATCTGATTCTTTCTGGGTAAGTTCTACTACAGTCAAAGCTCGGTTCCCAAACGGCTCTGTTTTGGAACATTTCAGCTCCCAAACGCTGAATACCTGGAAGTAAATGTTCCGGTTTTCGAACATTTTTCAGAAACCAAACGGCTTCTGGGGAGTTCCCCCCCCCTTTTTTCTCCATTGACTTTGCCAACCGCTCTTTGATCCTCGGTTGTCGGAATGTTTCAGAAGTTGAACGGTCTTCTAGAACGGATTACATTAGACAACCGAGGTTGGACTGTACCAGTATGTGTTTACAGACTTATTCCATCGTTTTAAGCACAAACAGCTCTAAGGTCAAACTGTCAGTTCAGTTCAGCACCTCTTACAGTACCATAAATCTGGTACCTCTGAGTGATTTAAGTTAAGATGGATTCCTTTCCTGGATAGAGCCAGAATATGGCAGTCAGAAACAGTGTCCAGGCAGAAATCACTGAAATGTCTGGGAAAATCCAGACATATGGCAACCCATGTCGGAAGTCTAGATTTTGGTGAATTTCTAAAAAGCTCAATGACTCCCCCCACAAAAAAAGGAAACAACTTTTGTGTCCAGTTTTTCACTTTTTACCATTTTTACCATGTACCATGCTACAGTGGTACCTCGACTTACAAATTTAATCCGTTCCGAACGGACCTTCGTAAGTCGAAGCCAGTGGGGGGGATTAAAAAATTCGTAAGTTGAAAAAATCCTATCTAAACCGCATCCAAAATGGCGGACGGAACTCTGTTTGTAACTCAAAACATTCGTAGGTCGAGTCATTCGTAAGTCAAGGTACCCCTGTATGTCTTGAATGTTAACACTGTTTGGCTTAAATGCTCCATCTGCTGCCTTGTTTGGAGAATGTGAGTCTGGACCGCAGACGACTTGTACTGATAACCAAGTGCATCTGTATGCTTTCCCCAGATTTGATGGCCGAGTGGTAGCCAAGCTCCCCTTTGTGCCACTTTCCTACATCCAGGGTTTGTCCCATCGCAATCTTCTGGGTGAGGATTATACAGATTGTTCCTTCATCTTCCTCTACATTCTCTGCACTATGTCTATTCGGCAGGTAAGTGCTGCTCTGTGGAAGGTTGCCTTATTCAGAAACTTTGCTTGGAACACCGTGTTTCCCACTTTATTACTTTTATCATAATTGACAACTACAATGGTGTGATATAAAGATGCAGTTGTAGCCTTCTTTGCTTCCTTCCTTTCCCCTAGCCTTCCACCATTTTGATACTCATTTGTATGAGCTTGATATTTTTTCTCAGGCTTATTCAATAACCACTCATTCAGGGGGCACATGTATCAAATAAGAATTGTCTCCAGATTATTGTAAATGAGGGAGTGCTGCTCTCCCTTATTTTTGGAGGCCACAAATGACCAGCGTAAGCGGACACAGAGCAATGGATTCAAACTACAAGAAAGAAGATTCCACCTAAACATTAGGAAGAACTTCCTGACAGCAAGGGCTGTTCAGCAGTGCAATTTGTTGCCAAGGAGTGTGGTGGTGGAGTCTCCTTTGGAGGTCTTTAAGCAGAGGCTTGACAGCCATATGTCAGGAATGCTTTGATGGTGTTTCCTGCTTGGCAGGGGGTTGGACTGGATGGCCCTTGTGGTCTCTTCCAACTCTATGATTCTAAGTATTTTTGTTGCGTCTGTGTTTGTAAGCATATCTGAAGTCTCGTATTATAATAATGGTATTTCATGTCCATGTCCCCAGTATCCTTGCCTTTGTACTTCCTATTTTAAAAACAGCCAAATTCAACTCAGAAATTGGCAGGACATGCTTAGCAGTTAGACAGGCTTATATAAGAGCAAGTGATCTTTTACATATACTGGTCATAAGTTCTTAGTGCTGAAAACAAACCAGCAGTCATTGCAGCTGTTTAAACGGAAGAGTAATGTGGTCCCAATAACTAGCTCTGGTTAACAGTCGGGTGCCTCATTCGGCATGGGCTAGTTTTACGTGCGCCATGCACATGCAATTAGACATTGCAGTACAGTAAGCCCACAAAATGTCTTGGGGCTACATTCTGGGGAAAGCAGAAAAAGCCAAAATCGCATGTAGTCAAAAGGGTGGGTGGGAGTGGCAGTCTTTTTTTCCCTGGACTCCCACCCCCTTTTTTGTTTTTTTAGAAGCTGAATGCACACAAGTTAAATGTGTGTACTTTAATGTATAAACTTTGTAATATATTGTTTGGAATCTGTTGATGAGTGGAAGTACATTAGAGAGACAATGCAGTATTGCAGAACTGTTGATGGAAGAGGGTAGCAGAGATTTGAGTGGTGATCTCCAGGAGACGTGAACAGCTTAGGTCTCAATTGATTTGCCCTTGGATGTTTTGATGTTGAGGAAATGTTTTGAGCCTTGGCTGGGACACTGCTCACTCCTGACTTGAGCTTGAGGTTGCCTGAAATACGGTGGTCCCTCGACTTATGAAGTACTCGACTTACAAAATTTCGAGTTACGAATGAAAAATGGTTGTGTGCTTACATTTTTTTCGACATCCAAAAGGAAAACCGTTGCGGTTTAGATGGGGTTTTCTCGACTTACGAATTTTTCCGTTTCCAATGCATTCCTATGGGTAATCGCTTTTTTCGACTTACAAACTTTTCGACCTACGAATGTGCATTCGGAACGGATTAAATTTGTAAGTCGAGGGACCACTGTATCTCTCTGCAGTGAGCAGCTTCCTCTGTGCTGTTTCCATGTCCCCTTGGCACGTCAATCCTGCCTTGGAGTTCTTCCTGCTTCCTGCTGGGGGTGTGAAGTGCTGCATGGATTGTTTTTCAAGGCCCCTTAAGTGGCTAGGAAAGTAAACCAACATCTGGACTGGGTGTGAAGATGTACATCCTGTCCCTTGTTTGTTCTGCCTCTGACCACTCCATGCGACAACTTGGCGGATTAAAATGACTCAAGGCAGATTGTTCACATTTCCTCTTCCTTAACTGAGTTGCCTCTGTTAGCATGGACTAATTTATAGAACCTTAAAGACTAACCAATTTTATTACAACACAAATATTCATGGACTAGAGCCCATTCATCAAATGCATGCAGAGTGAGATGCTCTATTGTCAGAGGTTTGTGTGTGTCACACAGATATATACATATGCAGACATACAGTGTAAATGGGGGTTGGGAGAATTTAAAGTTGGAGTTGAATGGAGTGCAAAAGTATAGTCAGAGATAATTCAGTTAGAGCTTATCTGTAGGCAAAACTATCATTCACCACAGGAGTGGTGGGCAGTGCTGAGATGATTGTATCAAGTGGCAGCACAATTAGATCTTAAGTTTATGCTAAAGGAGCACAGTGATGTGTCCCAGCAGCAGTTATTGGTAATAAACAGAGTAGCTTTAGCATTGCTGAGAAAATTAAAACACTTAGTGGGACAAGAAATGGGATGTTTTTCTTTGCATGTGTGTGTACTCTGTGCAACCTCCACTTTGATCTGTGTTTGGGGTTCCATGTCACTCTGTATAAAACAGAGCTCTCGATCCCTGTTCCCTATAATGTGGAATCTAAAAACTGCTGTGACTTTTGGTCAAAATGAATGAAATTTGCTTCGAAATAGGGTTGGAGAAAGGGGATTTGATGTTTTCAACCAGTACAAAGTTCTAGGGGTTTAATGTGTATGGGAGGGTCAGAGCCTTCTAGTTTCATATTTTGAAAGTGGGGTAGTGGGGGTTTGTCTCTTGCTCTTTCTTAATTTAAGCAATTAAAAGGTGGTTAAGTGGTGTGTATTCTAGCTTGTGCATTTTTTAAAACTTGCAACTTTACACCAGCCTTTCCAGTGCTAGACCTTCCACACCTCTGATAGGCCTGGCAATGTCAGGCTGTCTAGAACAGGCATCCCCAAACTTCAGCCCTCCAGATGTTTTGAACTACAATTCCCATCTTCCCCAACCACTGGTCCTGTTAGCTAGGGATCATGGGAGTTGTAGGCCAAAACATCTGGAGGGCCGCAGTTTGGTGATGCCTGGTCTAGAATGCTACTTGCAGAGTTTGGAGGAACACTGGTTTTGTTTGTTTCTTTGCTTGGAGTAAAATAGTTTTCTAAAAACTTTAATGATTTTTTTAGCTAGTGAAAACCAATGCTGTGCTCTTCAGTGCTCTGTGGGCAAAGCATAGAGCTATTCCATATAAAAGAGTACAAATACAAGAAGGCTTTGTGGGGACTCTGTTCTGACTATGCTGGGAAGACCCCTCAGTCACCCCAGTTGGACCCTACACAATACACGAAAGCAAACCAACATGAGTTTGTGTTTTTCTCCTGTTTGTCAGAATATTCAGAAGCTGTTGGGTTTGGCTCCTTCTCGAGCTGCCACCAAGCAAGCTGGAGGATTCCTTGGCCCCCCACCTCAATCTGGGAAGTTCTCCTGAAATAAGAGAAGTAATTTATTGCACCTCACTAGTCAAAACATCCTGACTTTGCAAGAAACTCTCGATTGCACAGAAGGCTTCCTGAACATGTTGCATATGTAACTATCATATCTTTGTTTTGCAAAGAGAACAGCACTGAAGCACATCTTTGGGCTAGATCTTGCACTTACTACTCTGGGGAATTGGAGAAATATATTAGTGGAATTAAAAGGAGTGCTGTGCGGCTTCAGTGAAAACTTCAGCAAAGTTTGATGAGAAAAGAGTGACTTAGAAGTAAACAACAGTAGTATTCTTTGTTAGAAGAATCTCGTGTAATAACTTTTACCAAAGTGAAAATAAAAGAAAAATTGTACTGTCTCTGTGCTTCCAGTTCATATAGTTCACCTCAGACACTATTCTGAGCAAGGCTTTTATTCCACAAACTCCTGACAGCTGCAGAACAGCAGCATTGGTTTGTTTCAGCCACTGGCTTCCCCTGGACGTTTTTCGATTGCAGTTGGTTAAGATTAGCATTGTATATAAGCAATGTCAAGAGACAGTTGAGGGGGGCTTTGCTTGCTGCAGAGTCAAATTGCTTGATTTCAAGTCTCCGGCATCTTCCTCCATTTGTAGTGCTGCTCCAAAAGTTTCACATCTACCTCAAGGTGGGTCGTTTCCAAGGCACACATTTTCTTCATATCTCCTGTGATGCAGTTTTCCTGTATGACAGCTTTCATTGCCTCCCACACAGTTGAAAGAAAATAAAAAAGATTCCTTCCAGTAGCACCTTAGAGACCAACTAAGTTTGTCATTGGTATGAGCTTTCGTGTGCATGGACACTTCTTCAGATACCCATACAGTTGCAGTTCTGATTCCTTCTGTGCTGGTTCCAAATACGACTTCCATTCTTCCCCAATGTGCTTGACCACCAGGTGGTACTGCAACATCATGGGAGGGAATCGCCGGGCCATTACAACCTTGTCAAAGATTTGTATTATTTCCCTTACTAGGACATGATCTGAGACTGGCTCAGTGCCCGCCTGCATGATTCAACAAAAGACAAAGGGACAAAATCAATATGAGTGTATAGCTCATGGGGATGAGGCTAGAAACAAAAGTTGGGTGAAGCAAATGCCATGCACCAATGAATTTAAAGTATTGTAACGCTTTGGCAAAAGTATTGGCTTGTGTTTTCATTTTAGAAGTTATGGAGCCCTTGCTATCCATGTGACCATCAGAAATCACATTTTAATCACCACCTAACATGACAAAAAGGCGTTTCCATGCTGCTCTGGTTCTCCGGAAGCGGCTTAGTCATGCTGGCCACATGACCTAGAAGCTGTACGCCGGCTCCCTCGGCCAATAACGCGAGATGAGCGCCACAACCCCAGAGTCGGTCACGACTGGACCTAATGGTCAGGGGTCCCTTTACCTTTTAACATGACAACACCTTCTTGAAAAGACACCAGAGTTTGAAAGGTTCTTTTTAGAAACAGGGTTTGCCCTTCACTGGGTCAGTAAACAGAAGCTATAGTTATGGTAGTTAAGCTCCCTTTTGGCAAAAAAAGATCTGCCAGCAGCATCTTGTAAAACATCTTGAACTGCCCCAAATTCAATTAATTTGAAATAAGGGGTGCTTTAGAGCAGTGGTTCCCAACAGGTGGTCCGCAGACCCCCAGGGGTCCGCGAGCTATGCCAGAGGGGTCCGCAAGATGCTATTAGAATAAAAAATATATTAAATATATTTTGTATGATAACAGATTTTTTGTTTTGGCCGCTTCCTGCATGAGCAGAGTTTAGCGCAAAACTAGAATTAGATAGAGGCAGTAGTTCTGCTGTATGCCGTTAGGTGGCGCTTTACAAACACTACTGTTTTGCAAAGAGGCAGCGCACGCATTCTACTAACGCTCACCTCCCCAAGATGCTTTGCACGCATCGGCTTCATTTGTGCGCTACTGCGCAGGTACCCTGTCTTCTCCATTCCCCTCCCTCCTTCCTGGCGCGCGCTGCCTCTTTGCAAAACAGTAGTGTTTGTAAACAAAGCGTTCTTTTCACGGAAGCTACAGTTCGTGTAGTTAAAAATGGACCGTTGGTTAAAAAGTGGTTCGTTAAAACGACAAAGGCCTACAGATGAAGAGGAAGAACTGTAAAAAACGTATAAATATAAAATATAAAAAGACTCTTAATTTGGCTCTCACTTTTTAATTTTAGGATTAGGAATTAATGGGGGTCCTTGTCACAATAGCAGCTCGATGAGGGGTCCTCGAGAAAATTTTGTTGGGAACCCATGCTTTAGAGCAGGCCTCCCCAAACTGTGGCCCTCCAGATGTTTTGGCCTACAACTCCCATGATCCCTAGCTAACAGGACCAGTGGTCAGGGAAGATGGGAATTGTAGTCCAAAACATCTGGAGGGCCAAAGTTTGGGGATGCCTGCTTTAGAGGGTCCTGGAGAGGAGAGCAGTGCATCACAGCCTTGCAAACACAGAGCTTTATTAGGATACTTTAAAACGCAGTATTAAATGATTTTGAAATAGTAACAAATCTTATTACTGTGAAACTGCGCAGCGTAAAATTGGAAAAAGCATTGCGCACCTTCAGTCTCAGAGCAGTATGGACTGCCATAACAGTGTACCGTATAAGTTAACTTCCTATAGAAGAGCTACTAATAACCAGCCAAATAAGTTTATATAACAATGAGCTGTATCGTACATATCAAGATACAACTGTTCAATGTGTTTTCATTATAGTAATAACTTGTGTGTAAACATTTCTTTTTATTCATTTTTTGGGTATGTATTAATAGAATTGCTAATAAAATACATCTAGAAGAGCGCTGGGTTTAGGTTGCAGTTACCTGGGAGTGAGTCTCGTGGATCTCAGCTTATTTCTTATTTCTGAGTAGACGGGTAGAGAACTGTGCTGCCTAGATTCTACCTATCGGAACAGCAGAAAGTGCACACGACGCACGTTGACGGGAGACTAATTTGGGGGCAACAAAAAGATTCTATCTAGTGCGGAGAGTGGGATTGTTACACTATTACACTTTTTACCTCTGGATGGTTTCCCATCAACACGCAAGTCTTAAAACCTGCTTGGATCCTCTCTCTCTGCCCGATTCAGGCGCAGCAGCAGAGGCGCAGCAGCCTCGTTCCTCTGTCCAGGCAGGGGCTTCCCCTTCGCTTCCTGGGCCCGCGGGGGCGGGGCGCCCTCTCCTCCCGGCGCCGCCCTCCCTCCCCTCCCCTCCCCTCCCCTCGCCCCGCCTGCTCCCTCGGCCGCTCCCGGGCTGCGCGGACGTGGTGCAGGAGGCGGAGTGAGTGAGGGTCGCGGTGAGGGGGGCCGGGGGTCCCAGGGTGGGTGGGGGTCCCACCGCGTCCCCAGGGCAGCGGGCCGGGAAGCCCCTTCGCTTCCGGCGCCCGGAGAAGCGCTTCGAGGCCCCGCTCGGCCTCTGGGCCTTCCCGGACGGGCCTCCCCTTTTCCTGCGAAGGGTCCCGGGGAGGGAGGTGTCGGCTGGGCCTGGAGCTCCAAGGTTTATCCTGCCTAAGGACTTGCGACCAACGGAAGGAAAACACGCCCCCTCCATGCCGTACCATAAATGGAGTGTGTGTGTTGGGGGGGGGGTACCTGTGAAACCCCCACCAGCTTCGAAGAGGCCCCCGGTTGTTAAAGGCGGGAGGCCTGTGAGAGAGAGGAATGTTTCCGCCTGGCGCCCAAAGCTCGCTAATGGTGGCACCAGGAGCCTCCCACCGAGCAGGGGGCCTCTGCAGAAAAGGCCCCGGCAGAGGAGGAGATGCTAGCTTGGCTGCTCTGCCTTGGTTGGGCCCTTTCCCAAATCATGAAAGCGGGAAATGAAAGGAGGACCTTGCAGCAAAGCCGGGTTTGGCGCTATAGCACCCCCTCTTGTCCCCCCTAAAGCGCCATAAAGCAAGCCTGGTGGTATTTTAAGGACCAGCCAATTGGTTATGGTGTGAGCTTTCATAGATTCTACAAATATTCTCTGCGCCTGTGGAATTTTATCAGCAAAGCACAAACAAATGCACTGTTCCAACTTCAAGAAACAAAGTAAAATACTTGAGCATATGGATTTTCATGTTTTAAACTCCCTTAACTCATTGCTTTTGCTCTCTTCCCACCAATAATTACTAAAATATGTGGAAAACGACAAGGACTTAATATGTGCCCCC
The DNA here is from genome assembly GCF_965207765.1 of Zootoca vivipara. Lineage (NCBI taxonomy): Eukaryota > Metazoa > Chordata > Lepidosauria > Squamata > Lacertidae > Zootoca > Zootoca vivipara. The sequence goes on from NC_142590.1 coordinate 716,921, forward strand.
CCCCAAGTAACCTCAGGGCCACAATAAAACTTAGCTCCAGGAGAGTGTCTTCCATGAGATGGTATTGAATAGCCGCTGGCCAAACGTTTTGAGGAGAAGAACCTGTCAAGGGGCTGTGCCCATGATACTGTGGTATATAGATGTGATGAAGGAACAGTGTTGGGGCTGCTCCAAGTCTTGATGTGTTCATGTCTCTGTGAGATGCTATTGAATCACATCTGACCCAAGTCACATCCAGAGCCATCCATTTAATGTGCATTCAGAACCTTTGTTGTGTTGGGAATTTTAGCTCTGTGAACAAACTGTAAAAAAAGAGTAAGAGATAGGGGCATACACCCCACAGGAAGCTTTTGGGCCACCCTGAAGCCCACACCCATGCTGGGGATTGCATCAATTGTGGAGCCTCAAAACAGTTTACAAAAGATTCTCAACACCATACTCTAATCTCCCTCCCCTCCCCCACCCCCATGGGCTGTTGGGGGGGGGTTCTCCTGACCCCTTCCAGAGCCAGTTTGGAGGCCACCATATGGATGCAGGATGAAGCTTTTGCTGCTCTTGCTTTTGATTTTTCCGGGTGCCACGCTAGGCCCTCTCCCACTGTGCTCCTCTGAGGCTCTGGAGTGGCTCTGAGCAACTGGTTTTCACTCGGCACAAGTTGAAAGGAGCTTTCCCTCTGTTGGCTGATTTGTGTGGCCTTTCTCTTGGGGACAATCTGTAGCCAACTGCGTAAAATAATAGGAGGGTTTAAAAGAGGATTGTACATGGCTCTGTGTTTTATAGACATGCTTGAAATTCATTGAAGGGTAAAACTTGATAAGATAGTGTGCTTTATGTTGTTTTTATGAACTGCCCTAGTAGCTCTGCTGGAGGGCAGTATACAAATCAGATAAATGACACAGCTGTAGGCAGATTCCCATGCACCTTGTCTGCTACTTCTTCCGTCCGATGCAGCCTTGATCCTGCTTGCCAGCTGTCCGATGCTTCACAATTCCCGCTTCTTACTCATTCTGCCTGGTTTTCCTGGTCTGCTCCGCTGTGCAGCAATGAGCAGCATCACTGGCGCATTTCAAGTGCAGCAGCCCCTCAACTACCGAGAGGATGCCCGCATGGAGCCTGTGGATGGAGATCACAGCGAGGAGACGTATGAGCCAGCAACTGGTAATTATCTCCAGGGTGACATTCGGGGAGGGGGGGATGTGGGCTTCAGGGAGGGCAGCCTGGTTGCAGCAAAAGGTGGCTTTGGAAACCCCCCCCCCCCGACTCTGTAGTACATCAATTTGCTATTGACATGGCATTTTAGATAACATTCACATTCAGTGAGGTGAGGTGAGATTATTATCGAGAATATTCTCCACAAACTGTAAATTCTAATGTAAGAACCAGTTTTACACCACTCATTTAAAAAATCTAGGAGAGAATAAATCAAGCTGTGATATTGCCAGTGTAAGTAATGAATAATGTTTTTTTTTTAATCCAGTTACATTACTGGGTGTTGTGTCATTCACCATTGGCAGTTCTGAAATGTGAGCTACAGAAAACTTTGTTTGTTTGTTTTAGAAGTGCTTTTCATTTAATTTGATGAACATTTGAATTCATATGTATTTCAACTATATGTCATAGCCTTTTTTTCTATTTTGGTGTGACCTTATTCTTAGCAATTCTATACCCTTGGCCATACAGTGTGATTTTTTATTTTATTTTACAGAAAGTAGATTAATGCTTTATACACTTAAAGTACCTAAGCCTATATAGTTATGTGTAACAGCATGTGAAGTGGCCTGGATTTAAACAGTTGACATTTCCATATTTTTATTTAGTGCCAGTAGCTGGTTTTTGCAGTGCCTCTCCTATTTTAAATGAAAATTCTCTAATATTTTCATTAATTGAGAATATTCTCCAAAAGATTATTCTCAAGAATTTAACATCACTGTTCACATTACTCAAATAAGTTTCTGGCTTAGATTTATTCCAACCAGAAGAAACAGGAATCTATGACCTTTGAAGCTGCTGGCTGGCTGCACTCGTGCCAAGGTGCATTCTGAGTTGTTTATCTTATCTTTTAATGCTTGAACTTTGAATCTGCTGATTGGTAAAAAATGTGGCTGAGGGCTGATATGCAAGACTTGCAAATAATTGAGACAGTGGAACACTAGCATTTGTCCAGGCACATGTATTTCTTAAACTATTGTACTTGCTGTAACAATAAATGATAAATCTATATATATATATATATAAATGTTCCCACTGCATGTGCATAAGACAGCCTTTCACCGTAACCACTGAACCGAATTGCATCAAATTAGGACAAAGCGTACCTTGCCCATCAGGGGGGATCTGGCATAATTTTTTTTTGAACACCTTTCATACCTAAAATAATGATTAAACACACACAAAAGTGGCGTGCAAATTATACATCACCAGCAGAAGGTCTGAAGACTCCAGCAGCATCCAATAGAAAGGCAGATCGCGCACTGTCACCAGCAAAAGTTCTGAAGGGCAGCGCCAAATAATGACGTCATCAACCGAGCAACTGAAAACACCAAGGCGGCCATTACCAGACAACCCACAGAGTCAGGCAAGGAATGGAGATACAGGGCGGAGGCCTCTGCTCGCATTTAAATACTAGCCCAAGCCAAGGCCGACAGACCAGGCCTCGCCTCTACTTTAAAGCCTACAAACTAGGGCTCTGCTCTACTTTACAAACTAGGCCTTGACTCTACTTTACAGCCCACAGACTTGGCCCAGCTGCACAACTATAATAAGACACCTGGACAACTATAAGACATACATGTGAAAATGATGCTAAATGCTAAACATGAGTGATGCAACAGCAAAAAAAGTACCGGTAATGCTATTCTAGGCTGCATCAACAAATGTGTAGTGAACCAAACAAGGGAAGTAATAGAACTGCTCTATTCTGCCTTGTGTCAGAGCCGTAGCTATGGTAGGGCTAGCCAGGGGTTTTTTTTGCTCCGGGTGAGGTCTTCAGAGGGGCACCATTGAGGCTCCTGGACAGTGTGTGTGTGTGTGTACACAAATGTGTGTTGGGGTGTGTGCCAAACTACGTCTTTGACCCAGGTGAAATACAAGTCTAGTTTCATCCCTGCTTGTGGTGTCCAGTTCTCAGCATCACAGTTTAAGAAGGATGTTGACAAGCTGGAACCTATGCAGGGGAGGGTGACCAAGGTAGTCAAGGGTCTGGAAGCCCAGCCTTATCAGTTGAGGGAGCCTGGGAAAGAGGAGACTGAGAAGAAATATCACCATTTTCAAATATCTTAAGAGCTGTCATATGGAAGATAAAGCAAGCTTGTTTTCTCCTGCTTTGAAGGGTAGGATTCGAACCAATGGATTCATGTTAAAAGAAGGGAGATCCAACTAAACATCTGGAAAAACAGTAAGAGCTGTTCGGCAGTGGAACAGTCTCCCACGGGAGGTGGTGGCCTCTCCTTGGAGGGTTTTAAGCAGAGGTTGGGTGGCCATCGATGTCAGGGATGCTTTAAGCAGAGATTCCTGCATTGTAGGGGGTTGGACCACATGAATCCCAGAATCCTTTCCAATTCTATGATAAGTCAGAGAGTCTTATTGTCTGTCATTTACCAAAAATCATTGATACTTTACTTTATCATTTTCCCTCAAGCATGGATTTCCCCCTCTAATAATTAATAAATAAAGACCATTTATTCAGTTCCCTGTGTATGACTATGTCTCTTTATATGTCTGACTACACAATATAATAACGTCAGATCCTGTTTTCAACACAAACCTTTTAGAGCAACTCCTTCAGAGATGTGCAGTGTCAAATATTTGGCAAGTCACTTTCTTGCTACAGTTAGCAAATCAACAACAAGCAAATATTGAACTTGGCTTGTTATATTATTCAATCATTATTCAATAAAACTATTTGGGGAGAAAAGGCAATTTTAAAAAATCTGTGGTAATGCATTTTCCATCATAAACCAAAGTGTCCTGATGTCATTACTGTGCCATCAAATGAGATAGCGGTTGCTGAGTTTCCAACGTGTCTGAGAAGTCAGACCATTTCCCACCCAATTTAATTGCCATAGGATATTGCTTATATAAGCTTATTTTATTTTTAATTATTATCTTGTTCATTGACAACAAAGAACCAAATTTGATCTCATTTTTGACAGAATTACAAGCCTGGTAGATGAAGGGAACACTGTGGATGTAGCCTATCTTGATTTCAGCAAGGCCTTTGACAAGGTGCCCCATGATATTCTTGTAAAGAAGCTGGTAAAATGTGGGCTAGACAATGCTACCATTCAGTGGATTTGTAACTGGCTGACTGACCGAACCCAAAGGGTGCTCATCAATGGCTCCTCCTCATCCTGGAGAGAAGTGACTAGTGGGGTGCCACAGGGTTCTGTCTTGGGCCCAGTCTTATTCAACATCTTTATCACTGACTTGGATGATGGGCTTGAGGGCATCCTGAGCAAGCTTGCAGATGACACCAAATTGGGAGGGGTGGCTAATACCCCAGAGGACAGGATCACACTTCAAAATGACCTTAACAGATTAGACAACTGGGCCAAAGCAAACAAGATGAATTTTAACAAGGAGAAATGTAAAGTACTACACTTGGGCAAATAAAAAATAAAAAAATGAAAGGCACAAATACAGGATGGGTGACACCTGGCTTGAGAGCAGTACATGTGAAAAGGATCTATGAGTCTAGGTAGACTACAAACTTGACGAGTCAACAGTGTGATGCAGCAGCTAAAAAAGCCAATGCAATTCTGGGCTGCATCAATAGGAGTATAGCATCTAGATCAAGGGAAGTAATAGTACCGCTGTATTCTGCTCTGGTCAGACCTGACCTGGAGTATTGTGTCCAGTTCTGGGAACCACAGTTCAAGAAGGATACTGACAAGCTGTAACGTGTCCAGAAGAGGGCAACCAAAATGGTCAAAGGCCTGGAAACGATGCCTTATGAGGAACGGCTTAGGGAGCTGGGTATGTTTAGCCTGGAGAAGAGAAGGTTAAGGGGTGATATGATAGAGCCATATTCAAATATATAAAAAGATGTCATATAGAGGAGGGAGAAAGGTTGTTTTCTGTTGCTCCAGAGAAGCGGACACAGAGCAATGGATTCAAACTACAAGAAAGAAGATTCCATCTAAACATTAGGAAGAACTTCCTGACAGTAAGAGCTGTTCAGCAGTGGAATTTGCTACCAAGGAGTGTGGTGGAGTCTCCTTCTTTGGAGGTCTTTAAGCGGAGGCTTGACAGCCATCTGTCAGGAATGCTTTGATGGTGTTTCCTGCTTGGCAGGGGGTTGGACTGGATGGCCCTTGTGGTCTCTTCCAACTCTATGATTCTATGATTCTACAATACTCCAGTCTTGAACATCAATTTGTGTTCTTATGCTAATTACCCTGCTAAAAGTGGGCAGTGACAGAGCTGTGAGTTACTGCCTGCCCTTTTCCTTCTGGTTTTCCCCTCACCACTTTCATGAAAGTAGGCCAAGGGCCATGAATTGCTTACCCCTGCTGCAGGCATGGGTGTGATGGGACGCTTCAGGCTTTTCCTCTTGGTCATGTTGCAGAATGAATTGCTTTTCCTGTTCAGCACGCAGCCTGCAGTCCTATGCAGAAGATAATAGATGAACCATGCTATGTCTCTTAAGAAGCATAGGAAAAAGAAAGAATAGAGACCCTGCCCTATAAATAGTTGCTGATGTACAATATTCAGAAGAATTCCTTATCAAGCCTGAATCCAGAGAGGCTCAATTGGACATATCGCAATGGCCTTTACTTCTCAAAAACTTTGACAAGCTGAAAGTGAGGGCAGCATGCTGCACACTCCTTCCTTCTGGTTGCAATCTCTTAAGGAGGGTGATTGGCGATTGTTCAATTCAAACAAGCCTCCCAGCCCTTCTGTGAAGTGGTGGCCTGAGTCTGCTGCATCCTCCATGTTGAGAAGACTGCACAGTGGCATGCTGGACCCCAAAGTGCCTGGGGGTCTGATTGTGTGCATTGAGCAAGCCACATGCGTATGAATATGATTGGGTACTTTCTGGGTGAGCTGTGCAGCTGGGACCTGCACCTGGATGGTATGTGTGCACCTGGGCTTGTGCAAGTGTGCTATGGGGTCATGGGAGACAAGGACAGTAAGGGGACTGTATGATGTGCTGGATGCCTAGTGGCAATATGACAACTGCAAGTATGAGACTTTTCTCAGGAGGGTGATCTTCCCTTTGGAGAAGCTGCTGACATCCCACAAGCGACTGGTTATGAACGGTGTTATGGTGAAAAGAGCATGTGACCTGGCCTGCTGTGGTATGAAGACAGCCTCAAAGTCCATCAGAAAGTTGTTAACAGCACAAAAGGAGAGGCCATTTGGACAGCCAGTACCTTGATGACAACTGCAGTGATTTCTGCTTGCAGTCATGGAGTTATTCCAAAAATCAAGCATGTGATAATGGGAAAGGCCCCTACCTATGCTCACAAGTGGGGGCTTGTCCTGAAAGCTGCCCAGAAGACGACGATCAAGGCGAGTCTTACTGGATGCTCACAGCAAGCCCCATGAGATAGCTCCCCAGGCCTGGAAGTAGAACTATGTGGATTACCTTAGGGTTGCTGGAAAGGAAAGGGTAAAAGAGGAAGTCATCCCAGTGGAGCCAGACAAAGAAGGTCATGGAGAGTGTTGGGGAACATGGAGCAGCAGCCTCATCTCCCTCAGACAGACTCCAGAGCTACAAGCAGAAATCAAGGAAGGAGAAGGAGAAGGAGAAGGAGAAGGAGAAGGAGAAGGAGAAGGAGAAGAAGAAGAAGAAGAAGAAGAAGAAGAAGAAGAAGAAGAAGAAGAAGAAGAAGAAGAAGAAGAAGAAGAAGGAAGAGACGGTAGAATCAGAGCTTGCTGGGAGTGGCGGGAAGCTAGTTGAAATGGACAGTGGCACAAATGTGAAGAAGAAGGAAAAGAAGAAGATATTTTCTTTCTTTACCAAGTTTCCGGTTACAGTTGCGAACATATAAATTAAGCATGTAAGTAATAGCTATTGACATCTCAAAAGATTTTCAGTCAACTCATCGTAGAAGTAAAAGCATGGGGGGAAATGCAGGAGAAACCACTTTTGCCTCCACTTTTAACCTTCCTTATGACTGGTGGAAACAGGATGCATTATGCAACGCAAGCAATTTACAAATTAAAGAAATTGTGCAAACTTGCTTAATCAGTATGATTGTGCAGAATTCTGCTTTTCTTGTTGCTGAATGTGGACTCTCTTGGGTGCATGTTTTTTAAGTGTGCATTGGTCTATTTTTGTGTTGTGAACCTTCCTGAGATCTGTGGTTGAAGGGCAGTATACAAATTTAATTAATAAGTCCTCTTTCTGTATTGTGGCTTTTCCAAATTAAGGAACGCGGCCATTCAGATACAAAAGGAATAAATTTGTAATAGTAACATAAAATCAAAATGCAAGATCTGCTTCTGTAAGAGCTTTTTGTAACAGAGGTATGCTAACAAGTTGTGCTTTAGAAACCTGAATTATTGTTGTTGTGTTTTCCCTTCAGGGCGAGTTATTGGCAAATTTCTCTTCTCTGGAGAGAAGGAAGTAGATTTGGCTGTGCAAAGTGCACAAGCTGCATTTAAAATATGGAGTCAGAAGTCAGGCATGGAACGGAGCACTGTCCTGCTGGAGGCTGCCAGGATAATCCGGGTATGTGTTAAAAATCACATGATCAGGCAGCGTTGGCTGCTTTCCAAGGGGATACCTTTTCAGCCATTGCCCACCAATTTTGACTTGGCTTCATAACTCTAGTTTGTGGTTGCTGCTGGCCTCTCTCTTCTCCTGAGTTCTCTGCAATACTTGAAGAATGAGAGATCTTGTGCAAGGTGTCAATAGAAGGAGAGGTTGCTAGAGAGGGAAATGCATTTGGAAGCCAGATTTGTGGACTCTGGTTTGCAGTGCTGTGTTTGCAGCGCTCACTAACCTATTAACAGCTCTCGGTAAGTAAAAGTCACCTTTGCTCAGATTGAAAGTGTTGGGGTGTCCTTGCCTGCCCAACCTTATCATTCTGCTCAGCGCTGCTTTGTATGACGTGCTTGGAAGCCTTTGGATCATAGCTGCCGCCCTTCTGCAGCTATGTTATGCCTCTGCCATATAGCCATTGCTTAATTTGCCAAAAAGAGTTATGGCGTTTTTATTCTTGTTGGCTGGCTGCATTATTCTGAATTATTTTTACTTTAGTGGTATTTTGATAAGTTTTAATGTTTGTTTTTATTTTGCATGTTGCTTAAAGGCTCATTGCAGGAGGTTGCTGGTAGTTTAACAAAATAATAAATAAGAGCAGTTCATGGGAAAAGCCCTCTTGGTCCTGCCGCGTCCTGTCATTACAGCTACACATGTTACAGCTACTTGGAGTTGCATGTTTCCTCCATGATGCTGCTCACCTTGTGGAATGTTCCCCCCCCATACACACACACACACACACACACACACACCCTGAGCATCCGGCAGGGGCCAAAAGTACTGCTATTTTAAAAAGGTAAAGGGACCCTGACCATTAGGTCCAGTCGTGACCGACTCTGGGGTTGCGCGCTCATCTCGCATTATTGGCCAAGGGAGTCGGCGTATAGCTTCCAGGTCATGTGGCCAACATGACAAAGCCGCTTCTGGAGAACCAGAGCAGCACATGGAAACGCCGTTTACCTTCCCACCAGAGCAGTACCTATTTATCTACTTGCACTTTCAAACTGCTAGGTTGGCAGGAGCTGGGACCCAGCAACGTCACAGGGATTCGAACCGCCAACCTTCTGATCGGCAAGCCCTAGGCTCTGTGGTTTAACCCACTGCTATTTTACCAGCTACTAAAAATGTATCTGTTCACTGAGGCCTTCCTGTTGTACCTGTTTTATTGTTCCTTAGACACAGCAGATATAAATGTTTATAAATGTAGTTTTTTAGTGAATTGCCTTCAGTTATTATAGTGCACACTGCCTTGGCATCTTCTGCTTCAAAAGTGGTATATACATTATTTTAATAAACGAATGACTAGAAATAGTTGATTATAGAGCACAAAGAAATATGCACAAATGTATATCACTTCGCAGTTCTAGCTTTTTTGGCACAGACTTTCTTTTGGGATCATGAAGAGTTGGACACGACTAAATGACTAAACAACAAAGAGGAAGCTTGGGCAGCCACTTAATTCCAGTTCCACTTGCTGCTAGCATAGTTTGAGTCATACTGCGTCTCTGTTGGGATTCCAGGAGCGAAGGGAAGAAATAGCTACCTTGGAAACAATCAATAATGGCAAATCCATAACTGAAGCCCGAATAGATGTTGATACATCTTGGCAGTGTCTGCAGTATTATGCCGGCTTAGCTGGCTCCCTAGCAGGTGAGTCTGCAAACTCCATTTGTTAGTTCTGCTTTGTTAGCTGTATTTTTTCATTCTTCCCATGTAGTCTAATACACTCCTTGGAACAGTGCAGAAGTCAAATGTGGGTAACACATTCAAGTCATGGGAGGAGCCTGAATGTTCAGACAGGAAACATTTGTTGTTCAGATAATAAGTTTTTCCAGAATTCTTGTATGCCGCTTTATGCAGTGATGTCTGGGGTCCAGCTCTTCTCCTGGGCGTGAAAAATGGTCCTGTGTGTGCAGTGTTGTGTACTTGCTGAAACTAATATGTCATCATGTGGCTCAGCTGCAAAGGAAAGAATCAGGATTACCAGTTCTCCTTTGCATCAGAAAGCTGGCCCGTTTTAAATATGCAATAAAAAAGGTGCCAAGTTTAAAGAGCAGTGACTTCTTGATATGCAAAGGAAGAATTGGGAGTGCACTTAAAACATTCTCAATTCTTCTTCCTTGTATCCACAGCTTGAGCTTTCTCACACCTGTCACCATATATGATGGGCAAATTTTGCCCCAAACAACCTGCTGAGCCAACCTCTGAGACCTAGCAAGCTGAATAAGCAGGCTGGAGCTTCCCCATCACTAGTCTAATATTTAAAATGCATTCTTTCTTCTTTTTAAAGCCGCAGAAAGAAACTTCACAGGCAGCCACAGCCAACCAGGGCTCCTTCCGATGTTCCCATGCTGAATTTGTTATGTTCCAGTGAGCACGTGGGGAGTTTCACTCTGTGGAATGGGGAGATGACTTGGGTGGTGGATGTATCAGCAAATCCCGATCTTTAGCTGCTGATAGATCACAGTGTTGAAAACCAGATATCGCCCAGGTAGCCAATTCAGAGCTGAAAGCTTATCACAGAAAGCGCCACGTGGGAAGAAATGCAAAAGCTATTAGGCTACAAAGCAAAACAGAACCCTTTCACCTCAAAAAGACAGTTAAGGAAAACTCCCAGTATAAATACACCTTTGGGAATTGGAGTATAGTGCTGGAAGATCATGCAGCGGCTAAATCAATATCTGCAGTCACTGGTGACCTTGTTACAACCTTGAACCACACAGGTGGTAAATTGGAGCAATTAAATGCAATCTTTTTTCCTCAGGAAGAAGGTTGCACCCAGAATCCAAAGCATAAAGCCATTCAAATGGACTCAAGGAATGGGGATTTATTTGCAATCCTGTTCTTTTTATAATATAAAATATACCATATGTTTCATACACTTTTTATTCGTACCTTTTTTAAATGGTTTGGTTTGGTTTGTTGTGGTTTTTACTTTGCAAGCCCCCCTGACCAGCTGTCCTGCTCCTGCCCATTTTGCTTTGTCCTTCCTGTCCAGGCCAGCACATCCAGCTTCCTGGGGGATCCTTTGCTTATACGAGAAGAGAACCTCTTGGAGTCTGTGTTGGAATAGGAGCCTGGAACTACCCTTTCCAGATTGCCTGCTGGAAGTCTGCCCCAGCTCTGGCCTGTGGTAAAAGAGATGCTCTATTTGAGGAGTAAGAATGTGGGGGTCATCTCAACAGCTAGTAGCAGGGGGTGGCTTTGTAGGGCGCACAGGCATGGAATAGGGAACAATACTCTGCAATATTATAAATGCAAGTATATAAATGGCAGGTGAAGAAGAGAGAGAACACATTAATGTGTATTGTGAGGCCACCAAATTAAGATGGGGCTTGACGGGATGAGCATTGTGGTGGCTTCATTTCTTGCTTCTGTCCTAGTAGAAGCCTTTACTCAACAATCATGTTTGGATTGGGTATCAGAGAGGCCAAATCCATTCCCCACCACCCCATCTTTCTCCTTTGCACCTCCAGATAGAGTTAATGCACAGCTGTTCTTTCCCCCTAGGTAACGCCATGGTCTTCAAGCCTTCTCCCTTCACCCCTGTCTCCACCGTGATGCTGGCAGAGATCTACCATGAGGCTGGAGTTCCCAAGGGGCTTTTCAATGTGGTGCAAGGTGGAGTTGCCACAGGCCAGTTCCTGTGCAAGCACCCGAATGTGGCCAAGGTCTCTTTCACCGGGAGCGTTCCTACAGGAATCAAGGTACAGGACACCAATGCTGGCTGGCAATATTGAACTGCAAAGTTTAGCCCTATGGCTTCCAAATTGGTAAGGCTATAGGAGCACAAACATGCGATGCAGAGGTCAGTTTGGAGTACCTGACATGCCTCTGGAGTGGGGAAGGCCAGCTGGAGAGGCCCCAGAGAGCAGGACAGGAGAAGTTTCTGTTTATGCCTTTGCCATTTGCTTCAGTCAAATCCCTTTGGGCTTTTGAATTGCTAGAGGACAGTGTGTTTTGAGTAAGCCGCAGATGCAAAGCATGTCAACAATGCACTTACAGTCAGTGCTTTCCATGTTGTATCCTCTGGGGAAACCGCTAGCAGTTCCACTGCCTGCCTTTCAATCCATGTTGCTGGAGAATCGTCTGGCAAGACACATGAAAAGCAAGATGAAATTTCAGTCCTGAGTGGTTAAATCTATCATGTGTTGCAAAATGCTTTTATGCATGGAAGACAGAGTTGAGTTAGTGTAACATCACTGTAGGCTCAGAATTGCTCGACATTTTATCCTGACATCACCAGAAAGTATCTTCCGTAAGCAAAAGATGTAGATGCTTATTCAGCAGACTGCCAAATGAGGATGTCCCTTCTCACTTGTCTAGCGATTTTGCAGAGTTGTGATAGACTTGCTTGTGTTGCTCATACACCTTGTTCCATCTTTGCTTCAATAGATCATGGAGATGGCAGCCCAAGGGATCAAGCCAGTTACTCTGGAGTTGGGGGGCAAATCCCCCCTTATTATCTTCTCTGACTGTGTCCTGGAGAATGCTGTAAAAGGAGCTCTCATGGCCAACTTCCTCACACAAGGCGAGGTGTGGACCTCCTGAGGAGCTTGTTTATGTCTTGTCAGGGAAGTCCAAAGTTCAGTGGTAACATTCTTCTACAGCTGAAAAAGAAATCTGTCATTTCTAAATTACTGCAGCATAGGCGGCCTTGGTTTTTAAGATAAATGACATGAAAACAGATGCCTGTGAAGTCTCAACTATTTAGGGCAAGAGGCCAAGGCCTCTCCCTTTCTTACTGGTGTGAGCAGTGATTAAACTATTATCGTTTGGCCTGCTAGGTTCACATTTGGCCCTTTGATGCAATTTGTTGTATTTAGTCCACTCCTGAACTTGAAGCCTTAAGGCTCAATCAAGAGTACTCATGTTGTAACTGCAAGCCAGACTTTCTTCAAGATACCACTAACAAGAATATAACATTTGATTATATTTTTTTACTGACATGGGGTTCCATTTGGATTTGGGGCCATTTCTGCTGTGCTTTGTTCCGTAGTTCACTCTTGACTGCTCTTTATATTTTCCCCACATGGTGGCACTGAGGGTCCTAAGAAAGTCGTTGTGCTCTACTTCTCAACAAACATTTTTCTTATCTCATTCAAGGGAGGGCAGCTCCAGTTTTTCTGGTGGGCTAGAGTCTCAATACTCAGAGGACACATAAGAAGACACTCTTATAGTCTAACATTTGTATGCTATGCAAAAAGTGGCACTACGGCTCACACTCTTGTACTGTGCGGAAGAGTCTGACTTTCTTCATTCCCATGAGATTTTAAATCAGTGCCAAAGATCCAGTGAGCAGGTGGCTCATTGTTGCTACCAGAGCTGGCAAGCAAGGTGGGGTTGGTTGGCTGGCTGGTTGTCTGGTACTTTCTTAGATCTCTCTCTGTGCCTCAGGTTTGTTGCAATGGCACTCGGGTGTTTGTGCAAAGCGAGATACTGAATTCCTTCACCAAGGAAGTCATAAAACAGACGCAGGATATCAAAATTGGCGACCCCCTGCTGGAAGACACACGGATGGGAGCACTTATCAACCGCTCCCACCTGGAGAAGGTGTTGAGCTTTGTTAAACAAGCAAAGGATCAGGTGAGAGTCATGAAGTATATCAGAAAGCAGAGGATAGCCTCTCTTCACCCCGAGAACATCATACAGACACCACATTCTGTGCTCATAACAAAGGCTGTGCCTGGCAAGGCATACATGGAGTTTTGATACAGTCATACGTCATGTTACGTCCACTTCAGGATGCGTCTTTTCAGGTTACGGACGCGCCAAACCCGGAAGTCCCGTTACTTCCAGGTTTGGCGTGTCCGTAACCTGCGTGCATGTGCAGAAGCGCTAAGTCACGCTTTGCGCAGAAGCGCCGCATTACATCATGCGTGTGCGCAGATGCGGCGCTTCATGTTGCGGCCTTTACATGTTGCGAACCGGCTGCCAGAACAGATCCCGTTCGCAACATGAGGTACCACTGTATATATGAAGTTGCGTTCCCCTCTTTTGCTAGGTTCTGAGGGACTGCACCTGAACACTTCCTGATAACTTACAGGAAAGTTGACTTTGTGGGGTGTGCTGTCAGTGTGCCTCCCCATAACTAGCAAAAGCAGATTCAGCTATTCATGTCAAGCAAATAAATAGGGATCTTTTGCAGGGGTGACCATACTTCAGTTCTCTGTTTATGGATCTAGCAGGTCGCTTCAGATCAGTTGGCGTACATTCTCCCTGCAGGATTAAAGGTTTTGAAGTCCAGAGTCAATATAAACCCAAGGAATCTGAGACCAATTGACTATTCACATTTAAGGACTTTGTCCCTCAATTCTACTTTGTCTTCTGGCAAGGGTTATGACTTTTGCTTGCATGGTGCTCAGATTATCTCTTTTCAAGACTGAATAATGCTCTCAGTTGCAGAAGAGCCCTATGGAGACTGGGATGGACTGGCCAAAGAACTAGAAATAGAGGGCCTTGTCCAGCAAAGTAGTTATGTTATTGCAGCAACGTCTGTCCCTTCCCTCTCCTCTCATCTCCCTAAATCTGTTCTAGGGGTTGCCCAACCCTCTGGAGCATATCTGGGGAGGCTGTGCAAGGAGGGGGGCAAGAGGGAAAGAGACAGAGAGGGGAAATTCCATTGCGCAAACGGAAACCCATGGCTAATGCTAGGACTTCACTGGATGCTTCCCATAGTAGTTTCCTTTGAAGGATTAATGGTCTGCTCTGGACATTTTGCCTTTACAGGGCGCAATGGTGCTGTGTGGAGGAGAAGCCTATGTGCCAGATGACCCTAAGTTGAGTGGCGGCTTTTACATGTCTCCCTGTGTGCTAGGTATGAACCCCATTATTGGTTGAAGGGGATGGAAGATGAGCACAGTGCACAGATTTGTATGGCATTTTTAGCTTAAGAAATTGGCCTCCTTACAATCTTTCCTGAGCTTGAGAAAGGATGGTGGCCCCTTTCATTGTTCTGCAGGCGTCTGATGCTGTGATCTGAACTACATGCCCAGAAGACTTGTTTGGGATGGTACTCAAGGTTCACATGTTGAATGGTCTGTACTATAAATAACCTCCTGTGCAGAGAAGTAATTTCGCCTCCTTACATAGGAGTTTTATTTGTGCAGGAAGCTTTCATCTATAGAGTATGGAGGGTGCAGTAAATAATTCAGTTGCCAGGCACTGAGATCCTGTCCACACTTTACTTGGAAGCAAGTCCTGTTGTACAAAGTGGGACTTATTTTCAAATAAAAATGCATAGACTTAGGCTGATAGTTTATCCAGATCTAAAGCAACAAGCAGGTAGTTCTGATCAACTCCAAGCACGCCTGGAGGATGCAGACCATTTGGATCCCTTCCAATCGGGATTCAGGCCTCATCATGGGACTGAAACTGCCTTGGTTGCGCTGGTTGATGATCTTCGGCGGGCTAGGGACAAAGGTGAGAGCTGTTTCCTAGTTCTGCTAGATCTCTCAGCGGCTTTTGACACCATCTACCATAACATCCTTCTGGACCGTCTTGAGGGGCTGGGGGCACTGTTATACAGTGGTTCCATTCCCCCTGAGTTGTGTCCAGAAAGGTGGGGGGGGGATGAGTGTTCAGACCCCTGGGCTCTCACTTGTGGGGTGCCTCAGGGTTCTGTCCTCTCCCCCATGCTTTTTAACATTTACATGAAGCCGCTGGGAGAGATCATCAGGGGGTTTGGGCTGGGTGTTCATCAATATGCGGATGATATCCAGCTCTACCTCTTTTAAATCAGAACCTGTGAAGGCAGTGAAGGTCTTGTGTGAGTGTCTGGAGGTGGTTGGAGGATGGATGGTGGCTAACGGATTGAGGTTGAATCCTGACGAGACAGAAGTACTGTTTGTGGGGAACGGGTGGGCAGGTGTGGAGGACTCCCTGGTCCTGAATGGGGTAACTGCCCCTGAAGGATCAGGTGTGCAGCCTGGGAGTCATTTTGGGCTCACAGCTGTCCATGGAGGCGCAGGTCAATTCTGTGTCCAGGGCAGCTATTTATCAGCTCCATCTGGTACGCAGGCTGAGACCCTACCTGCCCACAGACTGTCTTGCCAGAGTGGTGCCAATTCTAGTTATCTCTCGCTTGGACTACTGCAATGCGCTCTATGTGGGGCTACCTTTGCAGGTGACTCGGAAACTGCAATTAATCCAGAATGCGGCAGCTAGACTGGTGAATGGGAGTAGCCGCCGAAACCATATAACACCAGTCCTGAAATATCTCCATTGGCTCCCAGTACGTTTCCGAGGACAATTCAAAGTGTTGGTGCTGACTTTTAAAGCCCTAAACTGCCTCAGTCCTGTATACATGAAGGAGCGTCTCCACCCCCATTGTCCAACCCGGACACTGAGGTCCAGTGCCGAGGGCCTTCTGGCGGTTCCCTCACTGCAAGAAGTGAGGTTACAGGGAACCAGGCAGAGGGCCTTCTCGGTAATGGCGCCTGCCCTGTGGAATGCCCTCCCAGCAGATGTCAAGGCAATAAGCAACTATTTTACTTTTAAAAGACAACTGAAGGCGGCCCTGTTTAGGGAAGTTTTTAATGTTTGATGCTGTATTGTTTTTAATATTCTGTTGGAAGCCTCCCAAAGTGGCTGGGGAAACCCAGCCAGATGGGCAGGGTATAAACTATTATTATTATGAAATCCCAATTTGTTTCATAACTGCAGGATAACTGGGTGGGAAAATCTGTTTCTTCCTCACTTGTGCATTCAGAACAGTTGCACACCTATTTAATATAATTTGATCACTTCTGTGTTGCTCTCAGGAAACTGTAATGACAACATGACATGTGTACAAGAAGAGATTTTTGGGCCTGTCATGTCCATCCTGCCCTTTGACACCGAAGAGGAAGTCCTAGAAAGAGCCAACAACACTCGTTTTGGCCTGGCAGGAGGTGTCTTTACCAGGTACCATCAAGGAAGGGCATAGGTTTCAGGAAGGGAGATGGAAAATGAAACAGGGGGCCAGACTGGACAGTAAATGGGGCTGCCTGCTCTGTAATGTGGCATCTGTGGAAGATGGAAGTTGGGAAGCAGCACATCAGCCCAGAGCATGATGGCCAATGCTTGCTGTCCAGTTGCCTCTGCTAAGTTGGAATTGTGTGCCATCCTCATCAGCTGGCATTGCTCCAAAGTGACAGCTGTGCCTAGTGGCATTTGGCCTACTCTAGCCTGTCCCATTGGAAAGGAAGGCCAGGGAACACCACAAGGTTTCTGGGCCATGGGAGACGCACTGGTGCTTCACCCCATCCTTCTGCTTCCTAGGGACATCCAGCGGGCTCATCGAGTCGTGGCTGGACTCCAGGCGGGGATGTGCTTCATCAACAACTACAACGTCAGCCCTGTGGAGCTGCCCTTCGGAGGATACAAGATGTCAGGTGAGCTGCTCCGCTGGTGGCTACAGTGCTGGGCTTTGGTTCTCAGCATATTATGTGCTAGTTGGCAAAAGGGAATCGAAATATTAGCCAGGCTTGGGTTGTGGACCAAGAGAGCTGCAGCCTTTTGCGGGGATGTGGTGCTGGCCAAGAATGCTGGTGTCATTTAGTTCCTCTGGCTTAAGGTCGTTCTGGGTGTTGGCCATACAGCCTGCCTGAAACAGTTGGAGATACATACATCTGTTGTTTGCAGTGCTCACCCTGTGAGAAAGGACATGCACATGCTAACTCCAGCTTTTAGGTTCACCTGTACATACACTTAAGTAAGGAAGTCCCTTCCCTTGGGTCCTTTGCATTCTCACAGGTAAGTTGCCAGCAAGCTTGCCTCTGAATCCTTCACAAGGAAAAACATATTTTTAAGAGCAAATAGTTGCTTCAGAAGGGACCCAGGTGGCGCTGTGGGTTAAAGCACTGAGCCTAGGGCTTGCTGATCAGAAGGTCAGCGGTTCGAATCCCTGTGACGGGGTGAGCTCCCGTTGCTCGGTCCCAGCTCCTGCCAACCTAGCAGTTCGAAAGCATGTCAAAATGCAAGTAGATAAACAGGAACCGCTACAGCGGGAAGGTAAACGGCGTTTCCGTGTGCTGCTCTGGTTCGCCAGAAGTGGCTTTCTCATGCTGGCCACATGACCTGGAAGCTATATGCCGGCTCCCTCGGCCAATAATGCGAGATGAGCGCGCAACCCCAGAGTCGGTCACGACTGGACCTAATGGTCAGGGGTCCCTTTACCTTTACCTTTAGTGGCTTCAGCATCAGATGCCATGTTCTCCATTCCATGGTACAATTCCTGCCATGCAGTTTTCCAGAGTTATTCTCACAGGGAGCCATAGAGTTGCAGTCTTACCACAGACCTCTCTCTTTTGCAGGGTTTGGCCGAGAGAATGGCGAAGCAGCAATAGAATATTACTCTCAGCTGAAGACTGTCTGTGTGGAGATGGGCAATGTGGAATCAGTGTTCTAATGGCCTGGTCTTGTCCGTTTATTCCAGCTAACACACATCTGAAGTGCTGTGTGCCGTGGGGGGTTGAATGTGTGGCACTCTTGCTGCCCGCTCTTCCTTTGAATTCCCTCTGCTGCCTTGAAATAATTCACAGTGGAGATAGGAGAAAAAGTTCCTATCCACCAGTTCTCACATTCTGCCTCTTGCTTAATTTTCTGACACTAGGAGCAGTGCATGCCAAAAACCACCTGCTCCTGTTTATAGGGGCTGTGACAACATATCTGCTTGCGAGATCTCTATTTTAGCTGTCAAGTAATCAGACATCTACTGCCGCAATGATATATCTGCTACCTTTTCTAAGCTGTCACTTTTGTACACAGTTTTCTGAGCAAATAAAAGAGCTGCTTTTTCAATATTAATTGCATAGACCAAGAGGTAATAGCTCTCTTTGCCGTCAAGGGACACCTGTGCTGTGGGGGTGGGGGGTGGGGGGAGCATATATACATACACAAAGTTTGGCCGTCCCTGTGGACCCATCACAGACATGCGATCCATAGGGCCCCAATAGCTATTTGATTTAAATGTAAAATTCAGCCGGGGGGGGGGCTGGCGGGGTGACAAGCGGCATTGTTCACCCACATGTGACAGTTTCACATGGTGAATGCCGGCCTCTGGTGGAACTGCCTTCAACCCAGAGGCCATCAGCTGTGTCCAGGTGGGAAGGAGCCATGGCTGCTTTAAAGAGGGATGGAGCTCTGTGGCAAAACATGCCACTTAGGTAGGAAGCAATGTCACTGCAGCATTTTGTAAAAAGCGGATTATCAGCTAGCTTCAGACTCAATTCCCCAAAGTTGGGAGCCTCTACCTCCACCTGGAACAAAATCTGTCACATGTTCCTTCCTTACAGATTATGAGAACGCAGCAGCGGTGGTTCCCTCTCTGGCTTCCCCACTGAGCCATGGGTGCTTCAGCTGAGATTCCTGCCTTGCAACCCTTGGGGTCCCTTCCAACTCTACAATTCTAGGGCTCTAAGTGGATTGCAGGTGACCTTTTCCCTTAGTCTGTAAGAGGGGAAATGGGCATTTTGAGGAGCATTTGCCAGACATCCTTCCCCACAGCCTGAGCAAGACTTGCTCTGCTCCGTAGGGCCAGTATTGCCCTTGGAGCAGTAAGTCTGGGGTCTTTGGGCTTGTCCTGTAAAACAGAATCTAGAATTGTAGAGTTGGGGGACCCCAAGGACCATCTAGTCCAGCCACTTGCAATGCAGAAATAGCACAAGGCATGTGGCCAAGTTTTTGGGACTACAGTTCCCATCATCCCTGAGCACTGGTCCTGTTAGCTAGGGATGATGGGAGTTGTAGTCCCAAACATTAGGAGGGCCAAGTTTGGCCATGCCTGCCCTAAAGATCAAAGTGGAAAGCCAAGACAAATGTGGTATGTTGTGAATCTGTTTCCTGGGAATGCCTCTGGAAGACCTTTGCCTCCTCTTCAGGGGCGGCACCATCCCTCGCACCATCCCTCTTTGCACGGCAAAGCAGACAGCTCTAAAGTGAAAGGTTTTGATCCTGAATTCTAGCACCTCCAAGCTGGTGAAGAAGGGAAACGTCGGAAACTCTGTTAGAGGGCTACTCCCATATCTGTCCAGTTTACTCACATTCCTGCCTGTTCTGAGGAGAAAAATGTCTCACCTCTTCACAGAAACTGTCCTGGAGCTTTCTTAGTTTCCTCCCCAGACATCTTGCCCTTTAAGGGAGAAGGGAGGACCACCGTCGAGAGGCTAAAGCAGAGCTTTCCAAACTGCCGGCTGCAGCGTGTCATGCGAATGCTCCCCAGCTTCCTCCCGGGGCTGGAAAGGGTTATAACCTCCAGTTTGATAATAAAACTGAATTGCTGTGTCGTGAAATGATGCATGTCTAAAAAGTGAGTCCAAAAAGCATGACAAATTTGGAAAACTGAGCTGGAGTGTTAGCTGCACGTTCTGTCCACTTTGCACCTTCCATGGCGACAGGAGAAGAGCCCCTGGAATAGGGGCAGAAAGGAGACCCTGTGGAGCTGCAGCTTAAGGGAGATCTGTGAGGTCCTTTTATGCCTTTTGGGTGGGGGCAACTCTTTCGCTTACGGGGCGTTCCAAGAAGAGGAGCTCTCCATCTATGATGGAGGTCCTTTCCCTCTTGGTAAATGTACAGTGAGGGCGGAGTGGAGTGTAGAAGAGGAAGCCTGCCAAACCAGTTGCCTTATCAAGGCGCAATGGCTTTAGTTGGTCAGCAGAAGACCAAAGAAGGAGCTCGATGTTGCTCTCTAGATGGCTAGTTTAGGCACTTTCCACACTTCTCTCACACTCGACCACATGAACCTCTTGCCACACAGAGATTGGGGTGCCGCGCGACAATATGTTTCCATCCAAGCTGGTGAACTCTGTATATTTCTAAACAAGTAGATTTTGCTAGTTTGCATCTTCCCTGCAAATCATCTTTTCCTTTTGTGGTCATTTCTTTTTTTAGATTGTCATGCTGAGATTGTTGTTGTTGTTTTCTAAGCTGCCCTGTGAGCTTTTCTGGCTGAAAAGCAGGGTATAAATATTTTGAATGAATATCAGTATGTGGGAAGGGGCAAGGTAGGAATACGGCTGGGGGAGGGGAGGCCCCTCTCTAATGGGAACATTGCATCTGCACACCCTCCCTGAAGAATAGCAACACAAGGCATCCTACTTTCCCTGTTCCCTGTCTTCAGGCAGCACAGTAAGCGTTCACTTGTAAGCAGAGGAGGCGGGAATGCCGACGTCTTACTCGCGACCGAGTTGTAGGCGAATGTAGAATTGAACATGGGAAAGGCCGTTCCTTTCCATGGGAGCCTACAGACATTTGTCTCTGCAACACTTACCCCTCCATGGCTGTGCACCGAAAAGCCTTGAAGCTGAGATGGAGCTGCTCGAAGAGCAGGCATCTGCCAGCCCAGTAGGAGAGTCATCTGGAGTTTTTCTGACTTCATGGGAATTAATAATAATAATTTATACCCCGCCCATCTGGCCGGGTTCCCCCAGCCACTCTGGGCGGCTTCCAACAAAATATTAAAATACAGAAATCCATCAAACATTAAAAGCTTCCCTAAACAGGGCTGCCTTAAGATGCCTTCTAAAGGTCTGTTAATTATTTTTCTCTTTGACCTCTGGTGGGAGGGCATTCCACAGGGTGGGTGCCACTACCGAGAAGGCCCTCTGCCTGGTTCCCTGTAACTTGGCTTCTCGTAGCGAGGGAACCGCCAGAAGGCCCTCCGCACTGGACCTCAGTGTCCGGGCAGAACGATGGGGGAGGAGACGTTCCTTCAGGTATACTAGACTGAGGCCGTTTAGGGCTTTAAAGGTCAGCACCAACACTTTGAATTGTGCTCGGAAATGTACTGGGAGCCAATGTAGGTCTTTCAGGACCGGTGTTATGTGGTCTCGGCGGCCGCTCCCAGTCACCAGTCTAGCTGCCGCATTCTGGGTTAGTTGTAGTTTCCGAGTCACCTTCAAAGGTAGCCCCACGTAGAGCGCATTGCAGTAGTCCAAGCGGGAAATAACCAGATAACCAGCACCACTCTGGCTAGACAGTCTGCAGGCAGGTAGGGTCTCAGCCTGCGTACCAGATGGATCTGATAGACAGCTGCCCTGGACACAGAATTGACCTGCGCCTCCATGGACAGCTGTGAGTCCAAAATGACTCCCAGGCTGCGCACCCGGTCCTTCAGGGGCACAGTTATCCCATTCAGGACCAGGGAGTCCTCCACACCTGCCCGCCTCCTGTCCCCCATAAACAGTACTTCTGTCTTGTCAGGATTCAACCTCAATCTGTTAGCTGCCATCCATCCTCCCACCGCCTTCAGGCACTCACATAACTTGTTGTGGAGGATACTGTGGGGAAAGAGAAGAATTGGGAGAATCTCCCTTGCTAATTTGGTCTGCTGTGAAGGCTTCTGATGTTCCCTCCGTTCTCACAGCAGTTTTCCCACCATCTCCCAAAGTCTTATGGCATGTTTATGATGATGATCAGCATTTCTCAGGCCCCTTAATGTCAGAATAAAAATAACTGCCCTTAATGTGCCCTGTTTTCATAAATAGGAAATCCAAAATATTAATGGAATGTGCTTTGACTGAGGTGAACTTCTGTAAACAGCCAGCTTCTGTTTTCCATAGCAGGCAGATGTCAATGTTTAGACGCAACTCGTTCTTGGTCCACGGAGAAGGCAGGGTGGGGAGCCTAAAGCTAAAAGCAAAATCGGTCACTGGCAAAAAGTGGTCATCAAAACCCTAAAGTGTGAAAGGAACTTCTTGGACTGAGGTCAGGATAAAAGCATCCCTGGTAGGTTGCTGTTCAACCTCCTTTCTGAAGCTTCCAAAGGAGTTTATTCCATTATGATACTTGCAGCGCAGCAAGCAAAGAGGCTGGCCCTGCTGCCATATTCTCAGGAGAGCAAGAGGGCTGCGTTGCTGCTCAACCTTTGGCCACAAATTCTTGAAATCAGCTTATCACTGCCAACGTAGCAGCTCCTCCCTTCACTAGCCATGGTACCTTTTCTCCTTGCAGTTGCAGGAAGGAGCCAATATCACTTGAGTGATCTTGCGAGTAAAAACAGTTTCTTGCTTGGTTGAGCCCAGTACAGTGGGGATTTCCACATTAGTCTTTAAATGTGCAATTCTCATTCTGCCCTGGAGAAGGTGAGTGAAAATTGAGGTGACGGGGATGCATGGAAAGCTCTGTAGCTTACAGTTGGAAAACAATGGGTGGCAGTGTTTAAAACCCTCATCTGGAGTAGCCCTTGTGTTTGATCACAAAGGGAAGCTTTGTGGTCTTTCCAGGCAGCAGCTTGCATCACAGAGTAGTACCGTTATGTTAAATCTGGATCTGGGAAGAGCCACCGTTCAGCCATTCTCTTGTTTCCTCAATTCTGAGAGATGTGGATAGCGACTAGGGTCATTTTCAAATTGACCTACATTCATGAAAATAAAATATGTGTTGTATAACAACATTTATATGTGATGCCAAAAGCATGCAAGGACAGCAGAGACACCTTTGAAAAAACCCATTGCTAGCTTGCTTCAAGGATGCCGCCATGCCTCAGCCTCTGTGCAAAAAGGCGAAAATACTGTTGTTACTGGGATAGCGTATGTCTGCTTAAACAATTGAAGGGTGCTCTATAGATGCTGGATGTTAATGTGTGGTGAATGTTAGATGTCACTAGTCTATAGGTTTGCTGTGAAGATGAGACAGATAGTGAAACTACAACTGCCACCTCAGTGGGAAAAGGAGAAAAGCAAAGAAAAAGCTGCTCACACACTCAGGGTCAGAGTGCAAATTAAAAATATGTTGAACCCCCTGCCATGCTGGGGAATGGAGATCCTAATCTTTAAGGTGAGCAACTTATAAGCACATTAAAATCTAAGAAAAGACCTGCAGGATCCGGCCCATGGCCCTTCTAGTCCAACATCCTGTACTCAAAGGAAGCCCACAAGCAGGACCCCTGGGCAACAGCAGCAACTCTCCCCGCTTGTGAATCCCAGCAATGCAACCAGAAGGATTTGCTGCCTCAAACACGGAAAGGCAGGACAGCCAGGAATCCGTCTAAAACCATCCCAGACTGACGGCCATCACTACGCAAAACAGGGGGCATGTCTAGATCAGGGGTGGCCAACTCCCAAGAGACTGCAATCTACTCACAGAGTTAAAAACTGGCAGTGATCTACCCCCTTTTGGGGGGTTCAGGTCAAAGTTGTTGAGCTTTTTTTTAGGAGGGGAAGCCCTGTTTCTTTGGGGTTTAGGTTAAAGTTGTTGAGCATAAGAAAGGCATATGGGCTGCCTCCGTAGATTTCTATCTCATCTTTCAGTGCACAGTGTGTTTTACAAACCCTATATTGAGAGAGAGAGAATGGCTTGAACAAGGCCATCCAAGGGCTGAATAGGAATTTGGAGTGGCTCTCTCACTCTTTCTCAGTCCTGGCCAGCCCCATGTCCTGCTACATTTGGGCTCCCTGGCCAAGAGTTTTCTCCAAGGTGTGTCCCCCCCCCCCCAATCTTTCCTTCTATCTAGACATCTCCTGTCAACAGTCTGTCAACAGGCTATAATTAATCCCCACAGATAATTATATGGTGATTAATTATAGCCACACCATAAATATTGGATATCACATTATCTCTGGAAAAACGGAGATTCTGACTGAACATCAGGCAGAACTTTCTAACAGACATGGAGAGATTGTGGACTCTCCTTCCTTGGAGGTTTCTAAGCAGATGTTGGATGGGCATCTGTCAGGGGGTTGAGCTGGATGACCCTCAAGGTCCCTTCCAATCCTATGATTCTGTCTCCTTCCTCTGCTATGCCAAAAATAGAGTATGGGTGGTTATTCTGTTTGTGCAATGCTCTCCTCAGGTAGGGTCAGCTGGCACCTTTAGGTGCCAGGCAAAAGCATTCCTCTTCAACCAGGTCTTTGGCTGATTGACATTTGATGAACTTTTAAATGGGGATTATTATTATTATTATTATTATTATTATTATTATTATTATTATTTTGTTTTTGTTGTTGTTCTTATGTATTTTGGGGTTTTATATTGATATCTACAGCTGAATGGTTGTATGATAATAATAATAATAATAATAATAATAATAATAATAATAATAATAATAATAATAATAATAAGTGTGTGGTATAGGCAAAAGCAGCAAAAAATGGATATTGTATAAATAACCTTCCCCTTTTTCTTGGTCTCAGGCAGTTACAACCATACATCTGTTGCAAAGACAGCCAGCTTCCTGTTTGATTCATTCCGCTCATTATCTGTCCGTTTCCACCCACGCCCAGCGTAACAGATTGTTTTTTGCTTTGATGACTAAATGTTTATAGCAACCAGAATTTCCACAAACCTCTGAAATGGCACAGCAAGAGTTTCCTATTCATGTTCTTGGTGTCAGATTATTTGCTTGGGAACAGCTTGCTATGTCAAGAGACTGTTTGGGTTCTTTGGCAAGAAGCTGCAATTTTCTTCTGAGAACAGAATAGCAGATGTCTACTGTATTTCCAGCCTCACTCACCAGGGGTCTCGGTCTTTTTAAAAACCACCCATGTTATCTAAGGCTTCTCAAGCTATTGAAGAATACTCAGCCACCTGCTTTGTAACAGATTAATTTATCATATCAATGTATTTGTATTTTACCCAATATTACCCAAACACCAATCTAGGTGTCGGAATGAAGTGGAAAAACCGCATTTAAAGTAAGTGGGAGCTCACTTCCTGTCAGAAGGATGTATCACCTTTATTATTTTATTTTTCATTCCCTATTGCAGCAGCAAACGTGAACAAAAATACCCTTAAGAACAGATAAAGGCACTTTTAACTTGCTGCTTTGGGAGTTTGAAGTGACCAAGTTGCTAGTTAGATGGATTTACCATTTAAACAACCAATTATGCAGCAGTAACTTTAAAATTTCCTGCAGTGAACCACAATAAAGGCAGCATATTTCATCCAAGCTTTTTTGAACGCATATTATCCCTACCCTATCATGATCTGACATTTGTCACATTTATCTCTTTGCAGTCTGGCAAATGAATTTTAATGCCAATGCCTTTGTTGCACGTTCACCTAATGATTAGCAGTAGCTATAGTTGTAGCAGCTGCAGTAGAACTGGCAGAAGGAAAGGGCGACCCTTGACCCTTCCTTCTAAAAATAAGTGAAAGGTTCCATTTAGGTTTTCCTTTCCTCCCTTCAGTAGGATTGCTTAAGTTCAAGTCTACAAAAAGGCTCTGGCAGAGACAGTAATTTCGACAATCCAAGTATCTGGCTGCTGCAGTAGGAGATGCAGAGCCCAAATGCTCAAGGAACAAGAGTGGCGTCACCTTATTCTGTAAATATTAGAGCCTCATATAGTGTACAAAAAGAAGGGTCAATTTGTGACTACAGTTCAAAACATTGCTCTTTCAGTGCAGAACCTCTGCAGCAGAATATCCCCTCAAAAAGAAAGTGTGGACTAGTAAATTATAAGTAAAATACATATAAATGTAAAATGTAAATGACATAGTAAATTGGGTATGTGTATTGTGCCATGGTTTAGGAATACAGTGGTACCTCGACTTACGAATGAGTCGACTTGCGAATGTTTCGAGTTACGAACAGAGTTCCATCCACCATTTTGGATGCTGTTTAAATAGGATTTTTTCAACTTACGAATTTTTTTTAAAAAATTCCCCATTGGCTTCGCCTTCGAATTTTTTGACTTACGAAGGTCCATTCGGAACGGATTAAATTCGTAAGTCGAGGTACCACTGTATTTGAGAAGCTCCTTCAATGTGCAACTTGTGTAAGACACTGTTGACCGTCTTCACTGTAAGACACTGGTTCTCAAACTGAGCCTTGGCCATCTTTCCCGGAGTCTTCTTCCTCCTCTTCCTCTTCCTCCTCCTGTTTGCTGCCTCCCAGATTCCCAGTCTCCCCCTCCGCCCACTCTCCAGTTCTGTCACCCTTTATGCCAAGGGTCCTCTCATGGGCTCAGGGCAAGGAAGAGCACAAGCACATCTAGGGGAAGCAGGAAGTTTGCCTTTGTTTGCTTGCTGCAGCATCCCTGACAACAGATGTGGCGTGAGGAGGTTGGCTGTCCTTGTCTGTCGCTGATGTGCAGGTATCTGGGGATTTATACTGTGATTCCTTCACTGTGTGTCTTGCCCTTCCCCTGCTCCCTTTTCAAGGAGCAAATGAGGCTTCAGTATGATGACTGCTTGCTACTGCTGTCGATCTGCTTAAAATCCCACCCCACAAAAAAACCAAAATCCACCCCAGTTTCAGTTAGTTTCACACATAGGGCTTGAGAAATGCAAGAAACAGCAAAGTAGCTTGATAGCGTGTGTGCCCCCTCCGGGGGGGGGGGAGTTGTTTTGTTTTGTTTTTTGTAACACCCTTCCCTAGCAAAAAACCCCACCAGCACCAATAACCTCCCTCCTTTTTTTTGAGAGTCCCCCAGTTCTATGAGGTGAGATGTAAAGATAGCCCTGACAGTGAGGAGTGTCTTCTGTGTTTCCCTCTCCTTCTATCTCCAACATCCCTCCCCCCTCTTCTTCTCTACTTCTCCCCCCAGGCGAGGGGGGGCAGCAGAGCCAAAGCAGGGTCTGCTGATGCAGTCCCTCGGAATTCTACCAGGGGTCTGAAGCCTCTTGCTGATTGGCTACTAAGACAGTAGTCAGAGGGGGTGGAGCCTCTTGTTGATTGGCTACCAAGACAGCAGCCAGAGGTGGATGGAGCAACACTTTTGGCTATGATGGATGTCACCAACTAAACAATTTCAGCGCATGAATGGAATTTTCCATGGGTGCAATTGTGGGATGTGTTACATCAGTACAGTCAATTACAACATGCTTTACTTCCTAGCAGGGCCGGCTCTAGGGATAGTCTGGGTGGTGCGGGGTGCCAGGGCACCGGCCTGGTGGGGGGGCGCCACACGGCAGAGCCGCATGGAATGCATACTGCGCACTGCACCCGTCCACCAGCTGCGGCAAGAAATGGAGCGGGGCGGGGGCACCAGAGCGATCTCCGCACCACGGCGCCAGGGCACCCAACGTGCTTGAGACGGCCCTTCTTCCTAGAGTAGACAGAGACAGGGGGATGTGTATGTTCCTGATCCTGCTCTAAGTGACTCAGCATATGAGTGTGACTCTATAAAAGCTGAGTCACGCAGCCATGTTCTGCCCTGTTAGTTCCTGTTCGATTCAACTCATAGTTAAGTCTAATCCATTTTGTTAGCACTTAGGCCCATCCTCACAAAGGATGCAAGCCATGTTATTTGTTTGTAACCTGAAGCTTAAAGCCTGCCTTCTAGGATGTGTACTGTGAACAACTTGTAAGTAAGCTTATTGTTATACTTTTAAATACAGACTTGTGAGTCTTTATTATATTTTAGGAGGGGACAATCTGGGCAAGCCAGACTGGATTAGTCATTTTGTAGAGATTCAAACGAATCTCCCAGCCAGCTTCCGTGAGTAGAGAGGGGATTTGCTCTGCTACGTCACTCACTAGCGTGAGTGAAGGAAGGATAATACTTAACAAATATTTCTAATCCTAAACATCCCCACAGCAATGGCTAGTATCCATTCCATCTGGGATGCCAAAGGAGATCCCAAAGGGTCTGCTCAAGAGCCTCCAGGGCAGCATTTTCTTAAAGATATTGAGCAAATACCAGCACATCACGCCAAAGATGAGCTGCAGCAAACCTCTTCAAATCAGGATTTTATTACTGAGACACAATCATCATCATTGACAGCAGAGTCTAAAAGCAGGGCTAGGCTTTGGGCAGGAATTCATTTCCAAGAACCTCTGGTCTCCACCTCCAAGTATGTTTCCACTTATACAGAGCAGGAAATCTCCCAGTTATCTAGCATGATGCCTCTTTTGAAAGCCTTCATAATAAGCTAGCTTGCTACATGTTTGGGGGGGGGAGGCACATGGTGGCTATTACGATTTGTGAAACTGCCGGAATCCACAGCCAATTCCATCCTTCCAGCTCTAAAAAGAAGGCAAAGAGAATTCTGTGAGCAAAACGGATCTAAGCCATCAGGGCTACAAAAGCAATCCTGGCTCTATCAAGAAGAAGCTCTAATAACAGTTATTTACCTGAACTTCATTTGAAGGTGTGGCTTTCAGCCCCTCCACGGCCAAACCCTGAAAGGAAACCAGACAAAATCAATACTCATTTTCCACCTCTGGTTATCTATCCATGAAAAAAGCCACTCTGACCCCTGAGCCCACCCAAGATGAGGCTCTGAATGGGCCTAGGCCAGCTCAGGAAGAGTGACCCGCAGTGCTTTGCCAGGACTTTTTAAAGCTAATGGCAATTCCCTCTCTTGTAGCCTCCCAGACACGTACAGAAAAGGGGTTCATCCAGAGTTATCCAGGGATCTGAAAAGTCATCTTAATTTAATGAAAGGACAGTACATCTCTAGTTTGGTGGACCATGATCACCAAGGAGCGAGCTTCCTCAATCCCTGCCACATGGAAAGGCAGCTCCTCCAAAGGATACATTTGGCTATTTGGCTCTTCTGCAGCAATTAGCCTCTCAAACAGAGACTGAAGATCATTTCCCAGACCCACCAGTGAATGGGTGCAGAAATCCTAGTTTGGGGATTTGGGGCTATGTCCACACTCAGATTACAGGAAATGTTGAAGCCATTAAAAAACAGATTCTTCCGGGTGTTTCTTAGAAAAACATATCAAATAAAAAAGCATATCAAATAATCTTATTTTACTGTTTTAACAATGTAAAATGTATTATTTACAACATAGAATATAAAAGGCAAGGCAAGAAGAAGTCACATGCAATTTACCTATATGCTCGTTTCATAGACTTAGTGCGGAAATATATATTGCATCTGAGTGTTCAGTATAAGAATTATTATTCTCTAATACTGTAGATTGTCTTACATTATTTTTAAAATAAAAGCATTTAATGTTGGGACCCACCCTAGTTTTGTAAATAGTTTAAACATATAGTTGCATACTTTGTACCAGACCAAATACTCTCATTTTATCTGAATGGAAATTGTAAAAATATCAATAAGCATTTACAATGTGTTGTTTTTTCCAGTGTTTCCCCATGTCTTCAGAATGATCTAACTGCACGGAAGGTGTGAAGAGATGGGAAATGGAGCCTTGGACATGTTGCAAAGACAACACACATTAACGTACAACAGCAAACAGCGGAGGCACTTAATGTGCAGCCCAGCCAGCATCCGGTTTATAACTACCATACTTCACAGAGAGAGTTCTGCCTCTTGTGAGCCAGACAGGTTCCAATATATGTGGGGATATTCCGGCATGTGATCCTATTTCCATAAAATGAAATCTTTGGAGCAACAAGTGCTTGTCCAGAGGATTCCTACCTTTTGGTCCAAACAAGGCAGCATAGCAAGGGTGGTTGCAATAAGGCTTCCCATCATGCTGCAGAGAGAATACAAACATCTCAGAGGAAGCAGGGGAGGCGGGACAGTTGATGGAACCCAGTCCAGCTTTGGGGGATTGTAGAATCTGTGGAAGACGGGGCAGACCCCCAGCCACCAACCAATTCCTGCTGGAGGCTAAGAAGGCAGAGCCTTGGGGCATAAACAAAGCCTGCTGCTCAGAGCAGCTGCCTGCAGATCTGTTTGCCCTGCCAGAGTAGAGTCCACAAATAATGGCAAAGCAGGGGGGGGGGCAATTTTGACAAACCATTGTGACAGTCCCCTCACAAACAAACAAACAACCCCCCACAAGAATCTCTCCTTTCCAAAACCCCAAACCAACCCCTCCAAAACCTCCCACTCCACATTCCCCCACCTACCCAGCAATATTTCCTCTGACTCCTTTTAAAACACACAGAGAGAGGGGGGGGGGAAGAAAGAAAGGATAACCTTCAGTTCCCCCACCCAGGAAGAAACCCAAACTCACTCATTCCACAGCTCAAAATAAACTCTCACAAAGATACCATGGTAACACAACACACCCACACCCACTCAGGAAGCCATTCAAACACAAGCCATTCAAACAGGCACTCCACCCCACCCTGCCAGCATCGCCAAGGCTCCCCCCCGCCCCCCTTCTAGGCAGCCCAGCTCCCTTTCCCCATGCACACCCCTCTTCCTGTTCTCAGAAGAGGCTGCTGGGCTGGGTGTGCTGCAAAGCAACCTTCCAGCTGCACCCCCCTCTTCCTTTTCTGCTCAGCCTCTGTGCAGAGAGAAGGGAGCAGGATGGCCGGGGGTACGAGGAACGGGACTCTCTCCCCCCAAAGTTAAACTAAAAAAGAAGAAGTAACTCTATAATAATCAGGAGGGGCCGTGCTGCACAGTGTTGGGTGATCCTCGTGGCAAATCATTGCAGTCCCTGCTTTGCTCCTTCCCATGAGCATGAGAAACAGGACACTTGCAAACCAGGGTGTTGTTTGTTAGCTGGTGGTTACTGTGGTGTGAGAACCGGGCATCCTGGCAGCACAAACATGACCTGCAGCCAACTAATCTGAACAATAAGGCTGTCTGTCATCTGGCGTTCCTTCTGAATTGTTTCCCTCAGGGAACACTCCTCATGTACATGCACTCCTGAACGGTAGGAGACCAGTTAATAAGCTGCCAAAAGAAATGTTTTTGTGAACCTCTTTTCCTTCTACTCATATGTATGTGCAAGGGACACAACGGGAACCACAGTAATTTAACCGGGGGGAAACAACCACCCACCAATAAATTGCGTAAACCATGGGTCCTGTGTAGAACTTTAAAAAGGAATCAGCACAGGTAGCTTTTAGAAATATAATTAATGATATCATATATGGTTCTCCCCAATGAGACATGTGAAAAACAGTAAGAAACAGGTGACCAGAAATCCTGGACTAAAGTCCATTTCACATATTCTGCTGGGAGGTGGCATATAAATGTAATAAATAATCAGAGAAAGAAGCCAGTGGCTTTAGGTAGCAGGCTACTATCTGCACAGTCTGTCAGAGCAAGCAAACATCACAATTTGCTTCTGTTGCTCAACCCACTTTAGAGACACCTGCATATGTTTGCAGCAAATTATTCAGAAGCATCACGTCAGAAAAAGCCACCTGGGAAAGTGCAGTTACTCTGCAAACTGGCTCCACCTGGAAGTTTGTAATGCAGGCAAGAAGCAGCCACCTCAAACCTCGACTTACCTCTGCATGGCCACCTGCCGTCAGGGTCTTGCTGCATTTCTCGCACTTCAAGCACGGCCGATGCCAGTCTTTCCCCAGGGAGGTGACTTTCTCAGCTGCCATGGCAGGGATACAAACAAGAAATAATGATGAAATGGCTCAGAGAAACCTAGACCTCAGGCTGCATCCTGTCAGTGCTCCCCACCACACCAACATGGGAAGCTGGAAGAAGGCAAATGGGCTCCAATGCACATCCGAGGGATGTCGAGGGATGGCAAATGGGGCCATCTGCTTGCAGGGCATGTGTCAATCACTAAGCTATAGCCCTAGCCCCCTGTCTTTCCAAATTATTATTATTTATACCCCACCCATCTGGCTGGTTTTCCCCAACCACTCTGGGCAGCTTCCAACTGAATATTAAAAACACATTACAGTATTAAACATTAAAAATTTCCCTAAACAGGGCTGCCTTCAGATGTCTTTTAAAAGTAAGATAGTTGCTTATTTCCTTGACATCTGATGGGAGGGCGTTCCACAGGGCAGGTGCCACTACCGAAAAGGCCCTCTGCCTGGTTCCCTGTAACCTCACTTCTTGCAGGGAGGGAACTGCCAGAAGGGCCTCAGAGCTGGACCTCAGTGTCCGGGCAGAACAATGGGAGTGGAGACGCTCCTTCAGGGATACTGGGCTGAGGCCATTTAGGGCTTTAAAGGTCAGCAACAACACTTTGAACTGTGCTCGGAAACGTACTGGGAGCCAATGCAGATCTCTCAGGACTGGTGTTATATGGTCTCGGCGGCCGCTCCCAGTCACCAGTCTAGCTGCTGCATTCTGGATTAATTGCAGTTTCCTAGTCACCTTCAAAGGTAGCCCCACATAGAGCACATTGCAGTAGTCCAAGCGGGAGATAAGTAGAGCATGCACCACTCTGGCAAGACAGTCTGCAGGCAGGTAGGGTCTCAGCCTGCGTACCAGATGGCACCAAATTCAATCCAGTTTCAATCAAGTATTATTAATCCAAAGAGAAAACAATAAGAGAACCATATACAAGTGCTGACACAAGAGCCAAAATCAAACGTTAAACAGATAGCATGTACAAATTAAAGGCAAACCAGTCTTTATAGTCTTTGAGGCTATCTAGCGGTCAGCAAGTGGCAGCAGGTCGAACGAGGTGTCAATGGTAGTAGACAGGCTGCCGGCGTTTTTTTGCCTGTTTCGCCCATATGACGGGCTTCTTCAGTAGTTCTCCTTGTACTTTTATGTTTAGTGCATTCACTGGTGGTATAAACCAGGTCTTATTAGTATTCGAATTAAGACACTAATATACATATAAACAGAACAAATATCAAAAACAGTACTTACAATTTGTATGAAACCACTTATCTTGGCTTAGGCCACAATGCTCAGGTGTTTTTTCAAAAGGTTCTCTCATTTACATATTCACTGGTAATACAAATCAAATTCTAATTATTGTTTGAAATAATACAGTAATACAATTTCTAAAATACATGTACACAAAAAGAGATACTTACATTTCTTGTATTCAGAGTATTTTTGGTTTGAGCATGTATTGACTAAGCAAATATCCTGTGTTTGGAGCACACTTATATACAAAAAGTTGGTTCACAGGTGATAATAATTAAAGATGACAATTAGGAGGGGGCAGAAGAATGTGAGTACTGATAACACTTACAGTATCTCTATGATTACTGTATGTTATACTGCTAGTGTGTTCGTTTAAATGAATACAGAAAGGTCAAGATCTGAGTTTAAACCGTCCGGTTGTAATGTCTTAAACATAAAAATCAATTTAGTTTCTTGTTGTCTCAATATTTTTAGGATATCCTGCTTGTGGTATTTCTTGGGTGTGTACTGCCATAAGCCAAAAAACATTAAATCGGAGTCACTGTGTTTCATTTGTAAAAAATGAGGTGTAAGAGGGGCTTCCATCACTTTATTGCGGATGCGTGATCTGTGTTCTCCTATACGTACCTTTAGTGCCCGCGTGGTGCTGCCTATATACAGTTTGTTGCAAGGGCACCGTATGCAATAAACTACGTTCTTGGAGTTGCATGTGGTCATGGAGTTGATTTTAAAAGTGAACTGCATATGTTCACTTTTTATTTCTTTTACTTGTAAACTGTAGGGGCACATATTGCATGAGCCGCATCTATAGTGGCCTTTAGTGACAATGGATGGTGATTCCAAACAATCAGCTTTGACCAATTGATTGCGCAAAGTTCCTTTCTTCCTCAACCCTAAAAGGGGGGGATCTTTACAGCCAGGTATGTCTTCCACAATATGCCAATGTTTATATATAATGTTTCTAATGTGGCTGGCCAGGGGTGTGAAATCCATCCCCATGACCAGGCGGCTGGGTTTTCTGTTTTTAATGCTATCAGACCGTGTTTCAAGCAAATTTTTTCGATTGCGACCGTCTACACGTCTGTATGCGTCCTGTATGATACAATTAGGGTAGCCCCGGTTAACGAGAGCTTTTTCTAGCTGATGAGCCGCATTTCTATAGTCTCTCTTGTCTGTAGCATTCCTTTTCAGTCTGATTAACTGTCCGTATGGTAAATTTCTTTTTAAATGAGAAGGGTGACTTGAAGAGTAATGGAGTAGGGAGTAACAATCCGTTAATTTCTTATATGGTTTGAATGCCAAGGTGTTTCTATTTGAAATGTAGACCACTACATCCAAAAATGGAATTTCTTTTTTGTGATACTGACAAGTAAATTTTAGATGGGAATCCAATGTGTTCACCCATTCTTGGAATGCAATACATGTTGCTTCAGATTTAAAAATTATGAGCAAATCATCAATGTATCTTTTAATCAGAATGATGTCATTTGTAAAGGGGTTAGATTCAGAAAAAAAAATGTTTGTTTTCAAAGTCAATCATGTGAATGTTTGCTACCGATGGGGCCAATGCCGCGCCCATAGCAACCCCCTTGGTTTGGATGTAGAAGTCATTTTTATACCTGAAGAAATTATTTTCAAAAACAATATCCAGTAATTGGATTAAAAAATAATAAGGAGGGGTTTGTTCTTGTCTGGAACGTAGTAAATTTTCAATGGTCCCTCTTATGGTCTCTAGTGGGATATTAGTGTAGAGAGAACCTACATCGAGTGTTGCCAGGATCGCTCCTCTAGGCACGGGAAGGTCTTCCAGTTTAGCAATAAGATCTTTAGTGTCTCGGATATATGTGGTGGTGGCAGTGGAGTATTCAAATATAAATGAGTCTAGGTACTTGGATAAGGGTTCAGTGAGTGAACCAACAGCTGAGACAATAGGACGGCCCGGGGGTGGTGTGATATTTTTATGGATCTTGGGGAGAGTGTAAAAGATAGGGACCCGTGGATTTTTACAAAGTAGGAACTCGGCGGTTTGTATAGAAATATAATCTAGCGCTAGAGCCTCATTGACCGTGATACGAATAAGGTTAGAAACTTTCTGAGTGGGATCATAACTAAGAGGTAAATAATATCTTCTGTCGGCCAATTGCCTGTTTATTTCCCGTTCATAAGTGACTGTGTCCATTAAGACAATAGCCCCTCCTTTGTCCGCAGGTTTAATTGTGATGGAGCGGTCATTCGCCAAGTTATGAATTAGCTCTTGTTGTTCTCTAGTTATATTATGTCTAGTAGGGATATGACGTTTTTCCAATCTGTCTAAGTCTTTTATAATTTCATGATGAAAAGCTTCTATCCTAAAATCCTGGTTATGGGGGATGAAGGTTGAAGAAGCCCGTCATATGGGCGAAACAGGCAAAAAAACGCCGGCAGCCTGTCTACTACCATTGACACCTCGTTCGACCTGCTGCCACTTGCTGACCGCTAGATAGCCTCAAAGACTATAAAGACTGGTTTGCCTTTAATTTGTACATGCTATCTGTTTAACGTTTGATTTTGGCTCTTGTGTCAGCACTTGTATATGGTTCTCTTATTGTTTTCTCTTTGGATTAATAATACTTGATTGAAACTGGATTGAATTTGGTGCCTTTGCGTGCTGCTTGTTTTATTTTGGACTTTTGAAGAAATTGGCAGCATTAGCCCATCATCTTTGTTTTTGTTGTACCTATGGCTTCTGGCACTCATGTGTTTGGTTACACTGAAGAAGAACAATCCCGCATTGTAGGGGATTTTCCCTTAGATGAGGAAGAAGGGAGGGACATGGTGAATGTTTTAGAGGATTTAATGGACTTGGGGAGGAAAAGAACTAGAGCATATTCACATGCATCTACGCTCTCGGAATATGTTAGATCCAATATGATTCCAAGGGGATTAAGGGTTCTTAAACAACCCAGTCTTTACAAAGGAGATGAAGAATTTGTCATGAAATGGACTGGTATACTCAATAGATGCGCCATTGATTTAATGTTACTAATCATCGAAAAATCTAAGTCCGAAATGAACAAATTTGACCATGAAATAGAGAGGATTAAAAAAGATTTCAAGAAGGAAAGTGACAAAACCACATTTGATAGAGAAATAAAAATTTTTGAAGATTCTATTAATGAATTTAGTAAAGAGTTAAAATTATACAAAAGGAAAAAATTCAATAGAGATAAAGATGATTATGCAAACAATAGAGTGTACAATTGGTCTAAATATGAAAATAGAAACAATAGGTTTTTTGACAGAAAAACCAAATATCCACAAACAAAAAACGACACTACTATTCCGGATGAGAACAGTAGCATTTCTAGCAGAGGATCATCAGAATCAACATCTGAGTTTAGACAATTAAGACCCAGACAACATACACAGTATGACCCTCACAGGCGCAGGGGCAGAGGGAAGAACAGATAACTGTCGTTAATCTGTCAAGCCGGATACTCTCCTCGGATGAGTTGAGAGTACTCAGTTTAGGCTTAAATTTTGCTCCCACCCAAAAATATTCAGCCCTAAGCACTCGCATTGATGTGTATAAAATGATTCGTCAACTGAAACTAAAATTATTATTTCAGTCCAACACTGATACCTTGGACACTAGTACTCCTTTTAAAACCAAATCAACCTTCATCCCCCATAACCAGGATTTTAGGATAGAAGCTTTTCATCATGAAATTATAAAAGACTTAGACAGATTGGAAAAACGTCATATCCCTACTAGACATAATATAACTAGAGAACAACAAGAGCTAATTCATAACTTGGCGAATGACCGCTCCATCACAATTAAACCTGCGGACAAAGGAGGGGCTATTGTCTTAATGGACACAGTCACTTATGAACGGGAAATAAACAGGCAATTGGCCGACAGAAGATATTATTTACCTCTTAGTTATGATCCCACTCAGAAAGTTTCTAACCTTATTCGTATCACGGTCAATGAGGCTCTAGCGCTAGATTATATTTCTATACAAACCGCCGAGTTCCTACTTTGTAAAAATCCACGGGTCCCTATCTTTTACACTCTCCCCAAGATCCATAAAAATATCACACCACCCCCGGGCCGTCCTATTGTCTCAGCTGTTGGTTCACTCACTGAACCCTTATCCAAGTACCTAGACTCATTTATATTTGAATACTCCACTGCCACCACCACATATATCCGAGACACTAAAGATCTTATTGCTAAACTGGAAGACCTTCCCGTGCCTAGAGGAGCGATCCTGGCAACACTTGATGTAGGTTCTCTCTACACTAATATCCCACTAGAGACCATAAGAGGGACCATTGAAAATTTACTACGTTCCAGACAAGAACAAACCCCTCCTTATTATTTTTTAATCCAATTACTGGATATTGTTTTTGAAAATAATTTCTTCAGGTATAAAAATGACTTCTACATCCAAACCAAGGGGGTTGCTATGGGCGCGGCATTGGCCCCATCGGTAGCAAACATTCACATGATTGACTTTGAAAACAAACATTTTTTTTCTGAATCTAACCCCTTTACAAATGACATCATTCTGATTAAAAGATACATTGATGATTTGCTCATAATTTTTAAATCTGAAGCAACATGTATTGCATTCCAAGAATGGGTGAACACATTGGATTCCCATCTAAAATTTACTTGTCAGTATCACAAAAAAGAAATTCCATTTTTGGATGTAGTGGTCTACATTTCAAATAGAAACACCTTGGCATTCAAACCATATAAGAAATTAACGGATTGTTACTCCCTACTCCATTACTCTTCAAGTCACCCTTCTCATTTAAAAAGAAATTTACCATACGGACAGTTAATCAGACTGAAAAGGAATGCTACAGACAAGAGAGACTATAGAAATGCGGCTCATCAGCTAGAAAAAGCTCTCGTTAACCGGGGCTACCCTAATTGTATCATACAGGACGCATACAGACGTGTAGACGGTCGCAATCGAAAAAATTTGCTTGAAACACGGTCTGATAGCATTAAAAACAGAAAACCCAGCCGCCTGGTCATGGGGATGGATTTCACACCCCTGGCCAGCCACATTAGAAACATTATATATAAACATTGGCATATTGTGGAAGACATACCTGGCTGTAAAGATCCCCCCCTTTTAGGGTTGAGGAAGAAAGGAACTTTGCGCAATCAATTGGTCAAAGCTGATTGTTTGGAATCACCATCCATTGTCACTAAAGGCCACTATAGATGCGGCTCATGCAATATGTGCCCCTACAGTTTACAAGTAAAAGAAATAAAAAGTGAACATATGCAGTTCACTTTTAAAATCAACTCCATGACCACATGCAACTCCAAGAACGTAGTTTATTGCATACGGTGCCCTTGCAACAAACTGTATATAGGCAGCACCACGCGGGCACTAAAGGTACGTATAGGAGAACACAGATCACGCATCCGCAATAAAGTGATGGAAGCCCCTCTTACACCTCATTTTTTACAAATGAAACACAGTGACTCCGATTTAATGTTTTTTGGCTTATGGCAGTACACACCCAAGAAATACCACAAGCAGGATATCCTAAAAATATTGAGACAACAAGAAACTAAATTGATTTTTATGTTTAAGACATTACAACCGGACGGTTTAAACTCAGATCTTGACCTTTCTGTATTCATTTAAACGAACACACTAGCAGTATAACATACAGTAATCATAGAGATACTGTAAGTGTTATCAGTACTCACATTCTTCTGCCCCCTCCTAATTGTCATCTTTAATTATTATCACCTGTGAACCAACTTTTTGTATATAAGTGTGCTCCAAACACAGGATATTTGCTTAGTCAATACATGCTCAAACCAAAAATACTCTGAATACAAGAAATGTAAGTATCTCTTTTTGTGTACATGTATTTTAGAAATTGTATTACTGTATTATTTCAAACAATAATTAGAATTTGATTTGTATTACCAGTGAATATGTAAATGAGAGAACCTTTTGAAAAAACACCTGAGCATTGTGGCCTAAGCCAAGATAAGTGGTTTCATACAAATTGTAAGTACTGTTTTTGATATTTGTTCTGTTTATATGTATATTAGTGTCTTAATTCGAATACTAATAAGACCTGGTTTATACCACCAGTGAATGCACTAAACATAAAAGTACAAGGAGAACTACTGAAGAAGCCCGTCATATGGGCGAAACAGGCAAAAAAACGCCGGCAGCCTGTCTACTACCATTGACACCTCGTTCGACCTGCTGCCACTTGCTGACCGCTAGATAGCCTCAAAGACTATAAAGACTGGTTTGCCTTTAATTTGTACATGCTATCTGTTTAACGTTTGATTTTGGCTCTTGTGTCAGCACTTGTATATGGTTCTCTTATTGTTTTCTCTTTGGATTAATAATACTTGATTGAAACTGGATTGAATTTGGTGCCTTTGCGTGCTGCTTGTTTTATTTTGGACTTTTGAAGAAATTGGCAGCATTAGCCCATCATCTTTGTTTTTGTTGTACCTATGGCTTCTGGCACTCATGTGTTTGGTTACACTGAAGAAGAACAATCCCGCATTGTAGGGGATTTTCCCTTAGATGAGGAAGAAGGGAGGGACATGGTGAATGTTTTAGAGGATTTAATGGACTTGGGGAGGAAAAGAACTAGAGCATATTCACATGCATCTACGCTCTCGGAATATGTTAGATCCAATATGATTCCAAGGGGATTAAGGGTTCTTAAACAACCCAGTCTTTACAAAGGAGATGAAGAATTTGTCATGAAATGGACTGGTATACTCAATAGATGCGCCATTGATTTAATGTTACTAATCATCGAAAAATCTAAGTCCGAAATGAACAAATTTGACCATGAAATAGAGAGGATTAAAAAAGATTTCAAGAAGGAAAGTGACAAAACCACATTTGATAGAGAAATAAAAAATTTTGAAGATTCTATTAATGAATTTAGTAAAGAGTTAAAATTATACAAAAGGAAAAAATTCAATAGAGATAAAGATGATTATGCAAACAATAGAGTGTACAATTGGTCTAAATATGAAAATAGAAACAATAGGTTTTTTGACAGAAAAACCAAATATCCACAAACAAAAAACGACACTACTATTCCGGATGAGAACAGTAGCATTTCTAGCAGAGGATCATCAGAATCAACATCTGAGTTTAGACAATTAAGACCCAGACAACATACACAGTATGACCCTCACAGGCGCAGGGGCAGAGGGAAGAACAGATAACTGTCGTTAATCTGTCAAGCCGGATACTCTCCTCGGATGAGTTGAGAGTACTCAGTTTAGGCTTAAATTTTGCTCCCACCCAAAAATATTCAGCCCTAAGCACTCGCATTGATGTGTATAAAATGATTCGTCAACTGAAACTAAAATTATTATTTCAGTCCAACACTGATACCTTGGACACTAGTACTCCTTTTAAAACCAAATCAACCTTCATCCCCCATAACCAGGATTTTAGGATAGAAGCTTTTCATCATGAAATTATAAAAGACTTAGACAGATTGGAAAAACGTCATATCCCTACTAGACATAATATAACTAGAGAACAACAAGAGCTAATTCATAACTTGGCGAATGACCGCTCCATCACAATTAAACCTGCGGACAAAGGAGGGGCTATTGTCTTAATGGACACAGTCACTTATGAACGGGAAATAAACAGGCAATTGGCCGACAGAAGATATTATTTACCTCTTAGTTATGATCCCACTCAGAAAGTTTCTAACCTTATTCGTATCACGGTCAATGAGGCTCTAGCGCTAGATTATATTTCTATACAAACCGCCGAGTTCCTACTTTGTAAAAATCCACGGGTCCCTATCTTTTACACTCTCCCCAAGATCCATAAAAATATCACACCACCCCCGGGCCGTCCTATTGTCTCAGCTGTTGGTTCACTCACTGAACCCTTATCCAAGTACCTAGACTCATTTATATTTGAATACTCCACTGCCACCACCACATATATCCGAGACACTAAAGATCTTATTGCTAAACTGGAAGACCTTCCCGTGCCTAGAGGAGCGATCCTGGCAACACTCGATGTAGGTTCTCTCTACACTAATATCCCACTAGAGACCATAAGAGGGACCATTGAAAATTTACTACGTTCCAGACAAGAACAAACCCCTCCTTATTATTTTTTAATCCAATTACTGGATATTGTTTTTGAAAATAATTTCTTCAGGTATAAAAATGACTTCTACATCCAAACCAAGGGGGTTGCTATGGGCGCGGCATTGGCCCCATCGGTAGCAAACATTCACATGATTGACTTTGAAAACAAACATTTTTTTTCTGAATCTAACCCCTTTACAAATGACATCATTCTGATTAAAAGATACATTGATGATTTGCTCATAATTTTTAAATCTGAAGCAACATGTATTGCATTCCAAGAATGGGTGAACACATTGGATTCCCATCTAAAATTTACTTGTCAGTATCACAAAAAAGAAATTCCATTTTTGGATGTAGTGGTCTACATTTCAAATAGAAACACCTTGGCATTCAAACCATATAAGAAATTAACGGATTGTTACTCCCTACTCCATTACTCTTCAAGTCACCCTTCTCATTTAAAAAGAAATTTACCATACGGACAGTTAATCAGACTGAAAAGGAATGCTACAGACAAGAGAGACTATAGAAATGCGGCTCATCAGCTAGAAAAAGCTCTCGTTAACCGGGGCTACCCTAATTGTATCATACAGGACGCATACAGACGTGTAGACGGTCGCAATCGAAAAAATTTGCTTGAAACACGGTCTGATAGCATTAAAAACAGAAAACCCAGCCGCCTGGTCATGGGGATGGATTTCACACCCCTGGCCAGCCACATTAGAAACATTATATATAAACATTGGCATATTGTGGAAGACATACCTGGCTGTAAAGATCCCCCCCTTTTAGGGTTGAGGAAGAAAGGAACTTTGCGCAATCAATTGGTCAAAGCTGATTGTTTGGAATCACCATCCATTGTCACTAAAGGCCACTATAGATGCGGCTCATGCAATATGTGCCCCTACAGTTTACAAGTAAAAGAAATAAAAAGTGAACATATGCAGTTCACTTTTAAAATCAACTCCATGACCACATGCAACTCCAAGAACGTAGTTTATTGCATACGGTGCCCTTGCAACAAACTGTATATAGGCAGCACCACGCGGGCACTAAAGGTACGTATAGGAGAACACAGATCACGCATCCGCAATAAAGTGATGGAAGCCCCTCTTACACCTCATTTTTTACAAATGAAACACAGTGACTCCGATTTAATGTTTTTTGGCTTATGGCAGTACACACCCAAGAAATACCACAAGCAGGATATCCTAAAAATATTGAGACAACAAGAAACTAAATTGATTTTTATGTTTAAGACATTACAACCGGACGGTTTAAACTCAGATCTTGACCTTTCTGTATTCATTTAAACGAACACACTAGCAGTATAACATACAGTAATCATAGAGATACTGTAAGTGTTATCAGTACTCACATTCTTCTGCCCCCTCCTAATTGTCATCTTTAATTATTATCACCTGTGAACCAACTTTTTGTATATAAGTGTGCTCCAAACACAGGATATTTGCTTAGTCAATACATGCTCAAACCAAAAATACTCTGAATACAAGAAATGTAAGTATCTCTTTTTGTGTACATGTATTTTAGAAATTGTATTACTGTATTATTTCAAACAATAATTAGAATTTGATTTGTATTACCAGTGAATATGTAAATGAGAGAACCTTTTGAAAAAACACCTGAGCATTGTGGCCTAAGCCAAGATAAGTGGTTTCATACAAATTGTAAGTACTGTTTTTGATATTTGTTCTGTTTATATGTATATTAGTGTCTTAATTCGAATACTAATAAGACCTGGTTTATACCACCAGTGAATGCACTAAACATAAAAGTACAAGGAGAACTACTGAAGAAGCCCGTCATATGGGCGAAACAGGCAAAAAAACGCCGGCAGCCTGTCTACTACCATTGACACCTCGTTCGACCTGCTGCCACTTGCTGACCGCTAGATAGCCTCAAAGACTATAAAGACTGGTTTGCCTTTAATTTGTACATGCTATCTGTTTAACGTTTGATTTTGGCTCTTGTGTCAGCACTTGTATATGGTTCTCTTATTGTTTTCTCTTTGGATTAATAATACTTGATTGAAACTGGATTGAATTTGGTGCCTTTGCGTGCTGCTTGTTTTATTTTGGACTTTTGAAGAAATTGGCAGCATTAGCCCATCATCTTTGTTTTTGCGTACCAGATGGAGCTGATAGACAGCTGCCCTGGACACAGAATTGACCTGCGCCTCCATGGGCAGCTGTGATTCCAGAATGACTCCCAGGCTGCGCACCTGGTCCTTCAGGGGCACAGTTACCCCTTTCAGGACCAGGGAGTCCTCCACACCTGCTCGCCCCGTCACCCAAAAACAGTACTTCTGTCTTGTCAGGATTCAACCTCAATCCACATTATTTATGTATGCTACTATGGTGCCGAGA
Organism: Zootoca vivipara; assembly: GCF_965207765.1. Classification (NCBI taxonomy): domain Eukaryota; kingdom Metazoa; phylum Chordata; class Lepidosauria; order Squamata; family Lacertidae; genus Zootoca; species Zootoca vivipara. The sequence goes on from NC_142590.1 coordinate 760,527, forward strand.
ATTCTGATAGCACAAAACTGGAAGACTGGAGAAATTCCCACAGAAGAAAAATGGCAGGAGAAATTGATGAACTATGCAGAACTGGCAAAACTGACAGATAGACTATGAGAAAAGAACAACAGTGACTTTGAAAAAGAGTGGGAACCTTTCATAATATATCTGCAGAAACAAAAAAAGAACATTGACTTGATGGCAGGATTTAAATAAACACTCATATCTTTATTGATAGAGAACATTTAAAATAAGGTATAAATGATACAGTAGATTGTAAGAAACAGCAGTATGTAATAAGGGGGCAACAAACCAGAAATGGAAGCTGTGGGAAGCCTGGGAGGGAAGGGGTGAAGGTGTGTAACATGTATGTTATTGATATAATATGTTTGTAATGACAGAAAAGAAAGTTAAAAATTTATTTAAAAAGAAAAAGAAAAAAGGATTCAACCTCAATCCGTTATCCACCACCCATCCTCCAACTGCCTCCAGTCACTCACACAGGACCTTCACTGGTTCCAATTTGAAAGAGAGATAGAGCTGGGTATCATCCGCATACTGATGAACACCCAGCCCAAACCCCCTGATGATCTCTCCCAGCAGCTTCATATAAATGTTAAAAAGCATTGGAGAGAGGACAGAACCCTGAGGCACCCCACAAGTGAGAGCCCAGTATACTAGCACTCAGTGTTAGTGGCTCCTTAAACCCGGGTTACAGTCACCAAAACGGAATGCCTAGTTGCCATTTGGGGGGCAGATGGTTCAAAAGCCATATTTATCCATACATTTCAATCCTGAAATTCATTCTAACTGTGCAGATATAGTACAGATAGAATTCTACAGGATGTGTTGCTGATGTGTGAAAACAGTCAAAATCCAAGGATCTCCAGACATGCAGCTCCAGGTGCCATCCTGGCATCTTCACCTGGTTGCAAGTGGCCGAAAGCCAGGTGCAAAATGTGCTTGGCGCCTGGCAAATTTTGAACTCTGCAAGCCCCAAACCAAGAACGTGGTTTGCAGTGACACATTTGTCCAAATAGATCACCTACTTCTTCAGCTTCTGAGGGACTGCAGGCAGACAGCCTCTCCTGCCACAAGTATCATTTGAATTAACTTGCCACTTCAACTCAAGTCAAACACATAGAGGCAAGCATTCTATGAATTCAACCGCCACCAGTACAATCTTTTATCTGCTTCCCCTCCTAGTCCTATTTACAAAGGGTGTCATTTTAATAAGGCTCCTTCAACTACTGCAGCTCACAAATATTTCCCAAGGGACAAGGGTTAGATTTTTCACAGCAACATTGTTTAGCTTTATGTTCACACTTAAAGATCCATTGTTCCAAGCACTGCCTAGTTTCAAACATGCCTTGAGGTGCTCCTGCAAGTTCATTTTCTTTTGCAGCAGTGTAATAGCTTTGCCACTTCGGAATACAGTACTGTGGTCCTGCTCTTTGTCATTTAGAAATCTGCAAAAGTTTCCAGATCACAAACTACAAACTATAGGAAAAACAACAAAATCAGGCAAATATCCACTACATGCAGAAAGAGAAGAGTTTGCTGGACACACTTCAAAAAATAAAGTTTTTTTTAAAAGGCTACACCACTGCTGTTTACAATTTATAAGGGCTGGGAGATTTAAAGGGCTTTGCAGGTACATTTTGAAGCAAGAGCAACATTGCTAGATTTCTGTTGATCTGGCCCTGCATTAACACCTTAAGCAAATAGGTAAGAAAATGCTAAAAGCAGCACAGGATGAAAGGTGATATGAGCCAACTCAAGTCAGTGGCATCAAGCCAGCTCTGTCTACAGAAAACTTCTAGCTACTTCCCCATGAACTGGAACTATCAATGTCAAAGGCAATCATTTCCTGTTAACCGTTTCCTGTTCAACAGCACCCACTACATGAAAAGAAAAGTGACATGAGCAAAGTGTTCTGGTTTTTCTAAATACAGTACAGCAGTGGCAGGATGCATATCTGTCTTGAAGCCTCACCCATCTAAGGAGGAAGCTGCCTGTGGTCGTGTGCCCTGGCCTCTGCACATGCTCAGAACTCCCCTTCCCATGTTGTAAGACTCCAGGCAGGGCTGAGTTCTGCTGCAGATCAGAAATGACTGCACATATAGTTGGATTTGTACATTTTGTCCTCAGATGCACAGAGGACTTCTGAAATTGATTACCGCGTCTTAGAGGTGAACACCGTGTCTGCTTGGCAGTCCAGACTCCCTCAGATGATGCTTGAACACTAATTCTCTGGGTCCCATACAAACTTGTAACACAAATACACATTTTCCCTATTTGAAAAAAGGATGCTTAATTGGTGGTCTTTAGCTTTCTTAGATTCATTTGTTTAATCTTTTTATGGTTCTGGCAGCCTGTTTTGTATTTCCAGTATGCTGTGACTGTATGTTCATTCTACATGAGTGATGTATCACTTAGACATTGTTCATTTTTAAATGTGTGTGTGTGTGTGTGTGTGTGTGTGTGTGTAAAGCAAGAATATTTTACATAATCATTCACAATCATAAACATACATACACATAAATATTGATCTGTATGTGAACATATGAATCTAAGTTCTTGGCAGCCCTGTATCCATTATACTGTACCCAATTCTATTTCGGGGACTGTCAGAACTCACTTACGGTAGCCATTTCCTCTCTAATAGTTTTGTAATGACACATCATCACAGTTAGTTCTATTACCTCTAATTTCCCCCCAAACTTTCCTGATTAGTTCATTTTTTGGTCCTCTGTTCTGTTGTTTCTACGATCAGTATCCTTGCAATGGATTGGTATCCTTGCATAATCTGTATTTTATGTTTTTTAATGCTCTTGTCATTGTGTAAAATTCAGCAAGCGTAAAGATGGAGCTGCATCTATTTGTATGTGAAACATTTCCTTAAATATTTCTATTACCATTTGCCAATATTACTGCTTTCTTACAAGGCTCCCCCCCAAATAAAAATCACCTTTTGGTTCCTGTCAAATCCAACACTTTCCCTCTCCTGATTTACAGATTTTCCCCTCCAATATACACATGGAGTCCAGTACCACTGAACTGCCATTTTTATTTAATTTTATTTATAAGATATGGCAATTGAAAAATTAGAGCCCCTCTGAAACAAAAACTGGATATTTTGTTCATCAACTAGTTTTCAAAATTATTTCCTTGGAATTTCTCTATTTGTACTGTAATTCAATTTCATCATATGATTATGGATTATTTACCTATGGTTTTTTTATAAATAATTTGAGAATACTTGAGGTATCTTTCAGTTTGTTTGACTCAGTCTTATCCTTCCAAATTTCCTAACTTCTTGTCAGCCTGTTCGGAAAAGTCCCAATTTGTAAATACTGATCTCTGAGTGGGTCTACCTTCAATTTTGCTTATACTTTGTTCAATGGTCTGGAATCTTTCCAATCTTGAAAGATTTTCTGTTTATTTTCTTTCCATATCTGGAGGTTTCCCAATTGTCCTTTTAGATTGATCTGTTCATCTTCTAGTAGAGAAGCCAATGGGGAGGGTTTGAGGGATGAGAGCAGTTTATATTGATGCCACATCATGTTTATTACATGTGACTCCCCTCTGTAAAATGTTTGCCTATCTTCTTTACTTGTCCATAGTGATACTTAATATTGGGGTGCCAACTCACCCTCAGGATTGATGTCACACAGGGAGGGGCTCGGACGCAGAAGCACAGACCCTGCCTCTAGGTCCAAGCCCCCCCCCCTCCCCAAAAGGCTGCCTCACTGGCTGGATGCAGAGCAGAGGGCGAAGCTGAACTGCTTCTCTCTTGCTCTCTGGGAGGCAGCACCCACCCCTGCTGCCGGCCAGCCTTTTTCATTGACTTTGTGGGTGCCCAGCCCCCACAACTGTATTCTTATGGGTGCCCAAGCAACTCCTATGCTTCGTCTTGGTCTTAACTGAATATTCCTCCTATGGTCTATGTCTCTATGATATTTCCTCATCTGGCACCATGCCCGAGCAGACCTGCTGGATCAATATTGCAACTTACCGGTATGTCTGGAAGACTCCCATCCTCTCATCTTGTTTCCTCTCCGCACCATCCAGGTTCCTTCCTACTCATTTTCCTCTATCCTATTGTCCCCACCTCACCCCCCCCCCCAGCTTAGTGCTATTCTATTGGGCCTGCATTGCAAATAGGGCTGTAGGGAGCAGATTCCTTGACAATAGTCTTGGTTCTTCCCAGTAGGGAGTGGCCGGCTGGCTGGCCTCCCGTTCTCTGGGTCTGCCAGACAACAGGCTTGGCAAGGCCGTCGAACTTGGCTCTTCTGTGCCTTCGCCACACCACGGACCAGCCCATGTCGTCACAAAGAGCCCGAGCCTGCGGATCTCCCCCTCGGCATCTCCGTGTCCCCGATCACTGGCCGCTTGGGCCTCCCTCTGTTACCCCGGAGAGACTCCCCGGGAGCGCGTGCTCCGAGGTTGCTCTGCTCCCGCAAATCTGGACGCAGCTGTCGAGGTTCTCCTTTCGAAGCCCCGCCCGCCCGTCCTGCAATCTGGCCTCCGTTTCTCCCAGGTGAAGCCGGGTTGCCCACCGAGCCCCGTCCAGACGCGCATTTGCCCGACCCTCCCGCCTCCGCTGCGCCGCCGGTCGGGAAACCCGCCGCGAGGACCGCCAGCAGCTTCGCCAAAGCAACCCTCCGGAGGGGACGTCGCGGGGACGGGCGCCTCTCCGGCCGGCAGCGCCCTTTTGCCCAGCCTCGCCCGCCGGGGCTCCCGGAGGAGGGCGGCAAGCGGCGGGTCCACGAAGCAGGCTTGGGCGCGCGCTGCCCGCGCGAGAGACGCGCCCCCGAAGGGCTCCGCCTCGGTCCTGAGTCCGCTCGCGCCCCGGGCGGCCCCGATCTAGGGCAAGAAAGCCTCCCTGCGCAGGATCGGGCGGGCTACTCCCTGCTGCTCGGAGCCCACCACCCCTGCCTAGGCGCCCCGACGGGCTTCCCTTCCAGGTGCCGCCGGCAGTGCGGAGCGACGGGCGCAGTCTTACCGAAGTACACCTCCTTCTGGCACTTGGGGCACTTGGGCATGGCGGTGGCGGCGGCGGCGGCGTCAAGCACTCGGTCACCCCGACGGAGGGCAGCGGTCGCAGCTTACTAGCGGAGAGCCGTTGCACTGCCTGCTCGCTCGCTCGCTCGCGGAGAGGATCCTGCTTTGCCTGGGCGCCCCCGACCACGCCCGCCTTGGCCGCACCCTCGAAGCTTCGCCAGCGACGCCTCGCCCTTTCCTCGGACCCAGCGGGCGGGAGACCCAGGGCGGCGGCGGGTGGAGAAAGCAAAAGGCCATGCCCGAGATGGAGCGAGTCGGGAGACAGTTTCAAAAGGGTTGTGCATTTGGGCGCAACCGAAGCTCCTCCAAGTTTGCAGCAGCCTGAATTAAACAGGCAGCAGCCTTTTGAACTCGGCGGGCTCAGAAATGACCTGGGTACCAACCAACCAGTGTAGTTGTTTAACGGAATACATTCCCAGCAGGTACAGTAGTTGGAATTCAGTTGTTTCCAAAGGCGGCTGTGCATAGCTGCCAAGTTTTCCCTTTTCTCGCGAGGAAGCCTATTCAGCATAAGGGAAAATCCCTTAAAAAAAGGGATAACTTGGCAGCTATGCGGCTGTGTCATCTTCAGTTGTTTCCAAAGGCGGTCATCTTAGTGATGACCAGAGATGGAGATAGGGGGCTAAGCTCTTTCTGACCAGTAATGAATACAGAAAGAGAGGAAGCTGTTTTATCCCAGGTCAGATGATCAGTCCATCTAGCTCAGTGTTGTTCACACTGACTGGCAACAGCTCTCCAGGATTTGAGGCAGGGTTCTCTCCCACCAGCCCGACCTGGAGATGCCATGGGGGAACTGACCCTGGAACCTTCTGCATGCCAAGCAGCTGCTGTACCCCTGAACTAGAGCAATTCCCCAGTGGCAAGCTGATAGAAGGCATTCTAGGTCCAGAGTCCCTATGCACCTCTAGTGATATCCCTGGGTCTAGGACTAGGTATACACACATACACACACACACAGAGAGATGGTGAACTCGCTCCTTTAAGGGGGTACAGGCAGCTCCATCCAACACTGGTTGAACTACCAACCTGATCCCATGACCCCACCTTGCCTGAATTGAGTTTCACTTTATTGGCTCTCATTCAGTGCATTAATGTGCTCAAGCACTGATTCAGCACTTCTCTATCTCATCTGAATCAGAGTATTATTGCTCTCCTTGGAACCCTCCCGTCTGAATCAGTAATATATCATTGGCTGGCACAGGAACAAGTTGAGGCTAAGGAAGGAGAGTGGGACTCTTGCCTCCACTGCCGTGTGTATGTTAATAGAACAGCTACACTGCTGGTGGTTCTTACATGCTGAACTAACCCAGCGTAAAACAGATTTTGGGTGGAATTCCTGTAACTTCAGATCAGCATCTTTGTCTTACAAAAAGAAAAGTTAGAGCTTCGTCCTTTGAGTGTTGGAGTTCCTTCCCATAATAGCTGCTTGGCTCCCATCATGGGCGTACCCAGCGAGGGGTGGGGGGCAGCTCCCCCCCCCCCGAAGCAAAAAATAATTAAATGGTTATAAAGTGATGAAATGAAACAAAATTAGGTAGGGCGATGTCGAATAATCAGTTGTTTACTACATTGAAATGGTGTAAAAACCGAGAAGTATCTAGAGCCAACTAGCGACTGGTAGAGGAATCTATGTCAGCGCTGGATAGGGAGTGAAAGAAGTGGGACGGAGCGAATGGTCGAGGCGGCGTGCTCCTTCCCCACCATGCAAGATGCCTGCTTCGCCTCTATCCGGAGGAAACGACGGCGTGAAGAGCCGCCACGGAGCAGATGCAGCCGAGCCCGGGCTGCTCTCCCTGCTGCCGTGGGGGGGGGCAGCACTGCTCCCAGAGACCAGCCGTTCGGTGCCCCTTCTGCGCCCCTGGTGGCCAGACGCCCTGGCGCCTTGCGCCACCCAACCCGGGCCTAGAGACGGCCCTGCATATCAGCATATTTGCATTGAGAAGTACAACGCCTATGGACATAAAGATTGTGTTTGTCTGCAATAGCGACTAGCTAATTGATAGGCCTCTACTCCAGGAACTCTTCCTTTAAGAACATCTAAGCTAGTGGTGATAACTAGTTTAGATGTATTCAAGTCTCCAGGGCCAGATGAACTACATCCAAGAGTATTAAAAGAACTGGCAGAGGTGATTTCAGAACCACTGGCAATAATCTTTGAAAATTCCTGGAGAACAGGCGAAGTTCCAGCAGAGTGGAGGAGGGCAAATGTTGTCCCTATTTTCAAAAAGGGGGAAAGAGAGGACCCAAACAATTACCGCCCAGTCAGCCTGACATCAATACCAGGAAAGATTCTAGACCAGATCATTAAGCAAACGGTCTGTGAGCACCTAGAAAGAAACGCTGTGATCACTAAAAGTCAGCATGGGTTTCTGAAAAATAAGTCATGTCAGAATAAGTCATGAGAGCTTGGAGTGCAGCGACTGAGGAAGGAGCAGAAGGTGAGCTGAGCTTGGGAGACACTCTGTAGGTTTTGTGGCTTTGTCTTTTGGGGCTGTGTGTTAGTAAGTTTGTGTGCTTATTTGTTTTCTTACTTGTTTGTGTGCTTGTGCTGGTTTTCTAGAGCTGCTGCCTCTTGGATTTGGGTGACTGTCCAGGCTTGTGTGGGTGTTTGTTTCTGGCTGTGACCTTGTTTGTTTCTGGCTGTGACCTTTCACCTAGAAGTGTGAGTCAGGAGGGACAGGTGATTAGCTGTGGGCGGAGCTAGTCAGAGCTTGGAGTGCAGCGGCAGTTTGACCCATCTTTTTGATCTAGGGCAGCAAGTCTCACACGTTTGTTAGGGGGGACCTAGGCCTCTTCCTCTTTCCCCCTTGACTTCAAGGTTTTCAAGATGGAGGTGGAGGGAACAACCGTTGTCACCTGCAATTCCTGTGCAATGTTTGTTTTCTTGCCAAAGGATGTGGGTAGCTACACCTGCAACAATTGCAAGTTGGTTGCCCTACTAGAAAACAAGGTTGCCCTTCTGGAAGAGAAGGTGCAGCAGCTTCAGGGGCGTGTATCTACGCTCCAGAGAATTAAAGAGCTGGAGCTTTTCTTGGATGCAGCAGAGCACACTGTCTGCACCAAGGAGGAGACAGGGGATCTCCCTGAGGAGGAGGTCAGTTCCCCAACACAGCAGCCAGATGTATGGAGGAACGTGACTCATAGAAGTAGAAGGCCCAGGGATCGCTCTGAGTGCTTAGAATTACACAACTGTTTTGAAGTGCTCATGGAAGACGAGGAACAGACTCCACCTGAGGATCTCTCCCTCATCACAATTGATGAGGAAAATGAAGACGAGCAGCAAAGTCAGTCCTCCGGGAATATGCAGGTAACCTTGGAAGGGACAGCACATGGAAGAATCCCAACCAAGCCTATGAAGAGGCGTGTAGTGGTGATAGGGGATTCCCTACTGAGGGGTACAGAAGCAGTGATCTGTGGGCCTGACAAGATGTCTCGAGAGGTGTGCTGTCTACCTGGGGCCAAGATCAAAGATGTAACAGAACGGCTGCAAGGAATCATAAAACCCACCGACAAATACCCCTTCCTTTTGGTGCATGTGGGAACCAATGACACTGCAAGCCATAGCTTACAGAAGATCAAAAATGATTATGAGGCTCTGGGCAGGAAGTTGAAGCAATTAGATGCACAAATTGTCATCTCTTCTGTCCTCCCAGTTGAACGACATGGCCCAGGGAGAGAGGGAAAAATAGGGGAAGTGAACAACTGGCTTCGCAAATGGTGCAAACAGGAACGGTTTGGATTCCTAGATCACGGTCTGCAGTTTCTTGAAGATGGACTTCTGGCAAGTGATGGACTGCACCTCACAAAAGTTGGGAGGAATGTTTTTGCCACAAAACTCAAAAACCTCATCAGGAGGGCTTTAAACTGACTTATGTGGGGGAGGGAGACAGTGGTCCTGAAGGTAGAAGTCTATCAAATGCTGAAGATGATCATCCAAATGTCAAGGACCAAATGGAGCAAGCAGCATGCAGACCTAGTGGTGGGACGAAAATATCCTTAAATAAGAGACATGGGGGAATGATCAACGGTCTTCAATGTCTGTATACTAATGCACAGAGCATGGGAAATAAACAAGATGAACTTGAGCTCTTGGTACAGCAAACTAAATATGACATAATAGGCATCACTGAAACCTGGTGGGATGAGTCTCATGACTGGAATGTAGTAATAGAGGGATACAATCTATTTAAGAGAAATAGACCAAACAGGAAAGGAGGAGGAGTAACTTTATATGTTAGGGATATGTATACCTGTGAAGAGATCCAGGATTTAAAACTTCAAAGCCAAATTGAGAGTATCTGGGTCAAAATTAAGGGAGAGAAAAACAACAGTGATCTCATTGTGGGAGTTTACTATAGATCCCCAAGCCAAACTGAGGACACAGATGATGCCTTCCTGGAACAGATGGCCAAGCATTCCAAAGGAAGTGAGATAGTAGTAATGGGGGATTTCAACTATCCTGATATTTGTTGGATGTCAAACTCAGCCAAGAGCATAAGGTCGAACAGATTCCTCACTGGCCTTGCAGACAACTTCATTGTCCAGAAAGTGGGAGAAGCAACAAGAGGATCAGCCATTTTAGATCTGGTCCTAACCAATAGTGATGACTTGGTTAGTGGGGTAGAAGTGGCAGGATCATTAGGTGGGAGTGACCATGCTCTTCTGGAGTTTATTATCCAGCGGAAAGGAGCAACCAAGCATACTAAGGTCCAAATTCTAGACTTTAAGAAAGCCGACTTCAGAAAACTTAGGGAAACGCTGGGTGAAATCCCATGGACAGTAATACTAAAAGGGAAGGGAGTTCATGATGGTTGGGAGTTTGTTAAAAGGGAGATATTAAAAGCACGACTTCAGGCAATACCAATGAGACGGAAACATGGAAGGTGCCTAAAGAAGCCAGGATGGCTATTGTCAGAGGGCCTGGTATGGCTACTCTAGAGTAACGACTCCAGCATGGTCTTTTAAGGTTTTTATTAAGTGCTGATTATTTACAGTGTTCAGAGCAGTAAAAATGCATCCTTAAGGTGAGGTGTCTGAACTCCCGAATGGCGATTGGCGCGTTTTCTTCCAGCACCACAGCTTTGGCAGACCCAACCTCTTCCCCCTACGTTTGCGTCGCAATTCGGGAGTTGGGGGAATTGGCCTCCCCCCTGTGCGTCCTACTTCCTGTCCCACCTGCGGCCTGGGCTCCACAACCTTGCCTGAGCCTCGGACACCACTTCCTGACTCTCCGCTGGAGGCAGAGCTCTCCTTACTCTCTCCCGCGCTTGGGGATGGGCTGGAACTTAAGATGGGAGGGACTTCCCTGTATCCCTCGTCCCTCACATCCATCCCCCTCCCAGGCTCCTCTCCCCCCCTTCCTAGTGGCTCTCCGCTTGCTGGGGACGAGTGAAACCCCAAGAAGTCTGTGGCATCCGAGCCTGTGGGTGTAAAAATTTCCCCCCAATCCTGCGATCTTTCTCCTTCCCCCTGAGAAGACGGGAATCCCAAGAAGTCAGTGGCGTCAGAGCTGGTGGGAGTAAAAATGTTCTGCCAGTCCTCTCCTGCCTCTGACGTCGTTGACCTCGGTGAAACCCACACCTCTTCTTCCGTGTCCTCAAATTCCGCTTCCCATCTCCATGGAGAGCTGCTGCCTGCTATCCCTTCCTCCTGCCCCTCCCCCTCTCCCTCCCTTTCCATGTGCCAGGGCTTGGGCCTGTGGGGGAACAGGGCGTGGAACTCTTCCACTAAAAATTCCTCAGGTACTTCTGTGGCCGGTATCCACTCATTGTGGGACGGCGGAGTGTCCTCCCATGCTATCAGGTACTCCAGTCCTCTCACCCCTCTCCTTGAGTCTAAAATCTCAGTTGCCTCATTGAGCTGTCGGGCGTCTCCCGTCTCCCCCCCTCCCTCTGGAGGCTGATCGCTGTCCCTGAACCTGGTACTTTCCCTGTACGGCGACAGCAGCGATCTATGAAACACTGGGTGCACTCTCATGTCCTCCGGCAGTGCTAGCCTGAAGGCTACCGGGTTGACCTGTTGCGTGACCGTGAAGGGGCCCAGCCTCCTGGGTGCTAACTTCTTGCATCGCCCCCTGGTGGGAAGACCTTCCGAGGATAACCAAACCTTGTCCCCCACCCTGATGACCTCTCCCGGTCGCCTGTGGCGATCTGCCCCCTTCTTGTACGCTTCCTTGGCCCTCTCCAAGTGTTCTCTGAGCTGCTGGTGCACCGTCTCCAGGTCCTCTGCCCAATCCTCTGCCTGTGGGCCCTCTTCCTCCTCCTCCCCCTCCCTCTCCGGGAAAGATCTGAGGTCGCGCCCGTAGTTGGCCTTAAAGGGCGACACCCCTGTGGAGACGTGCACCGCATTGTTGTAGGCAAATTCTGCCAGTGGCAGGCGATCCACCCAGTCCGTTTGCCTCTGGCTGACGTAACATCTCAGGTACTGCTGCAGAATGGCGTTGACCCGCTCCGCCTGTCCATTGGTTTGCGGGTGCCTAGCCGTCGACAAGCTGACCTCCACCTGCAGGAGGTTCATTAGCCGCCGCCAGAACCTGGAAACAAATTGGCGGCCACGATCCGAAATAACCCTTAAAGGCAATCCATGCAGTCTGAATACGTGGTCAACAAACAGTTTGGCCGTCTCTTCTGCCGAGACCGCCCTGGCACACGGTATAAAATGGCACATTTTGGACATGAGGTCCACCACCACCAACACTGCGGTCTTGCCCCTGGACGACGGCAGGTCTGTGATGAAGTCCATGGACACTACTTCCCACGGCCTGTGCGGTGTGGCTAAGGGCTCCAGCAAACCAGCTGGTGGCGCTCTGACCACCTTTGCTCGCTGGCAGGTGTCACATCCCCTTACATAATCCCGAACATCCTCCCGCACCCCTGGCCACCAGAAGTGTCTCATGACTAGGTGAGTGGTTTTGTCCCTTCCAAAATGACCCGCCGTTGGGTTGTCGTGCATCTGCTTGAGGGCCTTACCTCTCAGCTGTCTGGTTGGCAGGTACAGGGCTCCCTTGTAAAAAAGCAAACCCCTCCTTTCCTCAAAGTCTTTGGCCTGCTCCCCCCCTCTCAGTTCTCTGAAGATGCGGGTGGCAAATTCATCCGCTGCTGTCAGTGCTGTGAGTTCTGCCTCGCTCACCACTGTTGCTCCGCAGGACCATGCTGATGGGGGGAAAATATGCCTGGGTGCCGGTGGCAACTCCTCCTCCATGTACTCTGGCTTGCGGGAGAGGGCATCCGCCCTGACATTCTGCTCCCCCGGGATGTAGTGGATGGAGAAGTTGAAGTTCGAGAAGAACTCTGCCCACCGTATCTGCCGCTGGTTGAGCACCCTGGCAGTTCTCCAGAACTCCAGGTTCTTGTGGTCTGTGCACACCTGGATGGGGTGCTTGGCGCCCACCAGGAAGTGTCGCCAGTGCTGGAACGCAGCGTGGATCGCGAGAAGTTCCCTGTCAAACACTGTGTAGTTGCGTTCCGGCTGGGTCAGCTTCCTGGAGAAGAAGGCACAGGGTCTCCACTCTCTGTTGGCGTCCAGTTGCAACAGAATCGCTCCCAGAGCCTTGTCCGAAGCATCTGTCTCCAGGCGTAGGGGCGCATCCTGCACCACGTGGAACAGGTGCTGGTCTGAAGCGAATACCCTCTTGAGGCTTTCGAACGCTGCTTGCGCCTCTGGTGTCCACCGGAACTTCTGCTTGCCTCTCAGGCAGTCGGTGATAGGAGCCGTGACGCGAGAGAAGTTCTTGATGAACTTCCTGTAGAAGTTCGCGAAGCCTAGTAGGCGTTGGGCATCTTTGCGCGTCCTGGGGCTGTGCCAGTCCAGGATGGCCTGCACCTTGTCCTTGTCCATCGCCAGCCCCTTGTCTGACAGCTTGTAGCCTAGGAAGTCCACTTCTTTGGTGTGAAACTTGCACTTCTCCAGCTTCACATACAGGTGGTTGTCCTTCAGGCGCTGCAACACCTCCCTGACATCCTTCACATGCTGCACTGGGTCATTGGAGTAGATAAGGATGTCATCCAGAAAGACCAAGCAGTTCTTGAAGAGGAGGGACCCCAGGACGTGGTGCATGAAGGCCTGGAAGCATGCTGAGCCCCCTTGCAACCCGAAGGGCATCACCAGATATTCAAAAGAGCCCAGAGGCGTGAACATCGTGGTTTTCCATTCATCACCCTCCCGGATCCTAATCAAGTTGTACGCCCCTCTTAGGTCGAGCTTGGTGAAGATCTTGCCCCTGCGTGCCGCTGTCAGGAGATCATCCACTCTGGGCATGGGGAAAGCCATTGGCTCTGTCACCGAATTCAGCCGTCTAAAATCCACCACCAGACGGCGCTGTTGCGTGTCTTTCTTGTCCACCCAGAAGACCGGGCTGCCCCCTGCTGCCTTGCTTTCTCTGATGAACCCCCGCTTGAGGTTCTTGTCGATGAAAGCGCGCAGATCCTCCAGTTCCTGATCTGACATGGCGTACAGCTTGGCTGGGGGTATAGTTGCCCCTGGCACCAGGTTGATCTGGCAGTCAAAAGGCCTGTGTGGGGGTAGGTGGTCGGACTCCGCTTCGCTGAAGACCTCCTGCAGGTCCCAGTACGGCTTGGGTATTGCCTCACCCCCCTTGACGTGCATGGTGGCCACCGTGGCTATCGGAGGCCCCTCCCCTGGTTGGTGCTGCATGCAATGTTCCAGACAAAAGTCCGATCCAAAAGTGATGCATCTCTGGTGCCAACTTATGGAGGGGTCGTGGCGCGTCAGCCAGCTCATGCCCAAGACGATGGGGGGGTCTGAGATGGTTGTGACGTTGAAAGCCAGTGTCTCTGAGTGCCTTCCCACCGTCATTCTCATGGGGGGGGTTTGATGCGTGATGGCCCCTCCCAGCAGCTCTCTGCCGTCAATGGTGGCCACGTGCAGGGGAAAATCCAGCTGCAGAAGTTGGATCTGGTGCTCTTCCGCAAAGTTTCTCGAGAAGAAGTTGGCTGAGGCACCACTGTCAATTAAGGCGAGGACTGTCAGGGGATAGCCATTTGGGAGCGTGAGCGTGACTTCTAGAACCACTCCTGCTCTGGGAGGGGTGGGCTGGCTGTGCTCCTCTCTGTGCGGGTGGGCGGGCGGGGGCTGTTGTCTGCTGACTGTGCCTGGCCGCTCCCCCTTGTCTCCTGCAGCCAGGCTGTCTCGTTTCCCTGCTGTGGTGCTGCGTCAGCTGGGGAAGGTACAACCGTTCCCGCCTTTCCTTGCCACTCTCTGCGATGAGGGCAGTCTCTGACGCGATGCCTGGGGGAGTTGCAGAGAAAGCAATTCCCGCCTCTTCCCTCCTTGCGTCTTGGCGCCGCCGGGGTTTGAAAAGCCCGCGCGCGCGCTCCTCCGATCTCCATCGGTTCCGGCTCTGGGCTTGGCCTGGGCGGGTGTGGGGGCGGGCCCTGGGGTGGGGTTTGGTGATGTGGTCTGTCCTGGGAGCGTGGGAACCAAGGTTTTGCTGCGCGCGTCGCTTGTTTGTCATTCCATCTGGATTCCTGTCTCACCCCCACCGCTAGCGCCGCTTTGCTTAACTCATCCATAGTTCGCGGTTTGGGACCTCTTGCCAGCTCATCCTTAACGTCTGCGTGCAAACCCATGTAGAAGGCTGATTTCACTGGCTCACTTTGCAGATCCCACCCCAGTTTGTGCACCAGCATGGTGAATCTCGCCCAGTAGTCCCTAACTGTCGATTTTCCTTGTGTTAAGTTATGAAGCTCCTCTTTAGTGGCCTCCATTTCACTGTCACTAGCGTACATTATTTTTAAAGCTTCTAGAAATAATTTTGCGTTCTTCATGCAAGGATTTTTTTGCGCGATGAGCGGTCTTACCCATTCTCGGGCGGCCCCCGTCAAATGCTCTATGATAAAGGAGACTCTGTGCGCGTCATCTGGGAATTCTGCTGCATGCAATTCCAGCGCATAATTTATTTCTGTCTCGAATCCTAGGTACTCCCTAGGGTCGCCGCTAAACTTGGTGACTAGGCTCTGTCCCCTTCTCACTTGGACTAGCTGCGGCTGGGGCACCCCCCCACCTCTAGCGGCTTTCTCCTCTTCCAACTTCTTCTGTAGGTCCAAAACCATCACCCTTAGCTGTTTCTCAGTCTCCTCTTTTGTCCTCACCTGGTCCACCAGCTTGTTCAGCTCCTCCTGCGCCCCTCGCGCTTCCTCCTGAGCGGCATGCAATTGCTGCTGTGCGTGCGCTGTGAGGTTCTGCAGCTCCTGCTTCGCTGCTTCGGCCTCCAGCCTCCAATGCTCAGCCTCTTGAGCGCTCATCGCTGCACTCCAAAGTAGCCAAAAAAAGATTCGGGAGTTGCTGTCAGAGGGCCTGGTATGGCTACTCTAGAGTAACGACTCCAGCATGGTCTTTTAAGGTTTTTATTAAGTGCTGATTATTTACAGTGTTCAGAGCAGTAAAAATGCATCCTTAAGGTGAGGTGTCTGAACTCCCGAATGGCGATTGGCGCGTTTTCTTCCAGCACCACAGCTTTGGCAGACCCAACCTCTTCCCCCTACGTTTGCGTCGCAATTCGGGAGTTGGGGGAATTGGCCTCCCCCCTGTGCGTCCTACTTCCTGTCCCACCTGCGGCCTGGGCTCCACAACCTTGCCTGAGCCTCGGACACCACTTCCTGACTCTCCGCTGGAGGCAGAGCTCTCCTTACTCTCTCCCGCGCTTGGGGATGGGCTGGAACTTAAGATGGGAGGGACTTCCCTGTATCCCTCGTCCCTCACAGCTATCTAAAGAACTTTTGACTGAGTTAAGATTTAAAAGGGATATGTACAAAAAATGGAAAAGGGGGAAAATCTCCAGAGAGGAATTCAAACATATAGCCAGCACGTGTAGAGACAAAGTCAGAAAAGCTAAAGCACAGAATGAACTCAGGCTCGCCAGAGAGGTTAAAAGCAACAAAAAGGGCTTTTATGGGTATGTCCGTAGCAAAAGGAAAAACAAGGAAACAGTGGGGTCACTCAGAGGAGAAGATGGTGAAATGCAAACAGGGGACAGAGAAAGGGCAGAACTCCTCAATGCCTTCTTTGCCTCAGTCTTCTCCAAGAAAGAAAAAAACGCCCGACCTGAAGAATATGGAGCAGATGATTCAGCAGGGGAAACACAGCCCAGAATAAGTAAGGAGGTAGTACAAGAATACTTGGCTAGTTTAGATGTATTCAAGTCTCCAGGGCCAGATGAACTACATCCAAGAGTATTAAAAGAACTGGCAGAGGTGATTTCAGAACCACTGGCAATAATCTTTGAAAATTCCTGGAGAACAGGCGAAGTTCCAGCAGACTGGAGGAGGGCAAATGTTGTCCCTATTTTCAAAAAGGGGAAAGAGAGGACCCAAACAATTACCGCCCAGTCAGCCTGACATCAATACCAGGAAAGATTCTAGAGCAGATCATTAAGCAAACAGTCTGTGAGCACCTAGAAAGAAACTCTGTGATCACTAAAAGTCAGCATGGGTTCCTGAAAAATAAGTCATGTCAGACTAATCTGATCTCATTTTTTGACAGAATTACAAGCCTGGTAGATGAAGGGAACGCTGTGGATGTAGCCTATCTTGATTTCAGCAAGGCCTTTGACAAGGTGCCCCATGATATTCTTGTAAAGAAGCTGGTAAAATGTGGGCTAGACAATGCTACCATTCAGTGGATTTGTAGCTGGCTTACTGACCGGACCCAAAGGGTGCTCATCAATGGCTCCTCCTCATCCTGGAGAGTAGTGACTAGTGGGGTGCCACAGGGTTCTGTCTTGGGCCCAGTCTTGTTCAACATCTTTATCAATGACTTGGATGATGGGCTTGAGGGCATCCTGAGCAAGTTTGCAGATGACACCAAATTGGGAGGGGTGGCTAACACCCCAGAGGACAGGATCACACTTCAGAATGACCTTAACAGATTAGACAACTGGGCCAAAGCAAACAAGATGAATTTTAACAAGGAGAAATGTAAAGTACTACACTTGGGCAAAAAAAAAGAAAGGCACAAATACAGGATGGGAGACACCTGGCTTGAGAGCAGTACATGTGAAAAGGATCTAGGAGTCTTGGTAGACCACAAACTTGACATGAGTCAGCAGTGTGATGCAGCAGCTAAAAAAGCCAATGCAATTCTGGGCTGCATCAATAGGAGTATAGCATCTAGATCAAGGGAAGTAATAGTACCACTGTATTCTGCTCTGGTCAGACCTCACCTGGAGTACTGTGTCCAGTTCTGGGCACCACAGTTCAAGAAGGATACTGATAAGCTGGAACGTGTCCAGAAGAGGGCAACCAAAATGGTCAAAGGCCTGGAAATGATGCCTTATGAGGAACGGCTTAGGGAGCTGGGTATGTTTAGCCTGGAGAAGAGAAGGTTAAGGGGTGATATGATAACCATGTTCAAATATATAAAAGGATGTCATATAGAGGAGGGAGAAAGGTTGTTTTCTGCTGCTCCAGAGAAGCGGACACGGAGCAACGGATTCAAACTACAAGAAAGAAAATTCCACCTAAACATTAGGAAGAACTTCCTGACAGTAAGAGCTGTTCGGCAGTGGAATTTGCTGCCAAGGAGTGTGGTGGAGTCTCCTTCTTTGGAGGTCTTTAAGCAGAGGCTTGACAGCCATCTGTCAGGAATGCTTTGATGGTGTTTCCTGCTTGGCAGGGGGTTGGACTGGATGGCCCTTGTGGTCTCTTCCAACTCTATGATTCTATGATTCTATGATTCTATGATTCTATAATCTGATCCCATTTTTTGACAGAATTACAAGCCTGGTAGATGAAGGTAACACTGTGGATGTAGCCTATCTTGATTTCAGCAAGGCCTTTGACAAGGTGCCCCATGATATTTTTGTAAAGAAGCTGGTAAAATGCAGGCTAGACAATGCTACCATTCAGTGGATTAAACATCTTTATCAATGACTTGGATGATGGGCTTGAGGGCATCCTGAGCAAGTTTGCATATGACACCAAATTGGGAGGGGTGGCTAATACCCCAGAGGACAGGATCACACTTCAAAATGACCTTAACAGATTAGACAACTGGGCCAAAGCAAACAAGATGAATTTTAACAGGGAGAAATGTAAAGTACTACAATTGGGCAAAAAAAATAAAAAAAATGAAAGGCACAAATACAGGATGGGTGACACCTGGCTTGAGAGCAGTACATGTGAAAAGGAGCTAGGAGTCTTGGTAGACCACAAACTTGACATGAGTCAGCAGTGTGATGCAGCAGCTAAAAAAGCCAATGCAATTCTGGGCTGCATCAATAGGAGTATAGCATCTAGATCAAGGGAAGTAATAGTACCACTGTATTCTGCTCTGGTCAGACCTCACCTGGAGTACTGTGTCCAGGTGATATGATAGCCATGTTCAAATATATAAAAGGATGTCATATAGAGGAGGGAGAAAGATTGTTTTCTGCTGCTCCAGAGAAGTGGACATGGAGCAATGGATTCACATTACAAGAAAGAAGATTCCACCTAAACATTAGGAAGAACGTCCTGACAGTAAAAGCTGTTAGACAGTGGAACTTGCTGCCAAGGAGTGTGGTGGAGTCTCCTTCTTTGGAGGTCTTTAAGCAGAGGCTTGAGAGCCATATGTCAATAATGCTTTGATGGTGTTTCCAGCTTGGCAGGGGGTTGGACTGGATGGCCCTCGTGGTCTCTTCCAACTCTATGATTCTATGAAAAACACGCTGATTCCCGGACTGTCCATGGGCCGGATTGAGAAGGTGATTGGGCTGCATTCGGCCCACGGGCCTTAGGTTGCCTACCCCTGCCCTAGGCTCAGTGGTTTAGACCACATCGCCACCCGCATCCCCTACTTATTTAGCGTGGTGAAAACTCATGCAGACTATGGCTAGCTCTTCTAATTGAGTGAATGGACAACAAAACAAAGAAACAAACCTTTTTTTTAATCGAGGGGGTTCATTTGTGTATTTTTCAATGATTACATTCCATTTTTTGTAAAGGTGTAGATTTTTTTTTACAATTGTTTATGTTTTAAATGCTATTGGGTGACAGAGAGAAGGTGGAACTGCTCATCACCTCTGCCTTCACTCCAAAGGAAAGCAATGCCCAACCTGGTGATAAGAGAATAAATGGTGTAAGGAGGGAGCTGCAGTCTGAGAAAGGAAAAGAGGTGCTACTTTAAAGGAATTCAGATCTCCAGGACCTGATGAGCTGCATCCAAGGGTTCTAGAATCATAGAATCGTAGAGTTGGAAGAGACCACAAGGGCCATCCAGTCCAACCCCCTGCCAAGCAGGAAACACCATCAAAGCATTCCTGACAGATGGCTGTCAAGCCTCCGCTTAAAGACCTCCAAAGAAGGAGAATAAAAAAGCTTGCAGATGGAATCTCAGAGCCTCTGTCTAGAACTGTCATGGAAATAGGAATTATAGAACTTATAAACTTTGGTTCATTTATTGTGAGGCATGATGGGAGAAAGGGAAGACTCCATGGTGTAAGGATGCGAACTGGTTCTTTAAGCCAGTCTCTACCCCCCCCCCCACTTAGTCTGTTTGTAGAAGGTGAGTTAATTGCCTCAAAGCTGTAAAGAGGCCCATCTGTTGTCTGATTAGCCCTGATTTACATTTGTATGGCAGGGCTGTGGGATGCGAAAGGAGGATGTAAAGGTAAAGGTAAAGGTAAAGGTACCCCTGACCATTAGGTCCAGTATTGACCGACTCTGGGGTTGCACCGCTCATCTCGCGTTATTGGCCGAAGGAGCTGGCGTACAGCTTCCAGGTCATGTGGCCAGCATGACAAAGCCGCTTCTGGCAAACCAGAGCAGCGAATGGAAATGCCGTTTACCTTCCCACCAGAGCAGTACCTATTTATCTGCTTGCACTTTGACGTGCTTTCGAACTGCTAGGTTGGCAGGAATAGGTCAAAAAAGATCAGGAGACCCTTTTCCACCTGAAGGTCTATTGTACATCAATATTAGACTGAGAAGAAATGAGGAGTCACCCTCAGACATTCCAGGGCCCACTTATTGCTTAACTATGGACAGCTGTGAGTTATGCTTTACACCTAAAGTCATTGGCAAGTCTTAATTAATACAGCTATTTGATTGGTTCAAAAACGGAACCCCACGGGGGGGGCAAATTGGATAAGAATAGTTGCTCCGGTAATGGAAATTTGCAGTTTGCTCGTCACCCTATTGGAACTCAGATCTATACGTATGTATTAGCTAGAGAAATTATATACTGTACTTTGTTATTTTCCTGTCTGCAACCTCTTTAAGAAATATGCACTGATTTTTAAGTTGTCTTGTTTTAACCTTTTAAATAAATTTTGGAACAGGAATATTATTTTTTCCTGGTTTGTGTGTGCTTTGCTGAGCGGAGGGCAAAACTGATCTGGTCCCTAAACCATTTGGTCACTTACCATTGTGTTAAGTTGCTGGCGCCATGTTAAGGTGGGCCATAGTCCTGTAACAACCTTTTGAATGAATCTTTTGTAGGCTGGGTTTGGTAAAGGAAAACCAAACCGGTTGAACTTCTGTCTGTGTCTCACAAAGAGATCAAAGAACCTTGCAACCTGGAAAGGGCAGAGGGATTTCTTCTCCGGTCTCTCCCCCTAAGGTGCTTGCGTGGGAACGGAGAGGTGGTGGCAGATTCTGCTGAGTTTGTTTTGGCTACGTTTTGCAGGAGGTTTGCAACTCTTGCCATTCCTACCAAGTTGTCCGACATCAGGAGGGGTGGCTGGGAGGGGTGAGGGTTGCTGAAACCTGACAATAACCTTTGAGAATTTTGGGACAAGTGAGGTCCCTGCAGACTGGAGGCGGACAATGTCCCTATCTTCAAAAGCAGGGTGGAGGAGGGGAGACCTAGGTAACTACCAACCAATCAGCTTGACATTGGTGTCTGGAAAGGTCTTAGAACAGATAGTTAAACAGTCAGTCTGTGAGCACTTAGAAAAGGATGCCGTGATTATTAAGACCCAGCATAAAAAGGTAAAGGTAAAGGGACCCCTGACCATTAGGTCCAGTTGCGACTGACTCTGGGGTTGCGCGCTCATCTCGCATTATTGGCCGAGGGAGCCGGCGTATAGCTTCCGGATCATGTGGCCAGCATGACTAAGCCGCTTCTGGCAAACCAGAGCAGCACATGGAAACACCATTTACCTTCCCGCTGTAGCGGTTCCTATTTATCTACTTGCATTTTGATGTGCTTTCGAACTGCTAGGTTGGCAGGAGCTGGGACCAAGCAACGGGATTCGTCACAGGGATTCGAACCGCCGACCTTCTGATCAGCAAGCCCTAGGCTTAGTGGTTTAACCCACAGCGCCACCTGGGTCCCATAAAACCCAGCATAGGTTTCTCAAAAATAAGTCATGCCAGACCAATATCATTTCTTTTTTTGATGGAGTTACAAGCTTGGTAGGTAAGGGGAATGCTGTGTATATTGATTTCAGTAAGGCTTTTGGCAAAGTCCCTCATGATAGAGGGACTCCTGAAATTTGGGTTGGACAAGGTAACTGTTAGGTGAATTTGTAGCTGGTTGACTGATCAAACCCATTAATGCTCACCAACAGTTCCTCTTCATCCTGGGAAAAAGTGACACTTGGAGAGCCTCAGGGTTCTATCCTGGGCCCATTTTTGTTTATAAATGATGTGGATGAAAGAATTGGGCTGCTCATTGAATTTGCAAATAACACCAATCTGGGATGGGTAGCTAATGCTGCAGAAGACAGAATCAGGATTCAAGATAACCTTAACAGATTGGAGAAATGGGCAAAAACGAACAGGAATTTCAATAGGGACAAATGGCAGGCTCTGCACTTAGGAAGCATATAAGACAGGGGACAACTGGCCAGTAGCTCATGTGAAAAGGATCTAGAGGTTTTAGTGGACCACAGGCTTAACATGAGTCAACAATGTGGTGCAGCACCAAAAAAAGCAATGTTATTCTTTTGGACAAAGAGGCTCAACATTCATTCATTCATTGAATTTATATACCGCCCTATACCCGGAGGCCTCAGGGCAGTTTACAATAAAAATCACAAAATATAACATCAAAAATAAAAATAATTCAGTACCCCCCACAAAACAGCCACCTTTTAAAGGGCATAGGATGTTGATCTGTCAAGCAAAGGCCTGGTTAAAAAGGAACATTTTTACCTGGCGCCTAAAGGTGTATAATGAAGGCGCCAGGCAAACTTCCCTGGGGAGAGCATTCCACAGACGGGGAGCCACAAAGAGAAGGCCCGTTCTTGTGTTGCCACCCTCCAGACCTCTCAAGGAGTCTGGTGTCTTTATGGTTGATTCACACACACACACATATATACCATATAACCTGTGTCTAGATGCAGTGGCGTAGCACAGGTTACTAGCACCTGGGGCAGGGCAAGTGTTGTGCCCCCCCCCCCCCGGTGGTGCTGGGCTGTTGCTGGGGAAGCTGACTGCAGCTCCCTCACACGCTGGAACTGAGCAGAGAAGAGGCACAGCAATGCTGCTCCTGGCGCTCCTCTCTGCTGCTTCCACATGGGCCAATGCTGAGCAAGAGGCCTCTGCAGCTCCCTGGGGCGCTCCAGAGAGCAGCAGGGGGGGAGTGACACGGCACTACCACCCTCCCTCCCTCCCTCCCTCCCTCCCTCGGTGAGCAGTGGTGGCGCCCTCTCCCTCTCGGCTGGCCCAGGGCAGGGCACATGAGGGCATCCTTTCACCATGAGGAGGCACCACCACCAGTCCAGCTCCAAAGACCCGGCCCCATCTTGCCTTCTCGTGGCTCCAGCCTGTCATGGGATTGCCTTGTTGCACCCCCTCAGAGTTGACCATAGCCCCTCTGTCTAGATGGAGTGAGTGCAGAGCTTTCACATCCCAAGAGTGTCCTGTTCCTCCCATTGCTGCAGTCTCAGATTCCAAGAGACCCCAAACTCTGCAGCATTAAACAGACTCGTGCTCTGCCAACCCCCACCTAGGCAGCTTGCAAAAGTTGTGCCTTTTCCCTGTACACTTACCTCATCCCTGTACTGCAATTCTGCCCCTCCCTCCTGAAATTCTGGGCTTTTGTCTCTCTCTCTCTCCCCTCAGGGAGGAGCTTTCCTCATTTTTGGTTTGCCAAGTGGGTCTCTATTAATGGCTTGCTTAATGGGTTAATGGCTGAGCCAATCTAGTGATTACATCTTGTTGTTCTGCCAGGCAATTTCCTGGACACAGAAAAACTGGTTTAAACTCCAGGCCCCCCACTAAATCCAGGAATTTAGGGGTTTGTTTAAATTCTAAGCCTTTACTAAATCCAGATATTTTAGGGGAGTCTTTCCACTGCAAATTTATAAGAGGATAGTTTTAATATTTTTTTCTGGGGCTCTGATATTTGCACTTTTAATTTTCACATCATGCTGTGTTTGCTGCTTGACTGTTCTTTGCTCTAGTCCAGGGGTGTCAAACTCAAATTCATCGGGGGCCGCATCAGCAGTTTGGTCACCCTCAAAGGGCCGGTTGTATCTGTAGGACTATGTGTCCACTCTTTATTATCATAAATTATTGTCACTGCATTCAATTATTACTGTTTTTTGTAATAATGTAAGTAATAACTAACATAGTCAGAATAATGGCAAGTAGATATTCAAATGTACAATTATTGTACAATTTATTGAAAAATGATTTTTGGTAACTGCACTGGGTGGTGGAGGCTCGCTAGGGTTTCATGCAGGAGCTTTGCAGAGCTACTGGTACCTGGAGATGCTGGGGTCCTTCTGCATGCAGGACAGATGTTCTGCCAGTGAGCCACCACCCTTCACCAAAGGGACTGGCTGAGGTTGACTCACTGGAGCTGCTCTCCTGGTTCCAGGGTTTAAAGGCCAGAAGTATAAAGCAGCATCCTATGTTTCTGAGGAGAGGGAGAGGGAGGGGAGGGGAGGGAGGGAGGAAGGAAGAAAAGAGGGAGTGGGAGGGAGAGAGGAAGGAAGGAAAGAGGGGAGAGAAAGAAGAGTAGGAAATAAGGAAGGGAATAAAGAAGGAAAGAAAAAGAAAGAGGGAGAGAAGACAGAGATAAAGGAAGGAAGGAAGGAGAGGGAAAGAAAGAATAAGAATGAGGGAGAGGAAGAAAGATGGGAAGGACGGAAGGACGGAAGGACGGAAGGACGGAAGGAAGGAAGGAAGGAAGAAAGAAAGAAAAGAGGGAGCAGGAGGGAGAGAGGAAGGAAAGAGGGGAGAGAAAGAAGAGTAGGAAAGAAGGAAGGGAATAAAGAAGGAAAGAAAAAGAAAGAGGGAGAGAAGACAGAGATAAAGAAGGAAGGAAGGAGAGGGAAAGAAAAAATAAGAACGAGAGAGAGGAAGAAAGAAAGGGAAGGGGGGGGTCGCCGCCTTGATTCAGCGCCAGAAAAGAGTGCGAAGGGACCCAGGGGCAAAAAGCATTTCCCGTGCAGCGTGAGGCAGCGGGTGTCCGTTTTAGGAGATGTGTGTAAAGCCTCAGAGTTGCACGTTCGTGAGGCTGAGCCGCGGCAGGAGGAGGAGGAGGTGAGGCAAGAGGAGGAGAAGGCGGCGGCTTGCCGGGTCCTCCTCCTCCACGCGGCGCTGCTGGGTGCTTTGTCTGTGCTTCAGCAGCAGCAGCAGCAGCCGTTTCCAGCCGCCGAGCTGTGGCAGGAGGAGGAGGATTCAAAGTGCTACAGAGCACTGCTGCGTCGCAGAGGCTCGGGACTCTCCGTGCGGCGCTGCTGGGCGCTGACCTGGCAAGCTGCCTCCTCCTTCTCCTGCTGTGGCTTGGGGTGCTCCACACAGCGCTGCTCCAGCCACCTTTCTACCCCCCCCAGGCTCCAGCTGTTTGTCGGCGCTTTGTCGGCGCGGCGCATCAGCAGCAAGGTCCCGCTGCTGGGTCCCGCTGGCTGGGGCGCTCGGCGGGCCACATGACGAGGTCTGGCGGGCCGGATTTGGCCCCCGGGCCTTGTGTTTGACACCCGTGCTCTAGTCAAACTGTTAATTCTATACTGTAGTTTGTAACAGTTGAGGAGAGCAGGGTGCTTGTCTCACAGTGTTTAATGGGCAGAGGGACATAGGAGAATCTGGCTAGCCAGCAGAATGCCAGCCTCTTTTCTGCTTTCCCCCAAATTGCCTTGCTACCTTCTCGTGGGGCAAGGTGAGGCGACTGCCTGAGGTGGCAGGATCCACAGGGGCAGCAGACCCCAGTGTAGATCTTTATTCTCCCCTTGTTCCTGATGTAGATTTTTCCTGGCGGGCAGAGGGGTGCCATTTTGGGTTCATTTCAGGTGCCAAAATGTATTGTGCTGGCCCTCCCCAAACGCCATGCCCATTTGGGACTTTATCAAGGATTAAAATGCCAGTGTAACCTACAGAATGAAAACACTGTGGGACTGCAGGCTGTAACATGGGCTGTGGGATACTGAATTGATTGTCTGGGAGAGGGCATTTCTGGAGTAGAGCAACTCTATCTGCAATCCAAGGCAGTGACTGGAGAGAATGACTGCAGTGGGGTTGCCTGTGGAACTGCTGCCTGCAACTACAATGTGATGCTTGTCCCACAATCTGTCAGATGCTGGCTTACCCTGGACCAAATTGAGCAAAAGCTTGCCTGGTGGGGAAGAATGACTGGAATGAGGTCACTGCAAGTGAGGAGGTGCCTCTGCCCTTCCTGTCCCGCAGGCACCAAGATGAACAGCGAGAGCTAAAGGGCTCTTTCCTGGAGGCTCTCAGCTGGTGTCTCTGCTGACTTCCAGCCAGGTTGGTTGGACTGTCTTGAGTCTTGACTGCAGCTGCTGCTTTTTCTTCTATAAAAAAAATGAAGTCTATGCAGCAGAGTGAAGAGATGTGGATGACCCAGAAAGTCTACATCTGCCTCTAGTGGACAAAATCCTTGGGGAGAATGACCACCCCATTTCTAGGATTGTATTCTGGAATTCTATTCTCCTTGTTGGTTTTACAATAGTCTTTTCTTTGTGCCCATTTTCTGTCTCCTGTAAACAACTTGAGAGCTAGCCATACAGTGTCAGTGTTTTGGAGAGAGGCATCCCTAAATTTCTGTTTGTAAGGAGGAAGATTAAACCAGCCCTCTTTTTATTTTATTTTTTATTTAAATTTTAAAATTTTTTTTTAAAAATTTACTTGTAAGGAGGACAGATTTTTCTTAGGCACCTTTTGTTGTATTGCAATGTATTTATTTTCCAATCCACATTTTTATTTTAAAGGGGAGCTTTATGGTTTTATACCAGAAACTGTTGATCCCCCCCCCACAATCCTTTTGTTTCTGTTAGGTTAATATTTTAACCAAGAGGTAGGAATGAACAGGTAATGTGTAACGGATTGATTGTCTGCTTTCTAACAGCCATCTTTCCATCACCCAGCTGGAGTCCCAGAAAAAGGCTACTTTGTGTGGTTCCCAAAATGTTTGATGTGAAGATACTTAAACGCTCTTAGCTCTTCTAGCTCCCTCTGATGGGGGAAATTCAGATGGCTTTATGGAAAAATAATTCTTCTTGTTTGCAGTAAACACTTTAGGAGTCAAGAGGTGGTTTGATTAGTGTTTTATTTCCTCCCTCAAATGAGCCAAATATAGCCTACTTTTTGTCCTCACACTTTTAGGAGAAAAGGCCCTTGTGCATAGCAATCTTCAGGGGCCTCTGGGTATGAAACTGCATTTTTTGTCATCCGTTGAAGTGGAGCCAGGACAAAATATCACCAGCCGTGCCTCTGAGGCCAAAAAACAGTTTCAAGGTTAGCATGAGAAGCCCTTCCTCTCCACATAAACAAAGGCTCCAACTGAACTGCACAAACTGTTTGCCAAATACCTTTATTGTCAGCAAAAGTTAGGCTGGTGAGTCAGTTTGGGATAAAGAAGGTGGTCTGCAATTTGGGTAGTGCAGGCTTTGCAAAGCAGATTGGTTAATTCAGCCTCTGACCCCCAACCTCCCGCGGTTGGTACTGGCTGTCCCTTTGGCTAATATCCCAGGCTATGGAAAGGGCAAGCCATTCTCCAAAGCAAAAAGCAAATCACTATCTAGTTATGAATAAACCTCAAACACTTAGGGAGGCACACCCACAATGGGAGACTTTGCAAGTAACCAGAGTCCCCTCCTTCCCCACCCCCACAGCAACAGACTTATCAGCCTAAAAGGGACAAATACATCCTTTGGCAGGTCTCCAAAGGCCTTCACCTCCTCTCCCAAGTCATGACAAAAGCCTTCTCCTGGCCTCACAAGCCCACAGATTCTGTCCAGAGATGAGATTTCAAGTGGGAGGAACACAGCTCTGTCCAAGCGTGCAGGAGTCCAGGTCAGCCAGCAGATGGAGCCACTGCTGCATTTGCTCCCAGGATGGCTGGGTCTTAGTCTAGCAAGCAGACAATGCTATACCAGCAGCCCCAGAAGATGGCTCAAAAAATGAAGCAAGTCCCCTGCTTTGCTGAGCGTGTCCTACCCTCTCTAGGCAGGCAGCCATTAAATGACCCACACTAAGCTGGAGCGATAGTTGGCTGCGGAACTTCCTTGGAATAAAGCCTGGTTTGTGTGACCACAAGGAGCCATGTGAGGGCAGCTCAGGCCATTGCCCAGGACACACTTGACGGACAAAGGGAAAAGGAAAGGAAGACCCAGGGGAGAGAGGCGACTCTCTTTTATAGCATAGCCTTTGTTATAAAAACGGAGCGGGGAATAGATTGCCAGCCTGGCCCAGGGAGGAGACAGCAGGGCAAGCCCAGCTGCGTCATCCGCTCTTGTGACAGGGCCAAGCCAGGAGTTGATTTCACTACATCTAAACACACAAGGGGATTAGTCTAAGAGAACGGAGTGGAAGTGGGCTGAGTAGGAAGCGGAGATGGAGAGAAGAAACTCTCAAGGCTGGTCTTTCGCTTCAGAGTCTTGATCATAGATGTAACTTCCGACTGCACCTGTGTTCACACCTGCAAAAAGAGCAGAAGCGTCAATGGAAGAAAATGGTTGAAAGCAGAAAGGCCACGTTAACACCCAGCAGGCAGAAGATGAGAGCAGAATGCACAACTTTCTGTGCTAAGTTTCTTTTCCGCTTCAAATGGTGTTGCTCCTCCTGCTTGGACTAAGAGGAGTTCACAGATCTGACTTGTAACTGCCATCTCATGTGAGAAAGAAAGAAAGCCTCTCTCTGTTTGGGGACATAGCATAGCATAGCACTGACTAACTTCAAAATACTCCATGTACATGGGCAATTATGTATGAGACCAAACTGATATCTTTTATTATTATTATTATTATTATTATTATTATTATTATTATTATTAAACTTCTCATTGTATTTTCTTTTAAGTATCTCTTACTACATCAGTTTATGTCAGTTTATGTCAGGCCAGGTTTTCTTGTCTCTTGTTTAACAACCGAGTTCCAGAAAATCCATCTGTCCCAATATCAGACTCACCTTTTGGTCCAAAGAGGATCCCATAGCATGGCTTGTGGCAATAAGGCTGTCCATCATGCTGGAGGGGAGGAAAATGGGAGAGAAATACATCACTATAAGCCATAAGACTAGCCTCTCCACCACTGGATGGCCAACTATTGCATGTCCAAGGAGCCTTTCCTACTGGCCATGTGTGCAAGTGCTGGGGGAAGGGGGAGGCAGGGGTCTTTCTCAAAGACCCTCACCAAAAGCAGAGGCTGGCCAAGGATCCAGCTTGGCCCATGTGGCACCGATCATAGTGAAGTGCTGAGTCTCCCTGCCTGGAAATGACCTTGTGCCTAAGGACAAGGGCAACACAAAAGGCTTGGGTCTGCCTCTGTTGTGGCAAGATACAAAAGAGGCTGGTTCCCAAGGATTCTGCATGTCTTAGATCTCATAGGCCAGACCCATTAATATGAAGCAGGGGTTTACTGTCCCTGAGTGACACGGGAGCTTTCGCATCCAGAGCTGGAACTCTCTGGCTGTGTCTACATTACACCTTTAAAGCCTATTCAAAACACGTTTCCCCTTCAAAGAATTCTGGGTACTGTGGTTTGTTATGGATTGCTGGGAATGGTAACTGTCAGGGGTAAACTACATTGCCCAGAATCCTTTGGCGACAGAATGAGATTTAAATGTACAGTGGTACCTCGACTTATGAAGACGATCCGTTCCGTGGCCATTTTCGTAAGTCGAGGTTTTCGGTTCTCGAAGTGCCGCTGTGGCGCATGCGCGAAGCACGATTTTGTGTTTCTGCGCATGCGCCAGGCGCGCATGACGAAAGGACTTCCGGGGGTTGTCAAAGCGTTCGGATGTCAAGGTATGACTGTACAGTGCATATAGCTACTAGGAACAATGCAGAACTGCAATTTCCCCCTCCTATTCTATTTATTTATATTCTGCCTTTCTCCCTAACATGAATTCAAGGAGGCATACAGATAAAACAGAAATAGCTAAAAACACCAGGGAGGGGTAATTAACATACAGATATTTACAATTTTAAAAAACAAAACACACAGCCATTTCCTTTAAAACAGTCAGTTTCAGTTGGAGTTTCTGAACCATTTTCATAGGCAGCCCCATGTGGAACTCATTACAAGAACCCAAACAGGATCTAACTCCAGCATGTATCACGGTGGCCCAAGCCAACCTCTTCAGGAAGAGGCACACCTAGCAACTACTTCTGACCGCAGAGACCTGGGCTTCACACTCAGGAGTCCAGGTGAAAAGGGAGAAAGAGAGCTGGGTGTCATCAGCCTACTGGAGATACCAAACTCCCAAACTCCAGACAATCTCTCCCAGCAGTTTCATATAAATGTTAAATAGCAAAGGGGACAGAGTCAAACCCCGAGAGACCCTAGAAGGTCAACGTCCGAGATGCTGTGGGGCACCTGGACCCTCCTTTGCTTGCTCCTTCTGCATACATACAGCTGCTCTGTGGACACAGAAGAATGCCGCTTGTTTGCTTTTCAGAGCAGTAGCAGAGGAAGCTCTTCATGCCAAAACCAGTTCAAAGGGGAAGAGCTGCAGCCAGGATTTCTGGCTACAAAGCAGGGCTCATCATCAAATTGCTATATCAGTTAGCAAACAGGCAGCCAAACATACAAGGTTGAATCTGCCTCTAGGATTATAACTTCTGACAGTTCTCACGTTGCATTTTTCCTTCTAGAAGATGAAATGCTATGTCAAAAAAGCACTTTACGCACATGAAGAGCATACAAATGTTATCTGGCTCTGGAAGTGTATGCTAGGAATCCACAACAACTGTATGAAGCGGCTCGAGAGAACCTAAAACAGGAGGGAGTGTTTAATATTCCAGAGCAGACAAAGGACTATGCCCTGAGCAGGTCACAGAGGCTAGAAGTACACTATGAGAAATCACAGTCATAAGGCAGGATGACTCTAAAGTCAAAGGAGTGGACCTTTTCTGAAAGGTGAGCAAAACCCCTCTCTAAGCTGGACTGATACATACTGTGAAAGCTCTTCACAACTAAGTTTGGAATAAACCAATGCCACATTAACCTGCCGCTGGTAAAAGTCAGTTAATCAGAGCCTCTTCCTCATTATCTTTATGCAACAAGCATTTCTTGCTAATGATTTTTACCAATTTTACCAAGAGAGCTTTCACATCTGTGATACTTTGGAAGTGCACATGTGAAGTTGCTCAAAACCATAGATCGCTCCAGGAATCATTTTGTGTGTACCTGCCTATCTCAAAGCATGTCATTAACCCAATCCTCAGGTTGTAAGCCATTTCCCAAACTTCTGGTAGCAATCTCACAGGCAAATGCTTTTGTGTTTTTACTAAAAACCATAACCCCTAACAATGCATTTCTAGTGACCGTGTTGCTATTATGGTGAGTGGTTTGAAATTTTTAGTGTACAACCTTTTGCGAATTGAAAACAACATCTATCCTTTAGAGTAGGAAAATCTCCATAAGAAAATGCACATAGAGATTCTATTGGATTGATGGTGGGGTGGGGGGAGAGGCAGTGTTTTCTCAGTATCTTTCACCAATATTACTTCTAGATAAAGAGAAAGCCATTCAGAAAAAAATGAAACTATCACACAAAAATTGTGAAGATTCACTTTACGACAATTTTATTGAACACTACGTGTATTTTAAATGTGCAAAGTATCTACCCAACCCAGAGACACCTGTGTTAAAATGCAGCGTTTGCACCCGAGCCTTACCTCAGCGTGGCCTCCAGGGATCAGAGTCTTTCCACAGCGCTCACAGCGCAAGCAGGGGCGGTGCCAGTCCTTGCCCAGTGAAGTCACCTTCTCAGCTAGAACAGACAAGAAGTGGCATGCGAATCTGCAAGTCAATCTGTCCTCATGGCAACTGATGCCGCTAGTGCCTCACAGAAAACCATCAGACAAAAAAACCCTCCGGAGATCAGACAAACCCAAAGCAGTGCTGGGAGGGTTGGGCACAAGAATCTCAATGTAACATTCTGGCCACAATTCAGCATCCTCAGAATCTCGGCTCCCCATTTCCTTTAGAGCAAGTTCCCACCCATTCTGGGTGAAATGAAAGGCTTGCACATTTAGGGCAAAATCCCCAAAGCTACAAGGAGGCTCCGTTCTGTGGACTGAGAGATGAGGCCTCCGTGCTCTTCAAAGCTTCTTGCCCCTCACAGAAGCATAACAGATACTGCATGCATCAATGCAAATCTTTATGATTAATATAGGGCACAGAACTCAACTGTTCTAGTTGCAGAATCCTTGTTACTTTGTTCTGTTCAGTCCTGTGTACAAGGGTCAGCAGGAATTCCATCCCCTTATGCACATCAATACAGTAGTCCCATTAGGAATTCCCCCCTTTTCTAACAGAGTGTGGATGCTACTTAAGTATAAATCTAGAAATTGCAGGCAGCCACTGAACCGATCAATTTTCTGCCAATAACTTCCAGGAACAGACCAGGAACTGCTCCATTTGGCCATTCTTTGCTCTGGCACAACTCTATGTCCCAAGGGAGAACTTGGTGTGTAGCCTTACAGATTGCAGTCTTAGCAGACTGGAATGACCCTTCAATCCTTTGTTTCTTTAGCTACCACCTCACACAAACCCACTCCCCACTATGAAACCAGGATGTCAGGAACATAGCCCCTCAGAGTGCAGGGGGTGAGTTAGAGATTGAACTAGGGACCGACTTTGCAGAGAACTGCCTGTCAGAATCGAGAAAGGGCCGTTCAACCCCCCTTTTTGGAGAAGACTCTATTGGCTCTCAAGGAGAGGAAGAGTTGGAAAGCAGTCAAAGCGTTGATAGGCAATCAGGAGATAAGCAGAGGTCTGAGTCTGGGTTGAGTGAGAGTGAGCAGGAGGGGGGAGAGCCAGGCGTTTGGATAAAATCAGAAGGCAACGGGAAAGCAAGAGGGGAAAGGCAGGAGTCTGGCATCCTTCCTGTTGTGGGAGGGGAGAGATTTCAGACTGTCCAACAAACGTAAATGCAAGCAGGCGAGAAGCCGGGCTCTGGATTTGTCTTTTTCTAAATAAACCTACATAAAACTGCCAGAGAGTTTATTACTTCTTATTGGAGCTTGCTTGTCTGCTAGAGATGATATATTCCTTTTTTGAAAAATCTAATTATCTGCC
Source organism: Zootoca vivipara (assembly GCF_965207765.1). NCBI lineage: Eukaryota > Metazoa > Chordata > Lepidosauria > Squamata > Lacertidae > Zootoca > Zootoca vivipara. The sequence continues at coordinate 793,015 of NC_142590.1, forward strand.
ATTCCAGGCCATGACCATTTCTGGCTTGGTGACGCTGGTTTCATTCGGCTGCAACATTTCGCTATCTCTGAAGCAAAGGTGGGACAGATGCAGGACAGGCCAATACTCACCAAAGTAGACCTTCTTAGAGCAGCGTGGGCAGATGTTTGGCTCCCCAGTGAAGGTGGTAATGCTGGTAGCTGGAACACAAATGGGAAGGCACAAATTCTCCAAAATGCTCAGCTCCAACCTCAAGAACGGGATCTGACAGACCTTGTTCCTCTTCAGCCAACCAGCTCTGAACACAGCATCCAAGGAGGAGCCATCATACTGGACAACACTACACCTATTCACCTGGAAGGACACAATCATCTTGTGGCGCTGAGGTACCATAGGTATCCTCTCTTGTGGAGCTGTGCGAAGAGTCCTTTTTGGCTGATGAGGTCAAAGGCCTTTGTCCACAGCTGCCAAGTACCCTGTTTTCCCCGGGAAACCCTCGTATTTTCTCACCATTTCCCGCAGGTGTCCTGATTGGCAAAATACCCTGTATTCCCCCGGATTACGGAGCTCCTGCCGGCAGCCATTTTCTTCTAGCGCCACATCGGCACCGGAAGTCGCTTCTATGCACTTCTGGACATGTGTAGAAGTGACTTCTGATGCCGCTCTGCCCATTTCTAGGGAAGTAATAGTACCACTGTATTCTGCTCTGGTCAGACCTCACCTGGAGTACTGTGTCCAGTTCTGGGCACCACAGTTCAAGAAGGATACTGACAAGCTGGAACGTGTCCAGAAGAGGGCAACCAAAATGGTCAAAGGCCTGGAAACGATGCCTTATGAGGAACGGCTTAGGGAGCTGGGTATGTTTAGCCTGGAGAAGAGAAGGTTAAGGGGTGATATGATAGCCATGTTCAAATATATCAAAGGATGTCATATAGAGGAGGGAGAAAGGTTGTTTTCTGCTGCTCCAGAGAAGCGGACACGGAGGAATGGATCCAAACTTCAAGAAAGAAGATTCCACCTAAACATTAGGAAGAACTTCCTGACAGTAAGAGCTGTTCAGCAGTGGAATTTGCTGCCAAGGAGTGTGGTGGAGTCTCCTTCTTTGGAGGTCTTTAAGCAGAGGCTTGACAGCCATATGTCAAGATTGCTTTGATGGTGTTTCCTGCTTGGCAGGGGGTTGGACTGGATGGCCCTCGTGGTCTCTTCCAACTCTATGATTCTATGATTTCCAAAATGTCTGCAGTGCCAGAAGTCGCTTCTATGCACTTCCGGACATGCGTAGAAGCGACTTCTGGCGCTGCAGACATTTTGGAAATGGGCACAGCGGCATCGGAAGTCGCTTCTATGCATGTCCAGAAGTGCATAGAAGCGACTTCCGGTGCCGCGGCGCTGCTGATCCTGGATTTTTCAATCCGGAACTTGGCACCAATGCCTTTGTCAGGTCTAGGAAGTCAAGGGGTGTCTCTGCTCTCAGCACTTCTCCTGCAGCTGACACAGTGAGAAATCTCACCTGTGGCTCCTAGAAGCTGTCAGCATGTGACAGCGGCCGCACTCCAGGAAACGACACTGACTGGCTGGCTTAACCAGGTGAGGGAAGCTGATGGGTCTCAAACCCTCGTTGAGTTGGGGACTTCCCCTGCATGCAAATACAGGCTCTGGCAGACTGAGCGGACAAGAGGGGGTCCAACGGTCAAGAAGGCGGTTTCTGCCCATGCTGTGGAGGGAAGTGAGGGACAGATGGGGCTTGTCACCCTAGGAAGGGAGCCCACCCAGGAGTAAACCCTATATAAATCCAGAGTTGAGTCCCTAAGATGGTCAGATGGCACACTGTACGCCTCCTTCTGGCAACTCCTGGAGCCAAGCTGGTGCCAAACGTCTTGCTCTGCTTTCCTCTGGACCATGTAAGCCAGCCAGGCTGAGAGGGGGCAGCCCTCATCTGGACAGCCCTTGGCTCCAGACACGCTGCCCAGGCTTGTGCTGCAGGGAGGTCACTTTGGTGCTGCTAATGCAGCAAAAAGAAGGTAGGGGGCAGCAGTTATGAGTTAGAAGCTCAACCTGACCGGCGTGAGGTTCAAGCGCTACAGGTTGCCTTCATTGGTGGGAGAGAACATCGTGTCTCACTGGTCAGTTTCTGCCCACCTTAAGCCAGGCAGCTGCCAGTCAAGACAGTTCTTACCTGCCGCTGTCTGCAGGTTTCAATGGCTGCTTGGAGCTCAGAGCATCACTTGACAAGTGGACTGAACTACTGCACCAAGCAATAAAGAAACAATCCCTCTTGCACCTTGCAATTTGAAATGTCACTTTCTCTCTCTCTCTCTCTCTCTACCATTAAAACACACAGATATTCACAATAAAAAACAGCACAGCACCCTCCCTTTCCTTCTAAGCAGCCAGTTTCCAAAGCCTGTTGGAACAAGACAGTCTTCACCAGTCAGCAGAAGAACAACAAAGTGGGAGCCAGTCTAACTCTCTAAGAAGGAAGTTCAAAGTCTGTGAGCAGCCACCACCAAAAAGACTCTGTCCTGCATCGCCACCCAGTGTGTCTGTGAGGGTGGCAGGAGCGAGAGAAGGGCCTCCCCCAAAGATCTGAGAACCCAGGCAGGTTCTTATGAGGGAACATGGCTTGTCAGGTAACCTGGACCTAAAATGTATGGAACTTTTCTCTATTTCTGTAGAACTGCAACATAAGACACAACACTGAGTATGGAAGGAGCAACAAAAATGGATAGCAAGCGAGTTATCAGGAATCATGAAATGAGCCAACCACAGAGTCTCCCCATTGCCCAGCAGGGAATGGAAGGAGCAGGGGTGCATAGGCTGTTGCCTGCCACAACCCAAACGCCCTCGCAGAACCCCTTCTCCTGCTTCCTGGGACCCAATGCTCACCTTTGCTGGGTCCCTTGGGTGCTGCACTCACTTTCTTGTCTTCCACTTTGGGTATGTGCTCAGTAGGGCCTGGAGCCACTTGTCCTCCAGTTTGGGGCTTATCATAGATGTAGGATCCTGCCCCTCCGATGTTCACACCTGGAAAATGGAGCAGGAGAGGTCAGAAGGGCTTTCTGCCCAAAAAGAAGTGCTTTTCCGTTCTCCACAGCTGTGTCTATGTATTTGAGGGAAGCCATAAACATCTTCCCATGGTGTTCGTCAGCCTAGCCCAGCCAGCTAAAACCACCATCAGAACATACAGCAACCCAGTCCTTGTGGGCGGGGGGGGGGGGGGGGGGCGGGTTGCAGTGATTTCCAGAAAGTCATTAGTTTGCACCAGGCGTCCTATTGGGAAGACCCAGTTCTCTGAGTCAGGAATGCTTTGACGGTGTTTCCTGCTTGGCAGAGGGTTGGACTGGATGGCCCTTGTGGTCTCTTCCAACTCTATGATTATATTATTCTCTGAGTGCATGTTCTGGAAGTTGGGCAATGGGGGCAGTACAGGATTCCTTTTGGTGTACCGACCTCCCCGCTGCACCAAGGATTCCCTGCCCGAGCTGCTTCAGGTCGTGGCGGATGTTCTCCTGGAGGCACCTAGCTTGGTTGTCCTAGGGGATTTTAACATCCATGCCGACACAACCTTACAAGGGGCTGCTCGGGACTTCGTGGAAAGCATGGCCTCCATGGGGCTGTCCCTGAATAACTCTGGCCCAACTCATAGCCACGGACATGCCTTGGACCTGGTGTTCACTTCTATGGATGTGGGTGATCTGACACTAAGTGAAAGCGAAACTTAAGAAGCGCCATGGTCAGATCACTACCTGGTGCAACTGGACTTCTCCGCGACCCTTCCCCTCTGCAGGGAGGTGGGACCGATTTGGATGGTCCACCCCCGCCACCTAATGGATCCAAATGGTTTCCAGAGAGTGGTAGGGGATGCTTTATCCCATGTTGATGGCCTCTCAGCCGATTCCCTGGTGGCCCGCTGGAATGTGGAGTTAACCAGGGCTATTGACTGTCTGGCTCCGAAGCGCCCTCTCCGATTACATGGAGCCCGGACAACCCTGTGGTTTTCCACTGATCTGAGGGCAATGAAACAATCGCTGAGACAGCTAGAGCACTGGTGGCAGATAACTCATTCTGAAGCTGACCGAACACGGGTTAGAGCTCAATATCGAGCCTACCAAGTGGCAGTAGCGACGGCAAAGATTTTCTTCACTGCCTCTATTGCATCTGCAGAAAACAGCAGCAGGAGACTCTTTCAGGTGGTTCGCAATTTAGCGGAACCACCTGCTCCATCGGGGCTCAGCATGGGCCACATGATCTCCTGCAATGATTTTGCAAAGTTTTTTGCAGATAAAGTCGCTCAGATTCAGGAAGAGGTAGACTCCACCGTGGGAGCAGGGCTGGGGCAAGGGAGTGCTAGAGCCCTGTCTAGTCAAGTTGCGTGGGATCAATTGCAATCTGTTACTTCCAAGGATGTGGACTGGCTGCTTGGACGAGTGAAACCAACCACCTGTCTCCTTGATCCTTCCCATCCTGGCTTTCCTGGCTTATAAAAGCTAGCCGGGAAGGCCTGGGCGATGGGCTTCGCGGGGTGGTGAATGCTTCTCTCTGTGAGGGAGCCTTCCCAGACCCGTTGAAAGAGGCAGTTATTAAACCGCTTCTTTAAAAACATCTTTAGATGCAGCCAATATGGCCAGCTATCGCCCAGTCTCAAATCTTCATTCTTGGGCAAGGTGATTGAGCGAGTGGTTGCTGAACAACTCCAGGCACACCTGGAAGAAGTGGACCATTTGGATCCCTTCCAGTCGGGATTCAGGCCTCATCATCCTTCTGGACCGTCTTGAGGGGCTGGGGGCACTGTTATACAGTGGTTCCGTTCCCCCTGAGTTGTGTCCAGAAAGGTGGTGGGGGATGAGTGTTCAGACCCCTGGGCTCTCACTTGTGGGGTGCCTCAGGGTTCTGTCCTCTCCCCCATGCTTTTCAACATCTACATGCAGCCACTGGGAGAGATCAGTAAGAGTGTTCATCAGTATGCGGATGATACCCAGCTTTACCTCTCTTTCAAATCAGAACCAGTGAAGGCGGTGAAGGTCCTGTGTGAGTGTCTGGAGGCGGTTGGAGGATGGATGGCGGCTAACAGATTGAGGTTGAATCCTGACAAGACAGAAGTACTGTTTGTGGGTCAATTTTGTGTCCAGGGCAGCTATTCATCAGCTCCATCTGGTATGCAGGCTGAGACCCTACCTGCCCGCAGACTGTCTTGCCAGTGGTAAATGCTGTAGTTATCTCTCACTTGGACTACTGCAATGCGCTCTACGTGAGGCTACCTTTGAAGGGTGACCCGGAGACTACAACTAATCCAGAATGCGGCAGCTAGACTGGTGACGGGGAGCGGCCGCCAAGTCTTGAAAGACCTACATTGGCTCCCAGTACGTTTCCGAGCACAATTCACAGTGTTGGTGCTGACCTTTAAAGCCCTAAACAGACTCGGCCCAGTATACCTGAAGGAGCATCTCCACTTCCATTGTTCTGCACGGACACTGAGGTCCAGCGCTGAGGGCCTTCTGGAGGTTCCCTCGCTGTGAGAAGCCAAGTTACAGGGAACCAGGCAGAGGGCCTTCTCGGTAGTGGCACCCGCCCTGTGGAATGCCCTCCCACCAGATGTCAAAGAGAAAAACATTTACCAGACTTTTAGAAGACATCTGAAGGCATCCCTGTTTAGGGAAGCTTTTAATGTTTAATAGATTATTGTATTTTAATATTGTGTTGGAAGCCGCCCAGAGTGGCTGGGGAAACCCAGCCAGATGGGCGGGGTATAAATAATAAATTATTATTATTACTACTACTACTACTACTACAAGGAGCCAGCAGCTTCATAACCGAGTCAGACTACTGGTCCCTATGGCTTAGTGCACTGACTTGAGGACAGCTCTTCAGGGTTCATTCAAACAGGGATCTTTCGCAGTCGTACATGGTGAGTTGAAGCTGCCTACAAAATGATGTGCTCTCCCAGTGAGCTCCAGCCCTTGCTCTATCCCCAGTGCTTTCAAAGTTTTGGACCCAGCAGCAAATTCCTCTACTGGTACAGTGTCTGTGTTGGAGGGGTGTTTTCAACAATAATCAAGATATTGTTGAGAGCCTGTGCTACTAAGGATCTGAACATCCTAGAAAGCCAGAGTTTAGTAATGTAGATACTGTCACTATCCAGTAATACAGTGGTACCTCGCAAGATGAATGCCTCGCGCGACGAAAAGCTCGCAAGACGAAAGCATTTTGCTTGTGACTCACAAGACGAAGTTTTCTATGGCCGTGCTTCGCAAGACAAAGTTTTTCGGGTTTTTTTTTTTTTTTGCCGTGGCAAACCATGCTTTGCAAGACAAAATTATCGCAAGAAGAAGCGACTCACGGAACGAATTACTTTTGTCTTGCGAGGCACCACTGTATGTTAGGGGATTTCACCATAAGAGCTCAATTCCTACACCCAAGAAAGTCCCCTAACAGCAAATGTTAACATGCATTTCATTTTATCATTATTTCCTATTGGTTTATTTTGTAGTTTGTATAAGTTAATCTGTTTTTAAGAGGAGGTGAGAGCTGCCTTGGGAGTGGGCCCTAGCCAACAGAATGGCTGGAGTTGGTTCCACTACGGGGTTTGTAGTGACAGGAATGGGAAGGAGTTGCTTGAGGGCCAGACCCCGTCATTATTAAGGAGGCTGGTTTAGTCATTGTCTTAAGAGCACCCTGCCTCTGGGCTAATAATCAAAAGCATACAGTATTTTTCACTTCTTATTTCATTCATGAGGCAGAAACACTGGGGGGGCAGGATAGGACTTGGGTAGTTGTAGCAGGGAAAGTGTGGAACACCCATCTCAGCACTTCTCTGTTCTACATGTTTGCATGTAATGTTTTGCTCTGCTCAAAGTTGCTCCTATTTAAAGTAGAGCACACCTCAAACCACAAGGTGTGCCACACCAGAGATATGTGAACAGACAGACATTACATAAACTCAAAAGTGATGTCTCTACTTGGCTTTGGTGATGAGAAGGTGAGGTGAGAGGGAGAGGGAGAGGGAGAGAGATTTATCAGTATTTGTGTCTAGAGTTGAAACGGTCCAACCACCCAGAAAGAGAAACCTACCTTTTGGTCCAAATAATGTTGCGTAACAGGGTTTGTGACAATAGGGCTTTCCATCATGCTAAGACAGAGAAATGGCAACTGTTAGATTAACCAGTGTTAAGAAAAGATTATTAGCTTCAAACAATTGTCCACTGAAGGCTGATTTATCACTAAATCATAAAGGGAGGGCATCGACTATTTCATGTGATCCTGAGCCTATAAAGAATCTGGAGATGCCACAAGGTTTTGTTATTTTATTTGAGATTCTAAATTTGCCATCCACTCACAAGGTGCTTGTTGTAAAATTTAAAAAAAATACATCAATATTTTTAAAAGATACCGCAGAACATAAAACACACACAGTTTTCAGGGATATTTAGAAAATCACAAAGTTAGAACAAAGGCATAGCAAAATAGAATAAAATAAAAACATATAGACAGTAGTGATGAGAACAAGGAGTTCTAACTCCTGTGGACTTCAAAAGAGAAAGGCTGTTCCAGTTCCCACAAGAATTGCTGGTACTAGCCAAACATGGAGGAGAAGGGCACATGGTGGCTCAAAAAGCATCTTGCCTCAAATAAATCTCAAAACCTAGAAGATTCCTCCAAGAAAGCCCACAATGATAGCAAAGAAACAATAAGAGAGCAAGATAAGATTAAAAAAGGGACCGCAGAACTGAAAGAAACTCAGGAGGCAGCACTAGATGCGACAGCCACTTTACAAATGCAGAGAAAAGAGATGACTCTGAGATTTAGAGGTATCCCCTAAGAGGCTGAAGAGATTATAGATGAGCAAATTATTAAGGAGCTAGCCAAGTGGTTAGAGCTACAAGAAGGCGAAATACAGTACTTAAGGGAACTGAAAAAATATTCAGAGTCAAATCTAGTGTGGCAAAAGCCAACAAGTGGCCAGGAGACTGTTTGGTATCGTTCAGTTCAAGTCAAATTATTGGTCAAAAATATGGAAGCCCAGGAAAAAAGTGAAATACACGAGTTCTGTGACCTGGAAATTAGCAAAAAAGTTAAATATCTGGGCATATGGCGCACAGTGAAGAACATCAATTTATTTCAGGCTAATTATGCCAGCACCTGGAAGGAGATAAAAAACAAATTGGAAATCTGGAATAGGCTAAATATCTCATTTTGGGGAAGAATTTCCACGATAAAAATGAGTGTGCTTCCAAAAATTATCTTTTTGTTTCAATTCATACCAAGCTGCTTCAAAGATTGGCAGAAGAAATATACTAAGATTTATTTTGAATGGCAGAAAATCTAGTATAAAGCACAAATTATTGAACGATATAAAAGAAAGGGGAGGCGGTTTGCAGTACCGGATCTGAAACTGTATCATGAAGCAACTTGCCTTTCCAGGATACGGGAGTGGATGACATTAAAGAAACACCGATCTCCTGGACCTAGAAGGGTTCGATATTAGATATGGCTGGCATGCCTATCTAGGTTATGAGAAGGCCAAAGTGCATAAAGGTTTCTCAAACCATGTGATTAGGAAATCGTTATACAGTGGTACCTCGGGTTACAAACGCTTTGGGTTACGAACTTCGCTAACCATGAAATACAGTAGTTGTGAACTTTGCCCCAGGATGAGAACGGAAATTGTGTGCTGGCGGTTCAGCGGCAGCGGGAGGCCCCATTAGCAAAAGCACGCCTCAGGTTAAGAATAGTTTTGGGATAAGAACAGACCCAAGGTACCACTGTATGAAGTGTGGGATAAATATAAGACCTTTCTAGAACCCAAAACGCCTTGGTGGCTACCAATATGAGAAACTATGAGAGGTATTTGGGCAACCTATAAAGAACTGCTGGAAGAAAAATATAACAGGTTAAAACTTTAAAAATTCAAAGAAATCTGAAACTACCTGACATATTGGTTGCAATATTTCCAACTGAATGAGACTTTCCAAAAAGATTTTAAAAACCCCGGCTTTTCCATAGAGGTATTTTGAGCCTTCGAGGCTCAAAAAAGATCGGATTCAAATTAAATACAAACTACTCTCCAACATGTATAGGTTCCTCCTTGACTGGGAGCGCAAGGAGGAAGAAGTAAAATCCGTAATGGTGCAGTGGGCCAGGGACTTTGGCTATAATACCCAAATGGAATTATGGGAGAGGTGGTATTTAACACCTGTCAAACTGGCCAGAATGTTTAAATCTAGGCCAAACACCTGTTGGAAATGCAGTGAGGCGGAAGGCACAATAATCCACATGTGGGGAAACTATTAAAGAGTTAGAGCAGGGGTCAGCAAACTTTTTCATCAGGGGGCCAGTCCACTGTCGCACAGACCTTGTGGCGAGCTGGACTATATTTTGAAATATATAAATACCCTGCAAGCCAGTCCCGCAGCTGCCTCCAGACCTGGAGGAAGAAGGCACTCTTCATGCGCTCAGGAGCGTGTCTTGGCGCTGCCCGCTCACCGGCATTCTTGACGGGCAGCATCCACTCCATCGGGCCAGACCCCCGGAGCTCCCAGGTGGCATGCACAACATGCTGCAGCCCGCCGTCCAAGGCCAGGTCAGCGGGCAGGCCGCGCATGCGGAGTGTCAGGCAGGTGGTGCGCAGCTCGCCCTCCAGCTGCTCCAGCGCAGACACTGAGTGCGCCACCAGCAGCAGCGCCAGGCACGGGGCCAGCAGGTGTGCCAAGCTGCAGCTGAAGCCGGGTTTACCTCAGTCCGCGGGCGGCGAGGCTTCGGATTGGCTGCAGGAACTTCCTGCAGCCAATCCGAAGCCATGCCAGCATCACGGATGTCAGTCTCCGCGCGGCGAGGTGTCCGTGGCTTCTTTTCAAGGAAACGCTGCACCTGTTTAGCTCAGCACAGACACTGACCGAGCAGGTGGCAGGGTCCACGGGCTGAATTTATGAGCCTTGTGGGCCACATCCAGCCCCCGGGCCATAGTTTGCCGACCCCTGAATTAGAGAATTTTGAGAGATAATTTACAGCAAACATTAAAAAAAAAATGTTTAAATGTTATTTCCCCAAGAAGCCTGTAGCCTTCCTGCTAGGACGAATGAACAACAAAATTCCAAAGAAATTTAGGATGATTTTCATGTATGCTACAGTAGCAGCTAGAATTTTAATTGCAAAGGGTTGGAAAGTGGATGCTATCTCATCCAAGCTAGAATGGCAAAACAAAATGCAAAAATGTGCAGAACTAGCCAGACTATCAGCAAGGTTTTGAGATGTCACTGATCAAAAATTTAATAGAGAGTGGGATGTGTACAGAGTTTATTTAAAAGAACATTGCAAAAACATAAATCCGTTGGCAGGTCTGGACTGACTTTCAGCATGTAACAAGAGAACTTTATAAAAGCAATGTTATTAAAATAACCTAGAAGAGATAAAGCTTAGTGTGTAGTAAAAAAAATGTAATTTGGGAACCACAATGGGGGGATCGGAGGTCATGTGGAAACCAACTACAAACTTACCTACAACAAGCACTAATTATGAAATGAATGTTTGCTTGTTTTCTTTCTGTTGATTACTTTGTGTTGTGTAGTTTTTTTAAAAAAAAATCAATAAAGCATTTTTTAAAAAAATAAAATCGATTGAGAACCAAGCTTTTAAAGCCAACTGAATCTGAGCTGGCAAAAAAACTGATTGCCTTGCCTAAGATCCAGGACAAAGCACCACCTTTGTATGGCAGGCCTACCAAAGCCGTTTGCACCAGCCGCCAAATCTCCTTCCTTTTACTCACCTGGCAAGCAGCAGTAGGAGCAGCTTGCAGCGAGAAGAAGGAGGCTTGTTCTCTCCCTGCCTCCTCACCCCCTTGGGGCACCAGAAGTACCTTTCAGCAAACCAGCACCTTTCCTGTTCCTCTCTTTTTTAAACTGTGTTTCTTAAGTTTTATATACAAATGAACAAAGCAAATAATTCAGCAATAACAGGTTATGCTGTAAAGCAGCAATTTTGTGACCCAGACCTTTTCAGGTGTTACTTGTGCATTTTCATATGCTTGTAATAAACGGAAGAAGATAATTTGTGAATCATCCACAATTTTTAGTGACAGGAGTATCATATTTCCACATAGAAAACTAGGAGAAAAATTTCTATACTTGTTTATATTGATGTTTTGAGTTGCATATGTATGAGGACGTATTCAGGTATTGCATGATTAGTTGTTCATTACCGTAGGTTTCCTTCCGTGCTCTAGTACCTACGTAAGTGTGCCGTGTTGCTCTAGCCTGAACATCACAGGCATAGCAAACAATTGGCAGTATCTGCACTTAACTGTCAACAGGAGTCAATTTGTGAGAGGAAATGGTGATAAGGCAGGAACATATTTCTCCCTTAATGTGAGGAATGCACTGCTTGGACTTCCATAGAAGGAAAAGCAAATACAGCCGGGCTTGAGAAAATACCCTTCCACCTCCCAGTAGCAACAGCAGGCTTGTCAACAGTTAGCAGACACGAGAGAAGCAAACGTTTTTGAGCACTATGAAGACTGAGACAGCCCACTGCTTCCCTCACCCACCACATGAAGCACGGAAAGGAAATTGCTGGATGTGACTCCTCCAAGTGTGGGACGTGGTTCAGTCAGGAGGGAACCTTCCCAACTCCCTGGCAGAGCTCTCAAGTGTGCTGGCCAAGACACACCTTGAGAGAGAAAGTGTTTCTGGGGTGAGTCACTTTTCTCAGATTTCACATAATGGGGGAACCTCATGCCTTCAAACCAGACGATTCCTACCTACAGCTCTCTTGTGGTAGGTGGACACACTTTATATAGTACCCAGATACACTTTTCTTCTATTCTCTCTACAACATTAATTGGGGAATAAACGGTGTTTGCTTGAGCTGACCGAGGCAAGGCACCCCTAGGCCAGGAGCAGAAGGGCTGAAGCAACAACAATGTCTGGTTCCAAAGTGGAAAGAAAGAATAGAAGTCACCTTCCAACAATTTACAATGACTCAAAGTCTAGGCTTAGGAGCATATGCCAAGCACTCTGGAGCAGCAACAGCAGCCTTGAGGGAGGGAGCTGGCTGGGCAGCGCCTGGGGCCCCATGCAATGGAGGAAGCCCAAGGACTATACAGTACAACATCCTGCTTCCCTCCTGTATAGCCAGCCACTCTCAGGGTTTTCTGTCTTTACTCTGCCCTCAATAAAGCAAACCATGGTGAACCATGCTTGTGGGATGAGGCTTATTGCACCCCGTGCCTCTGTTCTGCTCTGTGCCCACGCACTTCTCAATTGCACCCAGACTGCAGAAGGTGCCATTGGAGGCCAATGCATTTGTTTTGCCTGGCACTTTAACTGCTATTGTCTATGGCTGCTCTAACTTTTGTTATTGCTGCTGCTGATTTCGTTATTGCTGCTGCTGATTAAGGTGTTTTAATTATTTTGATGATTTTATTGTTTATACTGGATTTGTGAACTGCCCTGGTATCCCCATGTATGGATACAGTGTTCAAGGTAGAAATATTTTTGTAATTAATCAATGTATTGTCTAAGGTATAATTTAACTTCCTTATTTGGTTTTTAAAAGGAACAAGAACAACCACCCTCCAGATACAAATGGAGTAATTACATGTGCAGACAGAAAGGGGGAAAGATAGGCATACATCATTTCACAAACTTATCTGAAATGGCACAGAAACTTATATAAAAATGCAAAGCTTTTGCTTTCAGGCAACACAGAATTAGGTAGAATCATTTCTTTCCTTTCTAAATCGTCATTCCTGTTTCTTGTTCTGCCACTGAAAAGATACTCCTGATGAACTATCACTTGTGTAAAGTGAAATTGGAAGCCCATCTTAATATGTAACAAACCCCACACAAGCCTGTGAACTGGAGACTCCTGCGCTGGAGCCTCACAGACTGGGAAGTGCTGCCCCAATTGTTCCTCTGGGTAATTGTGACAGTGAAGAGCTGGACAGCCTATCCTGCATGACACTACAATTGCCCCAAAACACTTTGTTAGCTAATGGAGCATAGGGCAGAATTCAGAAGAGAGGCTATTGGCTAACAGATCAAAGGCACGTGCTCCCAGAAACTGCCCCAATGGGACTCTTACCTCAGCATGCCCACCAGGAGTCAGGGTCTTGTTGCAGCGCTCACATTTCAAACAGAACTTGTGCCAGTCCTTTCCCAAGGAAGTTACTTTCTCAGCTGCACAGCAGAGAAACAAGAAAACATGTAATCAAAATACGAACTTCCAGATGCCTACAAACTAGCTCCCCATGCCAAACACCACACCCAGAGCTCCAGAACGCAATTCTGAGACCTTTCTCTTTCCCTAAATCAGAGCCCTGTGCCTTCTTCCCAAAGCCCAGGAAGCTTCTGTTTGGCTTAGTGGGAGGGAGGCGCAATGCTCTGGCCGGATGCTGTCCCAGTGGATGGGAAGTTGAAAAATAGACAGAAATTACAGTGGTACCTTGGGTTAGGAACACATCGGGTTACAGACCCCACCAACCCAGAAGTAGTACCTCGGGTTAACAACTTTGACCCAGGATGAGAACAGAAACCACGGTGCGGCGGCAGCAGGAGGCTCCATTAGGTAAAGTAGTACCTCTGGTTAAGAACGGTTTCAGGTTAAGAATGGACCTCCGGAACAAATTAAGTTCGTAACCAGAGATACCACTGTACCAGTTCAAGAACCCTCTATCTGCTCTTTTTCCTTCTGCTGCTGCTGCTGCAATAGTGTCTCAGAAATAATAATACAGTATGCACCCCCTTTCTGCCTTTCTCTCTTGGGGACTGAAGTACCTCAAGACCAAAAGAACCTCATTCACTGTTAAACCAGTATTTGACTTGCAGAGGTGGAATTCAGGTTTGTGTTCAAGTCAGTTAAGATATTGGGGTGAATCCTAGATCACTGAAAAGAATCTCTCTGTTTTCAAGTTCAACCCCTTCCTTTTTGGAGATTCTTACATTGCTTTTGCTTGCGATGCCTTGTTGGAATAACTGGACATGAGAAGGGGTTGCTTTCCTTCATAAGTGTAAATCACCCCATGGATGTGCAAAATTAGCCATTCTAGTTGCTATGGTAACAGCCCAGTGCCTCAACTATATCTGTGATTAATGTATGTCAGTTCAGTAATGTTTGTTAGTCTATGAGTCATCCGTCTGTTGGTGTTAGTTGTCAAGCATTGCTGGAGTTTATTTGGAGCAATGGAGATACTTTGTAATTGTACAAAGATATAGATATCTGTATCTGTAAAAGCTGACAAGCTGTATATATCTATGTCCAGAACAGTTATACTAAGCCTTAAGCTGCTTCCATGTGGTTACTGGAACTGGGAGCAACTTTTTAAATATTTATATTTTATTAAGGTGATTTCAATCAAAAGAAATATAGTGATACAGAAAAAAGAAGGAAAAGTGAGAGGGAGAAAAACAACAACAACAACAAACATATAAAAGTGAGAATTTGGAGAGGGGAAGCAATATATAATATTCCCATACAGTGGTATCTCTGGTTAAGAACTTAATTCGTTCCGGAGGTCCGTTCTTAACCTGAAGCACCACTTTCAGGGTAGTCTTAAGCACATCCAGCACCGTGGCGCAAAGATCCCTCCGCCGCCCCCTCCCTTTCCCAAAATTTAGAGCTCACTGGGCCTTGCAGCTTTCCCGAAGAGGGAGGGATGGAGAGGAGGTGATCTCCGCCCTCTTCCAGCCCCAGGGAAGGAAAGCGCCCAAAGTACAGTCTGCATATTGAACTTGTGTATTGTTAATAGATATCTATAAAAAGTAATTGCTGGCTTTTTTATTTTTGAATAAACTGTCCAATTGCTCCAATATCTCAGGTGTCTCGGAAGCTGAAAGGGCTGATGGCTCAAACATACTTGTTAGGAGATGTTGTAATTGAAGATATTGCCATTGGCTGCATCTGATAGGTGATATTTTTGTCTTAAAACAGCAAAAGCATAAAATTTATCTTCCTCATCTATCAGTTGGTCCAATGTACTGAGTACACCTGCTTCCATCCAATTTTTCCATATCACCATTTTATTTTATTTTTTGCAATTCTTAGTGTAGGGTTCCCACACATGGTAAGTTTAGCATATAAAAATGAAACAAATTTGTTTTTATTAGCCAATGTATTCCATATTCTTCTGTGATTTAATTGTTTCCAGAGTCCCCTGACATTTCAAATATTTCAATCCTAGTATTGTCCAACCAACCAAAGGTGCTATGTACATATATTCTAGGGTTGCCCACATGGGAAAATTACGGCCAACAGTGGAATTCCAATATTTAGTACTTGACAGTAGGTAAGCATAATTATATAATTCCAAATTTGGGATTTTGAAACCGCCTTCTTTAATTTGTAGGTGCATTCTCTGCAAGGATATTCTTGGTGTTGCTGAGCCCTAAAGGCATGTCCTGAACAATGAGTTTATCCTTTGAAAATATGACCCAGATATAAAAACTGGAAGTCCTATCAAGATATAAATGAATCTGGGAATAATATTCATTTTGAGAGCATTCACTCAAAGGGTAAGGTTCAATGACTCCTACCTATCAATATCTGAATAAACCTCTTTTATTAATTTAGTCATATGAATTGTAACTGTCAGGGGGCCTCAGGACAGGGAGCCTCCGCCCATCCTCCACACCAGCACCTTGACCAGTGAGAGCAGCAGCAGCAGCGGGTCAGGTGGGGGAAATGAAGTTAGCGGGATGGAGCAGTTAAGGCTCAGCGATGGAGGAGAACCCTGACCAACAGGTGGAGGGGAGCAGGCAGCCACTTCCGTCACCTGATTTAAGGCGCGCGCCGAAACGTAAGGTTGGGGGCGGCGTTTTGGGGTTCCCAAGCTCTTATGCTGGATGTGTAACAGGAGGCGTCCATTCCCGGACTCTGTGAGTGACTGAGAGGTCATGGTTTTTGGTATCTCTGCACTGTAAATACTATGCACAATAAAACTCTTAAAGAAAACCTGAAGAAAATAGTAAATGACTGGTTTACATACCACCAACTCCTTGAGAGATACAAAATTGACATTAAAATAGGATTTGAGAAAGAGCAGTCAAAATTTGAAATGGAAGTGATAAATTCCAAGGAAAAAACTCTCTCAAAGGCTTATCAGTTATTGCTAGATTGGACAGTGATGGAAGAACAAACTAAATCCTCAATGATACACTGGGCACAAGACATAGGCCATAATATAACAACGACAAGGTGGGAAAGCCTATGGAAAATGAGCTGGAATTTCACTACATGTAACTCTATTAAAGAAAACTTAATAAAAATGTTCTATAGATGGCACATTACCCTGTATAAACTCTCGAAAATGTATAAGAACGCAAGTAACCTATGCTGGAGATGCGAGGAGGTGGGAAGTTGGTATCACATCTGGTGGGAATGTGATAAAGTTGCAAAAATTTAAAAATGACCAAAAAAAAATTAAAAAGACAAAAAAAATCTATATGCTTCTGCTGCTGCAAGAACATTGATAGTGTCTCATTGGAAAAATGCAATAACACCTAGCAAAAAAGAATGGTTTTACAAAATCTTAGAATATACGGAATTGGCTTACCTGTCAGAAAAAGTAAAAGACAACCCGAGAAACAGATTCACTGAGGAATGCAACAGTTTTTTGTATTATCTAAAAAAGCAGTGCAACACCAAAACAGCCTTTGCAATAGAATAGCTCTCGTCTTATAAGGAAAAGTGATAGCAACAAAATAGTTTAAAAATATGATATTATGATAAATAGAGTTAGAATATTAGAAGTATATGTCATGTCTTATATTTTGTTTATCTTTTATCTGAGTTTAATGGAGAGATAAAATGGGGAAGTCTAAGAACCAAGATTATTATAGAATTTAGTCCTATTTGCTGAGAAATAGAGGGCTAAGAAGTAGGAATATACATTTTTTCTCTTGTTTATATTCTTTGCCGTGACACGTCACACAGCCCAGCAGAGCGCGAGTTCGGCGTTCCCGCCCGCCACGCCGTGCCCTCCAGCTTCCCGCCGCACTCTCTGGTTCCCCGCCGCGCTTGGCCTTGCCGGAGGGTGCGACGGGAAGCTGGAGGGAGGGCACGGCGCGGCGCGTGGGAACGCCGAACTCGCGCTCTGCTGGGCTGTGCTCTGCCTCCACCTACGCCCACCAGCCCTGCCGCTCTTGTGTGCCGGCCCTGCTTCTAGGGGGGCAGCTGCCCCCCTGCCCCGCGCTGGGTACGCCCATGCACATGCGTCTTCTCCTGTGCTTGCGGTTCTGCCTCTGGTGTTTGATGTGAGGCAAATGGGCCAGGAAGGAAGGTTTAATTTCACCTGTTATCCTATGCACAAGAGAGAGTTTTAGTGCGCTCCCTGCCAGCTGATAATGTTGCAGTCAAGCTGGAAAGCCCAACCATGTACTGTATGCTCTAATTTGAAAATAGCCTAAAATATTAAAAGGCAGATACCTGATCCACACAGTGTCAGGGAGGACTTCAGTTCTAAGAGTAACTGAGATGGCAGCTGCTGCTTTGTTGTGTTCTCTCCCCCTGCCCGGTTGGTGCTTGGGGTACACTGGCTGGACACGTTCTCTGCTGCTGATATGGGAGATGCCCGTGGCTATTGCTGTTGAGTGTCAGCAAGAGGATGGTGCTAAATGTGCTATCAGGGTGTTTTTTTTCTTCTCCCTGTCAGGATACCAGCACCAAAGTAATCTGCCTGAGGTTCTGAGCTTGGGTTACATGGTGTCTGAACCTCTTGAGCTTTCAGAGTCACTTTGCTTTTGTGATGAAGCAACTATTCTGTGTTTACGAATGCCATGATAGCAAGCCATGTTGGGAAGCTCAGGTGAGATACACTTACAGTTGCTCTCAGTTTGCACACTCATTCAAGGAATAACAATTTCAGGTTTGTTACAAATCTATTAACTATCTAAGTATGTTAATGCCAAGAGATGAAACACAGTTAGTTGCTGTAAGGGTGTTGTTGTGGTTACTCTTGAGTAACAACGTCCGAGTCTGCTCTGTCTTTAAGAGTTTTATTCTGCATAGTATTTACAGTGCAGAGATAGCAAAAACCATGACCTCTCAGTCACTCGCAGAATCCGGGAGTTACGCCTTCTGTTACGTGTCCAGCATAAGAGCTTGGGAACCCCAAAACGCCTCCCGCCCCCTCGACCTTAGGTTTCGGCGCGCGCCTTAAATCAGGCGACGGAAGTGGCTGCCTGCTCCCCTCCACCTGTTGGTCAGGACTCTCCTCCATCGCTGAGCCTTAACTGCTCCATCCCGCTAACTTCCTCATTTCCCCCGCCTGACCCACTGCTGCTGCTGCTCTCACTGGTCAAGGTGCTGGTGTGGAAGATGGGCGGAGGCTCCCTGTCCTGAGATCCCCTGACATCCACCCCCCTCAGGCCCCCCCTTCCCTCCCGAGGCGGGCTGTTGGATGGGCGAGGGTGGAAATCCCTCAAACGAAATGTCGTCCAAGTCTGTCATGGCAAACACTTGCTGCCAGTCCGTTTCTTCCTGTGAACTCTCGGGAAACCCTCTGAAAGAACCTTCCCCCTCATCAGTGTCCGCAAACACCACTTCCCATCCCCACATTTGACATTCCCGTGGTTCCTCTTCCCATTCCTCCTCACTGCCCCCCTCCTCGCTGGCTGGAAACCCTTTGAAGACTTCTTCGTCATCCGTGGGTGCAAAAACCTCCCCCACCCACATGCTGGGAGGTTTGGGTCTCTCTGGGAACAGTGCATGAAACTCCTCTACTAAGTACCCCTCCTCCACATTTTCTGTTGGCACCCAGGCATTGTCTGATGATGGAGCCCCCTCCCACGCGACCAGGTATTCCAAACCCTCCTTCCCTCATCTGGAGTCCAGAATCTCAGTTGCCTTGTTGTCCAATGCCCCCTCCACTATGTCGGGTGGGGGAGGCCCTCCCGTTTCCCCTCTTTGGAACCCGTGTCCTCTATATGGGGAGATCAGGGACCTGTGAAACACTGGGTGTATTCTCATGTACTCAGGTAACTGCCGCTTGAACACTACTGGGTTGATCTGCTGCAACACCCTAAAGGGGCCCAGCCTTCTGGGCGTCACCTTTTTGCACCTCCCTGTGGACGACAGCCACACCAGGTCACCCTCCTTGATGGTTTCCCCTGGCCTCCTATGCCTGTCCACCCCACCCCCCTCTTATAGGCTTCCTTGGCCTGTTCCAGGTTCTCCTTGAGTTGCTGATGTACTGCCTCCATTTCTCCTGCCCAATCCTCTGCTGCAGGAGCCTCCTCCTCAAACCTCCCCCTGGAACCTGGAAAGGCTCTCGGATCCCGCCCATAATTGGCCTTAAAGGGTGCGGTTCCTGTGGACACATGTACCACATTCTTATACACGAACTCAGCCAAGGGCAATCGATCCACCCAATCATTTTGCCTCTGATTGACATAGCATCTCAAATACTGCTGTAAAATTGCATTGGCCCCCTACTGCTGCTACTGCTGCCACCGCCGGCCCCCTCCCTCGGCAGCCACCACACTCCGGCTCCTCCCCCGCCTCCTCCCCCGCCCCGCCGTGTGCGCTTCCTCCCTTCCCTTCCCTCCTGTGCCTTGGCCCCGCCCCTTGGCCCCCCTAGTTTTGATCCTGGGTATGCCCCTGCGCATGTGGCCTTTGCTCTCACATACCAAAAGCTGTGGCCAACATGTAGTCCAGGGTGACTACAACTTTTGGTGGCTAAGAAATCCACATGCCCTAGAAAAATAGGGACAAGCCATTCATAGAATCATAGAATCATAGAGTTGGAAGAGACCACAAGGGCCATCCAGTCCAACCCCCTGCCAAGCAGGAAACACTATCAAAGCATTCCTGACAGATGGCTGTCAAGCCTCTGCTTAAAGACCTCCAAAGAAGGAGACTCCACCACACTCCTTGGCAGCAAATTCCACTGCCGAACAGCTCTTACTGTCAGGAAGTTCTTCCTAATGTTTAGGTGGAATTTTCTTTCTTGTAGTTTGAATCCGTTGCTCCGTGTCCGCTTCTCTGGAGCAGCAGAAAACAACCTTTCTCCCTCCTCTATATGACATCCTTTTATATATTTGAACATGGTTATCATATCACCCCTTAACCTTCTCTTCTCCAGGCTAAACATACCCAGCTCCCTAAGCCGTTCCTCATAAGGCATCGTTTCCAGGCCTTTGACCATTTTGGTTGCCCTCTTCTGGACACGTTCCAGCTTATCAGTATCCTTCTTGAACTGTGGTGCCCAGAACTGGACACAGTACTCCAGGTGAGGTCTGACCAGAGCAGAATACAGTGGTACTATTACTTCCCTTGATCTAGATGCTATACTCCTATTGATGCAGCCCAGAATTACATTGGCTTTTTTAGCTGCTGCATCACACTGCTGACTCATGCCAAGTTTGTGGTCTACCAAGACTCCTAGATCCTTTTCACATGTACTGCTCTCAAGCCAGGTGTCTCCCATCCTGTATTTGTGCCTTTCATTTTTTTTGCCCAAGTGTAGTACTTTACATTTCTCCTTGTTAAAATTCATCTTGTTTGCTTTGGCCCAGTTGTCTAATCTGTTAAGGTCATTCTGAAGTGTGATCCTG
This sequence comes from Zootoca vivipara, assembly GCF_965207765.1. Taxonomy (NCBI): domain Eukaryota; kingdom Metazoa; phylum Chordata; class Lepidosauria; order Squamata; family Lacertidae; genus Zootoca; species Zootoca vivipara. The sequence continues at coordinate 813,534 of NC_142590.1, forward strand.
TCCTCTGGGGTGTTAGCCACCCCTCCCAATTTGGTGTCATCTGCAAACTTGCTCAGGATGCCCTCAAGCCCATCATCCAAGTCATTGATAAAGATGTTGAACAAGACTGGGCCCAAGACAGAACCCTGTGGCACCCCACTAGTCACCACTCTCCAGGATGAGGAGGAGCCATTGATGAGCACCCTTTGGGTTCGGTCAGTAAGCCAGCTACAAATCCACTGAATGGTAGCATTGTCTAGCCCACATTTTACCAGCTTCTTTACAAGAATATCATGGGGCACCTTGTCAAAGGCCTTGCTGAAATCAAGATAGGCTACATCCACAGCGTTCCCTTCATCTACCAGGCTTGTAATTCTGTCAAAAAATGAGATCAGATTAGTCTGACATGACTTATTTTTCAGGAACCCATGCTGACTTTTAGTGATCACAGAGTTTCTTTCTAGGTGCTCACAGACTGTTTGCTTAATGATCTGCTCTAGAATCTTTCCTGGTATTGATGTCAGGCTGACTGGGCGGTAATTGTTTGGGTCCTCTCTTTTCCCCTTTTTGAAAATAGGGACAACATTTGCCCTCCTCCAGTCTGCTGGAACTTCGCCTGTTCTCCAGGAATTTTCAAAGATTATTGCCAGTGGTTCTGAAATCACCTCTGCCAGTTCTTTTAATACTCTTGGATGTAGTTCATCTGGCCCTGGAGACTTGAATACATCTAAACTAGCCAAGTATTCTTGTACTACCTCCTTACTTGTTCTGGGCTGTATTTCACCTGCTGAATCATCTGCTCCATATTCTTCAGGTCGGGCGTTGTTTTCTTTCTTGGAGAAGACTGAGGCAAAGAAGGCATTGAGGAGTTCTGCCCTTTCTCTGTCCCCTGTTTGCATTTCACCATCTTCTCCTCTGAGTGACCCCACTGTTTCCTTGTTTTTCCTTTTGCTACGGACATACCCATAAAAGCCCTTTTTATTTCTTTTAACCTCTCTAGCGAGCCTGAGTTCATTCTATGCTTTAGCTTTTCTGACTTTGTCTCTACACGTGCTGGCTATATGTTTGAATTTTGAGCCTTGGAATGAAAACACCAGATTTCAACCCCATGGCACAATTGCATGGGGTTAGCTAGCCACTGCACTAGTAGGCAGATCTTGGTAGCAGGAGCAGAAGAAACAGTGCTAAGGTCCACTATTCAACTCCTCTCAAAAGCTGAGACACCAGGTGCTTTTCTGGCTGTAAACTAGAAGAGGAGGAGGAGGAGGAGGAGGAGGAGGAGGAGGAGGAGGAGGAGGAGGAGTTGGATTTGATATCCCGCTTTATCACTAGCCGAAGGAGTCTCAAAGTGGCTAACATTCTCCTTTCCCTTCCTCCCCACAACAAACCCTCTGTGAGGTGAGTGGGGCTGAGAGGCTTCAGAGAAGTGTGACTAGCCCAAGGTCACCCAGCAGCTGCATGCGGAGGAGCAGGGAAGATTACAAGTCCACCGCTCTTAACCACTGCACCACACTGGCTCTCTAGACCTGCAGGTCCCATTTCTTCCATACCCTGCCTAGTCTCTTTCTAATTCCTTGGCAGTTCAACTTGTCCTCAATAGTATGACAGTGAAAGCACTGAAGCACAAGAGGAAATGAATCAGACTTGCAGCTCTTCCTCCTCAGAAAGGCCTGCTGCCCAGGGGGAGACAAAGACACCACCCTCTGCAGGAATCCAAACGGAGGGAGATTTTCTACTGACACGTTCAGATGCTTCCCAGTCTACTTCCAGCTTCTTACCCAGGAATAGAGATAGAAAGCAAGGTCATTCAGTGAAGAAGCACCCAAGGAACCCAATTCCTTTGGGAAGTCACTTCCCCAAGAAGTATAGAATCATAGAGTTGGAAGAGACCACAAGGGCCATAGAGTCCAAACCCCTGCCAAGCAGGAAACACCATCAAAGCATTCCTGACAGATGGCTGTCAAGCCTCTGCTTAAAGACCTCCAAAGAAGGAGACTCCACCACACTCCTTGGCAGCAAATCCCACTGTCAAACAGCTCTTACTGTCAGGAAGTTCTTCCTAATGTTTAGGTGGAATCTTCTTTCTTGTAATTTGAATCCATTGCTCCATGTCTGCTTCTCTGGAGCAGCAGAAAACAATCTTTCTCCCTCCTCTATATGACATCCTTTTATATATTTGAACATGGCTATCATATCACCTGGACACAGTACTCCAGGTGAGGTCTGACCAGAGCAGAATACAGTGGTACTATTACTTCCCCTAGATGCTATTGATGCAGCCCAGAATTGCACTGGCTTTCTGAGCTGCTGCATCACACTGTTGACTCATGTCAAGTTTGTGGTCTACCAAGACTCCTAGCTCCTTTTCACATGTACTGCTCTCAAGCCAGGTGTCACCCATCCTGTATTTGTGCCTTTCATTTATTTATTTATTTTGCCCAATTGTAGTACTTTACATTTCTCCCTGTTAAAATTCATCTTGTTTGCTTTGGCCCAGTTGTCTAATCTGTTAAGGTCATTTTGAAGTGTGATCCTGTCCTCTGGGGTATTAGCCACCCCTCCCAATTTGGTGTCATATGCAAACTTGCTCAGGATGCCATCAAGCCCATCATCCAAGTCATTGATAAAGATGTTTAATCCACTGAATGGTAGCATTGTCTAGCCTGCATTTTACCAGCTTCTTTACAAAAATATCATGGGGCACCTTGTCAAAGGCCTTGCTGAAATCAAGATAGGCTACATCCACAGCGTTCCCTTCATCTACCAGGCTTGTAATTCTGTCAAAAAATGAGATCAGATTAGTCTGACGTGACTTATTTTTCAGAAACCCATGCTGACTTTTAGTGATCACAGTGATCCTTTCTACCGGTAGGTGCTCACAGACCGTTTGCTTAATGATCTGCTCTAGAATCTTTCCTGGTATTGATGTCAGGCTGACTGGGCGGTAATTGTTTGGGTCCTCTCTTTCCCCCTTTTTGAAAATACCGGTAGGGACAACATTTGCCCTCCTCCAGTCTGCTGGAACTTCGCCTGTTCTCCAGGAATTTTCAAATATTATTTCCAGTGGTTCTGAAATCACCTCTGCCAGTTCTTTTAATACTCTTGGATGTAGTTCATCTGGCCCTGGAGACTTGAATACATCTAAACTAGTTATCACCACTAGCTTAGATGTTCTTAAAGGAAGAGTTCCTGGAGTAGAGGCCTATCAATTAGCTAGTCGCTATTGCAGACAAACACAATCTTTATGTCCATAGGCATTGTACTTCTCAATGCAAACATGCTGATATGCAGGGCCGTCTCTAGGCCCGGGCCGGGTGGCGCAAGGCGCCAGGGCGTCTGGCCACCAGCGGCGCAGAAGGGGCACCGAACGGCTGGTCTCTGGGAGCAGTGCTGCCCCCCCCCACGGCAGCAGTAACGTGCAGCCCTTGAGCTTCCTCTCCTCTCCTCCTCTTGAAGCAGAATCAGCCAGACTCCTGCCTAGAGTGGCACCATGCGCCTGCCTCACCCTAGGCAGGATTCTCGCTGATTCTGCTTCAGGAGGAGGAGAGGAGAGGAAGCTCAAGGGCTGTGCGCCCTCGCCAGGTGGCTCTAGGTGCCGTTGCAGCGGCTGGGGCTGGGGCTGCTCCTCCTCCTGCTGGACGTGCTGTGGGCCGGGGAAGTGCTCCCGGCTCAGGGGGTCCTGAGGCCACTGCCGCCGCATTCCTTACTGGCGGCAGTGGCGGCGCTGTCATCCTCTGCCTCCACGGCACCTGGTGGCCACAACGCCGCGCCCGCTCTGGGCAGCAGTGGCAGCAGCGGTTCCCCCAGTGGTGAGGCGGCACGGAGCAGCAATGCCTGGAGGGCGCCTCCGCCATGCTGGGCCGGGCAAAGTGCTGCTCAGCGCTCCAGCAGGCCCGAGGGGGCCGAGCGAGGAAGCTGCTCTCCTGCTGGGGCCTCGGAGGAGGGGCTGCCGCTGTCACACCTGCGCTGCTCGCTCTAATTATATAGCAGATGCAGCTGGTGCAGTTTCCCGGCCCGGGAGGGGCTCGCGGGAGCTGCTAGGGGAGGCTTCCGGGGGTGGCGGCTCTGCTTGCCTGCCCGGCTGCCTCGTCCGGATCCCATCCTTCCCCAAAAGGTCAGTAATTCTGGGAAAGGGGGGGCGCCGGAGGGACCTTTGCACCACGGCGCCGGAGGGGCTTAAGACGGCCCTGCTGATATGTACATATTACTTTCACACTCTGTGGGCAGTTGGTTGTAAATGGGCCCATGAAAGTGGCAGGGAGGGAGGCGGCTGCAGTCTCACAAATTATCCGCTATGTTATGTTCTCTCACAAATCTCACAGATCCATAAATCATTATTGTATTATGCTCTTTAGAACTCTCAGCAGTTTTTAATACTTTAGGGTGGCAAATTCTGGCAAACTGCTTGTGGAATCTTGCAAGAAGCAGATTTTTAAAAGTTGAGTTGCCCACACAGACCATGTTGGCCAAGTTTCTGTGCTACTTTGGAAATGTCCTGAAAGGATCAGTGCTATCACCTCTGGGATGCCAAATGAAGCTGCTGGATGAAACTGTCCAGAGGTTGGACATACCAGTGTGATAAAAGCCTTTTGCTATCAATCCAGCCATTGACACTGTGGCCAAGTGAGTGAGGAGAAGCCGCTTGTGACAGAGTCCAGACAAGTTGATTAGGATGGCAGGGCTGATGGCTGCCTGCCACTTACGGCTCCCTCTCTCCCCACGGGAAGGTGTTTGCTGTTTAGAAAGACTGCAGGGCCCAGGGTTCTTCTAAGTTATAATTACATATTTACAGGAGAATATGCTTGCTGCTGCCCACATATAGATTGTGCCCTAGTAGTGCTGCAGGAGTGTCCACAGTCACACATCATCACTCCTGCTTCATTAGTCATGGCTGCTATTAACCCTCCACTTCATGGGACACGAACCACATGCTTAGAACCCTTGTTCTGGGTTTTGCAGAAGCAGCACCGCACTGCCAAGCCCAACTGGGAAGTGCGAAAAACTACATGTGAGAAGGACAAATTTCTCTCTTGGAAAGGGGGCCATTGCTTCTCAGTCTCTTCAGGATTTCATAGAAGGCAGGAGCAATGAGACATTGAGGGCACTTCCTTCTGAAGTCCAACTTGCGAAACAGAAGCCACCTCTCCCTTCTTCTTCATCCTTCTCTTTGTTTGCTGCAAGGAGCTGGGCTTAAGAAGGAACTCTTTTGTAAAAATAAATAAATAAATAAACTATGAGAAAAGAGGGGCATGGTTTCTTCACCTTCTCATCCATTCTTTGCAGGATGTAGCAGTGAGGTTCAGGGAGCACTTTTTCCAAAGGTTTAAATTAAGAGCATGAGAAAATCCCCGTTGGCTCAGACCAAAGGCCCATCTAGTGCAGCCTCCTGTTTTCACAAGGCCATAATCCGGAGCTGCACTCTCCCCACGAAGGATTCCCAGCAACTGGTCAGGAGAACTGGCTCTTCATGGCTCATCCCAGGAAAGTAAAGACAAGCAGAAGGTGCTTCTCCCTTCATGCCCTTCAGCACAGCTGATGGGATTAAAAGGTGGTCCACACAGTCCTACATAGATTTCTAGATTGCCCAACAAAGATGCCCTTCTCCATAACCATGCTCTTTCTATAGGGTCTACTCACAAGTAGACATTTTGCAAAGATCCATTGTGTTGCTAAGTGAAAGGCTTCTGTTTGCAAATTCAGCCTATGTTATTGATCTGGGCTAGGGATTTGTGATGAATACTGTACTTCCGATTTACCCCTTGAAATTTCCCTGATGACACTTTTTCTTCCTGCAGGGGGAGATCTTAAAATTACTCATGTGCTCTATTTTTATTTTTATTTTCAATAGTTAAATAGTGGGGAAGGGCCATAGCTGGGTGGGAGAATACCAGAAAGACACCCACCTGAAACCTTGGACTAAAAGTCAACAATACTGAGCTACCGGGATCAAAGGTCTGACTTGGAATAAGGCCGTTTCCTCCGAGTCCTGCAAAGCATTGGAAGTAAAAAGCCCATCTTTGTCTTGCAGCTGCACTTTATCACAAATATAGCTACGAATTGATGGGGGGAAATGCTGAAGGTTTACTCTGAAAATCATGTAGCTGCTCCATAGTAAGTAAGTAAACAAAAGATGGCAAATCCAGAGAAAAAGCACTCAAATGAAAAAGCCCTTTCAAATGAAAGCTCCCAGGCACTTGCTGTTCCATGCACATGATATCACCCCCTTCAAATGTTCACTATATGCTTAAGCCTAAACCAGATCATGATGATTATGTAATCTCTGGAGCTTCACAAAAAAAATCTTAGGGGAAAATCTAAAAATGCTTCTACTTGCTCTCTTCATACTCCACACCAAGCTTGCTATTCACTGTGGTACTGGACAATTTTCAGCAGTACAAATTCCTGTACAATTAGCCACGTTACCCATGTTGCAGCCAAAACAAAAAGTCCCATAGCATCTTAAACCACAAGCACCACAAGCTTTCACAGAGCACTTCATTTTAAGTATCTGAGAAACTGCTAATGTTTTTGTCACCCAAAATCAATGGAGCAAACTAAGGGAAGAAGTGATGGTGTGCTATAAAAAAGGAAAGCAAAAAGGAAGAAACCAGACTGCAATCAGTCCAACTTGCTGAGCTGCTCATAAAGGGAACGTAGGAAACAAAATCCAGTCCGTAAAGCAAAACTCGGCCTCTAACAAGCAGCCAGTGCAGGAAGCAGCGACAACATGAAGCCCCAGAGACAGCCTGCCAGAAGCCAGGACAGAAGCCCAGTGTTCTTTCCAGAGAGGAAAGTGGGCTGGTCATGAAGCAGAGAAATGTTTCCTACTGTACGGAATGCAACAGTTCAGAAAGTAAAAAGATGACAGTCTGCTTCATTTCTTCCAACTTCCCTGCCTTCCTGGCTGGAAGACACAGCAGGCAATTTAGTGGGAAAGGAAGGGGGGAAGCCAGCATCTGGGACATAGCCAAGGACCAGGAGTATCTATATGCAGTTGTTAATTCCACACACGGGATTAAGCTCGACCATATCCAATGCATGCATTTCCAAAGAGGTGGCAGTTCCATGGACGTCATTCTTTCCCCTGCTGCTACACAGCAGCTGGCTGGGCGTATGCATTGGCAGGCATGTGGTGGCTGGCGGGCTCAGCTCCAGAACAGAGAGCCTGTTCCAAGCTCCTCTAGAGGAAGTTTTGATATAGGTTTTGGGGTCCTTCCCAACTGTGCAGGCAGCAAGGCCCAGGAAGGAAACTGTAGGCAGCAGCATGTCACCCAGGAAAGTTCTGGGAAGCAGCAGCCTCAAAGGGTTTCCATAGTTTGGTGGGAAGAACATCCTCTGGGGAGAGTGTTCTTCCCACCTAGGCCCTCTATAGTACCGGTAAAAGGGGATAATTACAGTGGTACCTCGAGTTATGAAGGCCTTGGCTTACATTTTTTTGGGTTACGAATGTTTTTAACCTGGAAGTGAGTGTTCCGAGCTCTGCCTGGAGCCCCAACATCCGCGGAGGCTCCGCAATCGGCCTCCAGCTGTGAGAGCTTTCCAAAGCCTTCACAACTGCCCAGAGCCAGGCCCTGATGTCCTCAGGATGCCCAGCAGGTCGCATCCCAGCCCCAAAGTTAGGTAAGAAACACTTACCTAATGAAGACCAAGAGCAGTGAAGCTGTTAAGAAAACAAAGATGAGCCTGGGCCGAAAAGCCCTTTACCACCCCTTGCCCCCCCCACGGCTGCAGAAAGATGGGTGGCACCTAGCCAGGTAAGCCCACCTACCCTGTGGGAGGGGGGGAGTGGAAGATTTTGGGATTCTGCAAGGGATTTTGGGATTTGTTTATGTGAGTCTGCCCTGTGCCTTTGTCTCTGCTTTGCTCCTTTGTTTGGGGGGCTTCTGGGGGACTCTGCCTTCTGTCATTGTTTTAAGGATCGTGTGGAGCCCAGTTCAGCTACTGGTTGATTGTGTGACTGCAGAAATGGATAAAAGCACCCATCAGTGCATGTAAGAAAAAAATAATTTTCATCTACAATACTGTCTTATTTATTTTATAGCACAGTACATTGATTATTGCCTTCATTTTATGGATCAATGGTCTCATTAGACAGTAAAATTCATGTTAAATTGCTGTTTTGGGGTGTGTTTTTCATTGTCTGGAACGGATCAATCCACTTTTCCATTACTTTGAATGGGAAAGTGCGTTTCAGGTTAAGAACGCTTCAGGTTAAGTACGGACTTCCGGAACCAATTAAGTACTTAACCTGAAGTACCACTGTATATCATATGGAAGGGAATCATTTCCTGCCCCTAACCTTGCAGGGGAACACTGAGTGTTAGGATCTGGGATAGGAATGTTAGGAGCCGTGGGGCTCCTGGGACCTAGATTGTGGTCTGTCTAAAAGTAAAATGTCTAGGTGCCCCACCTTTTTTTCCTGCCTTGCTACCAGAAAGCCCCGTAACAACAACAACCAAAAAATAATCTGGGTGAATTGGTCTGCAGAATAGATGCATCTTTTGCTGCTGCGCTGCTGAGCAAATTAGGTGTTTGGCAGGGGTAGTGCTACAGAAAAGGATGTGCGTCTTTCGCTGCCGCTGTGCCAGCAGACCTGCTGACTGCATCCAGACAGTTGGAGATGCTAGGTGCCAAGGGTGGCTCCTGGACATCTCCATCTAGTTGCAAAGGCTGACTGCCAGTCGCAAAAAGCAATGTCCTTTTCCATGTCAAAGTGCAAGGAAGCCTCACCTTGCAGTTGCAGGTTAGCCCTACTTTATGGCTTTACAAATGCGCAACTGCATTCTCCAATGTCTTTAAATTAGTCAGTTTCTGTTTGGTGGGTGGGAGCTTTAGTTAGAGGTTTCATTACACTCTCAGTGCGGGTGACCAAATATTCATTTCTTAAATTCAGAGTATTTATGAACCAAACATTGTAAACATTTAATTTCCATCTCACTTTCCACTATTTTTGCCCAGTACCCATCAGCCCTTGTTTTTGCAAAGGTATATTTTAATCAGAAGACCCACTTTGTTCCTATAAGCCTCGGAGAAACCCTCTTCAGGAGTCTGCCTGATCGCACAACCCCCATAGAGAGCACAGGTGGACATGTAAGTTCTAACACTCAGGATCTCACCTCCTCAAATTTGCTTCTCTCAAATTATGGTCCAAACTGTATACAATGCAAGCTCGTTCTGGAAATCTGTACTAAAAAATGAGAAACTTTGATTTATCCATGCCGACATCACCTTGCCTACAAAGGTCTGTATAGTTAAAGCTATGGTTTTCCCAGTAGTGATGTATGGGAGTGAGAGCTGGACCATCAAGAAGGCTGATCGCCGAAGAATTGATGCTTTTGAATTATGGTGCTGGAGGAGACTCTTGAGAGTCCCATGGACTGCTAGAAGATCAAACCTATCCATTCTGAAGGAAATCAGCCCTGAGTGCTCACTGGAAGGACAGATCCTGAAGCTGAGGCTCCAATACTTTGCCCACCTCATGAGAAGAGAAGACTCCCTGGAAAAGACCCTGATGTTGGGAAAGATTGAGGGCACTAGGAGAAGGGGACAACAGAGGACGAGATGGTTGGACAGTGTTCTCGAAGCTACGAACATGAGTTTGACCAAACTGCGGGAGGCAGTGCAAGACAGGAGTGCCTGGCGTGCTCTGGTCCATGGGGTCACAAAGAGTCGGACACGACTAAACGACTAAACAACAATCTTTGTTAGGGATTTGAAACTAATATTTACATTGCCTTGATTAAAAAATCAACTCATTCCGGTTAAAACTCTTTCCCCAATGCAAATTCCTGCTCCTGAAGTGACTTTTCTCTCTTCTCTTTTAAAAATTAAACCTAAGTTATCTTACACTTGTTCAGCATTACAGGTAGCTGGCCTCAGACTGTTTTTCATACAGTGATTAGCTCCTGCTCTTTGCAACTCACCTCCAACCACAACTATCTCTGTACTACCAAGTACCTTGTTGTTTCTGTGCGAATGAAGCTGGTGGTCTTTAAATGGGTACAGTTTGGGTTGACAGTTATTTCCCCTCTGCAAATACGACTGTGCGCTCTATCTGCTCCTCCTTCGTCTTCGACAGGATAAGCAGACTAGAGAGTTGTTTTCTGTTCCACTTGTACAGACTCTATGCAATGACCCCCATTTCCCTCTTTTCTTAATGCAAAAGGCACATCACACCAGAGCACCCCCAAGCAGTAAATTTTCAGCCATCCTTTGACATAAATGTGCTTGACAGAATTTCTTTTAAAATGAACAAAAATGTGAAACAGGATCCCTGATGGGACAATAAGAAGAACAAGTCTTTTGCCTATTGTGTTCGCACCTGTCTGTCTTGAAAGACAATGGAGTGCAGTGAATGCATAATAAAACAATCCAGAAAGTCTCTCATTAACCAGAGCTTCCCATGTGCTCCAAACTGGGAAACTATAGTCATCAGCTTTGCAACAAGCCAGGATATTAAACTACAGTTCAAACTACTATTTGAAGTGGTTCATTAACTATGATTAATTAGAGTTTTCCTGATCCGATTGTTCACTCTGTCAAGGGAGTTGTGAAGGAGCTGAGTTAACAGGCAAAAGGCTTGTTCATATCTTGCTTTATTAAGGAGAGATAGGATCCTCCTAATCAGACTATATGAGTTGAGGGACAATAAGGAGTGGTGCAAATAGTTCCTAAAGCAAAATGAAGACACTGAGAAGGAACAAGGCAAACCTAGAAGTTGGCAAGGGCAGTTCAACTTCACTCATACTTGATTCCCAGGTCTTTAGCCAAACCCCCTGTTATGTCCCGAGCCACTGTGAGAGCTAATAATTCTCCCTCAGTCCACAAAAGAGAGAAAATGGAAATCAAACTCCTTCTGTTGTTTTTTTTTTCCAGGGAGGCATCAACAACAAGCAATAGAAACCTAGATTACAGAAACTGTCATTGCAATTCACATCCTGGAGAAAAAATACACCCATGGCAGATTCAAGACTAGTGCAATTCAGGCTCAAGACAAACTTTCCATTCTCTCAAATCTCTCCTCCTTCATCCAGTTCAAACTGTGAAAAAGGTAGAGATCCACTGTTTGGCTCCCAGCCTTTCCTCAAAAAGTGACCCACACATTGGTTTGTTCTAACAGTCAAGATAGTTGAGAGAAAACCAACATTCAGAAACCTGTTGCTTATCAGCTTGTCAGGCTTTTCAGAGACAAACATATTTGCTACATACTTACTTATCTTCCTGAATTTTTTTCATTTAACTTTCAGGGTTTGTAATAAACAAAGCTTGGAAGAGATGATAGCAGCTGGACGGGAAGTCAAAAGGCATATGCAGTCTGTGGGACATCCTCCATAGAGACCAACTGGTAAAGAAGCACTAGCTTCCAAACTCAGTTTCTCACTCCTGGCTACAATACATACAAATTAGAACTTTTATAGGCAGGCTTTGCAACCCCAGTGCTGTGATTCACTCATAAGCAATGCGCTCACAGATGATGTTTTTGCACCCAAACTAATCAATAACACAAAGGTATGTCTTCTCAGCTTTATGAACTACTGGCACAAAGAAGGGCTCATCCATATCTTGTAGAGCCTTGTAGAAACCCAGGTTGATGAAGACACATGGAACAGGCTATGGGTTAACCCACTGCTCAAATCTATATTGGCCAAAACACAGTAAATGACACTAAAAACAATATTTAGATGGCACAACACACCCCTTTGTTTCCCCTTCTATTGCCCATCAGCTGGTGAGGTTGCTCCAAGCTGGGCATGTGGTGGACCTGTGCAAAGATCACCCACTTTGGGGAAGAGATATTTGCCACCCTCCTCCATCTCCAAACACAAGCTGCCACCTTTCCCAACAACGACTCTCCTGTCAAACATCCATTATAGACTGTATACCAACTCCTACCAAAACATTACTGGCCTAGCAGCAGCCAGATCAGAACTAGCAGCCCACTAGACATCAGTGGACTGTCATACAACAAATGGCTGCACAGATTATGGCAGATACATAGTCCAGTCAGAAAAACTGACCCGCCATTCTTGAGTCACGAGAGGCACTACCCAAAAGACTTGTTCTATGCTACATGGCATCCATTTGTAGAATTCATGCACCCACCTACAATTCACAGTACTTTCTGGAAAGAATTAACCTTTAATGTGATAGAAAAAACCATAAAGTGACAAGTTATTTCATGTGTAATGCTATTGCTATGTTAAAACGTCAATAAAAATATTTTGGGGGAGAAAATAGCAGTTGCACTGGCACACTGCTCCAATCCCCCATGATCCTTAAGGTCTCTTTTGCAGTCAGCTGCCTTGCTTCAGGGAGCCCATACCAACCACATTTCCTAACAGATTCACAGCACACTCACACTCCTCTACTTAGCAGTCAGTTCTATTTCATTCACACTTCCTCCCAGGTAAGTAGGTATGGGATTGCCGCCTAAAGAAACCTGAGCCCAACGTGTTTTGCTTTGTTTTGTTTCTAGCCTCAATTGATTAATAGTTTTTACTGCTATGCATTCCCAAAATTTGTCATTTCCCATTTCTAATTTTATTATAAACTAGCTGGCCCTGCCACGCGTTGCTGTGGTTTAGTCTGTGAAATGGGCCCTCAGAGTCCCTGTAGGCCCTAAATGGGCTCTCAGAGTCCCCCTTCAGACTCCCCTGTAGGCCCCACTGTGGCTCAGCCTGTGAAATGGGCACTCAGAGTCCCCCTTCAAACTCCCCCTGTAGGCCCCACTGTGGCTCAGTCTGTGAAATGGGGCCTCAGAGTCCCCCTTCAAACTCCCCTGTAGGCCCACTTGTTCCCTGAGGGGGGATCTCTGGGGTAGGTACCTCCGTGGTGGGCAGGGGTCCTTGGGGAGCGGACTACTGTTGGGGTGGCCTGGTCCCTGGCAGAGGTCTGGTCTCCGGGGCAGGATGGGTCCCGGGGTGGTGGGGTAGATGGGGAGTGGGCGGGATTTTGGCAGTATGTTGGGTGTTGTTTGTTGGATGTCCACTGGAGGGGGCACTTTTTTGTACAGAAATCCAGGTTTCTACCTGTCCTAGGTGTGTCACCTGGCCAATGTAAGTGGATAGAGACATTCCCACATGTGCACTTGATGTTGTGGGCAAATTTGAGGGCGGTCGGGCAAGCAGTTGTGGAGAAAGGTGCGGCCATACAAACATGCACCTTCTACATTTTTATATATATAGAAGATAATGGAAAATTACACAGCTGAAATCAAAGTTCCCACTAGCATGCATTTCCCATATTATTTTAAGAACCCCTTTTAACCATTAATCTCACTTAAAACAACAGGAAAATCCAACATCTGTTGTAGTTTCCATGGAGTCAGAGGCAAGCAGTAACCTAGAAATAGTTTTCCCATCAATAAGGGGTTTTGGGTTTTTTAAATTGTGGATACAATGTCCCATTCAAAAGAGAAACATCATATTGTGGGAGCATTTGGAGACATATGCCTACATACAAGGGAACGGGTGTAGAAAAATACCATGTACAGTCGTACCTTAGATCTCAAACGCCTTGGCTCCCGAACGAATCGGCTCCTGAACGATCAAAACCCGGAAGCGACGTTTTCAAACGTTCTTTTGGAAGCCGAACATCCGACAGGGCTTCTGCAGCTTCCGATTGGCTACAGGAGCTTCCTGCAGCCAATCAAAAGCCGCACTTTGGTTTCCAAATGTTTTGGAAGTTGAACGGACTTCCAGAATGAATTCCATTCGACTTCCAAGGTACGACTGTACACATGACCTAAGTATTTCCAAACACAATAGTGATTTCTACAGCTAAGAGTGAGAGCTAGGCACAATATAAGAATTCATAGTCGCATAGAATCATAGAACCTTGTTGATGCATTTCATTAGTAAAAGCACAAGTCCATGTAGGAATAAATCTTTCAGGAAATATCTCTAAAGAAGGAACAGCAGAAACCATTTCTGAGGACCCATTAGTAGGCGGAGGCCTGGGCCACAAACGGGAGAACTGTCACATTCAAATATAAGGGAAAGGGTTAAGAAATGAGTCCCCAAATGCATGGGCTTAAAAGCAGGTCCTGGGTCTGAAGATACCTGTCTTATTGTACCAGGAACAACTTGTATGTTTGTGTGCTCCCTATTCACCTCACCATCTTCCTCTGCTCACACATCCAGCTTCAGCAAAGCTTTTCTTGTTTAAAGCTCTCCTTCCAGAAACATCTGAACTGAGATCTGAGCACTACCAACAAACCAGGATATCAAACAGCATCTCTAAGATCACTGAGACCAGTTTCCCAATTTGGATAGCAGAGAAACTATGACTTAAGAAACCAGGAAAGCTCTGTCAAAGCTGGGAGTGCAATGAGGACCACATGGCTAATTCCTGGTCCAGTATTGTTCTGCTGAAACTAGGCCAGTAACTGGTCCAAGTATCTTTCCTGAGAAATTCATACAGGTTTTCAATTCTGACTTTAATGCTTCCCACGCATATTTCTCACAGGAGTCATTAAAAAATTATTAGATTGTCTCTCTCATATCATGCTCAAGAGAACAGAACTCCCCCAGAGAGCTGAAGAAAGAATATGTGCTATTCCCAACACAAACATGATTCCAAGGAAAGGGATAATGAGTTTTTTTCACCCCCACACAAATGTCTTTAAATAGAAAACAGCAAATTCGTCTTCCTTTGTGTGTTTACTTGCAGGTGGTGGGAGGGAAACAAGCACACTGGCTGATGCATAACTCCTTCACAGAAACAAACAGGAAGGTACCATTGTGATGTCATTTGCTTCACTGAGCCTCAACCAATTCCAGGAAGGAAAAGCGAACAATGCGCAGCAAATCCTCAGCATGGAATTGATGCCTGACTGGGTGTAACAAGGGAATGGTGCACGCTAATTCCATTAGAAAGGGATCTGGTGAGCGCTTGGGTCCCCCTAAATTGCTGTCTAATTTAAAACAGCAATTCCCAGAACAAAAGCTGTCCAGGCAGAACAGAATCTGGCTGGGCCATTATGCAGTGGCTTGTTGTTTAGTCGTTTAGTCATGTCCGACTCTTCATGACCCCATGGACCAGACCCACATTTTGGACCATCTACTGCTGAACAAGAGGTCATGAAGGCAAGAAAGTGGCAGTAAAAGAGGACTTGGCTGCATTCTTAGTGCCTCCTTTGACTGACTGAACTAAACAAACCAACACCCAAGATTTAGAAACTGCCTTTCTGAGGTGTTCAGCACTTGCTTAATTTAACACAAAAAAACAGTCAAGCTGCCAAGTTAAGGACCCTAAAATGATGTCCAGAAACCCATCACATGGTGGCTCATGAACTGCCCGGGTCTCACTTGTTCACCTTCATTCTGTATTAATGACATTTGGGGCAGAGAATATGATATTCTGATCATCCTGGAAGCAGAGCCGTAGCTAGGTGGTATTGTGCCCCTGGCAGAACCGTCCAGATGGCACCCCCTAGCCATGGACAAATGAGCTCTTATTTCCACCTCTCCTCCAACCCACCCCCCTCCACCCATTCAATTCACCCTTTATTTAAAACCATTTCTTATGAGGCAATAATCAATATTTATATTTATGGACATACTTTTAGCCAATTTTGTGCCCCCCAATCCCCTGCGCCCCTGGCAGGGGCCCACCTTGCCACCTTGCCTAGCTATGGTCCTGCCTGGAAGATGGCTACATGAGATCTTCAAACTCTCATGCAATATACAAAATTAATGTGTGGGTCTATGCATGGGGAGCCCCACTGCATCCTACTGAGGCTCCAGTTCTCTCTCTCCTGCTCTTGGCAACAAGAATGCAGGATTCCTTGACCTCAGGCACCTGCATTGCATGCCTTCTCACCTATAAACAGCTTCCAATAACAACAAAAAATGGGAAGGAGCCAGTTGCAGCTTCTCATTGCAAGCCTATGGTATGCTAAGTAGGATGGGGTGAAGTCGGGGTGTGGCTCCACTTTTCTACAACCCCCAACACACTTGACATGCTCTTAGCGAATGGTTTCGCCCAACACTTTCTCTCTCACACCCACCTGCCTGTTCTTGCAGACCAGGGGGGGCTGCTGGCTAGATAGCTGCGGCTGCTGTTGTTCCTTTTTAATTGACCATTTTGTTTAGGAGGACATATGCATGATTAGCCCTGCGCTAAAAAGAGGAGCTGGTAACCTAGCAACAAACTGAGTGCTATAAGAACTGAGTGCTCCAAGGTTCTTCTTTCAGTAGGAGAGGGAATCTGGCAGGAATGAATGCGCTGGGTAGGAAAGCGAATTTTTGACAAGGAGAAATGATTGGAGGAGGAGGCCTGCGAGAGCAAATGATTCGATAAGGAGAAAATATTTCCAGCAAAGTACATTTGGACTAGTGGAGTGGCTTGAGGTTTGGTTGTTGCATAAGAGCATCCCTGCCGGGTCTGGCTCAGGTCTCTCCATTTCCCAAGAGCCGCCGCCTATTCTCTATTCTGGGAATTCGCGAGGCGGGCCGCCTGCTGCTTCTCGAGAGCGCCTGATATTCCGCGCTAAACTGCCTCTGAAGAGGGAGGCTCCATTGAGCGAGCGTGGCCAAGCTGAAGCGCGGAGACCCACCAAGCAGGAGCAACTCGGAGGCGCGCAGCTGTGCCGGGAAGGATGGCAGGCAAAGACGCCGCGCGCGATGGAGCGCCACGGGGACAGCGCACGCACAAGGACGGTGGTGGCGGCCGCTCTCCGGGTCCCCGGGGTGGGTGGCGGGGTGCCTGCGCTGGGGCCACCCAAGGCGTGGCAAGGGGCGCCAGTGCCGCTAAGCGCAAGACTCGCCAAGGCGGCGCCCGCGGGCTTCTTTTGCATTGCTTTGTCCCCGCCCGGGCATGGCCTCTGAGCATGGGCAGAGCGCCCGGGCGTGGCAGCGAGGGGAAGGCGAGGCGACCAGCATCTTCGCTCCGGCGGGCGCGTCTTAGGGAGGGACAGAAGGAAGGAAGGAAGGAAGGAAGGAAGGAAGGAAGGAAGGAAGGAAGGAAGGAAGGAAGGAAGGAAGGAAGGAAGGAAGGAAGGAAGGAAGGAAGGAAGGAAGGAAGGAAGGAAGGAGCCACTCACCGAAGTAGACGGTCTTGTCGCACTTGGGACACTTGGATGCCATGGCGCGCGCTAGAGGCGGACGAGCGGCAGAGTGGAGCGTCTCCGGCGCCGGCGCCCGACCTCCCTCCCTCCCGCGCGCCCGCCTCCGCCCCCGCCCGGCGCCCATTGGCTGCGCGCTCCGCCCGGACCGAGAGGGGGCGGAGCCCGTGGCGCTGGCGGGCGGCGCGAGGAGCAGGCGCCCCCCCCTCACACGCCAGACGCCGCCCGGGCAGCCGGAGGGACGGGCGGGGCGGGGCGGGGCGGGGCGGCGGCTGCGGTGGGCGCCGCTTCCCACGGGGCGCGCCTCTCCCACGGGGCGCCTCACCCCATCGCCCACCATGGGCGGAGAAGGGGCTTCTTCCATGTGACAGCCCTTTAGTCTAGATAAATGAAAATAGTCATCCTATCTCCTCTTCAACTGTTCCTCACAAGGCTTGGTTTCCAGACCCTTGAACACCTTGGTTGCCCTTCTCTGCACACGTTCCAGCTTGTCAATCTCCTCCTTAAATTGTGGTGCCCAGAACTGGACACAGTATTTCAGGTGTGGTCTGACCAAGGCAGAATAGACTGGTACTTTACTTCCCTTGATCTGGACACTCGACGTCTGTTGATGCAGCCTAGAAGAGCATTAGCTTTTTTTGCTGCTGCATGACATTGTCCACTCATGTTCATCTTGTAGCCTAATAAGACCCCTAGATCCTTTTCACATGAACTACTGGCAGGCAAGGTGTCTCTCATCTTACATTGGTGGAGACCCTTCTTCCTGCCTAAGTGCAGAACCTTATAGCCTATCCCTATTGAACTTCATTTTGTTTGTTTGGGCCCAGTTTCCCAATCTGTTAAGGAGGTGGTTTTTAACCCGTGTGCCATGGCACCCTGGGGTGCCTTGAATGATGGTCAGGGGTGCCTTGGGCAACCCTGGCCTCTGTCCCTTTTTCTTTCTGTCCTTCCCTCCCTCCTCTGATGCCCTCTTGCGTCACGGCCTCGGAGTAAGCAAGCAAGTGGATGGGGCCAAGTCAGCCGGTCCACCAGCCCTTGGTGTTGGGAATGCACAGAAAGGGGGAGGGCAGGAAGGCAGGCAGGCAGGCAGGTGCAGCCCTGGACCTTTCTTCTGCTTGCTGTGTGCAGTGCCTGCCTGGGAGCTGAAGGGGAGCTGCTGCCTCCCAAGGCAAGTAAGGTGCTGGCCTGA
The DNA here is from genome assembly GCF_965207765.1 of Zootoca vivipara. Classification (NCBI taxonomy): domain Eukaryota; kingdom Metazoa; phylum Chordata; class Lepidosauria; order Squamata; family Lacertidae; genus Zootoca; species Zootoca vivipara. The sequence continues at coordinate 831,767 of NC_142590.1, forward strand.
CATCCACCTTGGGCCAGTCAGGCCACTAAGGCTGGGGACATCCTCTTGTGGGGCGACAGAAGGAGGCACCTCTTGTGGGGGTGGGAGTGGCTCATAGACCAGATGACTCCCAACGAGAGGAGAGAGGAGGTTGGGGAAACACTCCGCAAGGGAAGGTGTTCCAAAAGGGGTGAGGGGCTGCCAGCTTTGCAGGCAAGGGGTGACACGGGCTTCTGAGGCTCAGAGTGTGATTCCCTACAGGGGAGCCGCAGAGAGGATGTAGCTGGTCAAGGGAGCCATGGACTCAAAAAGGCTGAAAACCTCTATGTTAAGGGGATCTTGAATCCCAATTCTGTCTTCTGCAGCATTAGCTATCCCTCCCCCTTTGGTGTCATCTGCAAATTCCCCGTTCAAGTCACTTATAAAGATATTGAACAACAACGGGCCCAGGACAGAACCCTGTGGCACCCACTTGTCACTTTTTTCCAGGATGATGAGGAACTTTTTATGAGAGATTTACTACAAGCGAAGACTGCTAAAAAATCTCTGTGCCCACACGCTTCCTCAGTGCAAGCCTAGCAGAGTGGAAGCCGTTTGAAGACTATTAATGTGGTTCAATCAGTTGATCAGCTAGAAATCCACCTAGCAGTCACCTTATCCAACTCACATTTTACTAGCATGTCTGCAAGTATATCATGGGTGACTTTTTCAGACGTGTTACTGAAATCAGTAGGTACCAATTCCACTGCTCTCTCCTCATCCACCAAGCTTGTAGTTCTATAAAATAAAAAAGAGGTTTGTCTGGCTTGACTTGTTTTTGAGAAACCCTTTCTGGGTCTTAGTAATCACAGCATCCTTTTGTAAGTGCTCACAGACTGACTGTTGAATTATCTGTTCTAGGACCTTCCCTGGTATCAATGTCAATGGTTGGTAATAATAATAATAATAATAATAATAATAATAATAATATTTATACCCCACCCATCTGGCTGGATTTCCCCAGGCACTCTGGGCAGCTTCCAACAAAATATTAAAATACAATAGTCTGTCAAACATTGAAAGCTTCCCTAAACAGGGCTGCCTTCAGATATCTTCTAAAAGTCTGGTAGTTGTTTTTCTCTTTGACCTCTGATGGGAGGCCATTCCACAGGGCGGGCGCCACCACCGAGAAGGCCCTCTGCCTGGTTCCCTGTAGCTTTGCTTCTCACAGTGAGGGAACCGCCAGAAGGCCCTCAGCGCTGGACCTCAGTGTCCAGGCAGAAGGATGGGGGTGGAGACGCTCCTTCAGGTATCCTGGACTGAGGCCGTTTCGGGCTTTAAAGGTCAGCACCAACAATTGTACTCAGAAACATACCCAATTATCTTGGTCTTATTTTTTTCCACTTTTTGAACATGGGAGCAACATTTGCCCACCTCCAGTCTGCAGGGACCTCCCCTGATCTCCAGTAATTCTTAAAGATCATAGACAAAGGCTATGACGTTATATCCACAAGCTCCTTTGGTACCCTTAGGTGCAGCTCATCAGGCCCTGGAGATCTGAATTCATTTAAATCTCCAGGTGTTCCCTGACCACCTCTTTCCCTATCTTGGGCTGCAACTCTGTGACAGACAGCAGAGCCTGGACAGAGTCTGGTGATGCGATGCAGTCCCTTGGAATTCCACCAGAGGGCTAGAGCCTTTCTCTGAATGGGAGGGGGAATAAAAGGAGCCGTTTCTGAGAGAGAGTTCCTACTGTGCTGTGGGGGAAAGTGTATGGTTGCCATTTTCTGCCTTTGGAACAGTTTGCTTGTGTCAGAGCTGGGCAAGAAATGTACAGTAGACCCAAATATATTTCAAAAGCATCATTTGCTTCCCACTGAAAACAGAGAGAAGCACTCAAGAAAAACCAAAATAGTTTTGGAAACTTATTCCCACAGAACCTTGGATCAGACCATTGCCTGTGGAATTGAACTTACGGCCTGGAGGTTAGGGGGGCAAGTGGCTCTGGTGGCCCCCTCTCCTCCCCCACCCCCCATCTTTCAAGAGAGGGAGGGGCGAGCAGCAGCTGCTCCTCCAAGCAACAGGTGGTGTCTCTATGCTCTTTGGGCAGCCCTGTTGGGGCTCCGAGAGAAAGAGTGGAATGAGCAGCTGTTCTGGCAAGAGGCAGACAATGGGTCCACTCACCCACTTTCGGGGTTAGCACCTTGTTCCTCCCAGAGGGAGGGCAGACACATGCCGCTGGGAGAGAGAAGCCACTAGAGACATGGCTGGCAACTCTTTGCAACTGATATGTCCTCCACAGGATGGTGGAAGGCAGGAGAACAAGGTACAGCTGCTTCACAAAATACACAGTGAGGCCCGGCACCAGGTCTGTGGGGAACCTGGGCCACGCAGCCTGGCACTCAGAAGAGAAATGCTGGGCAAGGCAGGAGCTGCAGCTCTTTAAAGGGTTGTGCCATTATTATTATTATTATTATTATTATTATTATTATTAAATTTAAAACTGAGACTGGCGCCTGTAGCTGTGGACCTCAATGCTTGCTGGGCCCTGCTAGGTGCTAATGCTACGTCTGATTATGATTGCACTTAAGAAAATGCAAAGGAAGGATTAGGTGAGCTGGCACTGTAAGCTGTGTTTCTTATAGGGCTAATAGACCCCTGGGCATGAGACACAAGAGAACTATCAGTCTCCTTCGCCAAGAAAATAACTTTTTGCAATCACAACCAAATAATTCAAGTAATGGGGCTGATTTTTAATGATTTACATGACAGTAGAACAACATCTACAACAATAGGTGCAACAGGGGTGGGTTCTGGAGACATGGCAAAAAGTCAGTATTTCAAAGAAGAATGGAATCTGAACTCTTAGGAGCAGGGATCAGCAAACTAAGGCCCGTGGGCCAGATTCAGCCCAATTGCCTTCAGGATCCAGCCCACGGACCGTCCGTGGATTGGCGTGGGGATTCTGATCATTCAGGCTGCGCCATTCCCGCCCCTCTCCCTCACACACACCGCAGCAGTGCCTCCTCCCTAGGAAATCATGTCAAGAAAAATAAAAGTTGACTCTGAGTGCAGGGTTTTCAATTAACAGTGGACTTTTGATTACAACCATTCACATCCAATTGCCATACGCTGTCTCATCCACCAACAAGCACTGTGTTGTAAAAAATCACTGAAGTTGGACTGTCATGAAAACTGTAGTATCTTGTGTTAACTTCATTAGAGCTCATGCACTAAACCACAGACAGTTCCAGGAATTTCTGTCTGAGTTAAATGTTGAGCATGAAGATATTCCGTACCACACAGAAGTCTGTTGGCTGAGTCGAGGGAGAGTTTTGAAACATTTTTATGTCTTACTTCCGCATGTTTATGATTTTATGCTTATGAAAAACAAAGAGTACTTGAGCTCCAAGATGCAGAATGGAAATGGCTGCTTGCCTTTCTGACAGATGTAACAAAAATACTCAACATTTTCAATCTTCAACTGCGAGGAAAGGGGAAGCTCATGTGTGATATGTTTTCACATGTGAAAGCAAAATTCAAGCAAAATTAGACCTCCTCATTAAACAAGTGAAGGGGGAAAACTTCTGCCATGTGCCCACAACTCAAAACTTGTCAGCGGGAAAACCAGCAGTTGCATTCTCAAACGAAACATGTGTGGATTTACTGGACATTTTGCAAAAGGAGTTTCAAACTCGATTTAAAGAGTTTCACATCCATGAGCAGAACATACAGCTTTTCCAGGACCCATTTTCTTTTGACATTGAAACTGCTGATCCAATTTACCAAATGGATTTGGTCATACTACAGAACTGTGACTCTCCGAAAGACGCTTACAAATCAATCAGCCTCACAAATTTCTATGCAGCTATCCCCTCTGAGACGTATCTGAATCTCAGGAAGCTTGCACTCAAATTTGCAACCATCTTTGGCGGCACCTATATCTGTGAACCAGACTTTTCCCCAAATGAAACATCTGAAATCTCCAACCTGATCCAGACTAACTGATGAACATGTGCATCACTTGCTACGACTAGCAGTGACAAATATGGAACCGGATATCGACCATCTCATTAGTCAAAAGCAGGCCCACACTTCCCATTGAAATACTTATAAGTTTATTTATGTTGATTAAAATCATTCTTCATTTTAAAAATTGTATTGTTTTTCCTGTTTTTTGTGTACTACAAATACAAAATGTGCAGTGTGCATAGGAATTCATTCATTCCCCTACCCAAAAAATATAGTCCAGCCCCCTGCAAGGTCTGAGGGACAGTGGACTGACTCCTGCTTGGAAGCGATGAACTCAGTCTTCTTGACCCCACCTGCACTGAACAGCAGAGAGCAGCTCATTCTCAGGTTTGTCTTCTGTGGCATCAGCACACAAGTCAGTGTTTCTTTTGGTCACCAGCTTGATTTTCCCCAGCCATGTTGCAGTTTAGTATAGCTTTAAATGCTGATAGAAGCATGGGCGTAGGCAGGGGGGCAGGAGGGGGCAGCTGCCCCCCCTAGAAGCAAAAAAATAATGTATTTTACAGACCATAACCAGCACTTTTCCCCTCCAAAAACTGAAGTGGAAAGGGCTTTGCTTTAGCAAGAGCAGCTAAGTCTCCGCTTGCTGGGGGGGGGGGGGACACAGCTGTAACAAAAACACATCAAATAAATAAAGCAAAGTGGCTACCAGTAGTTAAGCAGTTAAGACAATGGAGCATATATCCCCAGGCAAGATTCGATAGCTGACCATTTCACCCTATTGTTCTTAAGTGGGAGTTGTTAATGAGCATTCAGGAGCATTAAGAGTTCTGTTGGCGATTTAATGAGGGTGCAGACTCAGAGGATTCAATTTGACTAAGGTGGCTCTGCAAGGCTAAAAAGAAGTGAATAAGAAAGGGGGGAGGCTGTAGCTTTGACAGACACAGTGATGTTTATAAAAAGCACAGGTGTTCCAGTCTGCCCCTCCTCCTGCATCTGTATACTGTAAATCAGGGGTGGCCACCTCCCAAGAGACTCTGATCTACTCAGAGTTTAAAACTGGGGGTGATCTACCCCCTTTTGGGGGGTTCAGGTCAAAGCTGTTGGGGTGGGGTGAGGGTTGGGGTTGGGGTAGGTTTAGAGGCAAGGGTGAGGTTTAGAGTTAGTGTTAGATTTGGCTTAGGATTTAGTGTGATGGTTATGGTGAAAGTTTGTTAGGATGGATACAGGGCCGTCTTAAGCACCTCTGGCGCCCTGGCGCGACAGATCCCTCCAGCGCGCCCCCCGGCGCCCCATTTTCCAGCACGGCAGGCGGGCGGGCACAGCGTAGGGCCGGCCCTGGATGGATATAGGGTTTGGGTTAAGGTAGGGGTAGGGGCTGGGGTTAAGTTAGGAATAGGTTTAGCATGTTAGAGTTAGGGGGTGGGGCGAGTTGAGGGTTAGGGGGTTTAGGGTTGGGTTAGGGATTAGATTCGGATTCTCTACAAAAAAATAAATAGAAAGTGCTGCTGCATTAGGGGGACAAAAGGCAACTAGCCATTCATAATTTCTGCCTGTAACCAGGTTGCAGGAGCCATGTGGCAAATAGCTTTTCTATCCCAATTTCTAAAACTGCCAGGAAGATGTGTGTTGTTCATCCATTTTGTATTCAAAATTTTCCAGCTTTTCATTAATGATTAGGAACTCTGCCACATGCTCATTACAATCCTTCTTGGATTCAAACCTCAGAATAAAGAAATCTCTCACAAATATACAATGTGAACACTTGCTTGTGAATCATATGCTTTTTCTAAGTTTTGGAGCATCTTTGCCTCTTACCTTCTTTGGTGGAAATCATCTGGGAAATTTTTGAAGATGATAGACACTGCTCACCTGTTTTGCTTCCCCCAGGACTTTGAGTCTTCACCTCTATCGGGTTTTGCTTTCTTAATACATTCAAAAATGCAAAAGAAAGAAAAAAGCTTCCAAAATTATTATTTTTAAAATGCACACATAGAATGCAAAAATGCTAGTATTTCAAAACTTTCTCAGGATGCAAAAAACAAGAATTTAAAATTCAGAAATCAAAAAATCCTGCCTGTAGAGTGGTACCTTGGTTCCTAACTTAACCCATTCTGGAAGTCCGTTCCAAAACCAAAGTGTTCCAAAGCCAAGGCAGGCTTTCCCATAGAAAGTAATGCAAAATGAATTAATCCAATTTAACATGAATTTTACTATCTAACAAGACCATTGGTCCATAAAATGAAAACAATAAACAATGTACTGCAGTGACACAATCCATCAATCAGTAGCTGAACTGGGTTCCACACAGTCACAAAAACAAACAAAGCGCCGCAAAAACAAAAATGCAAAATAGCAAAAACAGACAGACCTCAGCATAACACTCAAAACGGAAGTGTGGCACTCAACTTGGAAGCGTAACACTCAAAATGGAGCACATTCAGCTTCCAAAAAAAGTTCACAAACCGGAACACTTACTTCCAGGTTTGCAGTTTTTGGGTTCCAAGTTGTTTGAGTGCCAAGTTGTTTGAGAACCAAGGTACCACTGTCCTGCATTGAATTTAAAGTGTAGAGAAAAAAAGGAGAAGCTTGATAGCTCGGCTGTGTCACATCACAACATTGCCATCTATTGGCCAAAACAGAAGTTGCAACAGTAAAACTTGTTTAAAATTCATTTTTTAAAATAAAAAAATGCTCAAAATCTCTGAAAAATACTTTTAGCTCTGAGATTAAGCTACCATATGCCTGGGGCCATGAATTTTTGATAGGGAGTTAGGTGGATATTGAATGCTCTAGAGTACAGTCAGTGATCCCTGCTACCCACGTGCATTAGTAACAATGGGACCACAGGCACCAACTTTGGGGGGGGGGTGCAGGCCCATGTGTGTGATGTCACATAGTGAAAGGATGCTGCAAGGCCTGGTGCAGCTGTGGGAAGGCTTGATGGGGCCGGCTGCAGGCCGCAAAATATTGAAAATGGGGGTGGGGGGTGGGAGGCCCTTGGCGCCACCTAGATGGGGACCCTGATTGGGGCTCACGGTTATGAGACTTGCATTCCAATCCATGGGGCTTGACTCTCTCCTTACAGCCTATTGCAGCAGAGTTTAATAGTTTGCACAGCAATACAGAGGCAAATCAGGCAGTGAAGCATCTATGAGAAATGGTCTGCATTAAATCTCTGACCCAGGTGACCCCACTTTTTGGACCAGAGTCCTGGCGGGGAGCAGCTTCATGGAACAAGGATCCCATGGGGCAATATTGCCTGCCAGTAGATGGAGCGTGGGGTGCTGCAGTAGTAATAATTAATAATAATACTAACATTTTTATGATTTGTACTCCTCCTATCTGGCTGTTTCCCCAGCCACTCTGGGCAGCCTGCAGAAGATATAAAAACATAGTAAAACCTCAAACCTTAAAAACTTCCCTGAGCAGGGCTGCCTTCAGATGTCTTCTAAGAAGAGTCAGCTCATTTCCTTGACATCTGAAGGGAGAGTGTTCCATAGGGAGGACACCAGAAGACTCTCGGAGGAGGCGGAATGCAGCAGCCCCCCCCCCCGCCGCCCCCCGTGTTGGAGGCTGCTTGGCCCCCTTTCCCTCACCAGTCCCCTCCTCCTGCATGTGAGCTTGCAGGGGGGAGGCCTCTGCCCTCTTGACGTGCCCCCGCTGCATCAGGAGCCCTCCGTCCCCTTGGCCATCCTGCTCTGGGGAAGGGGGTGGTGGTGTGTCTTTGCAGGCGTTCATGAAGGGGGAGATAGTGCCCTCCTCCGATAGGGAAGCGGTCGGTCTCGGTGCCCCCTCACCTTCTGGAATTGGCTGGAGCGCCTCCCCCGGCTCTCTGCTTACCCACACGCTTGGTTTTCCTTCTTCTTGGGTGCCCGCCCTACTTCTTTTGTGTAGCAGCCAGGGGGAGTCGGGGACGTGTGGGACAGAGGGACCCCCCAGGACCCTCGCCTGCTTGACCTAGCAGCCCCCAGGGCAGCTGTGGGCCTTTGTCCCTCAAGGGCAGGAGCTCTTGGCGCTGCTTGGCTGATGGAGGAATGAGGGGAGGGTCGCCCCAGGAACTGCCTCGAAGGGGGAGGGTCCCCACCACCCCACCTCTGGTGTCTTGGCTGGGTGGGGGTGTTGGGAGGGGTCTTCCTCCTTTTCTTTGACAGTGATACACCCCCCTCTCCTCCTCCCTTCCTAAAGTGGCCCCCCCTCTCTTGGCCTGGCAGTCCCTGCGGATTTCACCCGGCCAGACTTTGCTCCATTTCACCAGCGGCGATGTGGTCTGGGTCCTGGCCCTGGCCCTGAAGCCCCTTGCGCCCGCTGGGACATCCAAAGAACCCCCAATTACAAGGTACCTGGAAGCAGCTTCCTCTCCAGTATGAGACCCCCACTTATGGTGGGGGATGAGTGTTCGGACCCCTAGGCTCTCACTTGTGGGGTGCCTCAGGGTTCTGTCCTCTCCCCCATGCTTTTTAACATCTACATGCGGCCACTGGGAGAGATCATCAGGGGGTTTGGGCTGGGTGTTCATCAGTATGCGGATGATACCCAGCTCTACCTCTCTTTCAAATCAGAACCAGTGAAGGCGGTGAAGGTCCTGTGTGAGTGCCTGGAGGCAGTTGGAGGATGGATGGTGGTTAACGGATTGAGGTTGAATCCTGACAAGAAAGAAGTACTGTTTGTAGGGGACAGGAGGCGGGCGGGTGTGGGGGACTCCCTGGTCCTGACTAGGGTAACTGTGCCCCTGAAGGACCAGATGCGCAGCCTGAGAGTCATTTTGGACTCACAGCTGTCCATGGAGGCACAGGTTAATTCTGTGTCCAGGGCAGCTGTCTATCAGCTCCATCTGGTACGCAGGCTGAGACCCTACCTGCCCGCAGACTGTCTCACCGGAGTGGTGCATGTTCTGGTTATCTCCCGCTTGGACTACTGCAATGCGCTCTACGTGGGGCTACCTTTGAAGGTGACCTGGAAACTGCAACTAATCCAGAATGCGGCAGCCAGACTGGTGACTGGGAGCGGCTGCCGAGACCACATAACAAGATCTACATTGGCTCCCAGTACGTTTCTGAGCACAATTCAAAGTCTTGGTGCTGACCTTTAAAGCCCTAAACGGCCTTGGTCCAGTATTCCTGAAGGAGCGTCTCCACCCCCATTGTTTAGCCTGGACACTGAGGTCCAGTACCGAGGGCCTTCTAGCGGTTCCCTCGTTGCGAGAAGCCAAGTTGCAGGGAACCAGGCAGAGGGCCTTCTCGGTGGTGGCGCCCGCCCTGTGGAATGCCCTCCCATCAGATGTCAAAGAGAAAAACAACTACCAGACTTTTAGAAGACATCTGAAGGCAGCCCTGTTTAGGGAGGCTTTTAATGTTTAATAGATTACTGTGTTTTATTTTTCTGTTGGAAGCTGCCCAGAGTGGCTGGGGAAATCCAGCCAGATGGGCGGGGTATAAATAATAAATTACTATTACTATTACTATTACTATTATTATTATTAGGGGTTCTCCTTGGGCAGGGACCCACTGCGGCGGGGCAGGAGAGTCTCTCTCGGGGTCCTGGTGAGAAAGGAAGCCCCGAAGGCCGAGGCGGCTTCGTCAACTGCTGCCCAACCGAGGAAGGAGGAACCCGGCAAGATTGCCCCTTGTCCTGTAACCTCCAGAGGAGCCCCCAAGAGCGGACTTGGTGCAAGCCAAGCCGAGTGAAGGCGGCGGGCCGAAGAGGTTCTGGCGAGCGCAGAGTTGCGCCCTCGGCTCAGGATCGCGGAGCAAGAGCAGCAGACCCCGCGCGAGAGGCTCAAGAGGCAGGAAGAAAACGCCAATAGCGCAGCCAGTGAAAACTCTGCACATGTCAAACATGCCGGGACTTGCACCTGCTTTAGTCTGGATTGCGACGAGCGCAGCCGAGAGAGTCGCCGTGGGGCCAAGCTGGCCCTCCTGGGCGCACCTCTCTTGGTCAGCGGATGTAGCGCAGCTTTTGCCTCCCGCCCCCGCCAAGGACCCCACGCGCTGCACCGGTTGCACTTCTGCCTTTGAGACGCTTTGCAAGCGGAATCGAAACCTCGCCGGGAGCCCGTTATCTGCAAGCCTCCTTGATTGGCCGAGAGCCCTCTTTCGTTTGCATAGGACGCACCCATAATGCTACACGGCGCTTTCCCTCGCTTTTGATGCAAGAATCGAACAAAAAAGCGAGATATTTTGCTCCTGTAATGTCTGAAGGCTAGTTTTGATATTTGGACGAAGTCGTCGTAATTATCCTCACAATCCAGTTGGCTTTTGTTTACGGGAGGGGGAATCATTCACCATGACCTGTATGTCTATGTATAATACAGCTATAAATATATTTGTAGGCACTTGGTAGTTTTGGCTGGTCCGATTGCAGTGGTACATATAATTAATTGATCACAGTCAGTTACAGGTTTCTTTGTTCTTTCTCCACTCCCACTGCTTCACTTGACCAGTCTTTTGCCTACAGAGAGAAAGTCTGGAAACAGAGGTTCGCTTCCCCAAGAGCTTTTGAATGGCTGGTTTGGGAGATTTCAAAGGACGTGGTGCTCAAGAAAATCTGACCAAATCAGCAGTTCAGGATCAACTTGTCCCCAGGGGTCATCTAGCCCAACCCCCTGCAATGCAGGATTCAAATTCCGAGGTATGGTGTGGATTAAGTTGTGGCAGGAACTGGAAGCCCGTCCTGCTGTGGGATCTTCCCACTGAACCCATCTGCCCCCCCCCCCCAGCACTGCTCACTTACGGTTTTAGAGCTACTAGAGCAGAGGTTGGCAACCTAATCCCAGGATGGCCGGAGCGGAGGTGTTATGCATTGAAGTTCTCCCCCTGGGCCAGCAGGGAGGTACTGTATACAGTATAATTTCCACTCAGGTCCTCGTCGGTTAGTTCAGGCGGGAAACCCTGAGTAGTTGTTGTTGTGTTACAATGTCGCATTATTGCCAGCTGGCTGCCTATCAAAGGAGGTGGCTGAGCTGTTCTGCCAGTTCTGTTCCAGCTTCCAAATACAGTAAAGAGCTGATTTGGAGAAATAGCTGTGTCCTCTGCTATGTCAACCCACTGTTCAACAGTACGCACGCTCTTCCAGGTGGGAAGAACACCCGTGCAGGTGCGCACACGCTATTTCCAGTGCTCCTCCGACCCAGAAGTGCACCAGAAATAGTGTGTGCACATGTGCACAGGGACTTCTCTGTCCCGCACACTTGCACACATGCTTGCGCCATCAACCCGGAAGTCAGTCGCTGCACCGGTAAGAGTGGGGGGGGGTAGCAGGGGTTGCTATGGGCCGGTTAGACAAGCCTTAGGTTGCCAACCCCTTTACTAGAGGCTTAATTGCTTATTATTTGCCTAGTTTGAGCTGCACTTAAACTGCACCCCTTTTGTTTTGGCTCTGTTGAGTCTGAATCCTGACACTTCACCAAATTCTGTTATTTTTTTCTAAAGCTTAGGGAATACCTTTTTTTGTATCGTCAACTGTTAATATTAAATCATTGGCAAAAGCTTTTAGTTTAAAGAACCTTTCCCCTAACGCAATGATTTCTTCCTCCTTCCTTATTCTCTATTGCAGGAAAATTATATGAAAATGATGTATAGATGGTATATTACACCAGTACAATTGGCAAAAATATACAAAACTGGGTCAAATAAATGTTGCTCTACAGCTGAGAAGGGAGGAGGGGAGGGGGCCTGTCGACTAGTCTCCCCACAAGGGCCTGTTTCTGCCTCAACTCCTTCCTCCTCCTGCTCTGGTCTTCCCTCTTCCCTATCTGATTCTTCCTCTTCTGAGGAGTGCCACCACCAGCCTTCTCCAGGTATGAATTCCTCAACCCTGACATATGCATTGTTAGATTGATTGCAAAATCTCCCACATATAGTGCATAGGATGGGTGGTCACTTCTTGGGCGCCCAAACAATGCTGCAGAATGGAGCATGAGAGGTGAGCGGTGCTGAATTTTAGCATTGCACATGGCACCACTGAAAGTTGAGAACCCAAAGTCTGCCACTGGGCAAATGCAAGGCAGAACCCAACAGCTCCATGGTCATGCACACACAGGCCTCAGCAAAGGCTTTTGCTCCCTGCTCACTCCTCCATCCGCATGCAGCAGTCCTGGAAAAAATGGTCCAAAGGAATGGCAACATGTCTGAGAGCCTTTTAGTAATATTATTTATTTATTCATCCTATTTATAAAAAATAAATAGACCAGACCCAGGCGCTTTTGGAAGAAACTGATTTTCTGGAACCATTTCAATTGGGGTTTCGGCACAGAAACTGCTTTGGTCACCCTGTATGATGACCTCTGTTGAGAGAGAGACAAGGGAAACATGTCCCTGTTAATTCTTCTCAACCTCTCAGTGGTTTTCGATACCATAGACCAGGCACGTCCAACAGGTAGATTGTGATCTACTGTTAGATCACTGGGTGTCTGTGGTAGATCACTGGTAGATCACTGGCTCCCCTCAAAGAAGCTCAACAACTTTGACTCCCCTAAAAAAGCTCAACAACTTTGACCTGAACCCCTAAAAAACGAGCTTTCCTCCCTAAAAAAAAGCTCAACAACCTCAACCCCCCAAAATGGGGTAGATCACTGCCTCTTTTTAACTCTGTGAGTAGATCGCAGTCTCTTGGGAGTTGGCCACCCCTGCTATCCTTCTGGAGTGACTCTCCAAACTAGGAGTGGGTGGCACCGCTTTGCATTGGTTCCAGTCCTACTTGGATGGTCGTTCCCAGACAGTGTTCCTTGGGGAATGTTTTTCAGCCCCCTGGAACCTTCAATGTGGGGTTCCGCAGGGATCAATCCTATCCCCCAATTAGTTTTCAGCCCCAATTCAATGTGCCGGTTTTGACCTCTAAAGTTTTAAATGGCTCAGGACCACCTCTTTCCATATGAACCTAACTGTACCCAGAGATGATCTTCTGAGGCCTTTCTTTGTGTACCTCCTCCTTGAGAGGTCCGAAGGGTGGCAATATGAGAATGGGCCTTCCGCAGTGGTTCCGCATCTGTGGAATGCTCTTCCCAGGGAGGTTCAGCTGGTACCTTCATTATACACCTTGAGGCACCAGGCAAAAACATTCCTTTTTAACCAGACCTTTGGTTGATTTGATTGACATCCCATGCCCTTTTAAGATGTGGGGTTTTCTTGGGGGGAGGGTGTTATTGGGTTATTTATATGCCACTGTGTATCATAAAAACACATCACAGCTGTTTACAAAACAATACAGTAAAACCAAATAATAAAGTTAAAAACAAAAGAATTACAAATGTTTTTTCCTTTATAAAAATATTTATAAATACTGCCTCCCTTGTGAAAGAGATCTATAGGCCTGCTATAAAGGCAATTGCTCAATGTTCCTTTTCTCCCTTCCAGATTCTGTTCTTTCCTCCACACTCACATGTCAGGCATCCTCAAACTGCGGCCCTCCAGATGTTTTGGCCTACAACTCCCATGATCCCTAGCTAACAGGACCAGTGGTCAGGGATGATGGGAATTGTAGGCCAAAACATCTGGAGGGCCAAAGTTTGGGGATGCCTGCTCTAGGTTTTGCATAAGCCTTCCTGGCATGCACCAACACACACTCAGTTTCCCAAGCTTGTTTTTTGGGCATGAAGAACATTGAACCTTACTATTTGGGTGCCAGTCCACAATTATTATTTTAAAGTTTGCCTTGTGTATTTTTTTTAATAGAAAGTATTCCCGCTCTGGCGGGAAGGCAAACGGTGTTTCTGTGCGCTGCTTTGGTTTCGCCAGAAGCGGCTTAGTCATGCTGGCCACGTGGGCTCCCTCAGCCAGTAAAGAGAGATGAGTGCCGCAACCCGAGAGTCGTTCACAAGTGGACTTAACTGTCAGGGGTCCTTTACCTTTACACTAATTTTTTTAAAAAAATGGAATATTGTTCACAGTCAGTAGATCTCCCTTTTTCACTCTCTACTCCCTCCCGACGACTGCCGTTCACTAGTCTTTGTTTTAACACTTTTCTCTTCTGGCCACATCAAAAACACAAGGGCTTGTATATAAAATATGCAATTCTCCAATAACTTAACTGAAAACACATCCAGAGTATACAAATGCCTTATTTTCACTGTGATGCATACGGATGTTTTCTATTGGATCCCCCCCCCCTCAACGTTGCATTTCAAGGGAAACAGTCATTGTTCCCTTTGTATTAATACAAACATGGGGGTTGGGCATGAGACTCTACAAGGATTCCACTTAAAACTGCTGATTGTGATTTTAACATGTTTAAACAGTAGGAATCTGTAGCCCTCCAGATGTGGTGAGTCTACAACTTCCATCCCCCCTGACCATTGGCTGATTGTTCCCCTGGGCCTGGCCTAAATGGTTTGAATGAGGAGGTCAATAGCATCACCCACTCCTGTCTGCCGGTTGGGAGAAATAGGGGGGGGGGTTTCAGCATGCTTTCCCCTAATATTTAAGTAGCTTCTTAGTAAGGCCCAGCCTAACATCCTCCTTCCCAAGGCGAAGGACAAGATTTTATTTATTTATTAAATTTATATACTGCCCTTCATCCAAAGACCACGGGGCAGTTTACAATACAGCATAATGGTGCAGTTCAGAGTACAGTACCTAAGTTGTATTACCATTCAAAGTACAAAAAGCCGGTTGGATGGGCAGCTGAATCTTACTCCCAGCAAGGATGATGGACAAGCATTCTGCCCTGATCTTGCCTGCAGTGGCCTGTCTTAGGAAGTGCGGGACTGCCGGGCACAACACCTCCCTGACACTCACCAGCAGTGGCATCCCCTGTGGCCTTAGGTCAGGGTGGGCCATCACACGGCCCTTGAGGCATTTTTTGTGGCCCTCTGCAACATTTGGGCATGCATGAAAACCAACAGTGAAGGCACTTGCTCGGTCTCCCTCCTCCCTCCTGCTTGTGGCCTCTAACCTCACCCGTGAGCCATGGGGCTGCCTTTCGCAGTCACCCTAGCAAACTTGCAGCATGCTATTCCGGGGGGCTTGCAGCAGCATCCATGGGTAACAGGCAGGGGACAGCTGATCCCCTAAAACAAATACAGTGGTACCTCTACTTACGAATAACTCTACTTACGAATGTTTCTATTTACGAACGGAGCTCCGTCCGCCATCTTGGATGTGGTTTAGATAGGGTTGCTTCGACTTACAATTTTTTTCGACTTACGAATGTGCATTCGGAACACATTAAATTCGTAAGTATAGGTACCACTGTAAATAAAAATACTTAAAGGTAGAAATAATCAGAATATTTGGAATTGAAATGCTCGCTGAGGTCAAAAGCAATTTAAAACAACTGTTGAGGCATTTCATTCCAAATCTGCTAGACTGAGTCAGACAGAGGGTGACGACAGGTGGATGTCCTGTCCCCGCAACATAAATCCTGGTGATGCTCAGGGCAGCCTCCCTCCCCACCTGCTTTGCACTCGCTCTGCCAAGCTTTGGAACGTTTTGTTCTTTTGGAGGTTTCCTTTTATTATTTTGGGCATTGCATAATTTGAGCACACGGGAAAAGCAGGATGTCTTGCGGGGAAAGGCAAGAGCAACCACAGGACCAGGATTACGCAGCAGCCGGTGGTGAGATTCAAGCTCCCAACTTCAGCACCAGTTGGTGCTCTGGGGCAGCCAGAGCAGCAGCACTGAGTCCCGGGGCTGGTGTGTGTGTGTGCTTCTCTTGTTGAGGGGGAAGGAGAAAGAGGCAATCTTGAAGGGACAACAGCTCTAGAAGTGATTTTATTACAAGGATCTGGAAAAAGTATTATAGCTTTGCTTTCGTGGGGGGGGGGGGAGGAAGCTCAAATAAGTGACAAAAAATAATGTATTTAAAAACCATTTACATCAAAAAGTTCAGTGTTCAGATTTCTTTTGTAATACAAAAATCTCATACAGCATTGTTTTGCCATCCCTCCAAATCCTCTTTGCTCCAGGTGTTGTTTCCCCCAAACACTATTTCAGTAAGTTCATCAATGATTGTTGTTCCGCCTAAAGTTCTTCTTTTGTCCTACTTAGTTTGGTGGCATATTCTTCTACAAATTTGCTCAAGCTTTCCAGATCTCTTTCTCCACCTTCAAATTTAATAGGATCCTTTTTCTTATTGCTAGGAGCAAAATAGATGGTAGGGAATCCTTCCACTTTGTAATTTTCACTGGTGACATCATTGGCAGTAGCATCCATTTTGGCAATGACCAGGTTTTTCTGAGTTTTGTATTTTTTACCCAGCTCCGTATAAATGGGCTCAAGCTTCTTGCAGTGTCCACACCAGGGAGCATAGAACTCTATGAGAACATCAGTCTTTGGATCCATCACTATAGATTCAAACGTTTTGCCAACTACAATCTTCACAGGACCCTTGTTATTTTTTGGTATTGGTTGGGACTTCAAAATGGGTTTCAGTTTACCTAGGAAAGGAAACAGGAAAACTGTCATAAAAGACCATGTCCCTTGCAGTTAGTTCACAGAAGTTGGCAGCAACACTACTAACAGAGATGAGTTACTGCCAAACCCCACCCCCCTGATCCACAGCTCCAGTTTTTCTGTAAATAGCTCCTTGAATGATCACTTGTGAAAAGTCTAATCACAAAATACAGTTTGACAAAAATTGCCTTTCACAGCAATTTTGGTCCATAGTGGGACTTGTTGCATATTGATCCATAGGGAAGAACAAAACTAAAATATTTCCTATTTTGCTATTTAAGATACAGAATTCAGCAGCCAGGTTGCTCACTGAGGCAAGATGGGCCTCACTGCAAATCAGTTTCAGGGCCCAATTTAAAGTAATGGGTTTTTACCTACAGTGGTACCTCGCTAGACGAATGCCCTGCTAGACGAATTTTTCGCTAGATGAATGGGTTTTGCGATCGGAGGTTGCCTCGCAAGACGACAAGGTTTTCTATGGCTGCTGCTTCGTCTCGCAAAGCGTGGCCATAAAAACCTCCGATCACAAAACCTACAGGGAATTCCTCTAGCGAAAGGGGAACCAGCTGTAGCGAGGAAAGAAGGCAAAGGAAGATGAGCTGTCAGCGCCTCTCAGCTGATCTTCCTTTGCCTTCTTTCCGCGCTGCAGCTGGTTCCCCTTTGTGTTCCGCTGGTCTCTGCCGGCTGCCGTGAGCAGTGAGGGGCAACCGGCAGAGACCAGCGGAACACAAAGGGGAACTAGCGCGGGAAGAAGCGGAGGAACAGATCCGTTCCTCCGCTTCTCCCCCCCCGCCGCCGCCTCGCACAGAGCTGGCATCCGACGGGGATTCTGAGAGGCGCAGCACTTCTCTGAAGCCCCGTCCGATGCCAGCTGTGAGCCAGACGGCGGGGGGGGGGGGGAAGTGGAGGAACGATCCGTGGATCGTTCCTCCACTTCCCCCCCCCCGCCGTACCCGACAGAGCCGGCATTTGACGGGGCTTCTGAACCCCCATCAGATGCCAGCTCTGTTGGGCGGGGGGGGGGGGGACGAACAGAGAGAAAGCTGCCCGGGATCTGTGCACGCTCAGCAGCAGGGGGAGAGGAACGAAGGAAGAGAAAGGGCAGCTTTCTCCACCGACAGCAAGGAGCTTTTCGCTTTCGCACCGTCGTGCTTCGGCATTGAAGGGGCTTTTCGCCACCTGCCTGGCTCAGGGAAGGCAGGCAGGCAGGCGGCAACAGCTCCGGGGCTGTTGCCGCCTACCTGCCTGCCTTCCCCAAGCAAGCGCCCTTCCCCGAGCTGAAGCGCAGCGGCCGCTTGCTTGGGGAAGGCAGGCAGGCAGGCGGCAACAGCCCGGGGAAGCTCCGGGGATGTTGCTGCTTGCCTGCCTGCCTTCCCCGAGGAAGCGCCCTTCCCCGAGCCAAGCGGCCGCTGTGCTTCAGCTTGGGGACTGCTGTCGGCAGCGGCGCTTGCTCTCTTGGCTCAGGGAAGGCAGGCAGGCAGGCGGCAACAGCCCAGCAAGGCTCCGGGGCTGTTGCTGCCTGTCTTCCCCTGGTTTTACTATATCTATGTGAGGGTTTTATTCCCTTGTCAGTTCCCTTGTGTTGCCCTGAGCAAGCTAAAGCCACTAACCAATTTAATAAATAATATTAATAACCTGGTGAAGAGCGGAAAAGCTGGCTCACTATTTGTGACATTTTGGGTGGTTCATCTCAAGACAATTTCCCTATGATAAAATAGTAATATCAAGTATGCACAGGGTAGGACTAGATATTTCAAACTATTTTTGCTGGCATTTGAAGGGGGAAAGGCTCAGTATTCTCTTTAAATGGTGCTACATCCATGTTTATCCAGCTTCTGTAAAAGAGTGAGAGAGAACTAAGCTCATGAATTACACAGGGGGCTGGCAAACCTACACACAAATTTAAGGAAGCATAATAAATAAATAAATAAATAAATAAATAAATAAATAAATAATAGCCTGCCCATCTGGCTGGGTTTCCCCAGCCACTCTGGGTGGCTCCCAACAGACTATTAAACAAAATAAAACTTTAAAAACTTCCCTAAACAGGGAAGCATGGATTGTCCACAATCCAACTACAGTTTACCTTTTTTGAAGGAGACAACAAATTCCCTCAGCACATCAGAATCAAACTCTTCTGGTTCCATGGCATACTTTTTACCACCTTCATCAAAGATAGCAGCATTGACATCCTCTCCACTGTCCACAAGTCCCAGGTCCTTTATCTCAGAAGAAAAGTCTTCTTCATCCGCAATTGCAAAAGTATATTCTGGGAAGTCCTTAGCCACTTCCAAGACTTTGTTTCGCCAGTACTGAGTAGCTGAAGACAACAAACACACAATGAAGTTAGAGACATCTGGTTTATTCTTAGCTGGTTGCAGATTCTTGGAGCTCATGACCAGGACTTGGAAATAGGGGCCTTTGCGAGAGATTGGTGAAGGAGACTGAAAGAGGGTGAGCTTGTCTCTTGGATTAAGGCTGGTTGCTTGTCTGAACTGTTTGATCAGAAAACTGGGCCCAAATTAACAAAATGAAGTTCAGTAGGGACAAAAGTAAGCTACTGCACTTGGGGGATACCTGGCTTGCCAGTTGCACATGTGAAAAGGACCTTGGGGTCTTGGTGGTCTACAAGCTCAACATAAGTCAACCATGTGATGTAGCAGCAGCAAAAAAGCTAATGCTCTTCTAGGCTGCATCCACAGAAGTCGAGTGTCCAGATTAAGGGAAGTAATATTACCACTCTATTCTGCCATGGTCAGACCACAACTGGAATACTCTGTCCAATTTTGGATGCCACAATTTAAGAAGGATATTGACAAGCTGGAAGGTGTGCAGAGAAGGGCAACCAAGATAATCCAGGGTCTGGAAATGAAGCCATATGAGGAACAGTTAAGAGAGTTGAGTATGTTTAGCCTGGAGAAGAGACTGAGAGGAAATATGATAGCCATTTTTAAATATTTCAAGGGGTGTCACATGGAAGATGGAGCAAGCTTGTTTTCTCCTATTCTGGAGGGTAGGACTCAAACCAAACAGAATTGTAGCATTGGAATGGACCACGAGGGTCATCTAGTCCAACCCCCTTGCAATGCAGGGATCCTTTGCCCAACATGGAGCTCGAACCCACAACCCTAAAATTAAGAATCTTATGCTCTACTGACTGAGCTCTCTTCCAGTTAACTTTGACAGTAAGAGCTGTTACAGTGGAATGATCTCCTTTGGGAGGCTGCGGACTCTCCTTCCTTAGAGGCTTTTAAGCAGACGTTAGATGGTTCTCTCGCATGGATGCTTTAGCCGAGATTCCTGGATTGCAGGCAGTTGGACTGGATGACCCTTGGGGTCCCTTCCAACTCTACAATTCTATGATTGTATGACTTCATTGGGGCCATTCCAAGTATGAGATTGGGTACAACACTAACTAAAAGTAATACTTACCAACACGATAATCAAAGCTGAAGTCCACTGTATAATAAACAACTACCAGAGGCCTTTTGGTGTATCTCTTAGCATCATTGGCAGATTTGCGATGACCCACAAGAGGCAAGGCATGCTTCACCACATAGTCTTTCATTTCAGTGGCATCAGTGGAATCCTGTTTACAGAAACAAAAATCAGTGGGATGTGACCGTTGGAGGAGTTTACCATCACAGAAGGCACTGACCCTAACCTTTTCTTTAAAAAAAACCACCACCACCACGCAGGAGAAACAACAGTTTAGGAGGTCTGATGAAAATATTTCAGTTTTCAGACTCAGGAAATAGGATTAGCTACAGAATTCAGGATTTCCTGCTATCTTACAGAAAGCCTGGCTACCATGATTACAAGACAGGTTGGGTGACAGGCTCTGGCGATGTGCAGCTTACTTCCAAGTGTCTGCTAAGCGAAACAGCTTATTCCATTACATGTTGGCTGGCTAGATTTCTTTCTCTCCACCCCTGCCACAACAATACACCCCCCCCCCCAAAAAGCCTAGATTTTTGTGCTCTACTCTCCACCAAGATTTTTCATTTCTGAAGCCTCCCTAAGAACCCGTTACCATTTTCTCTTAGCTTAGTCTCTCCTGCAAGTGACTGTTCAGATTTTGCACATCTATCACTTTGGAACTTGCCAGGGTTTGCTTCAACTGGGCACACTCAGAATTCTCATATGCTCATTTCAGTAGTCACAGCTCTAGCACCAAGAAATAGGAGACAAATAAATGAAAGAAAACCAACTTGTTTGTACTTGACAGAAGTACTCACTTTAATGTCTAAAACATGCATTTTAGGCTCATATTTTGAGTGAAATTTTTCAGGTTGCATCACTACCAGTTTTCCTGGGTTCACTTTCAAAAAGCTTGAAATTTCATTGCTGAAGGTATGATGGAACTTGAATTCTTCTCTTAGGTTATTAGCTGAAAAAATATACATAAAAGGTTTGGAGGAATACCAAAGAGAAGAAAGGAAATTGCTGGGTCAGAAATACAAAAGTATTGACACCTGGAGTGAGGGTTTGAAACAGACCAGCTGGGTCTAGGGTACTGCTGAGTTCCCAGATCTCCTCTTGGAAGGATTTATTGCCCAGATAACTCTGGTCTTAAGTTCTGTTGCTTAATATATGTAATGATATGGTTTCTTACAGAGACTGAGTGGATACACATCCGGTTGCTGTTGTTTTTTCCCTTTTGTATTTGTTTTATGCATTTTATATTGAGCTTGAAAACTCAAATAAATGCAGAACGATTGAATATTTTGCATAGCATTACTCTCCTTTAATTGTGGAACTATTTATGTGACAAAGCTTCAAACAGTACACACAAATGCAATAATGAACCACTACCAACCTCCACATGGATCTGGAAGCTCACAAAAGGGCACGAAGGCAATGCTCATCTCTAGTTTGTCCCCAGCAATGAGAATTAAGAGGCACTCTCTCTCTTGATCAGGTGCTTCCATGTAGCTATGAAGACTGTTGTCAGACCTCTTCCATGAACGTGTCTAATCCTTTTTTTAAAAAAGGCCTGTTCGCTAGTGGCCTCACCCCCATTCTTGTGCTTTTGCATTCTGTAAATTAATTACTCATTGGCATGGTTTGGACAACAGTATTTCCCATCATGAGACCTAGTTGGGGAAAATATGAGGCTCATGGGCTCCCTTGCTCTTCCAAGGGAAGGTGAACTGCAACTAATTCAAAACTGGATGTGGGAGTTTTCAAATCTCCTTCTGTCTTGCATGAAGGAAGGAATCTTGCTAGGTTTGTTCTTGTAACATTACATCTGAACCAAACCAATGTGTAGAGTAGAACCTAATATTTTCTGTCCTGAAGCTACTACAAATCTATTTCAGTGGATGACCAAGAAAGTTACACTTGCAAATTTCTCCATATTATTCATAATTTTAAGAACCTTTCATGTATTCCCCGTAGTCATCCCCCCCTCAAAGAGTCTGAATAGCATTTGTCTCTCTTCATAGGGAAAGAGTGCTAACCACCTAAACAATTTAGTAGTTCTCTCCAGTACTCTGTTGGAGAATGCCCTTTCTGAGCTGGGATGACTAGAACAGGACCGAAGTCTTCAAGTTCAAGTCCCAGATAATAAAACCATTCTTTCCTGCTTTAGCTCTTTTCTGTCGCTCTGCACATGCTTGATTACATCAAGAGACACAGATGCTGCTTCCACTTGCATAAATTTCATTTTCATGGGCTCATGTGTTTTATACCTATATTTCATGTTCTCTATGAATTCCAATATATTGTTTTTGCCTCCATTCTTGAGGCAGTGACCCCAGAAAACATCAAAAGGGAAAAGCCAGAAAATGGATGTGGGCAACATTTTGAGAACTGACAAGCCACTGAAGCTGCAAGAAAATAGACTAATATTTCTAAGATGCAAGTTTGTCTCCTAGTCTGCAAAGCACTTTCCAAGTGTAGGAATTGAGCAAATGTTGACATACTATGGACAAGAGATAAAGGGCTTACCAGCATCTTGATACAGTTGGTAGGCTGGGTCCTGGTCTCCTTTGAAAACCCCAATAATAATGACATCGTCTCCCTCTTTCACAAATTCTTGAACCTGTTTGACAGCCTGTATCTGTTTGGATGGAGGGCCAGCCTGTTCTATCATGTAATCAACAATGCCTGGTGAACAAAAAGAAAAACACAAACTTGTGTTATTGCTTGACAAAAAGCATTTTATTTCTTAAAGTGAAAACTGGTTATGTTTTGCAAGTGCTCTCTTCTCTGAAAGAGGCACTAGGAGGTGGCCACAAAACTGCAAATTAACAACATGTTCCAAAGTCTTATTTTCCTCAGGGCTTTTTTTTAAATTAAAAAACCACCTGTTGATAGTTTTATTATTATTCTATTATGTTGCTGCTAACTATTGCCTTATTAGTGTTAAAGTACAGTAGCAAATAAATCAGATGAACCATGTTGCAAGTTTTCAAACTGAAAGCAGTAATACATATTAAAAATAAATAAAGTTTATTTATGACCAAACACAACAAGCAGTGCCAAGATTCAAAAGAACTTTAAAAGTGCTGTCATCATGCAGTACGGAGTTTATCCTGGTTCAAAATGATAGGCCTTGTGCTACAGTTACTGCTTGTCTGATTATGGTTCCCTGGTGCTTTGCTAATGTCAGTGAGAAAATAGTGACGCTCAAAAATCCTAGCAATCTTCAGAATACAGTGAGGTTCTGTGTCACATCTTCAAGAGCTCCTCAGTTGGTGTGGAATGAGCTCTCAGGCTGGAAGCTTAAACCCACAGAAGAAACAAGATTCCACTTTCTCCCTCCATTGATAAGCTTACGTATGCCTTAGCCATGAAAAGTGTTGGGGCACGTCCCACGGAGTGTGTCAAAGCAACAGAGAAACACCAAGTTCTAGGAAGAGTCAGTTGCTTTACTGACAGCATAATGCATTTTCAGTTACATACTGTACAGTTATAGATCCATATTACCCAGCCAAGGGCAGGGGCCAAGAGCAAACTTGCCTTAAACACAACAGTATTTATACTATATGTTGTGCTGAGTCATTCCCACTTGCTTGACTAGCTGCAGGTGCAAGACAACACACACCCAAATTAAACAAAACACTGAAATTAACCATTTTGTCCTTTTTCTCTGCATGCATAAACCCTTATATTAACAAAAACTTTCTATAACATTTCAAAATAAGGTGCAGGCAAATACCAATCACAGACCAATTGTACAAACAGCATTAACAGAAACAAGTAATGCTGCACCACAATAAATGCAGCTCCAATGCCGAAGTCCAGGGCAGTTTCAACATCATCTTACATACATATAGAATGTAATTCTTAGCTCAGTGTCTATGAAACAAACAGGACCAAACTCACATATTTACTGTGAAGAAAAAGAAGGTGCTTTACCCATACCATATTTTTCTCTTGGACCATTGTAGTCAAAAGGTTTGCCTTTGCGGAAGATCTTGAGTAATGGATATCCAGAAATGTCAAATCTCTTAGCAAGATTGGTTTCAGCAGTAGCATCAACTTTAGCAAGGGGAATTGGAGGTGTTCGCTTGCTCAACTCCTTAGCTGCTTTCTCATACTCTGGAGCCAGCCGCTTGCAGTGTCCACACCTCAATAGGGAACAAGAATGGGTAACTTGGTAGCCAAAAGCTCTCAAAGATGGAGAGAAATCTATTTTCACTGCTTGAATAGATAGTTCTGTTCCCCTCCCCGTAGTGCTTAAAATTCCTGTCTTTTCTGAAGTGCCAATTCTTACATCTGTATCCATTTTGTAGGCAAGTGCCCCAGAGATGCAGCTGGCTTGAAAATATTGTCAATGTTTTGAGCTGGATCCCCAAGCTCCTATGCAAATTGCAGATAACAGGCATACACACAAAGGACCTTGGTTATCCAGTGGCTGCTTAATAACTTACATATGCAATGAAAATTACACATTTGCATAGAGGTTCAACAGACTGAATACTTGGTCAATACAGTGGTACCTTGGTTTAAGAACGGTCCTGTTTAAGAACGATTCGGTTTATGAACTCCACAAAACTAGAAACAGTGTCCCGGTTTGTAAACTTTACCTTGGTCTAAGAACAGAATCCAAACGGTGCAAGGGCCCCAGTGGCGGGAGGCCTCATTAGGGAAAACGCGCCTCAGTTTAAGAACGAATTCGTTTTAAGAACAGACTTCTGGAATGGGTTAAGGTCGTAAATCGAGGTACCACTGTATTCAAATGCAGCAAACAGGAAGGCAGAAATAGAAAATGATATTTGCCAATCCTCATCTCAAGACATTACAAGTTTTCATTTCATTTGAATGCAATGCCGCAAAACTAATAAGACTCCAGGTCTACTCCAAGTATTGCCTAGAAGCAACCTACATCAAAAACTGAATACACTATATAGCTATCATTTCTGTTACCCAGATTTTTAAACAATTCAAACGCTTGAAAAGATAAACCATGATGTAATGTTTTTGCACATACCAGATAAAAATGTGCACTGGAGATTACAGAGATACAGCCAGTCCCCTCCCACTAGCTCCAAATTTTTCCAAAGCTCTAAATGCAGCAGGAATATTGACTCCATAAAGCCAAACTGAACATGCCCTATACTTTTGTACCTGGGGCAGGGCATACAAACTCTGCTTGCGGTTCCTATATCAAATGAAGGAATAGATAAACACTATGAAAGATAAAAGGCAAAAATCTCTCTTTTCCTTTACCATGGAGCATAGAATTCAACCAGGATTATGTCAGCCTCGTTCACGACTAAATCAAAGTTTTCGCTGGTCAACACTAATGTGACTTCAGGTGGTGGGACCCAATCAGGCTGCGAAACTTCTTTCACTTTAGCCACAATTTCTACAAAAAGAATATGAAGAGAAAAATGAGCAATGACAGGTGGAAGGGGCAGCTTGTCTACTGCAAAGGCCTTGCATGTGCAGAAGGAACCAGGTCACCTTTGCCTTGACAATGTTCTCGAAGAAGTGTATCTGAAGAAGTGTGCATGCACACAAAAGCTCATTCCAATGACAAACTTAGTTGGTCTCCAAGGTGCTACTGGAAGGAATTTTTTTATAATGTTCTCGAATGACAACTATCCCTTTATGCGGAAAGAACCTTGGCAGAATACTGCCTGCCAACTAATTCTATTCCCTGCCTATTCCTCTTACATATGCTCAACTTGAATTCTATGTCATATTACAGCATGTCAGCACACAGAATTTTTTTTAAAAAAAATCCAATATACTAAATGTTAATCACACAGAAACCTTATCTGTTTGTACGCAGCACTATCAGTCTTCCAGGCACCCATTTGGAATGATGGAGAACTGGCAGGTTGGGTCTTAGGCTTTTCTGGCTGAGCTATCCAAAAAGCTCAAGACCCTTAATCTCAGGGTTGTGGCTTTGAGCCCCACATTTGGCAAAAGATTCCTGCATTGCAGGGGGTTGGATTAGATTACCCCCGTGGTCCCTTCCAGCTCTATGTTTCTACTTCACATCCCACAGGAGTTAAAATGCACAAAAACAAGCCCTTCTTAACTGACTTTGCTCTGAAATTCTATGTTGCAGTTCTACAATTGCACAGAAAAAGGAAATTGCTACCACAGTATTGCTGATTACAAAAATCACCTACAGATTTGCTGCTAGCTCACCTAGCTTGGAGCTGGGGGCAGGAGGCATGGTTCCTAGAAAATCCTTCAGTCAACACAGCTTATTTTTCTGGTGATACTGCAATGTGTTTAAGCCATTTTAAAAGCTTTTAATGCAAAATACTCTGCATTAGGATTATTTTCATATTACAGTGCTGTGATAAGCATCCTATGTATCCCTTTTCCGGAGCTCCTGCCCCAAGTGGAAATGAAGAGGCCCCTGGTGTGGGGACAGCTAGCACAACTCCCTGTGGAGGGAATGACACAATTTCTTTGCATGATATCCAGAAACATGGATATCAATTGTACACGAGTATCATGGGAAGTCAATTGTACATCCTCTATCAATGCAAGCTTGCAACATGCCCTTAGAACCACAGATAGGACCCTCAGACCTCCCTGGCTCTACTTCACAACTTGGACGGTGTCCCTGACCTCTGAAAATGCCTCTGCCTTGCCTGGATGGAGGACAGAGGGGTGTCCAGGTGTGGGTCCAGAAGCCAATTTACTGCACAAAGGCAAAAGGTACATACAGGCCCTGTTCTGCTCTTTTGCCCCGGCCCTTCTGCTACCATGGCCATGTGGCCCCCAGGGGAAAAAAGGATCCTCACCCACCTTCCTGTATTTTAGAAGACACCACTCAGATTTTGAGTGAACAAAAGGGTGTATTAAACAGAAGAACCAAAGAAAAGCCTGCAGGATCAGAAGTGTGCTGCTGCTGCTCACCTGCTTCTGTTCTGGATCCCTCATAATCCACAGGCTGCCCCTTCTTCAGAATTTTGATGGTTGGGTAGCCACTGACGTCAAAACGCCCGGACACCGTGGAGGCTGCTGTAGCATCTATTTTGGCAACTGGGATGGGAGGGTCATTTTCTTTCAATACTTGGGCTATTTTTTCATATTCTGGTGCAAACTGCTTGCAATGCCCACACCTGAAGAAAAATGAATTAATTCTGCAAGAGTTTAACTTCCGCACTCAATTTCTACAGCACAACTTTTGAGAAACTATAGGGCTGGTTTTACAACACAGCAGTCGGGTACGTCACATGTCTGTATAGCTTGAACAGGTTGGGTCATATTCTGGAAAGAAACAAAGTCACTGCCCAGAAGGGCAAAGCCCACCAGGAAATAAATTCCAGGGTCACTCAAACACTGGGGCTTTGCTGGCTGCAGGCATTACTGAAGCAGTGTCCACCCAAGTGCTTCTGGTCTGCTCACACTGCTCCATTCCTCTCTACAGCCATGTATGGAGCCGCACAGTCATGTTAAGAAAGGAGTTTGACTGGCAGATTTTAGGTGTTCTTCAAAATGACTATGAACTACACTGTGCAAGAGCAGAGCTGTATGCCATCCCTGTGGGGCTGCAGGAATCAGCACAGCGTAATCATGGGAACTCTCCAGTACTTTTTAAAAAAGCAGTACCAAGTAAGTCAAGCCTGAGCACAGAAGATTTAGAATTGACCCACACATTCAGAAAAGTCAGAATTGGGTGCAGAATTCCCAAGACTGTGCCACTTCCGGCAACAGATGTGAAAGCTCCTTGCTTGTGAGATGCTCATGTGAGGGCTCAGTGGAAGGGAGCAGCTGCCAGGATGATAGCACAGTGGTCTTAAAGGATCTACATTGGCTCCCAGGATGTTTCCGCGTACAATTCACTGCTGGTGCTGTCCTTTAAAGCCCCAAATGGCCTCGGCTCAATATACCTGAAGGAGTGTCTCCACCCCCATCATCCAGCCCAGACAGTGAGGTCCTCCTCCAAGGGTCTTCTGCTGGTTCCCTCACTGGAAGAAGTGAGGTTACAGGAAACCAGGCAGAGGGCATTCTCGGTAGTTGAGACTCCACTGTGGAACACCCTCCCATCAGATGTCAAGGAAATAAACAATCATATGACTTTTGGAAGACATCTGAGGGCAGCCATGTTCAATGAAGTTTTTAATGCTTGATGTGTTATTGTTTTAATTTGTTGGGAGCTGCCCAGAGTGGCTGGCGGAACCCAGTCAGATGGGCGGCATATAAATTATTATTGTTATCATTATCATTATCATCGCAAACATCACACAGACACTTTTTGCAATTGGATGTAAGTGCACCATGAGATTATGCACTCCCACTCCAGCATGCACATTTCAACAGCACCAACCATGTTTTTTTCTTCTGAACATTTTAATTCCTTCCCATCTCCCATCAACAATTGTGGTTAAGTACAGAAAAGGGCATTTAATATATAGCGCACCGATTTAAAATAAACACAAAGAGCACCAAGTAGCTTTTGTCTTGTTTTATGGGAACTCACAGCGGGAAGAAGAAACATCCTACTGCAAGTGCAGCATAGCAGACATGAAATATAAATTAACTTCAAGGAGGAGGATGGAAACACTGGGACAATCAGACTTACCATGGGGCATAGAACTCCAAAAGCACAGTGTCCTTGCCTTCAACAAAAGTATCAAAGTTTGCATCATTCAATACGACAACACCATTTTCCTCTTTTATTTCTGAACTATCATCTTCATCATAATCATCAATGTCCTCGTCATCATCATCAACACTGGTTTCCCCTGGGGCAATAAAGTCTAATTAAGGGGAGGGAAAAATATATTGTTGTCATTTTTCATAATGTAAAAAACCCCGTAACATTAAAATCAGCTATAAGAACAATAATAAAGCAAGAACCTAAAATGCTCATACATAAAAATATATTAAATGACAGATCTAAACCACCCCCAAAAAGACGAGTACAGCAAGAGGCCACAAACGTACCCAAGTACCCTCTAAATTCATGACCCAGAATCTGGTGTCTAAAAACAGAGGTGGTGTCAGTTGCCCCTCCCTGGGCAAATGGGGAGCCACCACTGAGAAGGCCTTCAAATATATATATAAACAGGGTTGGGGTTGGTTCACATGGGAAGAGGCAGCCCTCGAGATATTGGGGTGCTGAGCTGTGTAGGTAAAAAAGCTAAAGGACCCCTGGATGGCCAAGCCCAGTCAAAGGCGACTATGGGGTGCGGCACTCATCTGCTTTCAGGCCGAGGGAGCTGGCGATTGTCCACAGACAACTTTCTGGGTCAGTAGGACTAAACCGCTTCTGGTGCAATGGAACACCGTGACGGAAACCAGACCGCACACAAATGCCGTTTACCTTCCTGCCACAGCGGTACCTATTTATCTACAGTACTTGCACTGGCATGCTTCTGAACTGTTAGGTAGGCAGGAGCTGGGACAGAGCAACAGGAGCTCACTCCATTGTGCAGATTTGAACCACCAACCTTCTGATTTGCAAGCCCAAGAGGCTTAGTGGTTTATACCACAGCACCACCTGCATCCTTGAGCTGCGTAAGGCTTTATAAGTCCAAAGCACCACCTTGAACTGAGCCCCAAACCTAGTTTGTAGCCAATGCAGTCATGCCAAGATTTATACTCCGACCATCTTGCTCCAGCCAGCAATCAATTAAGCAATCCTGGCCACTGAATTCTGCATCAGTCACAGTTCCCAAGCTGTTCAAAAGGCAGCCTGATGCATAGCACATTGCACTTGGTTTGTCACATTAATTCTATCAATGCATGTCCTTTTTTTGAAGCACTACCCCCAGCAGCATGGCAGCAAATGAAGCACCTTTTTTGCTGCCACACGAATTAGGTGTTTGGCGGGGTAGAGCGGGAGCAAAATAAATAAACCAACCAGAATAGACAATTCAGCTGCCCTGCCTATTGGTTCTTGGGCCTTCGTGACCCAGTGTCTTTTACCCAGATTCAGGAGAGTCCCCTCTCTCTTCCATTTATTGTGCTTCTATTACAGGCCCTCCCTAATCCCACCAACCTCCCAAAGAATAGTGGGTTTCATTTGGCTTGGCAGGCTAGCTTTAGAAAAAAACAAAAGTAACAATTGTTAATGAACAGGCCTTACTGTGGAGTACAGTATGCTGTTAGTGTGGTGTGTTGGGAACCAAACAACAAACATCAATGTGGAAAAGATAAGTCATTCTCTGAACAAGAAACATGCTGCTATAATATTTGGTCACAGAAAAATAGGCATAAGATTCACTACTATTATCTTGCCACCTGTACAGCTTCTCCAACATCAACATACCTAAATTCAAGCTTGCTATCCAGCTTGTGTTAGAATGGAAAGGTTTCAGTGACTAATAAACTGAGAGAAAAGAAGCAGATAAGCTATGAAGGACATTTATTTTCTAGCTTTCACAGCCCTGACCTACAATCATTTATAGAAGATTCTTAAAACACGACCCATGTTGAAAGGTACTTGGATAATAATAATAATTTATTATTTATACCCCGCCCATCTAGCTGGGTTTCCCCAGCCACTCTGGGCGGCTTTCCACAAAAGATTAAAACTACATTAAAACATCAGTCATTAAAAACTGTTAAGTACCTTTTCCAAAATTAGAACACTTAATTCTAAAGGTCCCTAAAACACTGACCTTGGAATAACTCATAAGTTTCTTCCAACAAGATGAAATGAAAAAGAATGCTGGGATAACAGCAAATTGTGTGAGGGAGAAATGATTGTTTCATGCCCAGTATATAAATGAAGAGTTTTTATCCCAATATACACATGCAAGCTGAACTGATAATAGGGTTTAGGCAGATTTAATTACATGTGTTTAAATCAGTATGGTTAAAATTGCAAACATAGTGTCTCCAGAGAACTCATTTGTATAACAATGCAAACAACTGTGACACAATCCAGTATGAACATCTCCTGTGAAAACACAGTGCCTTGGAGCAGGACACAACACAACCCTGATTCCATTTTCTGCGGAAGAGGACGCAAGTAAAAAAAAACAGACAAAGTTGTGCACACAGGAAGCTGCCTCACAATGTCAGACCATAGTTTTTGCTTTGTCTTCAGTACTGAATAGCAGCTGCAGCTTTTCAGGGTTTCTGGAAGGCGTCTTCCCAGTCCTACCAGGAGATGCCATGGAGTGAACCTGGGACCATTTGCAACTGTGTTACAGACCTCCCTCCCTGAAGGTCACTCAAGTCAGAAACAGATCTGGCATTTACTGCCTTTTAGTGCTCCTTAAGCCTAGATTTACATTCATAAGGAGGCCAGAATCATCTTTCCAGATCAGACAAAGGGGTTCAGCACTCTTTTCTGTATCTTCCTGAGGAGCATCCAGATTAGTTGCTGCAGGAAGAACCACCATCCCAGACAAGTATTTGTGGCACCTTAAAAGACTAACCAGTTTACCACGGCATGAGCTTCCCTAGACGGCAGACCCCAGATATTCCCAGCAGTGGAAGCTGCAGCTCTGGCCCAAGGCAGAGAAAGAGGCAACCACTGAACGGAACAAACCAGTAAATAGACATTTGGGCCGTTCTTCATTTTGGAAGGAACGGAAGGCGTCCAGCCTCGAAGCCAATGTCAGCCCCGGGAACTCGCATTCTGAAAGTCGCTGCTTGTTTCCGCTAGTCCCGGCTCCCGTCGGGCGAGAGGGGACCTGGCGGGAAGGAGGCCCGAGGCGCCCGGGAGAGGGCTCTGAAGGCGCCGCGGGGCCCAGAAGCCCTTCCTTCCTTCCTTCCTCGCTCGCTCGCTCGCTAGCTCCGGTTCAGCCCGCCCTTCCCTTCCTTCCCCGCGCTCACCGTCTGCTGGGCCCCCGTGCTCCGCCTGGGCGCTGGCGGGCGGGGCGAGGCGGGCCACGGCCAGCAGCAGAGCCAGCACGAGCAGCTTCGCCGCGCTCATCTCCCTCTCTTCCCGGACTCGGCAGCAGCAGCAGCGGCAGCGGCAGCAGCAGCAGCGCCCCCTCCCGCCTCCCTTATAGCCGCGAGGCGCGCTCGCCCTCACGCGCAGCCGCCGCTCCGCCGAGAGGGGGCGGGGCAGGTGCGCGCGCAGCGGACGAGGCCTTCCCCTTGGAGAGACGCGCCCACACGCACAAGCCCTGCGAGCATGCCCTGAGGTGCCTCTCTCGGATTGGACAAGCCTGGAAGACCACCAATCGCGGCCTGCCACTCGTGTGGAAGCGGCGGCAAATCCTGAAGGGCGGGGCGTGGAAACGAGGAGCCACTTCTCGCGTCGGGATTGGCTCGAGGGTGGCGACGTCACGAGGGAGGCTCTCGAGCTGGGACGGGTCGCGAGGAAGGCGGGAGCCGCTGGGGCGCCTCCACGTCAGCCAGGCAGGCAGGCAGGCAGGCAGGCAGGCAGGCAGGGATCGGCGGGCGGCTGGGCCGCTGCGAGAGCTTCGTCGAGGGGCGTGAACGACGGAGGGTCCCCCTCGAGGCCAGCCTCCCTCTCGGCCTCGCAGGGACGAAGGTCCCACATCGCCCGGGAAGGAGGATTGCTGCTGGAGAGGGAGGCTCCCTCGGCGGCTCCTGGATCCGGCCCGGGGGCTCCACAGAGGCTCCCTCGAGGCCCACCAGGGAAACACCGCAAGCGCGACGACGTTGGCGCAGCCGCCGCTCCCCCAGCTCGCGAATCCCCTCCGCGGGCCTCTTGCCTCGCAAAAAGGAAGCAGAGCACAGTTAGGAGCCCTTTATCTCCAATAAAGACAATTAGTCAGGTGGGTGTGAGGAACTGGGGAGCTTCCAAGGCCTGCTGCTCATTTATGGCTTTCACATTGGTTTGAAAGGTAAACTCGGTATTCTTAAATATGTTAACTGGTAAAATAGTAAAGGAACACAGCAATGGTAAATGAGACCCACAAGGAAGGGGTCATCTCCTGGGTCCCCCCTCCACCGAAGCATCTTGGGTAGCTTTTTCCTTTGTGTGTTTTTCTGACCAGATAGGCAGAGGTCAAGGTCTCTAGCTTCATTTCAGCACAAGGAGATGATCTTCCTCTCAGAGCCTGCCAGCTTGTCAGAGGAGGAGGAGTTTTGCAAAATGCAATTTGACACTTGAGGGAACTTTCAGTGAGGATCTTTTGCACCTCTTTGTGTAGCATTGTGGTGGTTGTGACTTGCCTCTGCTCTCTTGCATATCCTTTCATGCTGAGACAGGTACACAACCATTGTTAAAGGGTTAATATTTTTCTGAAGGATAAATGGAGAATGCATATACTTCCCTGAGCAGACACAGGGAGCTGGGGGATGTAGCTCAGTGGTAGAGCGCGCGCTTCGCATGTGTGAGGTCCCGGGTTCAATCCCCGGCATCTCCAGTGTTTTTTATTCTCTTGTGCACATTTTCCAATTTCAATCCCCTTCGTCTGCCCGTACATATAAAACATGTATACTTTTGTCTATTGGGTTTATTTGTTTCTAAGACTGATTGAAATACATTACTTAGTCTTAGAACACTGAAAATACAGGCTAATACGTGAGTTTTCTTCCTCATTTTAAGTAACACAGAGTTCTTGCAGATTTTCTAGATTGTAAGAAAACACTTGTTACAGTATACAGTATTATGAATTTGTAATGTAAAAAAAAAAAAAGTTGCATTGGCAATCAAACCCGGACCTCCTGCGTGGCAGTTGAGAATTCTACCACTGAACCAGCAATGCACATGCTTGAATCTATTCCTCAGATGCTCCTTCTGGGAAAAGTTTTTCTGCCTTTATACTAACCTAACTCACTGACTAGAATTCTAGTTACAGGTAGGTAGCCGTGTTGGTCTGGTGTAGTCGAAACAAAATAATAATAATAATAATAACTTTAAGGTGCTACTGGAAGAAAAAAATTTTTTATAATTTTTTTATTTTGTTTCACTGACTAGAAGCTATTTCATGAGTTCCATGAAGTGTTATATTCAATTGGCAGGTGTCTGTATACATGTTTGTGGAGGGGGGAATGTAAACAATGAGGTCAAATGAAATAATAATAGTAACAATAACAATAATAATAATATTTATTTATACCATACCCAGCTGGCTGGGTTTCACCAGCCACTCTGGGCAGCCTACAGCATATATAAAACATAATAAAACATCAAATATAAAAAACTTCCTGATACAGAGTTAGAAATGAAATGGGGGAATACAGTTGGGCAAATTTGTTAAAATTTAGATGATTGCAAAATAAACACAGTAATTTGCAACAGTAGCATTTGATTACTCAAATTCTAGATGAGATTCTGTGGCTTCATGCTGGTGTCACCCCTTTTTGAAAAAAAAGGTTTCTTTGTTAAAGACTGGCCCCTTACAAGTCCACAGGAGAGTGTCTTTTCTGGTTTAGTGTCATAGAGGACGTTGAGCACAATGAATTAGAAGTCTTCAGGCAGATCTCTAATTTAGCAAAAGAATGGAAACCATCAGTACAACCTTTCCCATCCTCTCTGCAGATTTTATATCCAGGAAAATGCCTTCTCCCGTTTACTGCCAGCATTAGCACCCCTCTCCTTTCCCAAATGGTGGCAACTGCTGTCAAGAGCAGGCTGGCTTGGTCTCACAGTGGCTCAGAGCTCCAGGCTAGGTTTATTGGCATGATGTGGGAATGACCCCCCCCCAATCCTCTTTTCTCCTTTTGTTTCTTATAAGGTCCTGAAACACCTCTTGGACCCATCAGGGGGTGCTGCAGAAGCTGTGTGGCCTCTCCCTACTTTACTCTGGTTGAATGAAAAGGAATATTCCATTAAAGTGGGTATTAAAAAGAAAGTGGCTGTAGTGTAGGGAAAAGGATGATGAGATTAGCAGTGGCAGCTGAAACGGTCCCTGCCTTGTGCATTCACATGGGTAGATGAACCTGTGTTTTAGAACTCGGGATGAGCTCCTGGATGATGATAGCATAGGGTCACCTCTTCAACAGGTAGGAGACCCTATTGGTGGCAATGCTTGACAAACTGCAGACCTCTACAAGACCTAGCCATCAGACTGGCTATGGCTGAGGGTCAAACACCATGACCCTGGAGCAGGGCCATCTTAAGCATATCTGGCACCGTGGCGTGAAGATCCCTCCGCCGCCGCCGCCCCCCCCGTTTCCCAGCGCGGCTGTCCGCGGGTGCAGCAGCGCGGTGCCCCCTGGTGGCCCGGCGCCCTGGCGCATTGTGCCACCCAGCCTTGCCTTAGGGCCGGCCCTGCCCTGGAGGGCTAGGGCATAAAGTAACCCTCAGGACAGCTCTTACTCCTAGGAAGAAGGGTGATAAGATAGAGCACTCCTGCTGGATATGTGGTTGGGGCCAGCAGACAGGAACTCCACAATATGCAGGGACCATCCAGCATCACAGGTACGGGAGTCTTAACTGGTCAAATGGGTCCATGATTATGTCCATGCTTTGTCAGAAGACTCAGATATACAACAACATACCAAGGTGATTCTTGGCACAGGTACTTTCCTCCAGAGGGGACTGTCTGTGAGAGCCAATGAGCTCTTAAAACAATTGGTCGTTAGATTCAGGTTCATTATGGGCGGCTGCACCCCCTTACTCCACTCACCAACACCTTGCTATTCCCCCCTCGTTAACCCCCTAGGGCTTCCCCATAGTAGTAATAATAATAATAGATTATTTATACCCTGTCCATCTGGCTGGGTTTCCCCAGCCACTCTGGGCAGCTTCCAACACAATATTAAAATACAACAATCCTTCAGATATTAAAAGCTTCCCTAAACTGGGCTGCCTTCAGATATCTTCTAAAAGTCTGGTAGTTTTTTCTTTTGACATCTGGTGGGAGGGTGTTCCACAGGGCCAGCGCCACTACCGAGAAGGCCCTCTGCCTGGTTCCCTGTAACTTCGCTTCTTGCAGTGAGGAAACTGCCAGAAGGCCCTCGGCGCTGGACCTCAGTGTCCGGGCAGAACAATGGGGGTGGAGACGCTCCTTTAGGTATACTGGACCAAGGCTGTTTAGGGCTTTAAAAGACAGCACCAACGCTTTGAATTGTGCTTGGAAACGTACTGGGAGCCAATGTAGGTCTTTCAAGACTCCCAGTCACCAGCCTAGCTGCCACATTCTGGATTAGTTGTAGTTTCCAGGTCACCTTCAAAGGTAGCCCCACATACAGCACGTTGCAGTAGACCAAGCGGGAGATAACTAGAGCATGCACCACTCTGGCGAGGCAGTCTGCAAGCAGGTAGGGTCTCAGCCTGCGTACTAGATGGTAGACAGCTGCCCTGGACACACAATTGACCTGTGCCTCCATGGACAGCTGCGAGTCCAAAATGACTCCCAGGCTGCACATCTGGTCCTTCAGAGGAGTCCTCCACACCTGCCTGCCTCCTGTCCCCCCAAAACAGTACTTCTGTCTTGTCAGAATTCAACCTCAATCTGTTAGCTGCCACCCATCCTCCAACCACCTTGACCAGAGGTCCCCAAACTAGGGCCCTAAATCTGGCCCGTGAACAGTCCAGGAATCAGCATGTTTTTACATGAATAGAATGTGTCCTTTTATTTAAAATTCATCTCTGGGTTATTTGTGGGGCATAGGAATTCGTTCATATATTTTTTTCAAAATATAGTCCGGCCCCCCACAAGGTCTGAGGGACAGTGAAAAAGTTTGCTGACCTCTGACCTTGACACTCAACCATTACACTTTACAACTACGAAGCTCACGTTCATCTTCCAACCCCACTTCTGAAAATGTTCCTCTCTTTTGTTCGACATACCTGCTTTACACCATTTTTAACATTCACCCCCATGTCCATGCCACCTCCTCCCCTTCCTTTTGTGCACCCCGATGTCAGGGCCTGGCCGGATGAGGAAGAGTGGTGTGCGTCACCCATCCAAGAACCCCCCCCCCCCCGGATGAAACAGAAGAAGAAGACTTAGATCCAGGGCAGTGGTGGTGGGACACAGGAGACCAGTCAGAGGTGGGGACAAGCTGGGAGGTGGTAGAAACAGGAGGCTAGAGAGAACACGGGGTCAGAACAAGAAAACCGTTCAAGGATAGGGCTGGGCGCTGAGGGTCTCAGTTTGAGCGCAGACGCTGAAAGAGACAACGGAGGAGCCACACAATGCTGCAGTTTCACGGCAGCTGTCTGCTATAGTGAGTGGTGAGCTTCCTCCACTGACACCAAGGTCATGAAAAGCCTTGTGTGTAGCTGAGCAATGGGCCGGACAGGCCCAGAGGGGTTCCTCCTCCTTGTAGTTTATCACTGCTTAGGAGGAGTCCAGAGGAAAACGACTAGAAAGGGAAGGAGGGGCCAGACAACAGCCTCTGCAATGTATTCATAGAATCATAGAGTTGGAAGAGACCACAAGGGCCATCCAGTCCAACCCCCTGCCAAGCAGGAAACACCATCAAAGCATTCTTGACATATGGCTGTCAAGCCTCTGCTTAAAGACCTCCAAAGAAGGAAGGAGACTCCACCACACTCCTTGGCAGCAAATTCCACTGTCGATCAGCTCTTACTGTCAGGAAGTTCTTCCTAATGTTTAGGTGGAATCTTCTTTCTTGAAGTTTGAATCCATTGCTCCGTGTCCGCTTCTCTGGAGCAGCAGAAAACAATCTTTCACCCTCCTCTATATGACATCCTTTTATATATTTGAACATGGCTATCATATCACCCCTTAACCTTCTCTTCTCCAGGCTAAACATACCCAGCTCCCTAAGCCGTTCCTCATAAGGCATTGTTTCCAGGCCTTTGACCATTTTGGTTGCCCTCTTCTGGACACGTTCCAGCTTGTCAGTATCTTTCTTGAACTGTGGTGCCCAGAACTGGACACAGTATTCCAGGTGAGGTCTGACCAGAGCAGAATACAGTGGTACTATTACTTTTCTTGATCTAGATGCTATACTCCTATTGATGCAGCCCAGAATTGCATTGGCTTTCTGAGCTGCTGCATCGGCTGTTCGGCCGTGGAATTTGCTGCCAAGGAGTGTGGTGGACTCTCTTTCTTTGGAGGTCTTTAAGCAGAGGTTTGACAGCCATATGTCAAGAATGCTTTGATGGTGTTTCCTGCTTGGCAGGGGGTTGGACTGGATGGCCCTTGTGGTCTCTTCCAACTCTATGATTCTATGATCATACTGTTGACTCATGTCAAGTTTGTGGTCAACCAAAACTCCTAGATCCTTTTCACATGTACTGCTCTCAAGCCAGGTGTCTCCCATCCTGTATTTGTGTATTCACCTAGGGCAGTTTCGCTTCGAAGAACTCTGCTGTGTTTTGACTTTTCTGAATAAAAAAGCTGATTGCACGTTGAGTTTACCTTCTGATCTGTGGATGAACCTGCCTTCCTGATAGCCCAAACACCCCCTTGCACACAAAACTACCCCATGGTAACCTGTACCTTTCTCCTCCCGCATCCTTTTCTCCTTCTAATTATAAAGCCACCATACACTTCTATTCTGTGGACCCTTTTATGCCCCTGCTTTAATCTTTACTCCTATTTTGATGCCTCTTACCCACACAGATGTATGGGGTATATGGAGAGGGGTAGCACCTCTGTTGGTGGAGACGTCATGTTCCTCCAGGGCTAGTTTGCCTACCTTCGGCCCCCATCATGCACTCAGCTCTCACCTTTGGCTCCTAGAAGCTGTCAGCATGTGACAGCAGCCACACACACACCCGGAATGGATTTGTCTGGCCAGCTAAACCAGGTGAGGGGAACCGATGGGTCTCAAACCCTTGGTGAGTTAGGGACTTCTGCATGGAAAGGCAGGCTCCAGCAGATTGAGTGGACAAGAGCAAGAGTGGGTCCAACGATCGAGAAAGCAGTTTCTGCACATGTTGAGGTATGTGAGGGGCAGATGGGGCTCGTCCACCTGGGAAGGTAGCCCATCTAGAAGGAAAACTGTTCCTAAACCTCTGCTGCCTTGTGGGATATCTTCAGAAGAAGAAAAGACTCAGAAGTAAACCCTACACGAATCCGGAGTGGAGTCCCTAAAATGGTTAGATGACGGCTTGGACGCATCTGATAACACCTGCAGCTGAGCTGGTGCCGAATGTATTGCTCTACTTTCCTTTGGACCAGGCACCCCCAAACTTCGGCCTTCCAGATGTTTTGAACTACAATTCCTATCTTCCCTGACCACTGGTCCTGTTAGCTAGGGATCATGGGAGTTGTAGGCCAAAAGCATCTGGAGGGCTGCAGTTTGGGGATGCCTGCTTTGGGCCATATCAGCAAGGCCAAGGGGTGGCGTCTTGTCTGGACAGTACAGGACAATACACGGTCCAGGTCTGCGTCACAGGGAGCTCACTTCGATGCTGCTAACACAGTGGTTTGACTTCACCCCCAGAGGTGCACTACATTGTTTCTCGAGACAAGTCAGATGCCAACAATACTTGCAGATCACCCCCATATCCATCCCTTAGCTTTTCTCCTATTCTGCATTCCCCATATGTTACTCCATCTTTAAGATGAATAGAATCTTAAGAGCAAGCCTCCCAGTTAGCTTCTTCAGTTAAGATCAGTTGGGGGGGGGGGTTGCACACATATGGGTGGTTTGCCTGCTCACAAAATATCTCTTCTAAATTACTACATTGAATCTTGCACTTCATGTTGAGCACAACACAGTGTACCAGAAGTGAAAGACATCGTGGGAAGGTATTATGGAGTATTTGCGGGCTCTGCATCATTATCTATCTCACACAAGACAGCTGAGCAATGGCAGAGAGAGATGCTTGAGTACAGCAAGAAGGGTAGTATGATGAAGGGGGGAGGGAGTGGTTGTTTACAATAGCAGAAGTTTGAATAAAGTAGTAATGGCCATACGTACATAATTTTATTGGTATTCCACCTTTTCCTAGTTCAAATCATGTTTAAGGCGGCTTACAACATGAAAAAATAAAAATTGCAAACATAACAAAAGTGGTCATAAACAAAACATCAAAAAGTACGCAATCAAATTAAACCATTTCCACATAAATCATGTAGTAACACTGAAAGGAGAAATGGCAGTTTTAAACAGCAGTAAAGGTTTGAGTAAAGCAAGGGTGGTGGAACACTGAGGAGTTTTAAAAAAAGGTTTTAACAAGAAATTAAAGAGATGGGTTCAACACAGACACTAACTCCAAAAAGCTAACACTCCTAACTTCCTTCTTGTACATTTTAAACTGTCACTTCCTCTCCTCAGTGTCACCCGTGCTTGCTCTACTTAGACTTCTGCCATTGTTTAAAATGTCCCCTTTTTATATCAGTGCTTTATGCAAATCCAGGATTGCAATGTGGCAATGCAAATCCTCCAATGCAATGATTCTTACAATTCTATTATATACAATGTTTGCAAATAAAAAGATAACAAATGTAGCAAATGTGCTTTTGTTTTCCAAATATAAAATGCCTGTAAGCAAATTTTAAGTACAGCTTACACTCTCTTCTGCCTTTTAAATGAGTTGTGACTGCATATTCATATTTCACTTTCTCATTTAGATAGTAGTAGTAGTAGTAATAATAATTTCTTGGCATCCTCCAGTGTCTTGCATTATCCGATTCTAAGCATAATAATATTAATTAGAAAAACAAACCATAGATTGCCTTCTGATGGCTCCCAAAGAGGAAGGTGTTTTGGGGATCAAAGTCCATCCCCCAAGAAATTCTGCTCTGGAAACAACACTGAGCAGCAGCAGCAGCTGGAACATATTATCCTTTATACTGTCATGCTAAATATGTAGTTCTAATGCTTTTACAGTGGTACCTAAGTTTGCGAACGCAATCCGTTCCGCGGTGGCGTCCGCTCGCCAAGGCATTCGCTCGCCAAAGGCACGCTTCTGCGTGTGTGCGAAGCGCTGATAAGCGCTTCTGCGCACGCATGAGCTGCACAGATTGCTTCTGCGCATGCGCGAGCTGCGCAGATCGCATCTGCGCATCAGACGCCACGGAACCCGGATGTAAACACTTCCGGGTCTGCGGCGTTCGTAAATGGAGGTTTTCGTAAACCGAGGTTCCACTGTATATTGTGCTACTTGTGGAAGGAGGCATCACTCCTCCCTCCCCGCAATGACCAGCTTTGCATTCTATAGCAGTGTGCATGTTACAGGCACTATAAAAAGCACTGTTTTCTATATGTTCTCTAATTAAAATGGTAGATGGGGATAAAACGGTGCCAGAACCTGAAATGTAGAAATAGATTTGGAACTTTCATACCATTTAAATCAGGCACCCCCAAACTTCAGCCCTCCAGATGTTTTGGAATACAATTCCCATCTTCCCCGACCACTGGTCCTGTTAGCTAGGGATCATGGGAGTTGTAGGCCAAAACATCTGGAGGGCCGCAGTTTCTGGATTTGAATTATGTTCAAATAAAATTCAATTTTCAATTTGATATTACTGCTCACAGTCTTCATGTTACTGGCCAACTTATAATTGGAACAATGCATAAACCAGTAGCTAAACTCTAACCAGAGTAGGCAAACTTTTTGCATCCAATGGCTAGATCCAGTCCAGTGGGGGGGGGGCAGTTGGGATCCATGTGCCAATGGTGTAGTTCAGGTGTGTGCAAGTGTGCACGCAGGTGAACATAGTCTTTTCAGCCTGCTACACAACTCTTTGGTCCCCTAAGAGGCATGTGGGTTTCATGAGGAGGAAGGCACAGGATGGAGACTTTCTGCTTGGCAGGGGGTTGGACTGGATGGCCCTTGTGGTCTCTTCCAACTCTATGATTCTATGATTCTAACATGTGTCGTCGTCGTCATCATCATCATCATCATCATCATCATCATATAAATAGACTGTATACCATCCTTCATGTGAAGATCTCAGGGTGGTTCACAGAATAAAAATACATAAAATAAATAAAAACAAGAACAAAAAAACAAAACCTATTACTTCTCAGCAAACTGCAGCGATAGAGATTTTTTTGGGGGGGGGAGTAAATTTGGCAGGTGGGAGGACAGCTTGGGCACCCACAGCCTAAACAGGAAAGCTGATGTTTAGTACATTTGACCATGTGGTCTCCTGTCATAGTCATTTATAAATCTGCTTGGTAGTTTATGCAGCATCTATGAGTAGAATAGACTAGAACAGAATAGAAACAAAACAAAACAAAACAAAATGAAACTTTATTGTCATTGTACATAGTACAACGAAACTGAATGCCATCCCATAAAATACAATCTAAAAACACAATTACAGCCACACAGACACATACATATACACCCATCACGACTCCCGGGATCATATTATTTAGATACAGCATTTAAGATGGTTATAGCTCTCGGATAGAAACTGTTTTTTAATCTATTCGTTCTTGATTTAATTGTTCTGTATCTCTTGCAATGGTGCAAAAAGACTATATCCAGGATGAGATAAATCCTGTAAAATATTTCTTTCTTTTTTAAGGCAACGGGAGTTGTATAGCTCTTCGAGAGATGGGGGAGGATGACCGATAATCTTTTGGGCTGTGGTTAAGACCTTCTGGAGCACTTTCCTATCCATGACTGTGCAGCGGGAAAACCAAGCACAGATACAGTATGTAAGAATGCTCTCTATGGAGCCTCAGTTGAAGGACACCAGCAGTCTGTCACTCAGCTTGTTGTTTTTTAAAAGTCTGTAGTTCGAATTTGTAAAGCTACCACAAGATGTACAGGTAAATTCTGAACACACCATCTCACCAGCAAGAGACATTAAGACTGCCATCCTCTGCACACTTTAGAATAAGTCCCACTGAACACCTCGGCCCCTGTGGTGCTGGATTTTCAAGGCAGGAAACGGCAATGAGCTGAAGTACATTTAAGAATTTTAACACTGTTCCTGACCAGTTGGATTTGTGGCATACAATTTTCAGGCCTGGATTGGAAGTGAAAGATTTGAGTCACTTAACCTAAAAAGCAAAATGTACAAAGGGCAATTGTTAGTGATTTTGGTATTTTCAGAACATGAAACATATAGATGCTCAATTTGGTTTTAGAGAACCTACTCGGATATGTAGCAGTTTTTAGTGTTCAGCAGAAATGCTCCATTTGCTGAACAATATCATACAGCAAATTTACTCTTACTGTTGATAGATGGATAATGACACTAGGACAATCATTATCTCCGTGGCAACAGTACTGAGTATGTCAGAGAAACATTGCACATGGAGCTGATGCTACTTTTTACAGTCCTGCCTCGGCTTCCTCAGTCAGATACTCTTTCTGCAAAGCCAAGATGCCCAGAGTACAAGAGCAACCAAGGGCAACTCCAAGGCTGCAGATTTACTGCAATGAATGGATAAGCTTGGCATGCCATGCAAATCAGTCTTGTGATACCTTCAAGACCAACAAATTGATTGTGGTGTTTTTTTGGTAGGAGCCCTTACAAATGCACTACACATGTGCTAGTCTTTAAAGAAGCACAATAGTGTTGCTTTCTCTGTGGTCAACCAACATGGGTACCTTTCTAGAATTTATTCAAAACACTTACCCTGTTTCTCATATTTTAAGACATACCCATAAAATAAGCCATAGCAGGATTTTTAAGCATTCAAGGAATATAAGCCATACCCCGAAAATAAGACATAGTGATAGGCACAGCAGCAATGCTGGCCGCGGCAGGAGGAGGAGGAAAAAAATAAGACATCCCTTGAAAATAAGCCATAGTGTTTTTTTTTTTGAGGAAAAAATAAATATAAGACATGTCTTATAATATGAGAAACACGGTAGTAAATGTTCAGTGCTGGTGGTTTTCAACAACAGCCATATGCTTCTGCACAGCCCATAGGCGAATATGAACCAGCCGTTCTCTGAATTTTGTTCCCCACTCCTAGCAATTAGCATGCCAAATAATACCACCTCTGGTCCTGGAGGCTCCATTTAGCAATTGGAATGATCAGCAATACTGATCTTCCCAGACTAGTTTCATATTCTGTCCCAGTTCTATTAAATTAAATTAAACTGAAACATTTCCATTAATATTAAAAGGTGGGAAGTACTTGCCTTTTTGAGAATTCGGCCATTCTTTACTAACTTCCAATGAGTCAGCTCATTGACAGCTTATTGCAGTTGTATAAACGTTTCAGGCAGGAATTCTAGGTCAGTGTCAAATGTAGCCATTGATATGCTCAGTGAAGAGGTTCTTTTGTTCAATCACAAAAGGAACACCTGAAATAAAAGGCAGAACCTATAAATTAGGGTTCTTTGCAGAAGACCTAAAGGTCACAACACCAGACCCCCCTAAACCAGGGGTCAGCAAACTTTTTCAGCAGGGGGCCGGTCCACTGTCCCTCAGACCTTGTGGGGGGCTGGACTATATTTTGGAAAAAATAAATTGAACGAATTCCTATGCCCCACAAATAACCCAGAGATGCATTTTAAATAAAAGGGCACATTCTACTCATGTAAAAACACGCCGATTCCCAGACCGCCTGTGAGTCCACAAGCAGTCCCACATACTGTATAGTCATTCATCTTTACCCCCAAATTTTAATTCTAATGCAGGGCCGATAGTTACATTGATATGGAGCTTATAATTCCTTCAGGCTGCCCCTTTGAAGTCTAGAATACAGATCACAGTTCAGCCAGTAAATAGGAAAGGAGCGTTCTTATTTTTACACATTTACTACCCTTTGATTCCTAACAGTTTTTGCAGACTGAGGAAGGTGAAGGGACCAAAGGTCTCAGTGGGTAGCAGGCAGCTTCTGGTGTCTCTACGAACCTTGTGGGCTGCCGTAGAGGTTAACGGGGCTGGATGACGGGCGGGAAGCGCCTTAAACAGAAGGTAAAGGTAAAGGTAAAGGTATGTCTGACCATTAGGTCCAGTCGCGGACGACTCTGGTGTTGCGGTGCTCATCTCGCTTTACTGGCCAAGGGAGCCAGCGTACAGCTTCCAGGTCATGTGGCCAGCATGACTAAGCCGCTTCTGGCAAACCAGAGCAGCACATGGAAACGCTGTTTACCGTCTCGCCGGAGCGGTACCTATTTATCTACTTACATTTTACGTGTTTTTGAACAGCTAGGTGGGCAGGAGGTGGGACCGAACAACAGGAGCTCAACCTGTTGCGGGGATTCTAACCGCCGACCTTCTGATCAGCAAACCCAAGAGGCTGAGTGGTTTAGACCATAGCGCCACCCGCGTCCCCTTAAGAAAGCACTGCGCAAATACTTGTACAAATATCGCCTACCTTCTTGCTCAGGCATCCCCAAACTTCGGCCCTCCAGATGTTTTGGCCTACAATTCCCATGATCCCTA
The DNA here is from genome assembly GCF_965207765.1 of Zootoca vivipara. Lineage (NCBI taxonomy): Eukaryota > Metazoa > Chordata > Lepidosauria > Squamata > Lacertidae > Zootoca > Zootoca vivipara. The sequence goes on from NC_142590.1 coordinate 876,621, forward strand.
GCTAATAGGACCAGTGGTCGGGGAAGATGGGAATTGTAGTCCAAAACATCTGGAGGGCCGAAGTTTGGGGATGCCTGTTCTTGCTGTTTCCTTGGACCCCCAGGCCCCATCTCGGCCGAGGTCGGGCTGCTCGGACTTCCAATGGGTGGGGCGGAGGGATTCGGACGGAGCAGGGCTAAGCGAGGCGGGCTGCTCTATCTCCACTGCCACAGGCCGCGCGCTTCGCTGTGCTCTTCTCGAGAACCGCCGAGGGGCCGGACCGCGCAGGCGGCGGGTCTGAGGCAGCTAGACGCTTAGCCTTGACGCCCACACCACTACCACACCGGAAGCGGAAGTGCCGCCGCCGCCGCTCCCTCCCTCTCGTCTTTTCAAAACTCCAACTTTCCCCGCCTCCCATGGGAAAGTGACAGAAAGACCTATCAATCACAGCACAGCGCGCTGTACTTCCGGTACTTCCTTGGCGCAGTCATAGGAGTCAAACAGCTCCCCTCCCACAGGAGAGATTTTATTCAAAGGACCCCGTGTGGTACGATTGGCCATTGGGGGACGAATAGGAAGCGGCCGGCCGGCCTTTCCGTCCCTGCGTGTACGGGGCGGGGCTAAGGAAGCGCAGACAGCCCCGCTTAAACATTATTGGTAGCCCGAGCGTGAGTGACAGAAGCAGTATCGAGGCCTGCGTCCCTTTGGCGAGGCCTCGAGGTCGCCTGAGGGAGCCTCCGGCGAGCCCGCAGCCATGAGCGGGTCCTTCTGCCGGCTGCCCGCAGCCCTGCGGCGGTGGCGCGACGTGCGGCCCACGACACTCTTGGCTCGGCCGCTGAGCCAGGCCGGCCCCGGAGGCGGCGGAGCGGAGGGCGGTGAGGGCGTCGCTGCGGCCGCCGGGTCGAAGGAGGCGGTGGGGCGCCTGGTGCGCGCTCACCCGGTGGTGGTGTTTATGAAGGGCAGCCCCGCGCAGCCCCAGTGCGGCTTCAGCAACGCTGTGGTGCAGATCCTGCGCCTGCACGGCGTCAGCGACTACCGCGCCTACGACGTCCTGCAGGACCCCGGCCTGCGCCAAGGTAGGCGGGCCCGGCGACTCCGCGGAAGAACTCGGCGGGCGGAGGGGCCTCTGCGCCAGCGCCAGCCCCGCGAGGGGAAGGCTGGCTTGGCTTGGGGGGCGGCAGGGAAACCTCGCTGGCTTCGTTCTCCCTCTGGAAAGGGGGGCTGCTGCTGCTGCTGCCCTCCTGCATTTGCCCCTCTTTCCTTAGAAAGGCCTGGTGTGGTTCCACGTACAGTATTACATTCCCTGGCGGGTGGGAAGCGTCGCTGCGGGTTACGACTGTGGGGCCGGGCGTGGGACGTCTTCTCTGCCGTGGTGCCCAGTGCCCTTCCCCGCCGGGGAAATGGGAAGAGTGGGCGCTGCTGGGTGCCACTGCCTCTTTCGGCAGAAGAGCACAACCCTCCCCTCTCTCCTTCAATCTGATGTTTCCCGAAAGGCCGTGTGTGAAGTGTTGCGTGTGCACATGGACCCATCCAGGCTGCTGTAGCCTCCAGCGCTTCTCTCCACCGGCCTTTCCTGCTCTGGAGCAGGCCCAGACAGGGGAGGGGGGCATACGGGCCACTTGGCCCGGGCCTCCGATTCCAAAGGGGGTCTCGGTCAGCATATTCACAATCAGCAAAATGAAAAAAGGAGCACAGCGTAAAAAAGGGGGAGGCACATTATCTACCTGGCCCGGGCCTCTGCCTGGCTCTGCAAGAGCCTGCTCTGGAGTAATGTGAGGGGAAGCGGTTGCCCTTTGGTCCTGCCAACTGGATGGAAATGTCCATGCAAGTGATCGGATGATCCTTGTAGGATCGCCAGTCTCTTTTTGCAACTCAGGAGGGCCCTGCAACCAAATTGAGATTTCCAGTTGCAGGGTTTGCATAAGTTGTTCTTAATAATATTTTATTATTTATTAAATTTATATACTGTACTGCCCTTCATCCGAAGACCTCAGGGTGGTTCAGAAGATAAAAATACACGATAAAAGCACAAAATAAATACTTAAAAAAACAAAGCAAAACAAGAACACCCCCCTCCCACAAGCACATTTAAAAGGCTGTAGAATATAAATCACCCAAAGGCCTGGTTGAAGACAAACGTTTTTGCCTGGTGTCTAAAGAGTTATGAGATTGTATCATTTGTCAGAGCACTTCTAGAATATACACAAGAGCTTGCACCACTCCCTCAACTCCAAATGTCTGTCAGGAAGAGATAAAGAAATTGGACAGAGCTAAAGAATTTGTATTTGCCAAACAGAGCAAATAGGTGTTGAAAAGCAGTAAAATATCCCAACAAAATTTTTAATAAGCAAAGACATTTAAGGTTAGGTCCAAGAAGTGCTATATCTTTGTTCAAAAGCTTCTGTTTAATGCATTAGGAAAGTCTTTGTGTAGTTTCTGTGAATCTGTTGGCCAGGGATCAGTGCTAGAATTTGAATCTTGAATAAGTTGCAGAAAGAAAAATTTCTACTCAATCATGAATCAGGCTTGGCCGAACCTTCCTCACAGGTTGGTTGTGAAAATAAAATGTGGAGGTGGAGAAAGATGTGCTTTACCTTGAGCTCCTTGAAGGAAATGTGGGATATAAATGTAATAGTAAAAATAAGAATGCATTGCTATTTGAACATGCTAAGTAGCCATGGAATATAGAGTGACAGTTGAAAGGAAAAATGGGGCCGTGAGAGCAGAATCTTTTGCTTTGAAGGAAAATGGCTGGATAGAATCTGGAACCAGGAACTCTCCTTTTTGGAGGAAGGATACACTGCAACATTTGTTTTGCAGGCCTCCCTTGTATACAGGCAATGATTGATTGTGCTGTGGTTTAAAAAACTAAGCCTAGGGCTTGCTGATCAGATGCAGGAGCAGGGACCGAGCAACAGGAGCTCACCCCATCGCGGGGATTTGAACCGCCGACCTAATTGGCAAGCCCTAGGCTCTGTGGTTTAACCCACAGCGCCACCAGCAAAAGGACAGGCCCCTTGCCCCAAGTGGAGGAGGAGAAGAGAGAAGGTGATACAGACTTACAGCCAATAAGATTTGCAAAAAGGCTATGGGTTGTGGGCTTCCTTTCTTATCTCCAGTATAGTCTTAACTGCCTTGCCTGTTCAAAAACACTGTTATCAGTTGTCTAATGTATTTGGTTTAACTTGTCTTTCTGTTTTGATTCAGGAATCAAAAACTATTCAAACTGGCCTACTATTCCCCAGGTCTTCCTGAATGGTGAATTTGTAGGGGGCTGTGATATACTTCTTCAGATGCATCAAAGCGGCGACCTAGTGGAGGAGCTTAAGAAATTAGGAATTCGCTCTGCACTTCTGGATTCGGAGAACAACCATGAAAAAAAATAAGCAAGTGACTGCTTTGACTTTGACAAAGACAACTTTTTACAATTTGGTACCAGAAAAGCCTTATGCGATTTAGCTCACAAAGGCAACTTTTTGAACTAACAATGAGGTTTATATCATTAAGCATTATGTTACCCATGTTACAGTACAATAGACTTGATATGTGGCTATTCTGTCTTGAATTTTTTTAAGCATAGCTCTGTAAATCAAATGTTTTACAATCAAAGTAAATAAGTAGTTCACTTCTATTTTTAATGATTTTGTGTGCATTTTGCTGGAGTCACCAAAAAGTGGAACTTCTTTTTCTAAGGTGCTTCCATACTAGCTGTTTATACTCCAGAATTGTTACTCTTATTTACTCACTTTACAGTATCATTAAGTTTTTGCTGTGCTTTCACTGTGGTTATTTCATATTTCCCCTTGCTGCATGAAGTCTGACTTTAAAAGAAGAAAGAGCAATGCTAGTTCCACAGGTGCAGATGGCCTAGCACTTCTCTTCCATTTTGAGATGTGTAGTGGCTATTTTTAAATTGGTGCTAATGCACTGTGATGAAATTGCATGGATTGAAAATAAACAATAAGGAAAGGAAAAGACAAGCATTTAAGGATGGTGGGCGGGAATAAGTAACTATTTCCTGAAGCACCTGATGAGCGAGAATGAAACAATTTGAAGAAGTAATCAAATAAATTTAAAGTGGCTGCTTTGGAATTTACATCAGGCATAGGTTGAATTAGGCAAGTTCAAGGTCATTTGTTACCTGCCTACTGTTCTTTCACCAGCAGAAACTTACAAAGATTTCTCCCAACACATATGCCCCCGAATCCCAACAATGCTAACAATAGGAATAAACTCCATTTAAACTCAGTGGGATTTACTTCTAAGCAAATATTTGAAAGGTCATTGCTGCTACTGTTTGTTTCTTCTCCCATTGCTAGGGTTGTTGAACAAAAATAACAAAAAGCAGGGTTGTTTTTAAAAGTTCCTTAAAGGGCATCTAAGTAATCAGACAGTTGCTCTTTAAAAAACACTATAATGCAATGAAACTGCTTTTAAAAATTCCACTGAGGAATTATTAATGAACAGTTTCCTGGATGTGAATTGTACTCTTCTGCACTGGTGCAGCTATGTAACATCCAAGAGTGTGAACATAGCTTAGTGGAGCGTATATGTGGAAAAGGCACAATAATCCCTGCAGTGTGGGAAATCTCTTGCAAGTCTGCTCATAACTAACACTATGTGAAGCAGTGATTGGGTAGGTCTAGGAGCTGTGCATCTGGAAGCATCCTTGGATCATCTTCCTATCTTGCAAATTGTGTTCGAGGCACAGTGTGAGTTTCCTTTGCTTCTCAGTGAAAAATGAAGGAAGTTGATGCCTTCATTTTATTTGTGTAGGGTTTAGGAACCTAATCAGCCTATATTTAGGGACACATATTAAGAGTAAATACTTTAAAATGTTATTTCTTAGCTTGAAAACAAATACCACAGTAGTCATGATTACTGTTTCCAAAGTCAATAAGTGGGTTTGGGGGGAAAGCCAGAAGTTTGGGTTAAAAGCCAAGAAGTAACTTCTACCTCTGCCCAAAAGACTGTCTCAATTAATAGAAAGTCTATAATCAGTGCTTTAATATATTTAAACTTAATTTTGTGGCTCCAAATGGAAAATGTGCAGTTTTGGTATCAGACATAGTTTATTGCCAGTGTCCATTTTTCTATAAGTGCACAAACCCCTTGGAACCAATAATTGTTATGCATGGACATGTGTTTTCAAAACCTGCAGTGATTTGTGCTTCACTGAAATATATTTTCTATCCAGTTGAATGAGGAAATAAATCTGTTTCATGTTAGACTGAAAAATGTAGACAGCATAATATTTGTTGGAATGTTTTTTTAAAAAACTCCATATATCAAGCTCCCTTAATGTTTCTGTTTCTAGGCACAAAAATATATTCATTAAAAGCTTATACATTGTTTTGTGCAGCTACAGTAGTAGTAAAATAAGTAAAAGAAAGTTAAAAAAACTTTTTTAAATAGGTGAGCAGTTTATACCACTGGATACAAGTAAATAATCTGAGAGATTTGTCTATTATTGGTCTGTGATTATTTCAAGTTTCCTTTTGAGGTAAATGGCCTAGAACATGAATTTTAAAATCCTGTCTCTTCACTGATTTCTTGATTGTCATTTTTGAAGCCAGCAGTATGATGGAAAGCTCTGAAAACATATAAGGAACAGTTTTAACAGCACAATCCTAACCATGTCTATTCAGAATTGAATAGGACTTATCAACAATATTAAGGAGCATGAAAGCTGGACGGGATTGAGAAGGTGACATGTTGGAGTCATGTCACTTCCATTTCTCTGTGTGCTTTTGACTCTCTCCCCACCCATTGCAGGCATGTGACTCCCAGAAGGTTGTCTGTGAGGAAAAGTGTTCCCTCATCCCTGATATGTAGGAACACATACTTCAGCGCTGACAGAGCAGAGATGTAGACGATAATAAAGTGAATGGAAATATGTTAGACAAAGTTGGCTTTACTAACCTGAGGCACCAAAGACTAAAATTGAAGCTGTCTAGTCTGCACTTGTGCAACATCACCCATAAATTGGGTTTCAAGTCCAATATGATGGGAGAGCGGATGCTGGTGTGCTGGAAGCATGGCTTGTACTGCTGCTGCTTTAGTGCAATTCCTTTTCTGGCCAGTGAAAAGCAAAGTCATCCACTGGCGGAGGAAGGGGGTGCGGTGGGTGTGGTTCGCCCCGGGTGTCATCCCTGAAGGGGGTGACATCGCCCCCCCAGGACGCTCGCCACGAGTGGTGCCCCCCGGGACATTCACCATGGGCATTCACCCCCCGGGACGCTCCCCCCACCCCCAGGTGCACAGCAGGTGCGCCACTCCAGGTGCCGGAGCAGCTAGCTCCCCCTCTGAAGTCATCCAGTGTATAAATTACTCTTAGTTGAACAAGCTACACTTTTAGTTAACATACTGTAGCTGAAGGCAGCTGTGGTGAAGGGAAGCAGAAAATAAAATAATCAGTTCACTTGTATTGGGGTTAAAAAAAAAAGCTGCCTGCTTTTTTAAAAATTACAAATGCTAGGGTGTTGCCCTGTTCTCATCTCCAAACCACATTGTAAACAAAAAACATAATATCCAAGAAAAGTGTTACATACAGACTTTATTAAGACAGGCACAGAATAAACAATTATGAGCCATCCAGTCCAATCATTTTCACAATTAATAACCAGAATGCTTAAATAGAAAGTTCTGTGAATGCATGTAGAACTTACCTTGAGCAAATTTCCTGGAGAAATTAGGCGTTCTAGTTTTCCAGCAACACTGTAATACTTACGTGAGAGATAATATTTGGAAAATAGTTTTAATAGCTTAACAAATAAAGCATGAAGAAAACAAAGAAAACCTAATAGCAACTGACCAAACTACTGCACTAAGGAAAATACAAATCCTAATATCTGAACCATATGAAGAGCCAAATTATTTGAGTGTATTTTACACACTTACCAATATCAATAGGCTTTCCCATATTTTGCACTTTCCCTGTGCTTGACACTTTGAAGGCTCAAATCCCTAAAGGTCATATAAGCTCCAATTAGCTCAGTTACTTCTGAGTAAATGTGCATAGGCTTACTCTGCAAATGCTGTCTTCTACAACTTGCTGAACCAGCCAAATAGGCCATACATTATTGTCTGCATTGTTATATATTATATGCAGGCAGAAATGTAAGATGAGGCTGCTACATTTATATTACAGAAAACAAAACAATGCAAGTAATATTTGACATAGCCTAATTCTATGCATTCTGAAGGAAATCAGCCCTGAGTGCTCACTGGAAGGACAGATCGTGAAGCTGAGGCTCCAATACTTTGGCCACCTCATGAGAAGAGAAGACTCCCTGGAAAAGACCCTGATGTTGGGAAAGATTGAGGGCACTAGGAGAAGGGGAAGACAGAGGACGAGATGGTTGGAGAGTGTTCTCAAAGCTACCAACATGAGTTTTGACCAAACTGTGGGAGGCAGTGCAAGACAGGATTGCCTGGCGTGCTCTGGTCCATGGGGTCACGAAGACTCAGACAGGACTAAACAACAAAAACAACTAATTCTATGCATGACTCACTATTCCAGTTTTTTAAAATGTGACTGTCTTGCAGTTGATAATCAGGTAATTCTTACAAAATGCTTTGCTCCTAAAATATACAAAAAAACACATTTGGAATAAAAATATTGTGCTTAAGTCAGCAGCCCACAAACATTTTGTATAAAAGGTAAAGCTGATTCAAAAACACCCACCCACCCCACTCACACACAAAAACAAAGTTCACCAGTGCCAATCACAAACAAGCAACGACACTCTAGGCCAGGCACCCCCAAACTCCGGCCCGCCAGATGTTTTGGACTACAATTCCCATCATCCCTGACCACTGGTAGGCCATAACATCTGGAGGGCCGCAGTTGCACACTACACCCCAGGTAGTGTGGTTGCTGACCTTGAGCCAGACATCTTGGAGAGTGAAGTCAAATGGGCCTTAGAAAGCACTGCTAATAACAAGGCCAGTGGAAGTGATGATATTCCAGCTGAACTATTTAAAATTTTAAAAGATGATGCTGTTAAGGTGCTACACCCAATATGCCAGCAAGTTTGGAAAACTCAGCAATGGCCAGAGGATTGGAGAAGATCAGTCTACATCCCAATTCCAAAGAAGGGCAGTGCCAAAGAATGCTCCAACTACCGCACAATTGCGCTCATTTCACACGCTAGCAAGGTTATGCTTAAAATTCTACAAGGAAGGCTTAGGCAGTATGTGGACTGAGAACTCCCAGAAGTGCAAGCTGGATTTCGAAAGGGCAGAGGAACCAGAGACCAAATAGCAAACATGCGCTGGATTATGGAGAAAGCTAGAGAGTTCCAGAAAAAGTCTACTTCTGCTTCATTGACTATGCAAAAGCCTTTGACTGTGTCGACCACAGCAAACTATGGCAAGTTCTTAAAGAAATGGGAGTGCCTGATCACCTCATCTGTCTCCTGAGAAATCTCTATGTGGGACAAGAAGCTACAGTTAGAACTGGATATGGAACAACTGATTGGTTCAAAATTGGGAAAGGAGTACGACAAGGTTGTATATTGTCTCCCTGCTTATTTAACTTATATGCAGAATTCATCATGCGAAAGGCTGGACTAGATGAATCCCAAGCCGGAATTAAGATTGCCGGAAGAAATATCAACAACCTCAGATATGCAGATGACACAACCTTGATGGCAGAAAGCGAGGAGGAATTAAAGAACCTTTTAATGAGGGTGAAAGAGGAGAGCGCAAAATATGGTCTGAAGCTCAACATCAAAAAAACCAAGATCATGGCCACTGGTCCCACCACCTCCTGGCAAATAGAAGGGGAAGAAATGGAGGCAGTGAGAGATTTTACTTTCTTGGGCTCCTTGATCACTGCAGATGGTGACAGCAGTCACGAAATTAAAAGACGCCTGCTTCTTGGGAGAAAAGCAATGACAAACCTAGACAGCATCTTAAAAAGCAGAGACATCACCTTGCCGACAAAGGTCTGTATAGTTAAAGCTATGGTTTTCCCAGTAGTGATGTATGGAAGTGAGAGCTGGACCATAAAGAAGGCTGATCGCCGAAGAATTGATGCTTTTGAATTATGGTGCTGGAGGAGACTCTTGAGAGTCCCATGGACTGCAAGAAGATCAAACCTATCCATTCTGAAGGAAATCAGCCCTGAGTGCTCCCTGGAAGGACAGATCGTGAAGCTGAGGCTCCAATACTTTGGCCACCTCATGAGAAGAGAAGAATCCTTGGAAAAGACCCTGATGTTGGGAAAGATTGAGGGCACTAGGAGAAGGGGACGACAGAGGACAAGATGGTTGGACAGTGTTCTCGAAGCTACGAACATGAGTTTGACCAAACTGCGGGAGGCAGTGCAAGACAGGAGTGCCTGGCGTGCTATGGTCCATGGGGTCACGAAGAGTCGGACACGACTAAACGACTAAACAACAACAAAAGCTCTAGGCCAACCCCAACCTCTCTCACCACCAAAGACACAAGCAAATAGCAAAGAGAACCTGCACAAGTGACGCTGACACAAAACTCCACACAAACATTAAGCAAAATAGAAACATCACCATGTGACCCCCCATCCCCGCCCACCAAGACCCCCTCCACCTCTTCCCTCCTTTTGTTACTAATGTAACCCTAATGTCTCAACAAATGAAATGGACCTATAGAAAATGTAACCTGAAAAAAAGAAAGGCAAAGCCTTTTTTAAAAAAAAACGTAAAGGCATTCAAAGCAGCAAGGCATTTGATGTGAAAAAGGGATAAAATTGGGAAATTGCATTGTTTAGTCGTGTCCAACTCTTTGTGACCCCATGGACCAGAGCACGCCAGGCACTCCTGTCTTCCACTGCCTCCCGCAGCTTGGTCAGACTCATGTTGGTAGCTTTGATATAGGACACCTATTTCTTCATAGTGTAAAACGTTAATTGTCTGCAAAATTCACTGCCAACATTAGGAAGCGGGTAACATTTGGGACACAGGTGGCGCTGTGGGTTAAACCACAGAGCCCCTAGGGCTTGCCAATCAGAAGGTTGGTGGTTCGAATCCCTGCGACAGGGTGAGCTCGGTCCCTGCTCCTGCCAACCTAGCAGTTCAAAAGCACGTCAAAGTGTAAGTAGATAAATAGGTACCACTACAGCAGGAAGGTAAACAGCGTTTCCGTGTGCGGCTCTGGTTCGCCAGAAACGGCTTAGTCCTGCTGGCCACATGACCTGGAAGCTGTATGCCGGCTCCCTCAGCCAATAACGTGAGATGAGCGCCGCAACCCCAGAGTCTGTGACAACTGGACCTAATGGTCAGGGGTCCCTTTACCTTTAAGGAAATAAAGAGTAATCCAAAATATACTTTGGTAATAACTCTTTGATAAGCACCCTTGGAGTCTTACACAGATAACAATTTAAAGTTTCAGGTGTCACAGGCTTATACCATGATTGCTTTTCGGGGAACTGCACAAAAGAGGGCACTCGAACCCTTCCCAGCACTTAACTGGCATCCTCACTTAGTCTTTTGTAGGAGCCAATAAAATCATACCTAACCGTGCAAGGCTGGCACAGATTGTAGATGGGCATCCAGTGCTCATTCATGCTCTCCACTTCTTCATCTAAGAGGTACTGGATGAATTCAGAGAAGGTGATGTCATCTCTGGGGCTTCACCCAGTGCCATTTTACTATTTCAATGCCATACTTTAACTGATATTCTTTGATCTCTCTGAATTTATTCTTTTAAGCAGACAGCAGTCTCTCCATTGGGTCCCAGACAAACATGAACTTGAAGTAGTGCTTAAGTCGGTAGTGGATTCATGTTGCTGAGGAAAACTAGGTCTCTCCGGTGGTCCATCTTCAGCTTTGCATACACGTTCCCCAGGGTGCTGCCCAGCACCTTGAGAATGTGCTTCCAGTTGGAGCAGGCCACCTTGGGCACGTAGCAGTACAGGAAGCGGTGCTTGTCGTTCACCAGGAGGTGCTTGAGTGTCGTCCGCCAGTGCGCTGCTGAGAGCTCCCACATGCTGCAAGGCGCGTCTGCTTGGCCGCACGCAGCACGCCTTGCCTGGATCTCACCGTGAAAAGGGTGCAGCAGTGGGGGTTTCACCTCTGCCAGAATGCCCTCGATCATCAGGAGCAGGCCACTTGACGCCACATGGAAGGCACGAGAAAGCGGGAGCCGCTGCTGCCACCCCGCAAGCAGGCCTAGGAGACGCCCCCATGGGGGCGGAAGAGCACGGAGATATGGCCTGCTGGGCGGGCGGCCTCAGGCTGGAGTGGCACGCGGGTGCCAGTGCCACTTGATGGTGAGCCTGCCAGCCTCAGCCCGGCCAGCAGCCGCTCTGGCCACCGCTGCCTGTCTGAGCCTGCAGAGGGCGCTTGGGCAGCGGGGCAGGACCCGCCCCCTGCAGCTCCGCCTCCACGTGAACGCCGCGAGACAGGCAGGCAGCCGCTTGGAGGGAAGCGTCTCCTCGAGGGGGAGGCGCCGGAGGAGACGTCAACGCGCAGTCCAGCGTCGCTTCCTCCTTCCGAGGCGGCTTTCCCGAGAAATAGCCGCGAGCGCCCGCATTGGCTTTCGTTGCACCACGTGCTCCGGGCGCTGCCCTTCCATTGGACGCTTTCTCTCGCGCTCCGAAGGCGGCGTGTGGGCAAAGCGGTGCGTGGGTCTCGGCGCCTGCTGTTGCTCCGAGAAGGGCAAGAGCCGCCGCCCGCCTCGAGGGTCCCAGAAGAGAAGCGCCGAGAGAAGCGCCGCTCCAGTCCCTCCCTCGCTCGCTCGCGCGGGCGCCAGGTAAGCCTCAGGCTTCGCGGGGCCTCGCGCGCCCGCTCCCCCGCCGAGAGGCCTCGTTCTCCGGAGCCGCCCTGCCTCCCTCCCGAGTCCCTTCCCCGGGCGCCCTTCTTCTCCCACGAGGGGTCTCGGGGCGCCGCTCTTGCCCTTCAGCCTCTCAGGAGTGGACCGCCTTTTAATGTATCTGTGAGGGGGGGGGGGCTTTGCGTGCTCTTGGTCGCCTTGGGCAGATGTCACATGACGCCCGCCCCGTTTCTCTTCAATGCTCCCGTTCCGGTGCCTGCGGGGATCCGAAGAGCCTCGTGCCCTTGGAGCATCCCTGGGCTGAGCTTGGCTTTCGAGCGGCGCCTCTGCGCCCTTCTGGACCCTGGCAGGAAGAGTGGGCTTTTATTTGTACAGTAGTTGCTTTCCTAGTGCTGTAGTCCAAAGTCTTGCAGAAATGCAGCTACCAGTGGCAGCAGCACCGTTGTTAGTGAGGTTACAGGGAACCAGGCACAGGGCCGTCTCAGTAGTGGCTCCCGCCCTGTGGAACGCCCTCCCATCAGATGTCAAGGAAATAACGACCTGACTTTTAGAAGACATCTGAAGGCAGTCCTTATAGCGAAGTTGTTAATGGTTGATGTGTTTATTGTGTTTTTAATATTCTATTGAGAGCTGCCCAGAGTGGCGGGGGAAAGCCAGCAAGATGTGCGGGATATAAATAAATAAATAATTGTTATTATTAATAACTCAGAAAAGCTAGGAGAAATGGCACCCTCAACCTAGGTTTCAGTCACCACAACAATACATACAGGCACATTTTTAAAGACAATTACAAAAGCAAATGAGGACAAGGTGGGGGATTTAGCTAAAGATGGAATAAATGCTGTGCACAAAAGACAAGTTCTTTTGAAACAAAGAATCAATCAAGTCTCACTGGAGGTTTTAAAGCAGAGGTCCAATGGCCGTTTGTTCTGGGTGCTTTAGTTGAGATTCCTGCCTTGCAGTGGGTTGGTCTAGATCAGGGGTTGTCCACCTGGTCCCTACTGCCCACTAGGGGGCGTTTCAAGATTCCAGGTGGGCGGTAGGGGGTTCTACGGCACAAGCTGAATCAAGAAAGATGCATTAGTGGGCGGTAGGTATAAAAAGGTTGACTACACATGGCCTAGATGACTCTCAGGGTCATTTCCAACTCTACAATTTTATGATTCTAAGTGGCAAAGCAGTCTAGAAGAGTTGTGAATGCAGTTTCATTCCAGCAAAAGTAAAAACCAAACCTCTTTTACGCAATTAGAGCAGGTAGCTTACCCAAACCTTTATCTTCATAAATTTGCAAAAAAACAAAACCAAAACTTTGCATAGAGAATTTATGTGGTCCTTTTTGTGGTACAGTCATACCTCGGTTTAAGTACACCTCAGTTTGAATATTTTCAGTTTAAGTACTCTGCGGACCCGTCTGGAACGAATTAATCCACTTTCCATTACTTTCAGTGGGAAAGTTTGCCTCAGGTTAAGTACGCTTCAGGTTAAGTACGGATTTCCGGAACCAATTACAATCATACCTCAGGTTAAGTACACTTCAGGTTGAGTACTCCGCGCACCCGTCTGGAACAGATTAATCCACTTTCCATTACTTCTTCTTTTAATCAATTTTTATTAGATTTTCACTTACAAACCAATCATATCATATCAATTATTCCAAATTATATAAATACATATCTATTCATTATAGTCCAATATAGTCCCGATCTTTCCCAACAAGTCTATTCTTATTTTTCTTTCTCTTGTCACAGCTTTTGAGATGATTTCAAACAAGATTTAACACAAAGTCACTGTTTCTGTGAGGATTTTCTGTCCAGCCTCCCCATAAATCCTTGCAAGGGCGTACCCACCATGCGGCAAGTTAGGGCAGCTGCCCTACTCTAGAAGCAGGGCTGGTGGGCAGAGGCGGAGCACAGCCCGGCGGAGCGCGAGTTCGCCATTCCCGCCGCACCGCGCCGCACCCTCCCTCCAGCTCCCCGGCGCGCCCTCAGGCAAGGCCAAGCGCGGCGGGGAACCAGGGAGCGCAGCGCGGTGGGCGGGAACGCCGAACTCGCGCTCCGCTGGGCTGGGCTCCGCCTCCGCCCACCAGCCCTGCTGCTAGGGAGGGGCACAGCCCGGCGGAGCGCGAGTTCGCCGTTCCCGCCCGCCGCGCTGCGCCCTCCCTCCAGCTCCCCGTCGCGCCCTCTGGCAAGGCCAAGCGCGGCGGGGAACCAGAGAGCGCGGCGCGGTGGGCGGGAACGCTGAACTCGCGCTCCGCTGGGCTGGGCTCCGCCTCCGCCTACCAGCCCTGCTGCTAGGGAGGGGCACAGCCCGGCGGAGCGCGAGTTCGCCGTTCCCGCCCACTTTATGGCCCCTCCCCTTCCGTACCTTGGCCCCTCCCCTTGCCCCCCCCCCTAGTTTTGATCCTGGGTACGCCCATGAATCCTTGCATTCCTTTTTCAAACTGAGATGTTTCCCAAGCCGCAGTCCAACACGGGCAGTCGCCATCTTAACGATCCCATAAATCAGGTCCCGGCTCCTGCTCAATAAATCCACCGATTGCAGAATTGCAGCTTTTTCAGGCAAGTATCAGCCAAAACAAACAATTAACACATTTCTTATCACAAACTTGCAGATGACACCAAATTGGGAGGGGGGGCTAATACCCCAGAGGACAGGATCACACTTCAAAATGACCTTAACAGATTAGAGAACTGGGCCAAAGCAAACAAGATGAATTTTTTTTTTTTAATAATCTTTATTAACAACACAAAAAAAAGAACATCAACTCAGAGAATAGTACAAATCGTTAAAACCCTTGAGCAAAAATTATAACCCGTTGAGATATCATTTTTGCTTTGCCCCCTCCCTCCCTCCCACTTCCCCCCATTCCCCGCCCCCCGCACTTTCCATCCTGTTTGGAGCTTATCCTTATATTCCATATATTATTTACATACCTTAATTTATTTAACAATTAACAAAAAAAAAAAAAGATAAAAAACACAACAAAATGCATATAATTACTTATTTTCTAAATCAAATATTCATGACAAAATCGTTAAGCATCTGAGATTACATTTGGGTTTTCCAATTGGCTCTTAATATAATTAATAAATGATTTCCAATTTTTAACGGTCTCCTCTAAATCCATTCCTTTAATTTCTTCATAATTTTTTGCTAAATTGTAGTAATTGAATAATTTTATCTGCCATTCTTCTTTACTTGGGTTTACCGAGGTTTTCCAATTTTTTGCAACTAATAACCTAGCAGCTGCTACCGCATAACTGACTACACATCTGTCCTTGGGATGGATGTCCTCAGATATCATTCCTAGAAGGAACATTTCCGGGGTTTTCTTGAAAGAGTATTTTAATATTTTCTTTAATTCATTGTAAAGCATTTCCCAAAATTCTCTAATTATACTACAATTCCACCATATGTGGATGAAGGAGCCAACCTCCTTTTTACACCTCCAGCATAAATTGCTGGTTCCTGGGTAGATTTTGGATATTTTAAGTGGGGTCAGGTACCATCTGTTCTGCATCTTCGAAATGTTTTCCTTTAGATCGTAATTGGGTGTAAATTCTGAGTCTTTTTTCCATAACTTCTCCCACTTCTCCACTGGGATAGGTTTCCCCAGGTCCTGACCCCACTTAATCATGAATTCTTTGGTCAGCTCTTCTTCTGTTCTCCATTTTAGAATTATCTGGTATAATTTTTTAATATATTTGCTCTTATTTACTAATAAAATCTCCTCCAATTTTGACATTTCCCTGTCGAAGCCCAATTTTTTATCGACTTGCAGCCTCTGACTTATTTCAAAGTACTGCAACCAGGTAGTCAAGAGATGTTTTATTTCAGAGTAATCTTTTAATTTTAATGTTCCCTCTTTTTCTTCCAATAGGTTCCTATAGGTGGGCCAATTACCACCCATATTAGTTCTTTTGACCGCCACTAATTCAAGTGGGGAGACCCACCATGGGGTCTTTGGTTCAAAGAACCTTTTATATTTCTGCCAAACTAGGTACAGAGATTTTCTAATTATGTTGAACATAAAAATGTTCTTTTTTTCAATTTTTTCTTTCATTAGATAGCGGTGCCAGCCAAAAGCTAAACCTTGGCCCTCCAAATCTAAAAGATCCGTATTTTGAAGCTCCATCCACTCTTTAATCCTGGTGATTGCAGATGCGTCGTGGTATATTTCGAGATCTGGGAGCCCGAAGCCTCCCCTATTTCTATGATCTATCATGATTGTATATTTGATCCTCGGTCTCTTCCCATTCCAGATAAATTTCATAATATCCTTTTTCCATTCACCAAAAAATTTTTCTTTCCCCAAAATTGGTAAGTTTTGAAATAAGTAATTCATTTTCGAGACTACACACATCTTAATTAATGAAATTCGGCCCATTATTGATAATTTTAATTTAGTCCATTCCTCCATGTTTGCCTTTATCTTTTTCCAGGTTTCCCTATAATTTTCTTGTACCAGATCTATCCCTTTTATTGTTGTTTTTATACCCAAATACTTCATTTTTTTGTCAATTTTTAAACCTGTTTTTTCTTGGAGCTCCTGTTTTTCTTTGATTTCTAAATTTTTTACCAACATTTTGGTTTTCTCATAATTTATTTTGAGTCCTGCCAATTTACCGTATTCATTTAACTTCGTAATCGCTGAGGGGATACTTTGTATTGGGTCTTCAGTAGTTATAATTATATCGTCTGCATAAGCCTTTACTTTATATTTTTTACTGCCAATTACTATACCCTTAATACTGTCCTCTTCTCTTATATTTTTTAGTAGAATTTCCAATGTTAATATAAAGAGGATAGGGGATAAGGGACAGCCTTGCCTAGTACCTCTTCCAATATTTATGTTATCTGTTAATCTTCCATTTATTAGTATCCTGGCTTTTTGAGTTTTATATATGGCTTTTATTGCTTTCTCCATTCTGTCTCCCAGGTTCATTTTTTCAACTATCTTTATCAAAAATACCCAGGAGACTCTGTCGAAAGCCTTCTCAGCGTCAATGGCTAGGAGGGCTGCCTGCTTGTCCCTTCTATTTTCAAGGCATTCTAAAATATTTACAATATTTCTAATATTGTCCTTTACGGACCTACCCTTTACAAAGCCGACTTGATCTTTATGTATTAATTCTTGCAAAATTTTGTTTAATCTTTCTGCCAGAATTTTGGTAAAAATTTTATAATCAGAATTTAGGAGAGAGATCGGTCTGTAATTAGATGAATTTTAACAAGGAGAAATGTAAAGTACTACACTTGGGCAAAAAGGAAAGAAAAGAAAGGCACAAATACAGGATGGGAGACACCTGGCTTGAGAGCAGGACATGTGAAAAGGATCTAGGAGTCTTGGTAGACCACAAACTTGACATGAGTCAGCAATGTGATGCAGCAGCTCAAAAAGCCAATGCAATTCTGGACTGCATCAATAGGAGTATAGCATCTAGATCAAGGGAAGTAATAGTACCACTGTATTCTGCTCTGGTCAGACCTCACCTGGAGTACTGTGTCCAGTTCTGGGCACCACAGTTCAAGAAGGATACTGACAAGCTGGAACGTGTCCAGAAGAGGGCAACCAAAATGGTCAAAGGCCTGGAAACAATGCCTTATGAGGAACGACTTAGGGAGCTGGGTATGTTTAGCCTGGAGAAGAGAAGGTTAAGGGGTGATATGATAGCCATGTTCAAATATATGAAAGGATGTCATATGGAGGAGGGAGAAAGATTGTTTTCTGCTGCTCCAGAGAAGTGGACACAGAGCAATGGATTCAAACTTAAAGAAAGAAGATTCCACCTAAACATTAGGAAGAACTTCCTGACAGTAAGAGCTGTTCGGCAGTGGAATTTGCTACCAAGGAGTGTGGTGGAGTCTCCTTCTTTGGAGGGCTTTAAGCAGAGGCTTGACAGCCATATGTCAGGAATGCTTTGATGGTGTTCCCTGCTTGGCAGGGGGTTGGACTGGATGGCCCTTGTGGTCTCTTCCAACTCTATGATTCTATGAAACTTATGGCTCTCCTCGCCCTTTAACTGCTACTCCGCTCTCCATGTTTGCGGGCTTGATTAAAAAGTGTGTCACAAGTCGTAAATCCTCTTAAAACTGTTCACAAAGCACGAGTTCTATCAGTTGGTACATCCATTTTAGGGAGGCTTTGATCTTACAGACTTAGCAAAACCACTTCAAATAGATCCTCTATTGTGTATACTCCAACATCCACACAGTTTATATTATAACTTCTCGTTTGTTCTAAATTCGTTAGACTATCCATCCAGGGAAGGTGTTAAGTGTCATCTTGAAATATAAAAAATAAAAAGTTCACTTCTCTTTCTGTTTAGTCCAGCGTATCCTTTTCTTTCTTTAATATGGTGTTTCCTCGACTCTCTTATTACTCAGAGGCTGGAATTTCTGGCAGTATCTTCCTCCCCGTCATTTGAAGCATGTCCATAAATTTAAATCCAATCATTCCTCTTAAATCATGGAGATCGCGCTCGAACAGGGTGGCCTCCAGGAGTTCCGGCCCCCATGGGTGCTTGGCCCAGAATCCCCCACCCCCCCGAAGGGTCAGAGTGGGTTAAGGGGCATCTGCGGGCCAGCGGCCCCTTCCGTCATCCTGGGAGGGTGGGGAGACTGCTTTACTCCCCCAGCCGCCGCCAAATTTCCCCGTGGGAGTCGGGAGAGATGTTACGGATCAGCCATTCTCCCGACGAACACAAGCGGAAGTCCTCACTTTCCATTACTGTCAATGGGAAAGTTCGCTTCAGGTTAAGTAAGCTTCAGGTTAAGTACAGATTTCCGGAACCAATTGTGTTTGTCAATCAATCAATATACTTTATTCGACCGATAGTCAGAAACAAAAAACATTTCTCAATACAAAGATAAACATATAAAACTGAAGGCATCAGAGGGATACATAAAAATAAAAAAATATAAAACTGAAGGCATCAGAGGGATACATAAAAATAAAAAAATATAAAACTGAAGGCATCAGAGGGATACATAAATGGGGTATGACCGTGCTACTAAACCTCCTACAGATAACCCACATCAAGACATTCGATTATACGTTTCTGACACTTGAGCGCCAGGAAGAGGAATTTAGCCACTGAGAAGTTTATTTTCCCAGTGGGCTTGTTTAGCAAATATGCTGCCTGCCATTCTCTTGGTCGGGAACTAAACTGAGATAAATACGGGTCTATAAGATATTGCCTTAAATCATTATAAAAGGGACAACTCAGTAGAATGTGTTCTGTGGATTCTACCTCACCCAAGGCACAATGGCACACATATGGGACTCCTCCAAATCTTCCCCTCAAAACCGCCGAATCAAGGACATTCAGTCTAGCCGCAGTAATTAGTCTGCGGTATTCCACGTAGTGGATATCCGCGAGGTAACGGGCTGGTGCAGACCGATACACCTCCTCCCCTAAAAACATCCCAGATTTCACGCGGGCTATGTCCTCCTGTCTGGCGATATCCCCCAATCTCTGAGCGATCATCGCGATCATCGCTTTAGCGCGGCTGTATGTCATGGACTCAATATAAAGGGAGGACAGACCGCACTTTTGCACTTCCTCTACCACTTCCCTTTCCCATGGAGATTTAAAATTATCCCTCTGAAACATAGTTTGAGCCATAGCCATAATTTCGCTTTCAGGGCCACATACGTAAAGGCTTGGCAACCGGTCTCCAATCTCATGATCGCACCCGCAACAGAAGGGGGGATCCTGAGAATGGCCCTGAGGAATTGTGATTGGATAGATTCCAATCTTACAAAGTCCCTACGTGAACCCAAGGCAATGCCCACCAGAAGTAGTGGGAGAACTTTCATTTTAAAGAGTCTCAGGGCAACATCTACTGTTTGTGCCTGTTTCTTGGAATAAAGGTAAAGGGACCCCTGACCATTAGGTCCAGTCGTGACCGACTCTGGGGTTGCGCGCTCATCTCGCATTATTGGCCGAGGGAGCCGGCGTACAGCTTCCAGGTCATGTGGCCAGCATGACAAAGCCGCTTCTGGCAAACCAGAGCAGCACATGGAAACGCTGTTTACCTTCCCGCTGTAGCGGTTCCTATATATCTACTTGCATTTTGACGTGCTTTCGAACTGCTAGGTTGGCAGGAGCTGGGACCAAGCAACGGGAGCTCACCCCGTCACAGGGATTCGAACCGCCGACCTTCTGATCAGCAAGCCCTAGGCTCAGTGGTTTAACCACAGCGCCACAGGGATCTAATCAACAGAGCTGCTTTAGAAGCATTTGTGGCTATATATTCTCTGTGTGCCAAGAAGGACCTGTTTGATCGAACTATCTGACCCAGGTATTTGAAGCAACTAACCTGCTCTATGGGAATACCATTAATTGACCACAAATTAGGTTTTGGTCGAGCAGCAAAGACCATTATTTTGGTCTTTGCATAATTAAGATGGAGCTCGTGTTGGGTCACGTATTCATGAAGAGCTTGAAGCATCCTCCTTAACCCAATGGGGGAGGTAGCTAAGAGGGCGGCGTCATCCGCATACAGGAGGACATTCAAGGCTCTACCTGCTAATTTTGGCGGGTGGAAAGCAGCATTGGTCATATGGGCCACTAGTGAGTTAATATAGAAATTAAATAGGGCAGGGGCAAGCAAGCAGCCCTGTCTTACCCCTCTAGTGGTGGCAACCGGATTAGAGACTAGCCCCTTGCCATCTAGCCTAATTCTCAGGAAGGTATTTGTATGCAGATTCATAATCAGCAAAAGGAGGCGACGGTCAATAGACGTCGCTGCCAGTTTTGTCCATAGCTGGTTCCTGGGGATTAGATCAAAGGCCTGCTTAAAGTCGATAAAGGCGACATGGAGGGCTTTTAGGCCTTTGCCAGCATATTTGTCGGCCAGATGGTTCAGGATTAGAATTTGGTCTGTTGTCGATCTTCCAGGGCGGAAACCCGCCTGTTCCTCTGCGATAATATTATTGCTCTCCATCCAGATCGTTAATTTATTGAGCAGAAATCTTTAGTAAATCTTCCCGATAACATTCAGCAAGCTGATTGGCCTAAAATTGGCCGGGTCAGTACGCGGCCCTTTCTTATGTATTAATACAATCAGTGCTGAGTTCCAGCTTGGGGGGAACTTCGCTGTTTTATTTATATGAGTATAAAGTGCTGCTAGGAGTGGGCACCACCAATCCTTATTAGCTTTGATAACATCAATGGATATAAGGTCATCTCCGGGTGCCTTGCCCGCCTTAAATTGGTCTATAAGTGTTTCCACTTCAGAGTAGGTAATTGGGTCCCACTCAGGCATGGGGGCCAAATCTGGTCTTTCTCCGCCAGCAGCATGGGCTGCATATAAATCAGCGAAAAAGCTCTCCCAGGTGTCAGCTGAAATTTGGGGTTCTATCCTTATCGACGGTCTGCCCAGATATTGGGAAATTTGATACCAAAAGGAGGAGGGATTTCAACCAATTGTGTTTGTAAACCGAGGTACCACTGTACTTGGAGGGTACAGGTCATACAGAGAGCAAGCACAGTGAGACTTAAGTTTAGGCATGTATGGGACAGTAACACCCGTCCCTTGCAAGAGAAAAGCAATCTATTTAACTCTGAAAGAGCTTTGTACAACAATGAAAGGGTTTTCTCTTCCTCAGCACATCAAAAGGAGCAAGTGGAAAGGGAACACTTCAGTTAGTGACACTGCTCTCGGCTCTTCTACCCAGCCAGAGGAGAGTTCAGTTGCAAACCACGTGACTGGAAATCTCAACTTGGTCGCAAGGGGGGCACTCGACTGGTTAATTTTGAGCGCTGGGCGGGACGCAGATAAATGGCATGATAATGGCTTCCCCCAAGGCCTTTAGTCTAACACTGCAATCCTGAACACATTTACCAGGGACAGGAATAAACGCTATTGAACAGAATGTGGTTTATTTCTGACAGAAGCATGCATAGTATTGTGCTGTACAATGAAGACCGCTGTAAGTGGTGAGGGTTTTTTTTTTAGCCTTGATGTGTACAGTAATGTGTATTTTCTTCTTACCTCTTTTAGGTAATGGATGGAGCCTTTTCTTCATGTTGAGTGTCTACTTTTCGGACTGATTGCTAAACTACTATGGCCTGTCGAAGAGGAGGAAATCATATGCAGTTCCTCTCCCCCATGTCTTCTTCCACGGTGAACTGTCATAAATCCCCATCATGTTCAAGTAAAATTCATAGTATTTGCATGGTGTCTGACTTTTTTTATCCAAACATGGGAGGAGTGGAAAGCCACATCTACCAATTGTCACAGTGCCTAATTGAAAGAGGACACAAAGTTATCATTGTCACTCATGCATATGAAGACCGTCAAGGCATTCGTTACCTCACCAACGGACTGAAAGTCTATTATTTGCCATTAAGAGTCATGTACAACCAGTCGACTGCAACAACTCTCTTCCACAGTCTGCCTCTGCTCAGGTATATATTTGTACGTGAAAGGGTCACCATTGTCCATTCCCATAGTTCATTTTCTGCTATGGCACATGACGCCCTCTTCCATGCCAAGACAATGCAACTACGGACAGTTTTTACAGACCATTCCCTTTTTGGATTTGCTGATGTTAGTTCGGTGCTTACAAACAAACTCTTGACGGTATCGCTGTGTGATACAAACCACATAATATGTGTTTCTTACACTAGCAAGGAAAATACTGTGTTGAGAGCAGCACTGAATCCTGAAATAGTTTCTGTCATTCCTAATGCCGTTGATCCTACGGACTTCACTCCAGATGTATCTAGAAGGGATAAAAGCACAATAACTGTTGTTGTTGTCAGCAGGCTCGTATATAGAAAAGGTAATGAGATCCAAAAGATACGTTGCACTTAATGTTGCTTCTTTCTAATGCTAATAGAGTTGATCAGAAATTGCCTTTCTGCCTTTTAAATGCACTTAAGTTTTGCTGCATGATATTATGGCTGGTTTTTATTATTATTATTATTATTTATTTTATTTTATTTTATTTTTTACTAAATTTGTCAGTTGTTTTATCTTGCCCAGGGAAGCCCAAAGTGACTTACAGCCAAACAAAAAGACAATAATAAACCCCACACAGATGCATTAAAATAAAGAGAAAAGAGAAATAGGTACATTAAAAGCATCCCACCCACTTCTAAAAGGTCACAGATAGTTAAAGGCCAAAGATCTGGTTATAGAGGAAAGTTTCTGCCTAGCACCTAAATATTTTAAGACCTGGCAAGTATAAAATCCACTTTAGATCTATGGCGGACCGCACGGAGTTGCATGTGGATTCACATGCTGCTTGGCAGGAACTGCGTGGGGCTGCCAGTTTGAACAAGTGAAACTACAGGTGAGGCTGCTGTGACTTCATAGGATCATGATGACCTGAGCAAGAGCTATTGTTGCAGGCCTAGAAGGAGAGTCATAATGCATGCAGGTGGCTTTGTTCCTTCAAACATGCAAATACATAAAATAAAAAGGAATGTTGTGAGATATAGGATAGGCAACAAATTCAGAGGAAAGCGTAATAAAAAGGCATTGGCCCATTAACTCTTTCTAGCAGACATATTTCTTTATCTTCAGCACTGGCACCAATGTTCTTTTTATGGGATACTCAAGGATACGCTGTACCGGCACCATTTTTTTCCCTAGAAGAAAAGCACTGACTGGCACAATGTTTTGCCTTTAAATAACTTGCTGTCATGTAAGTGTCACACTAAGAATGGGGAGCCAGTGTTGAAGCTCTTGCTCTGCTGTGAAGCTAAGCATGACCTTGGGTCATGTCATCTCTCAGCCTGTACTGTTTCACATGGCTTTTGGTAGTATAAAATGAGGCAAGGGAAAGCCATGCACAGCTCCTTGGAGGAAAGACAGTATATGACTGCAATTAATTTGGGGGGAATGATTGTGAAAGTGCAGTCAGTGTGCTACCTTCCATTCACCAGTACAAGGCACATTGGTAATCCACCTAAACAATATCTAGTGCATTTTCCTTTTGGACTGTTGCCTCTGGGCTAGTAGTTTAGATACTAGTAGAGAATCCATCCCTGCTACCTTTTCTCTGTCAGTGGACTTTATTCCCTGCTGTTCCTGACAGTGGTCATGCCACCTCACGCTTCCAGTCTTGTGTTACATGGGAGTAAGTTCTCCTGAACACAAAAGACTTACTTTTGAGTAAACAGAGGTTTTCTAGTGCAACTGCTAGAAGAAAGTAATTGTTCAAGATACTTTATCTTCTCTTGTTGTTAAGTTTTGTTCTGCCAAATTTTCTCCATTAATCCTCCCTACTTCTGTGGGTAGGCCATATGATTGTTGTCTACTTCCCCAAAAGCAGCTTTTGCACAAAGGCTTGTAGTGTAGAAGAGACTTAGAAATCAGATACCACTGAGGTCCCACAGCAGTTTTTATGGAGTAAGATAGGATTGAAGTAAATTTGTAAACTTCAGAAATAAACTGTCATAGTAAAAAAATCAAGGAACCTAATACAGTACACTTTTATTTGAAGTTTTGCCATTTTAAATGTAAGGAAAGTATATTAACACAGGGTTTTTTGTCATTTTCTTTTGATGCTGACGTATGATGGAATGCTTTGTCAGGTAGATAACTAACAAATACCAACTGCCTCTAAATATTATGTCTTCAGGTATAGATTTGCTTAGTGGTATAATTCCTGAACTTTGTCAGAAGTATCCAGATTTACATTTCTTAGTTGGAGGAGAAGGACCAAAAAGAATTGTATTAGAAGAGGTACGAGAAAGATACCAGCTGCATGACAGGTACTTGCCTTGCTCTTGTTTTAATACTGTTGTGTTGATTGAAGGGTCAAAGGAAGAATTGGGTGTGGATTGGAAGGTTGCGAGGGGGGGGGGTGTTCATATGGTTAATGAAATTTGCATATAATTTCCACCATCCTGCCAGATACTGAGCAGCACTTGGTAGCATGCTGTGATTTTTCTAGAACATTCTTGTTTTGGAAGAGCGCTCTCAATTCTGGCATACAGAATTTGTTTAGGTGAGTCACTCTTTTCCATGTATGCAGCTCAGTGATGGGGGTGGGGGATGGCACACCAGTCTGATAATCCGCTGTGGATAATCCCCCAAATATGTAAATTTGTAATATGGAACGTGTTTGATGGTCAGTCAGTATTCAGTTCTTCAAAATCTTTTCAAAATTGCTTTCTTGCTCAGTTTAAATAAGATGCCCAGTTATTTTCTTAAGATACTTGTATCTCTTCTAATCCTTATTGGTCCACATTGAGCTTCTTCACTGAACTATGCACTCTAGCCCCAAAGTCTTGTTCCTAGTCATTCACCACCAGTCCAGATTACATTAGCCTCTACAGTCAAACCTCGGCTCCCGAACACCCCCATTTTGGAACATTTCGGCTCCCAAAAGCCAAAAACCCAGAAGTAAAAGTTCGGGTTTTTGAATGTTTGTTGGAAGCTGAACACCCAACACGGCTTCTGCTTGAGTGCAGGAGGGTCTTGCTGCCAATCAGAAGCAGTGCCTCAGTTGTCAAACATTTTGGAAGCCAAACAGGCTTCCAGAATGGATTACGTTTGACAACCGAGGTTTGACTGTATGTGAAATTTGGATTTACAGTGGTACCTCTACTTGCGAATTTAATGCGTTCTGAACCCACATTCATAAGTCGAACAAAATTGTAAGTCGAATCCCATAGGAATGCATTGGGAGAAAAAATTCGTAAGTTGAAGCAACCCTATCTAAAAATTCGTAAGTAGAAAAAATCCTATCTAAACCGCATCCAAGACGGCGGACGGGGCTCCATTCGTAAGTAGAAACATTCGTAAGTAGAGTTATTCGTAAGTAGAGGTACCACTGTATTTATTTATTAGCCATTTTACTGTCCATTCACCCAGTTTGGAGAAATCTTTTTGGAGCTCTTCACAGTCCCTTTTTGTTCTGGCCAGCTTGACCAACTCCCTGCTCATTCCTAGCCCTTGATCATTTTATGAGCAAGTTAAAAAACAAATGTCATAAGACTGATCCTTGGTGGACTCCCATTTTCTACATCACTCTTTTGAAAGAACTGTCCTTTTATTTCTACAGTCTGCTTCCTGTTAACAAAATACTGATCTGCAAGAGGACCTCTCCTCTTACCCCATGAGCCTTTGGTGAGGGACTTTATCAAAAGTCAGCTCTTTACTTGGCACAAAAGTCTTAATGTTGGCATTCCCTGGGGAAGGGTATTCCATAAGCATAAATTCTCCTTTAGGAGGAAAGTCAGGGTACAAATTTAATAAAATAAAAATTTAAAGGAATAAAGTGGCAGCTAGTTGCCCATCTCTTTAGGCAAGTGAAACTGGAAAAGGAAAAAAGTATATACAGTCAAACCTCGGTTCCCGAACAGCTCCATTTTGGAATGTTTCATCTCCCAAACCATTTCAGCTCCTGAATGGTTTTCAAGCGTTTTTCAGAAGCCGACGTGGCTTCCGCTGAGTGCAGGAAACTCTTGCAGCCAATCAGAAGCTGTGCCTCACTTGTCGAACATTTTGGAAGCCGAACGAGCTTCTGGAACAGATTACGTTCAACAACCGAGGTTTGATTGTATTGGCAAAGAGCAATCCTCCAATATGTTTACGCTTTAAAAATTAATGCCAGGACTTAAAATCAGGCCCATTAATGACATGGAAACTAGTGCAGATAACTGCATTGCTCTGTTTTGGGCCTGCTAAACTGTCTGCACCATTTTAAAAGTCGGCCTCACAGTACATTACAGTAATCCACTTTGGAGACTATCATAATGGATACCCATACAAAGATTTCTCTATGTGGTGTCATTAAATGTTGGCTGAAATATGCCCATAATGGATTGTATCTGAATGTGTGAACCAATGCCATTTAAAAGCATCGTGGAGCTTGTTTTGATATGTAGTCCAGCCTAACTGAGGCACTTTTAAGACTCAGTAGTGTAAATAGCCAAGCTACAAAATTAGTGACATTGACAAGTGCTTTCATTTGGCTGTGATCATACACATAGTTATGAAGACTTTTGTAAAGATTACCTTGTTTTCTCTAATTGCATGCAGAGTCCGTCTCCTGGGAGCTTTAGAACATCAGGATGTTAGAAATGTCTTGGTTCAGGGACACATTTTTCTCAACACTTCTCTCACCGAAGCATTTTGCATGGCAATTGTGGAAGCTGCCAGTTGTGGTTTACAGGTAAAAACAGTTTCCTTGTTTAGAGAGACATTTTGTGAATCTTTGTACTTTTGTCCATTTGCTGTATTTGTTTTCCCAGATTTGAACTATAGAATGGTGATTTTCTTGAATCAAAGTGACAGTACCCCTAAACATTTTTTAAGGAAAAAAAGCACTGTGTGTGTGTGTTTATTTTTTACAAAAAATCTTTATTCATAATAAACAATATCACAACAAATTAAAAAATTCCAATTTCAACTACTTTGAAATATATACCCAAAACCAAAAAGAGAAAGAGAAAAGAAAAGAAAAAGAAAGAAGGAAAAAGAAAAAAAGAAAAAGAAAAAAGTATTACAATGCCAAGAAGAAGCAAATTTAGTTCCGGTCTGTCGCGGCGGAGAGAAGGACGCAGGGACTTCGCGCGCCGAAGTCCCTGGCTTCGCGGAGGGGGGGGAAGTCCGCAGAGCGAGCGGACTCCCCGTAAAAGCACCGGGTAGAGAGTCCCGGTGACTCACGCGCCCAGCGGCTGCTCCGTTTTGCGGATCCCCCGCTGCCCGAGAGCTCAGTAGAGCGATCGAGAGCCGGCGGGGTGGAACCGCGGGAGCCATTTTGGGCTTAATCTTACCTCCGAGAAGTGAAGCTCCGAGTCCTGACCCGGCAAGCGGCGGATTCTTCCGAACAAAGTTAAAGGTTTCCATAAAGTAAGTGGAATTTTGATTACGGACTCTAAAGTTAACAATTGGAAAAATAGGAGAGACTCTAAAGTAACGGAAGTCGGTCTTTTCCTAATGGAAAACTGGGAGGCGCTTTAAAAAATCTTAAGCCGAACGACGAAAAGCATTTGGAATTGTGGACCCGAAAGAAAGAAAGACTTTTTCGAACCCTCTCAACTCCCGAGTCCGGCACCCCTTGAGGTACAGCATTAAAAAGGGGGAGAGTGTTTTGAAAGCTGTCAAAAGCTGTCAAACTGTCAAAAGACCGGGTGGACTTATTGCACTGTTGTGATCAGTAAAAATTGACTGAAAATGTGTTAGAACTATTTAACATTGGAACTAAGAATGGATTTGTGATTGAATCAAAAGACAAAGGAAAAGAGCAGCCAAAATGGAGTCGATCGTCTAAGGAAGGAATTTTCCAGCACCCTTTGTTCTCCACCTCCTGTTTGTCTGCGGTTAGGAAAAGTATGAAAACAAAGTACTCTCGAGCCTTCCAGGAGGCTGTGCTAAACTATCTACAAACATGGGAAGACATTTACAAGGAACGGCAACATCCCAATTTACCAGCAGCTGAGGTTGAAGTCCAAGTCCAGGACTTAGAGGAAAATTTGAATTTGGAGACTGTGGAGATTGAGACTGGTTGCCAGGAGAAACAATTTGATGAAAATTTTAAAGAGGACTTGGACTATAAAAAATATGCTTGGGATGAAGCAAAGCATGGACTTCAAAAGGAAGAAAAACAAGCAGAGCAAGAAAATGAGAAGCAAAGGAACTTGAGGTTTAATGGACTTGAAGATCCTGGAGGGGTTGGAATGTGGGGTGATGTCAGTGAGGAACGGGAAAGACAGGGGCAGAGGGGGACAAGGGCCTGGAGACGGACATGGGAAAGAATGGGTGTGGGATGAAAATTTTAGTTAAAAGTTTTACTTTTAGTTTTTGAAAGACGGTTTTCGAAATTTTGGCCTGTTAACGGAAATGCTGATCCAATTGGGGGAAAAGACTTAGGGAGAGGAGATGGAGTGTAAAAATGAAAGAAAATAAGCTGGGTTTTCTGGAGGGAGACATAAGAACGGCTTAGGAAAGTATTTAAGTTAATGTAAATTTTTGTAAGTTAAGTTAGGTTTTTAGGCAGAAAGCTGCCTACTCTCCTCTCCTTACTCTGAGCCACTCAGTGGCAGGGAGTGCTCGGAGGGGTGAGGAGGGGATATAATGGAACCTTGGAAATGCTGTGCCCTACAGGTTCCTCTTGTGGCAGGAGGGGGCCTGTGGGAGGGCAGCATGGAAAAGGAGGAGGATTGAGTTAATATTATAAGAAAAGGATTTTAAATTGAAATAGAAAACCCGCCATAAGCTTTTAGATTTTGTTTGGGAAAACCAGGAGGAAGACTATCGAGGAAGTCACAATTATAAGGTTAAGATAATAAGAATTGGGGAGTTAAAATTCTCCCCTACTATTGTTATGTGTATATTTGTTTAAGTATGTTTATGAAAGAGCTGGGGGAAACCAATCCTCAGAGCTCCTCCATTCCTGTCCCTTCAGTGGCAGGGGGGGGAAGAGGGGGGAGGAGGGAGGGGGGAGGTCAAACCCAGCTCACAATGGACCCCCTTTGATTCTCAAAGCGCACGGGTTTCACTGGTGGCAGAGGTGGACCAGTGGGTGGAGGGAAAACGAAGGGACAGTGTTGTATTGTATGTTTGTGTAGTTGTGTAGTTTGTTTAGTTTTGTTTGAAAATTAATAAAAATTATAAAAAAAAGAAGAAGCAAATTTAAACAGATTATACATTACACATATTACTTATCGTTACCATAATCCTCTTTGCATTTCACAATACAAAAAAATACATACAAAATATTGACTTCCACCAGCCACACAATACTTCATTTCCATCTTGTTAATCTGTCTATTTTCTTTCTTTCTTATATCTTTCCTAAATTTATTTTAGGGTGAGAGCCAGTGTGGTGCAGTGGTTAAGAGTGGTAGACTCGTAATCTGGGGAACCGGGTTCGCGTCTCCACTCCTCCACTTGCAGCTGCTGGGTGACCTTGGGCTAGTCACACTTCTCTGAAGTCTCTCAGCCCCACCCACCTCACAGAGTGTTTGTTGTGGGGGAGGAAGGGAAGGGGGAATGTTAGCCGCTTTGAGACTCCTTCGGGTAGTGATAAAGCGGGATATCAAATCCAAACTCTTCTTCTTTTAACATAAAGCATCTTTCAATCTTTTAACTCTTCACAAATTCAATTCAGACTATACTCAACCAGATATTCAACTTTGACTCTTGTTTTTTAAAGTATTCATTCAGGCATTCCCATTCTTTTTTCACTAAGCTTTTAGATTAATGTCTTATTATAGCTGTTAATTTGGCTAATTCTAAATATTCACATACTTTACAGAGCCATTTTTCTTTAGTGGGTATTTGTTTCCCTTTCCAATATTTTGTCATCAATATTCTTGCCACCGATGTTACATATAGAAAAAAAATACTTTATCTTTTGGGATGTCAGTATTTAATATCCCTATTAAGAATGCTTCTGGGCTTTTTGCTATAATTAATCTTGAGTATTTTCTTTAATTCTTCATGTATCATGCCCCAATACTTTCCAATCTCCGGGCATACCCACCACATATGATCATAGAATCATAGTTGGAAGAGACCACAAGTGCCATCCAGTCCAACTCCCTGCCAAGCAGGAAACACCATCAAAGCATTCTTGACATATGGCTGTCAAGCCTCTGCTTAAAGACCTCCAAAGAAGGAGACTCCACCACACTCCTTGGTAGCAAATTCCACTGTCGATCAGCTCTTACTGTCAGGAAGTTCTTCCTAATGTTTAGGTGGAATCTTCTTTCTTGTAGTTTGAATCCATTGCTCCGTGTCCGCTTCTCTGGAGTAGCAGAAAACAATCTTTCACCCTCCTCTATATGACATCCTTTTATATATTTGAACATGGCTATCATATCACCCCTTAACCTTCTCTTCTCCGGGCTAAGCATACCCAGCTCCCTAAGCCGTTCCTCATAAGGCATCGTTTCCAGGCCTTTGACCATTTTGGTTGCCGTCTTCTGGACATGTTCCAGCTTCTCTGTATCCTTCTTGAACTGTGGTGCCCAGAACTGGACATAATATTCCAGGTGAGGTATGACCAGAGCAGAATACAGTGGTACTATTACTTCCCTTGATCTAGATGCTATACTCCTATTGATGCAGCCCAGAATTACATTGGCTTTTTGAGCTGCTGCATCACATTGCTGACTCATGTCAAGTTTGTGGTCTACCAAGACTCCTGGATCCTTTTCACATGTACTGCTCTCAAGCCAGGTGTCTCCCATCCTGTATTCGTGCCTTTCATTTTTTTGCCCAAGTGTAGTACTTTACATTTCTCCTTGTTAAAATTCATCTTGTTTGCTTTGGCCCAGTTGTCTAATCTGTTAAGGTCATTTTGAAGTGTGATCCTGTCCTCTGGGGTATTAGCCACCCCTCCCAATTTGCATTGGCTTTTTTAGCTGCTGCATCACACTGTATTTATTACTCTTTCTGCAGTTCTCTCCTTTATTAACCAAGATAACATTTTACCGGGCTTGTTTGCTGATTCAAAATATCTTTTTCTTGTACATTTAATCTTATTCTCAACCTCTTTATTTATTTGATTCAACAAATGTGACTGTGGAATTTTTATGTTTTGAGCTATTTCCTTTCGGGGATTTTTTGCTAATTCTTTTTCATTTTCTCTGATATGTTTATTAATTTCCATAATACTTTTTCCTTTATCCTTCCCATTAATTGTATACCTATTCCTCTCATATATGCGTTACTCGCATCCCAAATTATTTCCCCATCTGTATCTTCCTTCTCATTTATCTCAAAAAATTCTTTCAGCTTTCCTTTTAATTTCTTTACATCTCTCCATAAATCATCATTTAACCTCTACTTTCCTTTGGTTTGTTTTTTAATTTTCATATTTATCATTTCCGGGTTATGATCTGACAGAGATTTATTCAGAATCTCTGCTTTTGTCAGTCTTAAAGTCAATTTGTTGGATGTCGAAATAGCATCTATCTCCCCCCCCCCCGGATTTCTTTGCTTCAGTAAAATAGGTAGTATCTTTCTCTGTCGG
The DNA here is from genome assembly GCF_965207765.1 of Zootoca vivipara. Taxonomy (NCBI): domain Eukaryota; kingdom Metazoa; phylum Chordata; class Lepidosauria; order Squamata; family Lacertidae; genus Zootoca; species Zootoca vivipara. Next base: position 908,308 of record NC_142590.1, read on the forward strand.
GTGTTTTAACCTCTAAGTGTCATACAAGTCTAGATTTTCAATCAACTGAAAGAAGGAAAGTGGCAATTTTCCTGAATTTGTTATTTTCTCTCTTTCTGTCCTGTCCATATCAATCGATATCACTCCATTTAAATCTCCCATTAATATTATCATTCCCTAATTCCCACAATTTTTCTTCCAACTTTCTGTAGAATTCCAATTTATTATTATTTGGGGCATACACTCCTATCAAAAATATTTTTTTCTTGCTTAATTTGAATTTCTAGCCCCACCACTCTCCCTTCTTCATCTTGGGATATCATTTGAGGATTTAGACCTGGTTTTACATAAATTGCCACCCCTCTCTTCAATTCCTGATGCTATAACTCTAGACCCAATTTTTTATTTTTTAAGACCCTTATGTAGTCCTTAGATACATGAGTCTCTTGTAGACATATTATATCCAATTTCCCTTTCTTCAATACACATTCTACTTTATGCCCTTTCAGTTTACTATTCATGCCATTTACATTCCACGATATACATTTGAAATCCATATTCTTTTTATTTATTTTATTTAATCTGGTTTAGAATATCAGTTTCACTCATGAATCAGAAGAAAGAAAAGAAGTGAAGATGAAAGAAAATTTAAGAAAATAATAGCTTTAAAATATTTTTAAAAGTCCAATTCTGACTTGCTCGTTTTTCACTCTTGAAGCTTTTCTCCACCCACTTCCTCCAAAAGATTCTGGTTTCCTCCTTTGGTTTCCTCTCTTTATGTGTAAAAGTCAGTCATTCGGGAAATTCCCACCTAAATGGTATTTTATTCTTTTTCAGCGTTGCTGTCAAAAATCTGTAATTGTCTCTCTTCTTCAGCAAACGTGTAGGGATTTCCTTCATGATCTCAATTATTTTGCCATCAATACATAGAGGGCTTGTTCTGCATGTCATTAGGATTTTTTCTCTCAATAACCTTGAATTCAAAAATAGCAGGCAGTCCCCTGGTCCTTTCTTATTTCTTCCTCTACTGTTTCTGATTCGAAATATCAATGTCCAACATTAATTCATGCTCCTCAACTTCTAGCCAGTCTGCCAATTCCTTCCTTACTTTCATTGTAATTTCCTCCTCTTGGCTCTCCTTAATCTCTCTTGAGATGGAGCGTCAATTTCTTCTGCCTCTTCTCCGATACAGCAATTGCATCCCAGGTCTCCTCCTGTACTTTCCTCAGTTCATCGATTTCATCTTTGTATTTTTCTTGTGCTCTTTTCCATTCTCTTTGATCTGTCTGCATTTTTTTCCTGGCATCGTCCTGTTTTACTATTTTACTCCTACTCGCTGGATCATCACCTTGTCGTGGTGAGTGGGCTTGCATGTTCCTATGACCCTTGTGAGCGAAGCTGTCGGGAATCTCGTACTCCCAGCAGGGTCACCCAAGGCGGTAAGGTCAAAGGGAAGGAGCTAGACAAAGAATGATCCAAGAACTCCTCAACGGCAGAACAGGTGGATGATAATACCGTAAGCAGTATGTTACAACGGCTGTGAAGGCGGATGAAGGCTGCAGCAGATAGGAATCTACCGGTTTGTTGTGACTACTTCATGCCATTGGAACAGAGCCTACTGCGATGACTGTGCGTTGGTCAGCGTGCACTGATCTACACACATAAAACAAAATCACGCACAGGCATCTTCCAAAAACCCCACCCAAACCCCCAAAGTCCAATGGCGATCAGCAAATGGTAACGGGGGCAGGATCGTGAAATCTGGAAGCCCCTAGTCATGAACTGGCACATGGGCGGTGGATACAGATTCAGTCATTCTGACTCAAGGAACGAGGCAGTTGAGCAGTTCGGCAGCTGTATCCATGACTGATCAGCCCTTTTTAGGATCCACTCTGCTCACCCCGATAAGGGGGAGGGGCTAGAAAAGGTGCCCTAAACATAGTCTGCCTCCCTTTTCCCCTGACTGGATTACTGCGCCTAGTGGGGTCACCACCTAGCGGTCGTAAAAGACAATTGAACTTTGGAACATGGAATATACGGACTTTGTCAGATAACACAGATGGCGAGCGTCCTGAATGCAGAACTTGCCATCATTGCAAGAGAGCTGTGATGTTTTAACATCGATATTGCAGTGCTTCAAGAGACTCGAAGAGCAGGCGAGGGACAACTGAAGGAAGAAAAAGGAGGCTACCCATTCTTCTGGAAAGGTCTATGAACAAGAACATCGAATACACGGGATAGGCTTCACTATCATAAACGATCTTGTGAAGCTCCTGTCAGAAGTCCCTACTGGCATTAATGAGCGACTCTCAACCCTTCAAATAAATTTCTGCAAAAAACAACAGGCTACTATTATAAGTGCTTATGCACCAACACTGGATGCCGATGAAGACATTAAAGAAAAAAAATTACTCTCAGCTGGATACCGTCCTATCAGAGACACCTAAGGAAGATAAAATTATCCTCCTGGGTGATTTTAATGCAAAAGTTGGGTGAGATTTTGATCTGTGGCCTGGGACTATTGGGAAAGAAGCAGTTGGCAACAGCAACCAGAATGGAATCTTACTTTTGTGAGCACACAACCTTGTTATTACCAACACACTCTTTCGACAGAAAATTAAATTTAAAACTTCATGGAGGCATCCTCGGTCAAACCACTGGCACCTCTTATTGTTATTGTCCATGCTAATGATTGCTGTGATGTACTCCTTAACAGAGCTATGACAAGCGCTGACGACTGCTGGACAGATCACCGACTAATGCGCTTCACGATGGCTATCAAGATTATAGCTCAACTCAGGCTTCAAGGAAGGAAACCAAGGCGCAAAGTGAACACTCAATCCCTTCAAGATCCCATTAAGCGGGATTGCTTCCAAACGACTCTTAAGGACCTTTCAGAATTCCCTGATAACATTGAGGAACACTGGACCAAGCTAAAAACATCCATTATTGCAGCCTGTGAACAAACTATTGGATACCAAACCAAGAAACACCAGGACTGGTTTGATGAGAATGACAGTGAGATTGTATGCATGATTGACAAGAAAAGGAAGGAAGAGATAGAAACTGTGCCACTAAGAAAAAAAACCTATGCCAAAAAAACCTATGCCAAGGTTCAAAAAAGAACCAGAGAACTAAAAAACACCTGGTGGATAAAAAAAAGCTCAAGAGATCCAGCACTTAGCCGACACTCATGATGCACAGAGTTTCTTTAAAGCCACAAAGACCATCTATGGGCAAGTAAATCATGGCATATGCCCCTTACGCTAAGCAGAGGGTAACACACTTCAAAAATATAAAGAAGCTATTTCACTGCACTGGAAAGAACATTACCAACATCTCCTTAACCACAACTCCCCCTGTAGCGGCCGAGGTCCTCTCACAAATTCCGCAAAAACAAGTTAGAGATGAGCTTGAAGTATCTCCTAATCTGTGTACAGCTATTAACCAAATGAAAAACAACAAAGCCAGTGGACCTGATGGGATACCTGCCAAAATCTTCAAAGTGGAAAGCCTGGACTTTGAAGTCATCTTATTTTACTTGTTATTTTGTATTATATTTACTGTTTTTAATTAGGTTTTTATAATTTTGGATTATGCGGAATGCTTTATCGGAGTGGATGTAGCAACCGAGTAATTTCGTTGTTCCCGCAAGGGGACAATGACAATAAAGATATCTTATCTTATCTTAATTGAACTTACATAACAACTTCACAAACTCATCGAAAAAATCTGGGAAAGAGAAGAAATCCCAGCAGACTTTAGGGATGCCAAAATTATCAATCTCTTTTAAAAAGGTGACAGAACTGATTGTGGAAACTATCAAGACATCTCTCTGTTAACTGCGGCCAGCAAAATTCTTGCAAGGATCTTAGCAAACCGTCTGGTAACAATATCTGAGATAACCCTTCCGGAATCCTAAAATGGTTTTCAGCCTTCTAGGGGGACAGTGGACATGATTTTCACCGCTCAACAGCTTCAAGAAAAATGCAGAGAGGAAAAAGTCAGCATGGGTTTCTGAAAAATAAGTCATGTCAGACTAATTTGATCTCATTTTTTGACAGAATTACAAACCTGGTAGATGAAGGGAACGCTGTGGATGTAGCCTATCTTGATTTCAGCAAGGCCTTTGACAAGGTGCCCATGATATACTTGTAAAGAAACTGGTAAAATGCGGGCTAGACAATGCTACCATTCAGTGGATTTGTAACTGGCTTACTGACCGAACCCAAAGGGTGCTCATCAATGGCTCCTCTTCATCCTGGAGAGAAGTGACTAGTGGGGTGCCACAGGGTTCTGTCTTGGGCCCAGTCTTATTCAACATCTTTATCAATGACTTGGAGGGCATCCTGATCAACTTTGCAGATGACACCAAATTGGGAGGGGTGGCTAATACCCCAGAGGACAGGATCACACTTCAAAATGACTTTAACAGGTTAGACAACTGGGCCAAAGCAAACAAGATGAGTTTTAACAAGGAGAAATGTAAAGTACTACACTTGAGCAAAAAAAAAATGAAAAGCACAAATACAGGATGGGAGACACCTGGCTTGAGAGCAGTACATGTGAAAAGGATCTAGGAGTCTTGGTAGACCACAAACTTGACATGAGTCAACAGTTTGATGCAGCAGCTAAAAAAGCCAATGCAATTCTGGGCTGCATCAATAGGAGTATAGCATCTAGGTCAAGGGAAGTAATAGTACCACTGTATTCTGCTCTGGTCAGGCCTCACCTGGAGTGCTGTGTCCAGTTCTGGGCACCACAGTTCAAGAAGGATACAGACAAGCTGGAACGTGTCCAGAAGAGGGCAACCAAAATGGTCAAAGGCCTGGAAACGATGCCTTATGAGGAACAGCTTAGGGAGCTGGGTATGTTTAGCCTGGAGAAGAGAAGGTTAAGGGGTGATATGATAGCCATGTTCAAATATATAAAAGGATGTCATATAGAGGAGGGTGAAAGATTGTTTTCTGCTGCTCCAGAGAAGCGGACACAGAGCAATGGATTCAAACTACAAGAAAGAAGATTCCATCTAAACATTAGGAAGAACTTTCTGACAGTAAGAGCTGTTCGGCAGTGGAATTTGCTACCAAGGAGTGTGGTGGAGTCTCCTTCTTTGGAGGTCTTTAAGCAGAGGCTTGACAGCCATATGTCAAGAATGCTTTGATGGTGTTTCCTGCTTGGCAGGGGGTTGGACTGGATGGCCCTTGTGGTCTCTTCCAACTCTATGATTCTATGTGTCTATGAAAACCAACCCCTGTATATGGCGTTTATTGATGTAAGGCTTTCGACACTGTAAATCGTAATGCCCTGTGGACTGTCCTTCTGAAAATTGGCTGCCCAGATAAATTTGTAAACATCATTCAGCTCCTTCATGGTAATATGACAGCAACAATCGCAGATAACAATAGCTCTTAGAGCTGTAGTGGGCCTTGGCCCCAGGATCCCCCCTTGGGGTTTAGTGGGAGAACTTACATCTCAAGTTGCCCCTGTTCATCCACTCTGACACAGGGACTGCCTTGAGTTAGCAGGAGCGCAATCCCTCACCCGTTCACTAAGCGCGCTGCTCCAGAAGCTGTGTGTGTATTTAGTGTGTGTGTGTGTATACTTTGTGTATACTTTTCAGCATACAATACAATTTAAAAAACAACTAATCCAAATAATAAAAAAGAAATCGAAAAGAAAAGAAGAATTAAGGGGGGAATACAAAACCATCTCTCAGAGGTGCAGCTTAGCTCTTTACAGCTGATCATTTGGAGGTGAAACATTCATTATTGTGTTGTATTATTGATATAGTATTTTTGAAACCTAAATTGGCTGCTAAGTATAATATAAATTTTCCTGCTATTTTAGGTGGTGAGTACAAGGGTTGGTGGGATTCCTGAGGTGCTGCCAGATAATTTTATAATCTTATGTGAACCTTCTGTGAAATCTCTCTGTAATGGTTTGGAAAAGGCGATTCATCAACTGAAGTCGGGATCGCTTCTATCTTCAGAAATAATACACAACAACGTTAAAACTTTCTATACTTGGAAGGATGTCGCAAAGAGAACTGAAAAAGTAGGTGCACTTCCATATTCTGAGACTCCTTCTCTTTTCCTGATCTTTGTTTTAGTGTCGGGTGGGGACCCTGTGCCCCTCAGGTATTCCAAGGCCCATCAGCCCCCCAAGCATGCTCAGTGCTCAGTGCTCAGGGGTGATGGCAATGGCAGCCCAGCAGCCTCTGAAGGGTCACAGGTTCAGCAGGGAGGCTGAGTATTTTTCAGAGTGGAGGGTGAGCAAATATGTTGCTTTTGTGTCATCCTTTGTTGTGATGTTATGTAACAGAAATAAGTTCTCAAATTCATTGTACTGGTAGCATAATTTGCAAGCATTAGTAAAATTGTCTTTACTTGGGCCCTTGCATAACATCTCCTAGGTGTTTCACTATTTATCTTGTTAGATACTCCTAACTTATTTCCACCAGAAACCTTCACATACATTCCCTGTACTGGAACAACCCTAATCAGATGGAGAAATTCCCCTCTTCCTCCTTCCCTAGGTGCAAAGTTATTGAGAATCAAGAGCTTCCCCTTGCAAAAGAGAGAGAGCTGCTACCTATGGACCTATTTCTGAGATCTCTCCCAAGCCCCACAAGTGCTTGTGCATATGCAGAAGTACACCCTGTCTTGGACTTAGAATATAATCAGCCTTATAAGCAGGTGTCTTGTCTATTAGATGATGCAATCTGAACATTACAGACAACCCTCATGTATTTTTCTTTCTTTCTTTCTTAGGTGTACGACAGAGTGGCAGGTGAAACTGTATTACCAATGGGCAAACGACTTGACAGACTAATCTCTCACTGTGGCCCAGTGACCGGCTGCATTTTTGCTCTCTTTGCTGTGCTCAGCTTTCTTTTCCTGATCCTCTTGAGGTGGCTGACACCAGATTACCTTATTGATGTTGCAATAAATGCTACAGGAGAAAACGGGGCATGGACTCGACAGTCTTTCCCCAATAAAAATAAAAAAGAGAAGACTTTGTTCTGTTAAAGGTGCTAACAAACAGGACTGCATTCTCCTATGGTCTAGCATTGGTTGTTAGATTTACATTTGCCATGCAACGTTTTTATAAATTATTTGACATTTTTTCTTGATCTTTGGAAAGAAGATCTTCTACCTCAGATTAGGATAGTCTAAAATGGCTTAGGATAGATATGCTTGCCAAGACCTGCCACAATAGCTGATCACATTTCTTTCAACCTGAATGATTTTGTCTAAATATGGAGAATCTCATTGTGGCGATTACTGAAAGAAAGACTTGGGTGAATAGGTGGATTTTTACTGCTTTCCCCATTTTGAATATCCTTACCTTCCCCCAAGCCTTAAAGATGAACCTTCTGTTCCAGTGTAAACCAAGAGGAGACCAAAATTGTAACTCTAGATGTCAGGGGTGCTTTTTAAGGGTCAGACACCAATGTGAGACACAGGTCCCATAGAGGGGATTGGACTAAATCTTTCTTTAGGTTTCTTGGGCCACTAATGAACAGTATGAAAATAAGCATATTTGATATTTTTGCATGCTTTCCTGAATATACATTTTGAAATGTGTTCTTTGGAAGAAGCTGCTTCTTGCTGGTTTTACAATTTACTTTTTATGGTTTTGTTCAGACACATGTGGAAACTGCTTTCATGCTCCATGGATAAGCCCAAGAGAGCCTCCCTGTCTCCAGGGTGCAACAAGGAGAAGGTTGGAAGCTTCTGCTTTTATGTAAAAAAAACAAACCCAAAATCTATGGTTCCCCTTTATAGATAAACCTGGGGAACTGTTATTCTGAGTTATTCAAACCATAGTTTGTTGAAATAAACCAGGATCAACCATGGTTTCAGATCCTGGTTTGTTAACTAATGGAATTCTATCCAATTCTGAGAAGTAAATCCAAATGGTTTACTCCCAGATCCGTTTGCATAGGATTATAAAATATGGCAGAAATAAACCATTGTTCCCTAAATTCATTAATTACAGGGAACTGTGGTTTGCTTTAAAGTAGAATTAGAACCTTCCAATTTCTTCATCATGCACCTGGCTTCCCAGTTTATCTGAACTGTCCCTATGTTTTGGCCATTTTGTTATTTTTGACATCCCATTACAATATTGATATGGCAATCGACACTGTTCTCTGTGCTTTGGGGTCTTGGTGTTTAATTTGTCTCACTGTGGCTCTAGCTGCCTCTTACTTTAAGGGTAGTAGGCACACCATTGGAAGAAGTCCCCACAGGGATTGAATATGAGTAAAATGCAAATCAGGTTTATTACCGAGGGTTAGATCCTAGTTGCTTAGGATTTTTAAGGGTGGCTCTTTTTCTTGGCTGCAAAAGTATGAATGCAAAATTAAGAGATCATGTATGAATAATGATTACTGCATGTGCTGGATATGTGCTTCTGGAGGGGGGGACTGTGTGGATGATATAAGCTACAAGTGCTGAGGCTTTTAATTAATTCATTCATTAATTTTAAGATCCTCTTTATTGTCTATGCGTCTTTTCTGCCACCATCTTCAGCTTAAAGCTACATTCCTGTGCTTCCTTATTGGGGAATAAAAGGTAAAGGACCCCAGTCAAAGGTGACTATGGGGTATGGCACTCATCTCACTTTCAGGCCGAGGGAGCTGGCGTTTGTCCACAGACAGCTTTCTGGGTCGTGTGGCCAGCAGGACTAAACCGCTTCTGGTGCAGTGGAACACCATGGCGGAAACCAGAGCGCATGGAAACACCGCAGCGTTTTCATCTACTTGCACTGGTATGCTTTCAAAATGCTAGGTTGACAGGAGCTGGGACAGAGCAATGGGAGCTCATTCCGTCACAGGGATTCAAACCGCCAACCTTCCAATCAGCAAGCCCAAGAGACTCAGTGGTTGAGACCACAGCGCCACCCATGTCTCTCTCCTAACCTAGCAGTTCGAAAGCATGGCAATGCAAGTAGATAAATAGGTACCGCTTTGATGGGAAGGTAAACGGCATTTCTGTGCGCTCTGGTTTCCGTCACGGTGTCCCATTGCTCCAGAAGCGGTTTAGTCATGCTGGCCACATGTCCCAGAAAGCTGTCTGTTGACAAACGCCAGCTCCCTCAGCCTGAAAGCGAGATGAGCGCCACACCCCCGAGTCGTCTGCGACTGGACTTAACTGTCTAGGGGTCCTTTACCTTTTGGGGAATAAGTTCAGTGGGACCTAGTGGCTGTGTTCACATTTAATGCTAAGCCAGAAAATATGAATTCCTACTTTGCTTCTGCCTTCTGCAAGTGGGGAAACCAAACTACAAAGTGACTGGCTTAGTATGTCGTCCAAACCTGGAATCATAGTTGTTTCCCACGAACAAACCACGGTTGCCATGACTTCAAGTTGGCTAGTGGTCATGATTTGTTTGAGTTCAAATGTCACACGAAACCAGACCCTCCATGGTTTATTTTCCTGAAGCAGGAATGCATGGGCTGCCTGTATCAGCGCCTAGCTTGAGGTTTAATCCATCGTGGTTTAATAAGCTTTATTTTCTGGCTTTGCATTACATGCAAACACAGCCTGTGGAACCTGATTCCAAGTAACATGCAGAGAAGTGAGCAGCAAGTTGACAGGTTTGTAAAGACCACTGGAAATCATACCTTCAGTTCACACAAATAGGCAAATATTTTAAGCAAAGTATTTTCCTCTATTTTCAGTTTATTAGTACAAAGGTTTTGCATCCCTCAGGTGCACGCATTTACTTTGTTTATGGGGTGAGGTGAAGGGGTTGGTGCTACAGGCTATAGTTCACTTGCTTAAGGTGGCATTTGCTGGCTTAAAAAAGAACTTGCACAAGTTAGACCAACTGTCAAACAAAATTGGAAGCTGAAAATTTGCATCTCTTACTGACATTACACATTGGTGAATGCAATGTTAATGAGACTTACCAGCTTTTATCTTGATCACCAGGACTTTGTCATAGCTGAAAATTCTAATTTTTAATTTTCACTTTTGTAAGGCACTCCACTTTCCCTGTAGTATGAGATACTGAGTGAACAAGGTTAGATCATTTCGTAATTTTACACATTTTTTTCTGTTTGGGAAACAAAGGTAGGAAAGAGGCACAATTTTTCAATCTAGTCAATAGGAAGGGATGTAGAGGCTTTTTGGAAGTGATCCTGATCCATGCTATTTTCCATATGGCAAGTGTTCTATCACCAGTCGGGATTTTAAAAAATATTTTATTCAAGTTTGTAAAAGAATACAAAGATTAATATCAGATATCTTTTTATCAGGATAAAAAAACTAATCTAAATCAAAACAGATCAAAAAGGGGGGGAGAGTACTCCGAACTTCTCAGGAGTTAGGTACCAATTTTACATCATTTTGTAATAACTCTCTTTTAAATCACAGCACAATGCATATTTTAACCATTTAGTCCACATTTGTATTTTGCCCATTTAATCATACATTATTTAACTTGTTCTTCTTGCCTTTCAAATTTCAACAAAGTTCATATATTTCTGCAATAGCATGTTTGTCATCTGTACACAATTGTATTTCAATATCTGTCTCTCTTTTTTTGTTCTATACCAAAAGTCTTATTATCCAACTTAAATATTTCTGTTAATTGTAAATGAGAAAACAATTGGAGGCCATAACCTTTCACTGTTTACCCTCCCCTTGTTTTAATTGTACAGTCTCCTTGATTCCACATTTTTCTCTCAACTTCTGTCCTCTATTGGGGAGACCACTTCATTCCAGTCTCCCATAAGGCACAAATTTTAATATGAAAAGTCCATCAACCTGTCCATAAGTTCTTTATAAAATACAGATTTCTCTTCATTTGGGGCATAAATGCCTACAACCAAAGTTTCAATCCCTTAGATATTAATTTCCACCCCAACATATCTACCTTGTTCATCGAAAAATGCCAGTTTGAGGCAAAATTGGGAATGTATATATAGAACAACTCCATTTTTTCTTCAGTCCTCCAGGGATAGATTCCTCACCTAATTTCTCTTAATCAAATAATTTATATCCTCCCTTTTCCTGATATTTGTCTCTTGTGAACAAATCCGATCCAGTTTCATTTGTTTTCAAATGAATAACTTTTCTCTCTTGAGGAGCATTTGCTCTATTTATATTTCACATTAAATATTTGAAATCCACATCTGGGCAGATTATTTTGTCAAGTCTGTACTTACACCTCCCAGTTCTGTTCCTTCGGTCTCATCAATTTGCATAACCGCCATACCGAGTTTAAATTTTTCTTGCTGTACTGAATCGAGTCAATATCTGTGTTGTTTAAAGGTGAAAATCACTCCCTCTGGTGTGTTCCATCTAAATTGGATTCTTTTCTGCCTAAGTTTATTTGACTTGTCATTTCTTTTATGCAGTGTCTGCTGTGGGATTTTTTCAGTACAATCACATCTATATTGTCAATTTTCAACCTAGTCTCAAAATGTTGCTGCAGGACTTCGTCTCTACTTTTCTTTCTAACAAATTGGACCAGAACATCTCTTGGTACCTTTCTTAGCTTTGCAAAACGTGAATTAATTCTGTAGATTTTGTCTGTTTCTGCCTCCAAATCGTCCACAGTCTTTTCCAAAAAGCATGCCAGGGAATTAATGACTTTATCCCTAATATCTTCACCCTCCTCTTCAGGAATTGTTCTAAATCATAGGTAGAACTCTTTGTCTCTCAATTCTAATAATGCCAAATTATCCAAATATTTTTCCATCTCTCTCTCTGACTTTTACTTCCCAGAATTTCCACTTTGTCATTTAATTGCTTCATTTCTCCAGACAGTTGCATATGAAAGGCTTCTATTTTATTAACAGCCCCTTTCTAACCATGTCAAATGTTCACCTATTTTTAAATTCAAAATGCCCATGTATTTTTAAATTGCCTTTGTGATTTCATTTTTAATTTCATTCATTTCTTTGTAAAGAGATTTTGCCTGTTCTAGCACCATCTGCTGTATAATGTCTGGATGTAGAAGAGTCTGTTCCATGTCTTATCAGATGATAGTGAAATAGTGATAAATAGTGTGTATGAGGAAAATGTTGAAGAAGCGGCAACATTATTTGTTTCTAGTAGAGGCGACTCCTCACTTACATGGAGGTAGCATTCCGGGCCCCGCACACATAAGTGAGATGCTTGTTTTCTGTCTCCCCCACTTTTGCTTAGAATCATAGAATCATAGAGTTGGAAGAGACCACAAGGGCCATCCAGTCCAACCCACTGCCAAGCAGGAAATACCATCAAAGCATTCTTGACATATGCCTGTCAAGCCTCTGCTTAAAGACCTCCTAAGAAGGAGACTCCACCACACTCCTTGGTAGCAAATTCCACTGCCGAACAGCTCTTACTGTCAGGAAGTTCTTCCTAATGTTTAGGTGAAATCTTCTTTCTTGTAACTTGAATCCATTGCTGCCAGATACAAATATCATGGGGCACCTTGTCAAAGGCCTTGCTGAAATCAAGATAGGCTACATCCACAGCGTTCCCTTCATCTACCAGGCTTGTGATTCTGTCAAAAAATGAGATCAGATTAGTCTGACATGACTTATTTTTCAGAAACCCATGCTGACTTTTAGTGTTCACAGTGATCCTTTCTACGGTAGGTGCTCACAGACCGTTTGCTTAATGATTTGCTCTAGAATCTTTCCTGGTATTGATGTCAGGCTGACTGGGCGGTAATTGTTTGGGTCCTCTCTTTTCCCCCTTTTGAAAATAGGGACAACATTTGCCCTCCTCCAGTCTGCTGGAACTTCACCTGTTCTCCAGGAATTTTCAAAGATTATTGCCAGTGTTCTGACCTTCTGATCAGCAAGCCCTAGGCTCAGTGGTTTAACCCACAGCGCCACCCGGGTCCCGTTTTTGCTACGGACATACCCATAAAAGCCCTTTTTGTTGCTTTTAACCTCTCTAGCAAGCCTGAGTTCATGCTGTGCTTTAGCTTTTCTGACTTTGTCTCTACACGTGCTGGCTATTGGTTTGAATTCCTCTCTGGTGGTTTCCCCCTTTTTCCATTTTTTTGTACATATCCCTTTTAAATCTTAACTCAGTTAAAAGTTCTTTAGATAGCCACCCTGGCTTCTTTAGGCACCTTCCATGTTTCCGTCTCATTGGTATTGCCTGAAGTTGTGCTTTTAATATCTCCCTTTTAACAAACTCCCAACCATCATGAACTCCCTTCCCTTTTAGTATTTCTGTCCATGGGATCTTACGTGCTTGAAAGGGTAGGAGGGGAACAAGGGGCAGCGGAGACCCTCTTCCTCCCTTCTCACCCAGGAAGCTGTGCAACTCAGCCAGCTGCAAAAAACAACTTCCCTCCCATCAGCTGTTGAGCGGACGAGCAGAAAGCTCTCCCACCTGCCATTGTGGAACCAAGGACGGCATGTGGTTGGCTGACATGGAAATCAATGGCACAAGGACAATGCATTAACGGGAAAAGCTGCCATAAAACGAATCTGAAAAATCCTAGAATGATAGGACAAAAATTGTGCCATCAGGGAAACCATTTTATTTGTATGCCAGTTTCCAGAGTTAAAACCATGCTCAAGGTGGCTTACAACATACAGTATGCCCACAACGTACGTGCATTTAACTTGTGCGCATTCAGCTTTACATGTGGGGCAAAAAAATAAAAAGGGATGGGGTTTGGGGGGAAATGACTTTGACATTGCAGCCCACCATTGAACCCAATGTGGTTTTGGTATACACTATTTTGGCTTTAGGCGCAAGACCCTGGAATGTAACTCCCGCATAGGTTGTGGGTTTACTGTGTTTAAAAAATACCTAACTACAGACATAGTTAGACTAAGGGACCCAGGTGGCGCTGTGGTTAAACCACTGAGCCTAGGGCTTGCTGATCAGAAGGTCGGCAGTTCGAATCCCTGTGACGGGGTGAGCTCCCGTTGCTTGGTCCCAGCTCCTGCCAACCTAGCAGTTCGAAAGCACGTCAAAATGCAAGTAGATAAATAGGTACCGCTACAGCGGGAAGGTAAACGGCGTTTCCATGGGCTGCTCTGATTTGCCAGAAGCGGCTTTGTCATGCTGGCCACATGACCTGGAAGCTATACGCTGGCTCCCTCGGCCAATAATGCGAGATGAGCGCGCAACCCCAGAGTCGGCCACGACTGGACCTAATGGTCAGGGGTCCCTTTACCTTTACCTAACTACAGACATACCAAAAGTAGTCATAAACAATAAACAAAACATCAAAAATTACACAACCAAATCGAACAATTTCCATGTAAATGATAAGATCCAAAATAAAGATACAAAAAATTAACAGAAACAAGAGCAACATCCTACCCCCAGCACCACACAGCCTGCTAAGCAACACCCCAGCCCAAAAGTCTCTTCAAGGCCAGGCCAGGTGGGAAAAGACCTGCAAGACAGGAAGTGGGTCTTCCAGGACTCAGCCAAGTTCCCTAACTACAGGTTGGGCAAATGCTCTGCATGATTCACGAGTCAGCAAGAAGCAGGGCTGGAAAATGACGCTAATGTTGAAGCAGGGCTTTTTTGGAGTCTGAACTCTCTGGAAAGCTGTTCCAGCATGAACTTTCCCGCTGCGTCTCTGGTTCACAAGAAGACCCTCCCTGGAGCGCAAAGGAGACGTCCTCTATGGACTCCAGAGAGGGGGTTCTTGTGAGCCAGAGGTGCAGTGGAGCTTTGATGAGGCTCCTCAACCTCCCTGTGCATCTGCTCTGCAAAACACCCTGTCCCTCCTGCTTGTGTGTGCCAGAGAAGCAGGACTGAGGCATGTATGGTAAATGGGCAGTGCCTGGACTCCTAGTACAAAGGGCTGTTTGCCATGAGTTCCTGCACCTTTTTTTCTAGAAAAAAGCCCTGCTGTCTAGTATGTCTGTTTCCTACTAGTAGGTGGGACTTTCTCCTTGAAAGATCAGGCACAAGGGTCATGGCATGTATGTGGGAAATGCCCAAAGATTCCTCTGCTGCTAAGAATGCACAAAATGAATTAGCTCCCATAATGAACGAAACGGATGCTATAATGTGTCACTCCACAAGGTGGAAGCATTTTTCTTTTTCCCTGCATTAGTAATAAAGGTGCACAAAGAATGGGGTGGGTTTGCCGATCAGAAGGTTGGCGGTTCGAATCCCCACGATGGGGTGAGCTCCCATTGTTCGGTCCCTGCTCCTGCCAACCTAGCAGTTTGAAAGCATGCTCCAACGGGAAGTTAAACGGCGTTTCCGTGCGATGCTCTGGTTCGCCAGAAGCGGCTTAGTCATCCTAGCCACATGACCCGAAAGCTGTATGCCGGCTCCCTCGGCCACTAAAGCAAGATGAGCGCCGCAACCCCAGAGTCGTCCGCGACTGGACCTAACAGTCAGGGGTCCCTTTACCTTTAAAAGAATGTCAGTTACCTTTCAGTTTAACACAATTTGTCGAACTGCCAGAAAGGAAAAGCCCACTGACAGTATTATAAATAAAGAATAGTAGCCTGTTGAATGTTGTGCTCCATGTTGGACTGAAAAATAGTTGGGGGACTATGTCTCCCACTTGGTTTGGCTTCTGGGGGCTACATCTAATACTTGTATGCACAAGACGGCTAGGAACCAGAGTAGACTCCCTTTTTCCTTCCCATCCCTCAGATGTTAATCCAAGTCATGTAAACAATTGCCCTCCTATATTAGCTTAGGTCTAGGTAAAGTTGTGCAGCCCACTGCTAGCTTGAACAGCAATAACAACACAACTGGCCTATATTATTTTATCTATTATCTATTATATTTTTTATTATTATTTTTATTATATCTATTATCTATTATATCTATTATCTATTATATTATATTATATATATATATATATATATATATATATATATATATATATATATAGCAAATCTAAGAAACAGAAGAAAAGATAAAGTAAACATGTTCCTAAAGTATCCTAAAGTAAAAAAAAAATCCTTCCAGCAGCACCTTAGAGACCAACTAAGTTTGTCATTGGTATGAGCTTTCGTGTGCATGCTGCTGGAAGGAATTTTTTTATTTTGCTTCGACTACGTCAGACCAACATGGCTACCTACCTGTAAGTATCCTAAAGTAAGATTGAATCATGATCTATTACTGAATGAAATGAACTAGGCACCAAGCACAGGGGGAGGGGCGAAGCCAGCAGGAAGCCAGTATTGTCATAAGTTTGGGGAGCGGCACACTCCCTATAACCTAGATTCAGTAGAGGGTTAGAACTGGATCAAACTCATAAATTCATGTGTTAAGCAAAGTTTGGTTAAAAGTATGCCACATGCAGTTGCATTAAAGTTTAGGTCCAGGGGTCAGCAAACTTTTTCAGCAGGGGGCCGGTCCACTGTCCCTCAGACCTTATGGGGGGCCAGACTATATATTTTTTAAAAAATATGAATGAATTCCTATGCCCCACAAATAAGCCAGAGATGCATTTTAAATAAAAGGACACATTCTACTCATGTAAAAACACCAGGCAGGCCCCACAAATAACCTAGAGATGCATTTTAAATAAAAGGACACATTCTACTCATGTAAAAACATGCTGATTCCCGGATTAAGAAGGCAATTGGGCCGCATCTGGCCCCCGGGCCTTAGTTTGGGGACCCCTGGTTTAGGATCAAAAGCCCAGGCAGCTCACCTAGTTTGGGGACTGGGAAATAAGCCATTGACAGACAAAGGTGTTGATTGTTGGTCATTAACACATCAATGTGTTATTGGGTGTCCACAAAACAGGACCTTGGGGGGGGGGCTAAGGTGTAGAAGTCCAGCTTCCACAAGTAGGAAGATAGTCCCACTTTGCAGTAGTGGAGTGTATGGGGAAACACCGCTTGGGGCGGGGGCACAGGAAGGGGGGCACAGTGGGAGCCTCCTGTAGCTCCTTTCATAAAGCGCACCCAGGGAGCACCTGGGAGCAGAACTGCAGCCAAGCGCGAGGAAGGGGCACAGCTTCCCTGCAGAGGCGGCCTCTCTCCACCCCTGGGTTGGGGATGGAGCTGCCAAGGCCAGGCACAAGCCAGGATCCAATGAGGGAGCCTGCTGTAGGAGTGTTTGGTCGCACCCCCTCAAAAATTGCACCTGGGGCCACGCCCCCCTCCCACTACACCACTGCCACTTTGGAAAAAATATTGTTCATTTATCATGAGCTTGAAATTGTGGAATATAAGAAAACGGTTTTCAGGGTGAGGGTGGGAGGGTGATCATCTGGGTCTCCGACAACGGACCACAGTTCACCTCAGGTACGTTTAAACGGTACCTCCTGGGACTGGGCATCCGACATGTGCTGACAGCACCATTTCACCCCGCCACAATGGGCAGGCAGAAAGAATGGTGCAATCGGTGAAAGAGGCGCTTGCGCACCTGAAGCAGGCAGACTGGCACGAGCGCGTCACTGAGTACTTGCTCGTGCAGCACATCACCCCTCATGCGGCCACAGGGCGGAGTCCGGCCAAACTGCTGGTGGGCCACTGCCTTTGATCTCCACTCGATTGACTACACCCGGACTTTGGTGTGGCCAAACCCCCGGGCTGTGTCAACGCACCACGGTCTTTCATTCCGGCGGATCGGGTTTTTGCCTGCAACTTTGTGGGAGACATTCCTTGGTGCTGGCCACGGTAGTGGGAGTCACTGGCTCATACCAGGTGGCACTGGCTCATACCAGGTGGCACTCAAAGACGGACGCATATGGTGCCGACACATTGACCAGCTGAGGCGCAGGGTTGGGAATTTGGACACTGCCACAGTGCCCCCAACTGTACCCCCAGCAAACTAACAGAAGGCGAGGCTCAATCTACACCTCCCTCACAAGCTGCGGACGTGGATCCTAGCCAGGCCGCGTCAGAGGTTCAGCACGGCCCTCCAGAGTCTAGGGCCACTGCTGTGCCTGACCATCCGCCGAGTCCGCACGTGGCAGTTCCTTCGGCAGTCACGGAGACAGGAAACTTGGAATCACCGCCACCATCGGTGGCGCCACAGTCTCAGCGGGAACTGGCCAACCCCCTGGACACTGGCACTGGCCCTCGGCGTTCCACCAGGGTCACCAAGCAGCCATCCTACTTACAGGACTATGTCAGTAACTGCACTTGAAACATTGCATTGTAAATAGAAGCTTGAAACTGTTATGCTCTTGTACCTAATTGAAACCATTACAAATGTAACTAATGCCTTTTCTTGGTGGGGAGGGGTGTTATGTATTAGTGTATATAGTTTTCCCTCAGGTCTTGACAATTGTTTTAGGAGGGAACTTTAGGAGGGAACTTTGAATTATGTTTGATACATTGTTTGAGCCAGCCTCTATAAAAGCAGGCCAGCTCGGCAATGCAGTTCAGTTCTGTTCTGGCTTCTGAATAAAGAGCTTCTTGAAGAATCGCTGTGTCGTCTACCCACTATTTAATAGATTCCTTATAGCATAAGAAATGTGTCCCACACCTCTATAGGACAACGTGTGAAAGTGTTGGATTAGGACTTCTATATTGACCTCTTTGGGGACAAAAGGGAGGGCCACAGCTAGAGGAATAGGAGGAGAATCTGGTGCTACCAGTAACACAATGTTACTAGGTCTGCTGAAATCCGGTGGATGACACAGTCATAGGAGCCAACTCCTAGGGGCTGAGCCCCCCCCCCCCAAGTTGATGGTCACTGCTATTCAAATAGTATGTGTGTGTGTGTTGTGTCATGGATTGATTATGCAGGCCAGGGCTTACCTGGACCCTCCAATATTTTATTCAAGTTGCCACTCCTGGATGCAGTCCTGGGTCACTCACACCAGGCTTAGCAGGACCAGGGTGCTGGTTCTGGGAAGGTAAACAGCGTTTCTGTGCGCTCTGACTTTCACCACAGTGTTCCATTGCAACACAAGCAACTGATATATACAGTTTGGAACCATGATACCAAAATGTTGTTTCACTTCATATATATATATTCAATTGATCACTGCACTTTACAGAGAAGGAATCAGGTCTTTAGTGTGGCAGAGTCTCTGATTGCTTGCAAAAAGCCATGGAGAGGAGGGGACTTAGATGGCTGTGAGGAGGCCAGGACTTTCAGTCTTGGCAACTGATCCATGGGGCAAAACCTACCAGGGCTGAGGTGCTGTGCTCCTTAGGCCTGGCATCCTGCCAAGTCTGTGCAGATTGTGTTCTTGCTCATAAAGAGTTAACTCCAGCTTGCACGGATTTATTACCAGCTCACTTCTGACAGTAATACAAGGTGGTGGTGGTGTTCTTAAAAAAATCCAGTCAATACTCTGCACCCCCTTTCCCTTAAACATTATAGAGTTTCAACCAACTGTAAAGGTAACCCATAGATTAAAGACTTTAGGACTTCTTATGGGCTGTTAGGAATCTTTCAAATACTTGTACCAATGTATATTTCCAAACACACATCACCAGTGTGTAAGAAAGAATTGGCAGGAACACGCAGGGCTGGATTGACATAAGAGATTTTCTGGCAGCTCTGCCCATCCACAAGGCCTCAGAGTGCCAACTGCTGTGGCTTTTGACAAAACCTTAATGAGGTGAGCAGTGCAGGGGGAGTGCCACCAAATGCATGGAAGAGAGGATAGCCATTACCTCTGGCAGAAGCCTAAGGTAGAAGGTGGAGAAGCCTAAGGCAGCGTTGAAGCATTGATGACAGGTCTTTGTGATGGTGATGTGACCCTCCTGCTGCTTATTTTCAGGAGAAGGGAAAACTGCAAATTGTGCTTTTCAGAGCTCAGATACACATCTTGGTCAGGGTGGGGAGGTGGATCGTCTTGAAAATAATTGTTATTTTTTATTTTTTTATTTTTAATAATTGTTATAGCTGCCAAGTATCCCGTATCCGCCGGGAAAATCCCTTTTTTCTTAGCGTTTCCCGGCGGTCTCCCGTTTAGCGAAAAATCCCGGTATTGTCCCTTAAATCGGGATACTTGGCAGCTATGAGTGGAGGCGAATGCAATTGTTAGCAACCCTAATTACCCGGCCATTTTTCTGGTGCCGCTTGCCCTTCTATGGGCACCAGAAAATGGCGCCGGCGCCGGAAGTCGCTTCCGTGCATGACCGGAAGTTGCGTGACGCAACTTCCGGTCATGCGCTTTGCCCTTCTATGGGCATCAGAAAATGGCGGCGCCGGCGCCGGAAGTCGCTTTTACGTGTTTCCGGTCATGCGCGGAAGCGACTTCCGGCGCTGGCGCCGCCATTTTCTGGTGCCCATAGAAGGGCGAAGCGCCACCGGAAGTTGCGTTACGCAACTTCCGGTCATGCGCGCTGCCGATCCCGGATATTTACGACCCAGACTTGGCAGGTATGTTCTGGAAGAGGGGAGCCGGGCTTAGCATGGCTTTCCGATCGAGGAAGGGGGCGGCTGCTGGAGACGGAGGGAGGCTCAAGGAGGAGCCGCGTGGGAAGAAGGAGGGATCAGGATCAGCTGCGCGGGGCTGGGGGTGGGCAGGCACCATCCAGAGGCTGCAGCGGGAGATCGACAATGATGCTTCTTCCCCCTCCTGCCGGTTCCCGTGGAAAGACAATGCCCTCTCCCTCCTAGTTCTTTCCCCACCTTTCCAGCTCCAGTCTAGCTGTGTTTACTCGAAAGTAAACCACTGCCCCCCCTCCCCACGGAGCTCTTCATCTGGTAAAGGGGGGATTGGACATTTCAGACCGTGTAGACTTCCCGCGTGCGCCAAGGGCCCTGGGAGGGGGCTGGTGTGGGGGTAATAGTTATTAGGTTCAGTCGTGACCATTAGGTTCAGTCGTGACCAACTATGGGGGTTGTGGCGCTCATCTCGCTTTATTGGCCGAGGGAGCCAGCGTACAGCTTCCAGGTCATGTGGCCAGCATGACAAAGCCGCTTCTGGCGAACCAGAGCAGCGCACGGAAACGCCGTTTACCTTCCCGCTGTAGCGGTACCTATTAACCATTATCTACATGCACTTTGACGTTCGAACCGACGACCTCTTCCAACTCTATGATTCTATGACCTTCTGATCGGCAAGCCCTAGGCTCTGTGGCTTAACCAACAGCGCCACCCGTATCCCCAGCCAAATATGATATGTTTAAGTTGAAGGATGACAATGAGAGAATAATGCAAATCACTGCCAGTTTTTGACACTCGATAGTAGATCGTGTGGGATGCAAAAGGGTTAAGTGCAGTCAAGTCACAACAATCCCTAGATAGTCCACTTGGAGGACTGAGGAGGAACACATGACTAAGCCTAGTTTCCTGTTCCTGTTCCTGTAGATAAATTCTCTAGCAAGCAGCCATTTCCCTCTCTTGGACTCTTACTCTTGGATTGCAGTTACTCTCTCTCAAGGCCTCCAGCCTAGAGAGAGATGAGATGGAGTCCCACTTCTTAAAAGTGAACTTCACATGTATATATTACTTTTTACCTAAGCAAGTCTACCTCTTGAGTATGCTGTATCTCGAGATGCCTGTAAGTAAACTACTTTTATACTTTTAAGAGCATTGTGTCGTGTCTTTTCTTTTAAGAGGGATAAAGGGGGAAATACCAGGAAAATACAGGAAAATAAATCAAGCCTGCGCAAACACTTTTCTGCTGTGCATGTTGCAAAAGGGGAATGTTTTTACTCTGCTAAAGTTTGGTGCTTACTAGCGCAAGCGGGGATAGGACATATTAAACAATATCTCCTCATCCACATTCCTGAACATTCCCACAAAGGGGTATGGGCCCAGAATCGCGTATTTTTGTGTATTTTTGAAGGATTGATTTGGATTGTGATTTTAAACTGTGTGGAATTCTCCAGTTAGAGTTTCCTGGTGAGTTTCCTTGTTCTCCAGTGTGCCTAGTTTCCTTGTTCTCCAGTGTGCCTAGGGCATTAGCTACCCCTCCCCTCCCTCAGAGTTTACAGCACTGAAAGCTCAGAGGCAGTGAATAATATTTTTGAGATTTTGATTTGTGTTAGGATTTTTGAATTTTTTGAATTTTTTTGTTAGGATATTTTTGAAATTTTAAGATGGCGAGCTCCAGTTTTGATAGTGAGGCAAGACCAAGTTATATGCTGCTGAATGATCATAATTTTGTGCAATGGAAGCAGCACATTTTAGTTTATCTTGCTGCAAAATGTGTTCTGCAGGCCATTAAAGAAACAAAGCCTACCAGGAACCGATGAAGAAGCTTTAGCCAAGATAGAAGCTTGGAATATTAAAAATGATGAAGCCAAGCACATAATTTTGAGCAGTTTGCGAAATGAGCATCTATCATTGATAAATTTAGAAAGTGATGCATCTCAGATCCTAGAGGACATTGAACGCATTTATGCACAATCTACAGAGAGCTCCTACAGATATTTGTTGGATAAGTTACTCAAATTGAAGATGAATTCTAGAGAAGAGTTTACAGAGCATTTTAAGAATTTTCCTGAGATTGTTCAAAGAATTGCCCTTACTCCCAGAGCTTTTGATGACGTGACTAAAGTAACGTTCATGCTTGCATCATTAGGGCCAACATTTTCAGCATTTAAAAGTCTAATGGATCACACAAAAGATCTAACTTTTAATGAGCTTATCAACCATTTAAGAGAGGAATGCAGAGAGAGCCTGATTCTAAAGAAAGGAATCAAAGGAGGAAGGATAGCAGCTATGCATCCAAGCATTTTGCAAAGTCCTGAGGGACGTCTAGAGAAATAATTTGTTTCAAATGCAACTTGAGAGGACATGTAGCAAGGAACTGTAAGGGTGCAAATGGGAATAAAGTTGAATCCCACCCCTCAAAACCACAAGGCGTTAAGAAGGGGAGTCATGAGCACACCACGTTCCTGCAGGAGAGGAGTCTAGCTGTCCAGAATCGTGAAAATAAACGCAATAAGTAGATTTTAGACTCTGGAGCGAGTTCACATTTTTCTTTTGAAAAGTATTTTAATGAGATTAATGAGGATGAAACCTCTGAAATTGAAATTGCTGATGGCAATGTGGTGGAAGCAATTGGTGCAGGAACTGTGAAGTTGAAATTCAATGTAGATGATGAAACAATTAATACTAAGATAACTGAAGTTAAGTTTGCACCAAAGCTTAATTGCAACTTACTCAGCGTGTCCAGTTTGGACAGGAAAGGTTTTAAAATTACATTTGAAAAAGGGCAATGTATAGTGACTAAGCATGATGAAGTTTATATTCAAGGCAAACTAAAGGATGGTGTATATGAGCTTAATATTTCAGAGAACCAGCGGAACCAGTTTACAAGGATGGCCCAACCAAGCAAAAGGGATCAAGCAAGTCTGGAACCAAGGAGTGAGGAGTTTGTATTTTATCCTTTTGAACCAATACAAAGCACTAATCCACCTTCTAGTGTTGTAACACCCCCTGCAGGTCACACCCGAGAAGACATGGAGGTCCAGGCCCCTGACAGTCCCAGAGACGAAGAGGAAGAGGAGCAGCTGTATGGGGATATGCCACCACTGGAGGAGGATGAGAGACCAGAGGTCAGACCCTCATCTGGAACCAGCGGAGGTGTTCCACCATTGCGGCTGTCCTACCTTGCAAGGTCGGCGTCTCCACAGGAACCTTCCAGATGGGAAGAGATAGAGAAGATGCCACCCGATGAGGCCAGTCTCTGGAGGAAAGCTGCTCAGGAGGAGATGGATGCATTGCATCAAAACAAGACCTGGACAATATCTCCTCATCCACATTCCCGAACATTCCCACAGATCACAGACTGCTGACAGTTGGAGATGCCTGCTTTAGAGCTTCTCTTGGAAGAGATTTTGACAGAGCTACAGATTATGGTGAAAAAGCATCACTAGGTGTCAAAATATTGTATAAGAGCTGCATGGTTGCATCACATCTAAATATTTAAATATTTCTGTTTTAAATATTAGTTAATAACAGGGGTCCCAAGTTGAATAAAATATTGGGGGGGGGCAGGTGATCCCTGCCCTGCATAATCAATCACAAAACATGGCACGCACACACCACTTGAATGGCAGTGCCCATCAACGGGGGGGGGGGGTGTCCTCAAATATTTTATGTAGGGCCCAATACAAGCAAGGTCTGAAGTCAATCTGTAAGGTCAGGATCACACCTCTGCAGAAGGTCCAGTGTTGGAACACCTGTGGTCAGTCCCAAAGTCACCGTCCAGTGGAGTTCCCCAAAGCAGCCAAGTTATGGTCCATCAACGGAGAAAGCTGAGTAGACCCAGAGTCTCTGGCTTGCTTCTCATTTATCCTTCCAATCTGGGTGGACGCATGTGATCCTCACCTGAGCCTTATCCAGCTGAGTGACCACAACCTCCTCTCAGACCCAAAAAGCCCCATGATCTCCACCTGGTCACTAGTGAGCCGAGCTGCATTCTCTTGCCTGCCTCAGTTGCTTGGGGTGCAAGTCCCACTGTTCCCCCAACCTGAGAGTCCTCTGTCTCTGTGGGGACGGGAGCACCTCTGGTTCTAATATGTCCTCCCTCCCCCTGGCCCCACTGGACTGTCAGCTGTCCCTTTGATGTCATCTGATGTCGCATGAGTACCCCCTAAGTCCCTAGCCTCCCCTTCCCCATATTCAGTTTGTCCTGGTGTATACCAGTTATGGTTACAACCATTGCCAGGATCCTCCTATTCTGCCAGAGGAGAAGAATATCTCTCAGTAGAGCCACAGGGTTGGTGGCTATTTAAATGTAATAAACAGATAAATAAATAGGCAATTTGGTGTGGATGGTGGACAACTGATGTCGCATTCAGCACCCTGTTCATTGTCTGGAGGCTCAGAATGGGGCCGCTGTCCTAATATAACCCTTTCATAACAATGGCAAAAGTCCCTTCCTGCAGTGCCCCAATAGGGATGCTCTCCCTCACTACCAGCCCATTGCCTGCTTCCTCTACCAGGGAAGCCAGGTCAAAAACAACCACCATAAACTCTGCACTCACCACCACAGTATGAACCACCATGAACAGGGATGACTCTGCCAGTGAGGGCTCCCTTCTCAAGGAAATTCTCTCTCCAGCAATTCTACCTCTTACTTGGGATCTACAGTAGACTGCCCAGAAGCAGATAGAATCATAGAATCATAGAGTTGGAAGAGACCACAAGGGCCATCCAGTCCAACCCACTGCCAAGCAGGAAATACCATCAAAGCATTCTTGACATATGCCTGTCAAGCCTCTGCTTAAAGACCTCCTAAGAAGGAGACTCCACCACACTCCTTGGTAGCAAATTCCACTGTCGAACAGTTCTTACTGTCAGGAAGTTCTTCCTAATGTTTAGGTGGAATCTTCTTTCTTGTACAGTAGTTTGAATCCATTGCTCCGTATCCACTTCTCTGGAGCAGCAGAAAACAACCTTTCTCCCTTCTCTATATGACATCCTTTTATATATTTGAACATGGCTATCATATCTCCTCTTAACATTCTCTTCTCCAGGCTAAACATGCCCAGCTCCCTAAGCCATTCCTCATAAGGCATTGTTTCCAGGCCTTTGACCATTTTGGTTGCCCTCCTCTGGACACGTTCCAGCTTGTCAGTATCCTTGAACTGTGTACCCAGAACTGGACACAGTACTCCAGGTGAGGTCTGACCAGAGCAGAATACAGTAGTACTATTACTTCCCTTGATCTAGATGCTATACTCCTATTGATGCAGCCCAGAATTGCATTGGCTTTTTGAGCTGCTGCATCACACTGTTGACTCATGTCAAGTTTGTGGTCTACCAAGACTCCT
The DNA here is from genome assembly GCF_965207765.1 of Zootoca vivipara. Taxonomy (NCBI): domain Eukaryota; kingdom Metazoa; phylum Chordata; class Lepidosauria; order Squamata; family Lacertidae; genus Zootoca; species Zootoca vivipara. The sequence goes on from NC_142590.1 coordinate 933,896, forward strand.
AAATCCTTTTCACATGTACTGCTCTCAAGCCAGGTGTCTCCCATCCTGTATTTGTGCCTTTCTTTTCTTTCTTTTTTGCCCAAGTGTAGTACTTTACATTTCTCCTTGTTAAAATTCATCTTGTTTGCTTTGGCCCAGTTGTCTAATCTGTTAAGGTCATTTTGAAGTGTGATCCTGTCCTCTGGCCACCCCTCCCAATTTGGTGTCATCTGCAAACTTGATCAGGATGCCCTCAAGCCCATCATCCAAGTCATTGATAAAGATGTTGAATAAGACGGGGCCCAAGACAGATCCCTGTGGCACCCCACTAGTCACTTCTCTCCAGGATGAGAGGGAGCCATTGATGAGCACCCTTTGGGTTCGGTCAGCCAGCCAGTTACAAATCCACTGAATGGTAGCATTGTCTAGCCCGCATTTTACCAGCTTCTTTACAAGAATATCATGGGGCACCTTGTCAAAGGCCTTGCTGAAATCAAGATAGGCTACACCCACAGTGTTCCCTTCATCTACCAGGCTTGTGATTCGGTCAAAAAATGAGATCAGATTAGTCTGACATGACTTATTTTTCAGAAACCCATGCTGACTTTTAGTGATCACAGAGTTTCTTTTTGCTTGAAGTGTGGCAGCTGCTGCATTTAAAAAATAAATAAAATAAAGGGAAAGTGGCAGACCAGTGGTTCTCTGCAGCTGCAGCAGGGTGCTGGCCTGGCTACAGGGTGCTCAGCCAAGTGCAGCTGCTTGTGTTGCAGCTCACAGCTGGTGGCAACATGGGGCTCAGGCTGGTAGCAGGGTGGTGCTCATTCAAGTGTGGTTACTAGTGTGGCGAGGCAGGGAGTCCAGTTATTAAAATCACAGTTGCAATCTCTTGCCTTTGTTCTCTCCAAATGTCCACTGCAAGGCACTGTGTGGTTAATGTTGGGAAGTTTGCTGATGGATGTGGGTGTATGGCAGTGGACATGGGTGTATGTTAGAGCACTGCCCCCTCTGAAGTTCTGATAGCACAAAAATAGTGGGTAATGTAACAATCTTAAAAGGTGCATCAATGAAAAGATATACAAACCTCACCCAAACTGCAAACATGTTCATTTTTTTTAAAAAAGACCAACAACAGCCCTTGTAATGGAAAACCACAGGGAGAGAACAGGGAAATTTGAAGGGCAGTTTTCTGGCAAGATCTCAGCTATTCAAAGAAACCCAAAAATTCTACTGGGGTAGTGCAAGCCCCTTGCAGAAATCTAAGTCTCTATTCACTGCAGCTCTTAAATCCACGGGAAATTGCTTTCCTTGGCACCTTTGATCCTTGCCCAAATATTAGTCACTGGACTGAAACTATTTTTTAAAAGGACAGTCCTTTACTCAATATGTGCTGTTTTTAAAAAACCAGCAGCAGCAACAACCCCTCTATAGTATTTTAAATGCTCCTTGAAGTTGGTTCTTTAATGCTCCTAACAGGTTTGTTGCAAACAGGTGTTAGCATACCAGCTCATCCCACGGTGATAAATCACGATGTTGTCAGAAGACCTCCGCCCTCATCCTCTGGCAAGTTGAGATAAGTTCATCTCATGCCTGAGATGACAAAGTTGTCGGAGAGCTACCGGTATCTTGTGACGACTGCAACTGCCCTCCACTTTGCCCAAGAGAGAGGGCGAGAGAGCGCACCCCTTCCCAGGGAAGAGCCGCCCAGCTCTCCTCTTCTTCCTCCTCCTGCTGTCCTTTTCTGGCTGCATGTGTAGATAGATAGATAGATCTCCGCACCCCATGAGCGGACATCTCTCCTGGATGTGCTTCCAGCTGCACTTTCCTTTCCCTGGAGGATCCTAGAATAGCTGCGACATCCTCATCCTTCTCCCGCTGAAGCAGCCTGGGGGCTGGGGGAGGAGAAAGCAGCCAGGAAATGGCATTGCGAGCAGGCGGTGGGCAGTGGCTCCTGCTGCTGCTGCTGCTGCTGCTGCTGCTGCCATCTGGGTGATGGGAGGAGCAGAAGGGTGGGATTTTGTGCAAGGAAAATCCCCCTCTCCTCGCCCAGCTGCCGCCAACTTGACTTGATGTTGTGGAAGGAATAACAGACTCCCTGTGAGAAAAGGGGCTTGGAAAAAGGAATTTAGGGCTGCTCCAGAACCGCCTCTTTTCATCCCCAATGTGTGCTGCTTCTCCCCAAAATTGCCGGCTGCGCTTATTGCTCTTAAAAGATTCAGGATGGAGATTCATGCTTTATGGCTGGCGCAACATCTCCTCTTTGCGCTGTGGGGTAAGTACATGCCGCTGCTGTTCATTTCAGCCACCCTGTCCATGAAAGAAATGCTAGTTCCCTTTTGTAGCCGATTTCATGGTTAATATCCCTCCCCTTCTCCCCAGATTTGCATGGCTTCTCCAGGAGTCCTGCTAAGGAAGAAAAACAGTTTGCCAAAGTCTTCCTGTGGCTACTTTAAAATTCCCCTCTGGGAATGTTCTGATCTTGTTGGAAGAAACAAGGCAATTCCATGGGTGGGGGGCATAGGAGCCAACTCCTAGGAATCGAGTTCTCTTCACTCCCCCCAAAATATTTGAGGGGGCCAGCCCCCTCCCCCGTTGTTGGGCATTGCCATTCAAAGGGTGTGTCTTGTGATCAGTCATGTGGGGCGGGGTTTACCTGCCTCCCCAGTTTTATTTAAGTTGGCACCTCAGCATGGAGGTGAATAGGAAATGTTTTTCTTGCATGCTAGAAGAACAATAATAAAGTATTTCGAGAAATACAACGCACCCCCACTTTTCTCCATCTTCTTTCTCCAATTGCTTCTATTGGCAATGTTTCTAGCAGCCTGCATTCTCCAAGGGTGGGATGCTTGTAGGCGGACTCACTGCAAAAGCAGAAAGCTGGGATTGGGAGAGGACTCAGGTCTCTAGAGGCTAGAGCTTTTGCATGCCCCGCCAGGGCTATGGTAGATCAAAGGGCCATAACTTTAATTGTGCTCCAGTGGAAATTCGGTACAGTCAATCATATAAACATTCTCACACAGTCCCGTCTCAAAAAAAACCCCACCATAATTGTTATCTTATTTTTGTTACTTTCCTCTAGCTTTTATCAATCCATTAACACTCAGGGAGGATCACCGAATCATTGAAGCTACAACCATGTTGTATATATATATATAAAGAAAAATTGAAGGCCCACCCCCAGTCAAAACTCACATGCTCTGAAGAAAGTCCTTTCTCCAAATCAAATCATTATCACTCCGTGGCTGATTTATTTAGCAGTTTATCTTATCTCCTTGGTCCAGAACACGCCTGTAGATTAACTCCAAATCAGTCAAAATCTTAAATTACAGAAGAACTGCTCATAATGGCTGAGTCAGATGGTTACCGATAGGCAAAGCACTTGAACTCAGCACCTCCTGCCTCCTGGATTCTGTTCAGAACTGAGAGCCCAGGTATCAGGTGAAGTGTGAGTGTAGCTCCCCCCCCCCCAACCCTGGGGGAGGCTTGCAAGGACAATTACCCTCAATCATCCTTGTTTATACTCCGAGAAGCAATCCCCGCAAACGCAAACGTAGGCGTGCCACCATTATGGCAGTTAGCACCGGAAGTCACACACTGCACCCATCTTAAGCCCCCCCCAAGGCTTTACAATGTTTATCTCATTTAATCTTGTGCCAGACTTGGGAAGAATTGGTGGTGTGTGTGTGTGTGTGTGTGTGTGTGTGTGTGTGTATGTGCTTCCTAGTTAGGGCCATTTTAAACATTGCAGAAAGACAAACTTAGGTTGGCCCCGGTGTGAACCCTAAGCAGGATGGTGGCACTTATTGCTGCTCCATGACATTTACACATTACATTTCGCTGTGTGTCTTAATATGTCTTGCTCTAAATGACTGTAACGTGGAATGGCTCCTTTGGGTGGAAGTGGAGTCCAAGTTCTGTATGTTTTATTACATCATCTGGGTTAGCTGAAACTTAATTATTCTTATGAATTCTAGCTACTTTAAAATTAGATACTTGTCCAAATGCCTTCATAATTATTTCTGCATCTATTTCCGTAGGCAAGCTGGTCATTGGTAGTTGTTTTTTACTTGGCTTTTTCCATAGTCAAGGAGTCCTAATGAAAGCCAGTAGAAGTTCTTTATTTGTCTTAATGGCAGGGATTTGCTTACAACTCTTTCCCCTTCCTCCCCACCCCCACTTCCTTTGAAAGCAAACATCTGCTCCACAAGAAAGATAAGTATCTCTTGGGAACCAGACTGTCCAACCCTGTTTCTTTTTAAAAAAATAAAATTTCTCAAGCCTACAAGGCATTTCTCTTTCTAAAGGACACAAGAGCAGCCTCTCGCTCCCAGAAGGCCATTGATAAATTTGAAGAGGCCAAAGTCTGCTCGACCCAAGAGTGGTGTTCTATGAAAACCTGAATAGGAAGTACACATTATAAGAATTCCTAAAAGTACATTATGAAGCACTGTATTGATGCTGAATTAGCCATCTTTGGTTTAGTGTTCTTACTGGAACAGTGAATTCAGTGTCCAATTTGTCAGGGATTTGCTTTGGAATATGCTGCAGCTGAGCAGGCTCAGTGCCAATGACTCCTTTTAATAGACTAAAGTATCTCTGAGCAGATGCAGAGTGCATTTTTCTCACCACTATCCCTTCCAGTTTGGTGTCATCTGCAAATGTGATAAGCATTTGAACAACAACGGGCCCAGGGACCCCACTTGTCACTTTTTTCCAGGATGAGGAGGAACCATTAATGAGTCCTCTTTGGGTTTGGTTAGTCAACCAGTTACAAATCCACCTCAGTTACCTCGTTTAGCCCACATTTTACCAGCTTCCTCACAAAAATATCATAGGAGAGTTTGTCAGAAGCCTTGCTGAAATCAAGATACACTGAGTCCACAGCATTCTGCTGATCCACCAAGCTTGTAACTGCATTGAAAAGAAAAAAAGAGATTCGCCTGGCTTGACTTGTTTTCGAGAAACCCATGCTGGGTCTTAGTAATCACAGCATCCTTTTCTAGGTGCTCATAGACTTTATTTATCTGTTCTAGGAACTTTCCTGGAATTGATGTAGTTACCTAGGTCTTCTGTTTTCCCCTTTTGAAGATGGGGTTTGAATTCATTTAAACTAGTCTGGTGTTCCCAGGCCATCCCTTTTCCTGAGTTGCAGCTCTCTCCTTGCTTCATTTATGTTGTTTTCACCAGGTTGAGCACTGCATTGCTTTTGGGTGAAGACGGGAAAAGTAGGTGGTGAGCAGCTCTGCCTTCTCTCTGTCACCCAATAGCATTTCTCCATCTTCTCCATTCAAAGGAACCTGCTACAGTTGTACCTTGGTTTTCGAACGGAATCCATTCTGGAAGTCTGTTTTGCTTCCAAAAACATTCGAAAACCAAGGCGCAGCTTCCGATTGGCTGCAGGAGCTTCCTGAACTCAGTCGGAAGCTGCGGAAGCCATGCCAGACGTTCAGCTTCCAAACGTTCACAAACAGAAACACTCACTTATGGGTTTGTGGCGTTCGGAAGCCAAAGCGTCTGAGTACCAAGGCATTTGACAACCAAGGTATGACTGTACTTGCTTGTTCTTCCTCTTGCTTCAAACATAGCTGAAAAAACCTTTTTTATTAGTTTTAACCTCTTTTGCAAGCCTGAGCTCATTCTGCACTTTAGCCTGCCTGACCACTGTTGCCTACTTGTGTATATTCCTCCTTTTTGATTTCCCCTTCCTTCCATTTCTTATATATGCCTTACATTTCAGCTCATCTATAAGCTGCTTATGCGATTTCCAAGTGTGCCCCTCACTTTTCTTTTTTGTTGGAATTGTCTGCATTTATGCTTTCAACATTTAAGAAACTCCTAGCTATTTTGGACTACCTTCTCTTTGAGTATTTCTGACCATGGGATACTGATAACAGGGGACAGAGAAAGGGCAGAACTCCTCAATGCCTTCTTTGCCTAAGTCTTCTCCAAAAAAGAAAACAACGCCCGACCTGAAGAATATGGAGCAGATGATTCAGCAGGGGAAACACAGCCCTGAACAAGTAAGAAGGTAGTACAAGAATACTTGGCTAGTTTAGATGTATTCAAGTGTCCAGGGCCAGATGAACTACATCCAAGAGTATTAAAAAAACTGGCAGAGGTGATTTCAGAACCACTGGCAATAATCTTTGAGAATTCCTGGAGAACAGGCGAGGTTCCAGTAGACTGGAGGAGGGCAAATGTTGTCCCTATTTTCAAAAAGGGGGAAAGAGAGGACCCAAACAATTACCGCCCAGTCAGCCTGACATCAATACCAGGAAAGATTCTAGAGCAGATCATTAAGCAAACGGTCTGTGAGCACCTAGAAAGGAACGCTGTGATCATCAAAAGTCAGCATGGGTTTCTGAAAAATAAGTCATGTCAGACTAATCTGATCTCATTTTTTTGACAAAATGACAAGCCTGGTAGAGGAAGGGAACGCTGTGGATGTAGCCTTGATTTCAGCAAGGCCTTTGACAAGGTGCCCCATGATATTTTTGTAAAGAAGCTAGTAAAATGTGGGCTAGACAATGCTACCATTCAGTGGATTTGTAACTGGCTGACTGACCGAACCCAAAGGGTGCTCATCAATGGCTCCTCTTCATCCTGGAGAGTAGTGACTAGTGGGGTGCCACAGGGTTCTGTCTTGGGCCCAGTCTTATTCAACATCTTTATCAATGACTTGGATGATGGGCTTGAGGGCATCCTGATCAAGTTTGCAGATGACACCAAATTGGGAGGGGTGGCCAGAGGACAGGATCACACTTCAAAATGACCTTAACAGATTAGACAACTGGGCCAAAGCAAACAAGATGAATTTTAACAGGGAGAAATGTAAAGAACTACACTTGGGCAAAAAAGAAAGAAAAGAAAGGCACAAATACAGGATGGGAGACACCTGGCCTGAGAGCAGTACATGTGAAAAGGATCTAGGAGTCTTGGTAGACCACAAACTTGACATGAGTCAACAGTGTGATGCAGCAGCTCAAAAAGCCAATGCAATTCTGGGCTGTATCAACAGGAGTATAGCATCTAGATCAAGGAAAGTAATAGTACCACTGTATTCTGTTCTGGTCAGACCTCACCTGAAGTACTGTGTCCTGTTCTGGGCACCACAGTTCAAGAAGGATACTGACAAGCTGGAACATGTCCAGAGGAGGGCAACCAAAATGGTCAAAGGCCTGGAAATGATGTCTTATGAGGAATGGCTTAGGGAGCTGGGTCTGTTTAGCCTGGAGAAGAGAAGGTTAAGGGGTGATATGATAGAGCCATGTTCAAATATATAAAAGGACGTCATATAGAGAAGGGAGAAAGGTTGTTTTCTGCTATTCCAGAGAAGCAGACACGCATCAATGGATTCAAAGTACAAGAAAGAAGATTCCACCTAAACATTAGGAAGAATTCCCTGACAGTAAGAGCTGTTTGACAGTGGAATTTGCTACCAAGGAGTGTGGTGGAGTCTCCTTCTTTGGAGGTCTTTAAGCAGAGGCTTGACAGCCATATGTCAGGAATGCTTTGATGGTGTTTCCTGCTTGGCAGGGGGTTGGACTGGATGGCCCTTGTTGTCTCTTCCAACTCTATGATTCTAAGTTCTCCAGGCAAACCAATGCAGGCAGGGCTCCAAGAGAATGGACCTAGGCTTGCTTTCCAGCCCCAATTTGTTAATCCATCTTTATGTTTCCCCACATTAGCTACTCTTATTTGTGCCAGTCATTTCCCATAGATTTGTGAGGGCTTCTGTTTACAACATGCACCCTTGCTTTGTTTCCCCTGTTAACTGCACTTACCTCATTTCCTCTGGTCTTTTCACATCATATTATGATTGTTCTCCCTATTTTCCCACTGCAGACAGCTTTGCTCCTAAAGTGGGAAATGAGTAATGGGGGGGACGGGGGACTTCCAAACCAGACAGAAATGCGAATCTTTTTTATTGTTTGTTTTGTTGACATAATTATTTTAGTTTGCGTGCCTCTTAAAAAAGTAAGGACTTTGTGTTGTGTATTGAGTCAAAGGATTTTATATCTGTATTATTTTTGTCTGTATTTGCATTAGGATAAAGTAACTGCCTTTTGGTTCCAGAGGGTACAGCTACTATTGGTTCATTTAAGCTGCTGTATTTGGATCCTCTGTCTTTTTGGTTCCCTCCAAAAGGCAGCACTGTGATTGCCTGATATTGTTCCCTCCAAAATGTATCCCTTTCTAGCTAGTTCCCTGTCCCTATAAATGTAGCCTTCCTGCCCTCACAGTCAGTCTTGTTCACTTTAATAAAGAGCTGTTACTAGAGAACTGTCTCCAGCATGTTATGTCAAGAGAGCTGAAATCACGAACCCCACGTCACAACATTTTGATTTTAACTTTATTTTTAGTGCTTCCATTTCCAGGACTAACCAGGTCTGCAGCACACATGTATACCCTCCAACCTTTTGTGACAAAAATTCAGGGCAACCCACCCACCACCACCTATCTTCACTGACCACTTCCTCGCCTGCCCTCCCTCCCTCCCTCCTCTTACCTTTGCTGTCTTCATCCTCCTGAAGTGGCCTCCATGAGATGCTGCACAACCTAGAGTGGCCTCCAGCAGATCACGGCTTCCAGCAGATCACACCGGGCCATGTGGCTTCGGTAGAGGCTGCACGGCCTAGACTAGAGCGTCCTCCAGGAAGCTTGTGCCAGGCCGCGTTGCGTCAGGTCGCGTTGGTAGCAGAAGCCAGGGCAGCTTCTGTAAATTCGGGATGTCCCAATTAAATTGGGACACTTGTGGCAAATATTACCAGAAGTATTGTAGCAGCAGTGGATTTATTCACAGACTGACTTTTCAAAGATAAGGCATGTGTGTCTGTACAAGTCATCTGTGACTCTCCCATTTGTTAACACACAATTCCCTGGCACTTGGTGATGTGGCTCACTAGCTGCCATTCTTTTTAAATGTCCTTCATGTTCCTCAAAGACCTATGCCAGGTCATACAGTGGCTGAAATTGTGATTGGAAAATCCTAGGTAGGGTTGCCATATTTGATGATGGGCTTGAGGGCATCCTGATCAAGTTTGCAGATGACACCAATTTGGGAGGGGTGGCTAATACCCCAGAGGACAGGATCACACTTCGAAATGACCTTAACAGATTAGACAACTGGGCCAAAGCAAACAAGATGAATTTTAACAGGGAGAAATGTAAAGTACTACACTTGGGCAAAAAGAATGAAAGGCACAAATACAGGATGGGAGACACCTGGCCTGAGAGCAGTACATATGAAAAGGATCTAGGAGTCTTGGTAGACTACAAACTTGACATGAGTCAGCAGTGTGATGCAGCAGCTCAAAAGCCAATGCAATTCTGGGCTGCATCAATAGGAGTATAGCATCTAGATCAAGGGAAGTAATAGTACCACTGTATTCTGCTCTGGTCCGACCTCACCTGGAATACTGTGTCCCGTTCTGGGCGCCACAGTTCAAGAAGGATATTCACAAGCTGGAATGTGTCCAGAGGAGGGCAACCAAAATGGTCAAAGGCCTGGAAACGATGCCTTATGAGGAACAGCTTAGGGAGCTGGGTATGTTTAGCCTGGAGAAGAGAAGGTTAAGGGGTGATATGATAGCCATGTTCAAATATATAAAAAGGATGTCATATAGAGGAGGGAGAAAGGTTGTTTTCTGCTGCTCCAGAGAAGCAGACATGGAGCAATGGATTCAAACTACAAGAAAGAAGATTCCACCTAAACATTAGGAAGAACTTCCTGACAGTAAGAGCTGTTTGACAGTGGAATTTGCTGCCAAGGAGTGTGGTGGAGTCTCCTTCTTTGGAGGTCTTTAAGCGGAGGCTTGACAGGCATATGTCAAGAATACTTTGATGGTGTTTCCTGCTTGGCAGGGGGTTGGACTGGATGGCCCTTGTGGTCTCTTCCAACTCTATGATTCTATGGTTCTATGAAATAAGATTATAGAGGAAGGAAAAGAGATACAGTGGTACCTCTGGATGCGAACAGGATCTGTTCCAGAGCCCAGTTCGCATCCAGAGCAGTACGCAACCCACGTCAGCGCCTCTGCTTTTTCTGTCGGGGTTTCCCTGACATTTTGGCAATTCAACAAAATTCTCCCAACACCATTTGTACATCAGAAAAGCAGGGCATGTCAGGAATTTTCCTGACGAATGGCAAACCTTAGGGGGCATTGTTCTCTCCGCTCCATCCTTCACCTGCTCTTTGCACAGTGAGGATAATACTGAACATAGAGCTGACTGGGTTCTTGTAAAAATTACCAAGGTAATGGATGAAGTGCTATATTATGCTGGAACTACCTGCTATCAACACAAATCACACATGGGCAGACAATTCACCATTTTTTCTTCCCCTGACTTTGAATAGGATAAACTGTGTACTTGGTTTCAGTCTGCAAAGTTTCTGAGTAACAAGTTGTTATGCCTTCTTTTTCACCTCCCTGATGGTGGGAAAGGGGGCAGTAGGGGAGGAAGGGCTGTGGAGATCTCATGAGCACATCAGATGCCTGAGGGGGAAGGGCCATCAGCTCTGCCTCTAACAACATGTGTCCTGTCCCCAAACCTTTATTTGCTTGATTTATCTGTTGGTTTACAACATACATGTTCCCAGGTTCCGCCCCTGAGAATATATTCTCATTGTTTTCCCCCTCAGCTTGCCTTCTCATTTCCACATCCCATTCCCTGACCCTGCTCCAGCCTCTCTCGGGCTGTCCAATCTCCACATCTTATCATTCCCTTGCAGGGGATGATAAGAAGCGTAAGGGGGCGCAGGTGGCGCTGTGGTCTAAACCACTGAGCCTCTTGGGCTTGCTGATCAGAAGCTCGGCGGTTCGAATCCCCACGACAGGGTGAGCACCCGTCTCCCCCCAGCTCCTGCCAACGTACCAGTTCGAAAGCACATCAGTGTAAGTAGGTAAAGTAGATAAATAAGTACCTTGCAGTGGGAAGGTGAATGGTGTATCCGTGCGCGGTCCTCTGTGCTCCAGTAGTGGTTTAGACCTGTTGGCCACATGACCCGGAAAGCTGTCTGTGGACAGACGACAGCTCCCTTGGCCTGAAAAACGAGATGAGTGCCACACCCCATAATTGCCGTTGACTAGACATAACCGATAAATAGGTACTGCTACAGCGGGAAGGTAAACGCCTTTCCGTGTGCTGCTCTGGTTCGCCAGAAGCGGCTTAGTCCTGCTGGCCACATGACCTGGAAGCTGTACGCCGGCTCCCTCGGCCAATAACGTGATATGAGCACGGCAACCCCAGAGTAGAGATGTGAAGGCCCAGAAAAAACCCAGAAAAATTAGGGGGGAAACCGTTTTTTTCTGGTTTTTTTCCTGAAGCCTTCCCCCCCCCCCCAAAAAAATTGAAAAAATAAAAAATAGATCATGTAATGTTTTATTTTAACATGAAGAATAAAATATTTTAAGATAAGTGGTTCAAATATTTTATAAATCATTTAAAGAAATATGTATGGTACCAAATTATTCTAATTTCTGTGAGGACAAGCAAGTCCTAGGTTACAAACTGAACTCTCCAATGCAAGAACAAGATACATTTCTTCCTTTAGGAGGTGCTGTTGTCACCAGAAAAGAAAAAGGTTTCAGTTTCGTTTTTGCATGCATGTATACCACATGCATTGGTTCTGGCCTCAAAGCACTGGAAGAAAATAGAGCAACAAAAAGGGCCTGAAAGTATTTGTGCTGTTGTGACAATCAGAGAAGTGTTATGAAAGAAAAACAGAAATGAAAATATTTTAAACATTAAATGCTGTAAAACAGTCTTTAAAAAGTGAAATAAACTAATTTAAGCATATAGTAGCACCTAAAGTGGTTGACAGACCACACACATCAGTGTGAGGAAATACATAAGGTCTCATGGGCAAAACATGGGAGGTGGAGTAAGCATGTTGCATAGCAAACAGTGATGAATGGCAAGTTAAATTTCAGTTCCTGTTTGGCTACACTATATTTTTAATATGCTAGTTGTGGAAATTTTATGCCCATTAAAATTGTCCATAGTTATATTTTATGTTTCTAAAGTAACAGAATGACTTTCAATTTGGAAAAGAAAAAAGAAGTGCTAGTGTAGCATTTTTTTAATTTTTCCAAAAATTTCCGCTGCCGCCCCCCCAAAACGGTTTTTTTCTGAGCTTCAAAATTTCTGGAAATTTTACATCTCTATCCCAGAGTCGGTCACGACTGGACCTAATGGTCAGGGGTCCCTTTACCTTTACCTTAGACATAACCATAGGGATGCGGGTGGCGCTGCGGTCTAAACCACTCAGCCTCTTGGGTTTGCCAATCAGAAGGTCGGCGGGTCGAATCCCTGCGATGGGGTGAGCTGCTGTTGCTCGGTCCCGGCTCCTGCCAACCTAGCAGTTCGAAAGCATGTCAAAGTGCAAGTAGATAAATAGGTACCGCTCTGTCGGGAAGGTAAACGGCGTTTCCGTGCGCTGCTCTTGTTTCGCCAGAAGCGGCTTAGTTAGTCATGCTGGTCACATGACCCAGAAGCTGTACGCTGACTCCCTCAGCCAGTAAAGCAAGATGAGCACCACAACCCCAGAGTCGTCCATGACTGGACCTAACAGTCAGGGGTGCCTTTAGACATAATCGTACAGGGTCCTTTACCTTTTACTTTTTACCTCAGTTTAGTTTTCCACATCAAGCCAAGGTATGCATTGCTTCTGGTGGTCCCCAATGAAGAAACAATTCTGGGTGCACTGAAAGGGTGATCATGTTCCAGAAAGGGCAGGACTTTGATAACTCTAAAGTTGGGCCACAGTCTGTGTGCATAGGATCCCCTGCTAGAGGTGGCGTGGTTAACTTGTGTGGCCCTCCTCATATTGTTGGACTACAGCTCCTATCACCCCTGGGTCATGCCTAGGGCTCTGACTCCTTGTTCTCAGGTCATGGATTCAGAAGATATGTCAGACTTGGAGGAGAATGTGCCCTCTGAGACACTTTGACATGCCTGCCTCTTCAGGAATCCCAGCACTAGAGGAGCCCATGATGGCAGCCCTTGTACAGTCAGAAGAAGTTCATGGACTTCCACTTCCTCTGCTCCACTGGGGTCAGTGGCTCTGAAACAGGCTGGATAGATTGCCTTAAAAAAGAAGTTTGACTCATCAGAATTGGGGCTAGCTGTTCAAAGGAAGCCGTCAATGGGCTGCCTGTCAGCTGTGGACTTCCCCTCCTTGCTTAAAATGGTTCTACTCCTTTGGCTTCAGGTTTCTGTAAGGAGCATCTGCTTCAGTTTCCATACCTATCTGGGGGGTGTTAAATGCTCTCGTAGAGCTGTGTCAATTAAAGAGACATCTGGCACATTAATTCAGATGGCTATTGTTAAAATTAGCACTTTAATTAAGAAGCTTGAACTTTATTATGATCGTTTAGCAAGTAGATTGCTACGGAAATTTCCAGCACTTGTTACTACATTTTAATCTTTGTTGTTGTTGTTGTTTAGTCGTTTAGTCGTGTCCGACTCTTCGTGACCCCATGGACCATAGCACGCCAGGCACTCCTGTCTTCCACTGCCTCCCGTCAAACTCATGTTCGTAGCTTCGAGAACACTGTCCAACCATCTTGTCCTCTGTCGTCCCCTTCTCCTAGTGCCCTCAATCTTTCCCAACATCAGGGTCTTTTCCAAGGATTCTTCTCTTCTCATGAGGTGGCCAAAGTATTGGAGCCTCAGCTTCACGATCTGTCCTTCCAGGGAGCACTCAGGGCTGATTTCCTTAAGAATAGATAGGTTTGATCTTCTAGCAATCCATGGGACTCTCAAGAGTCTCCTCCAGCACCATAATTCAAAAGCATCAATTCTTTGGCGATCAGCCTTCTTTATGGTCCAGCTCTCACTTCCATACATCACTACTGGGAAAACCATAGCTTTAACTATACGGACCTTTGTCGGCAAGGTGATGTCTCTGCTTTTTAAGATGCTGTCTAGGTTTGTCATTGCTTTTCTCCCAAGAAGCAGGCGTCTTTTAATTTCGTGACTGCTGTCACCATCTGCAGTGATCAAGGAGCCCAAGAAAGTAAAATCTCTCACTGCCTCCATTTCTTCCCCTTCTATTTGCCAGGAGGTGATGGGACCAGTGGCCATGATCTTGGTTTTTTTGATGTTGAGCTTCAGACCATATTTTGCGCTCTCCTCTTTCACCCTCATTAAAAGGTTCTTTAATTCCTCCTCACTTTCTGCCATCAAGGTTGTGTCATCTGCATATCTGAGGTTGTTGATATTTCTTCCGGCAATCTTAATTCCTGCTTGGGATTCATCTAGTCCAGCCTTTCGCATGATGAATTCTGCATATAAGTTAAATAAGCAGGGAGACAATATACAACCTTGTCGTACTCCTTTCCCAATTTTGAACCAATCAGTTGTTCCACATCCAGTTCTAACTGTAGCTTCTTGTCCCACATAGAGATTTCTCAGGAGACAGATGAGGTGATCAGGCACTCCCATTTCTTTAAGAACTTGCCATAGTTTGCTGTGGTCGACACAGTCAAAGGCTTTTGCATAGTCAATGAAGCAGAAGTAGACGTTTTTCTGGAACTCTCTAGCTTTCTCCATAATCCAGCGCATGTTTGCTATTTGGTCTCTGGTTCCTCTGCCCAGAGGAATTTTAATCTTTAGCGATACTTAATTCAGTTGAATGTAATGGAATCAATTTACATTGGAATATTTGGACAGAACTGCTTTGGAAAATCACACCTAAGGCTTTCCCTTAACTTTGCTTTTCCTTTTTTAACATTCTGGTGAACTCCGGGACTCATTATGGTGTCACAAGCTCCAAGTGGAATATTTCTAACAGATCTGAAGGTCTTGGTGCTGGTTATTATCTGATTTTATTTAGCAGATCCGAAAACTGTTTCCCTTCAGGCTCTTTCTGTACTACTTTGCAGTACAGCCAACACCCAACCAGGGGAAAGTGTTTCCTAGAGACCTGAACACATCATGCCAAATCAAATTACAATATCTGTGGCTTTTGTCATACAGTTATAGCTAAATATTTCTGGCAGGTAGAAGTGCCCTTTCCTGATGGGAAGCGGGAAGGGCTGTAGCTCCTTTGGATCCCCCCGGACATCTCCAAGCAGTGCTGGGGAAAATGGTCGCCTGAAGTGCTGGAGAGATGCTGCCCCTCAGGGCAGGCCATACTGAACTAGGCAGACAACAGCTTCCTAAATTTATATTCATCATATCTTATTTGAAGGCGGAGAGGGTGAGGGCAATATGCTTTAACAAAGTTTCAGATAACATATTGGTCCCATTCACACGCAACAGTAAATATTTGGTTTATATTACATCAGGGCTGGGAACTCATAATTTATTTCACTCAAGCAAACTGCAGTTGGGAAGCCAAGAACAAACATTGGCTTTACCTTGTGGCTTGTTAGGAGCAAAACAAATCACTGAACTGGGTTTGGATATAATGTTAAGCCAGGAATCATTGTTTTTTGCTCCCACCTGCATTGCAGCAAGAGCAAAGAGGAAGCCACGTGTGTGTTTGTGGTACGCCATTAAGCATGGAATCAGCTGGGAATCCTCCAGGCAAGCAGATTCTGAGCCATGCTTGAGATTCCCAGAGGGGGGCGGGGTGGATGGTGTAGAGTGTATGGGCACAAGCAGGTCCAGTTGTAGAGGAAAATGCTGACTGGAATGTCAGGTCCCTGGAGGAAGACTATTTATAGCAAAAGAGTCTCACCACCAGACCTCACTATACACTTTGCACAATCATGCCCAGACCTCACTATACACTTTGCACAATCAGATATCCAAACAGCCAGAGTTTGCCCCCTTCCTTCCTTCCTTCCTTCCTTCCTTCCTTCCTTCCTTCCTTCCTTCCTTCCTTCCTTCCTTCCTTCCTTCCTTCCTGAGCTTTGCTGGTTCGGAGCAGCCATTTTAGGGCAGAAACCATGTAGGGCAGAAACCAGCATTTCCTTTATCTCTCTTTTGTTGGCTGGCTGCAACTATTTCAGGAAGAAACCATGGAGGGAGGCAGGAGAGAGCTTGGACAAATCATGGATTAGAAATGTTCCCATAGGAATCATAGAAATAGTTGACTCTTTGTGTGAATACTTGACTAATGAACAATTTCCAAGGAACGCATTGTGTTAGGGTAGTGGGACCATGTGCAGAGTCCAAATACTATTCTCCCTCTGGTCCCAGAGAGCCATTTGGATAAGCAAGTTCATTAGGTAAACATTTTGCAGCTTTAGCTGCACAAGTACCTTTTGCACTTGCTACAGTTCTCTGAAAAGAGCAGACACTGGGCAAATGCAATCCCCCACATAACATTTTATGCACATTGTACATATATCCTTTACATAAGTAAGCACTGAAATCAAGGAGACAAGCTAATAATGAGTTTCTCTTGAAATCAATAGCAGTTTCATTTCTATCCAATTGTTTATGATTAATTTTGTTTATTATTAGTGTACTTCTGATAATTTTGGAATAATGGATCTCTAATAGCTACTCTTTTCCCTTCTAGTTAACAGTCTACTGACAATTGGATTAGCAGGTAAGAGGTCTAATCTGCATTTTTCTGTTTGCTCTTGTTCCTGATGTCTCTTTTAAAGTATTGATTTCTTGTGCCTTCACAGGGCTTTTCTGATTATGTGCTGAATTATCAGCTGGTAAAGAAAGGTGGCAAACTGATTATATTTCAGGGTGGCAAGCTTGTAGCTTTTTCATATACACTCGAAATATTTGCAAGAGCTGCTTTAGAAACACAATTTCCCCCCTACCTGGAGAGGTACCATGTGTGAAGTCTTTATTTTTTCTATGAGTACTGCGACTGGGAATTTGACGTGTATCTCCGTATGCAAAGGAAAAAGGAAAAAGCCAACCATACTTCACAAATGAGGGTTTACACATTTCATCCTGTACAGATTTAATATGAAGCGGCCACAATGATGGGATGGATTGGTGCCATACTCATAAGCAGGTCTTCTTGCATAGAGCTGGAATGGCAAGGTTGGCCTTTGCTTATATGTTCTCTCTTGCACATTCACAAAGAATGATCTGGATTGTTGCATATGCTGAAGCAAATGTCACTCAACAGTGACAAAAATATAGCATCATACTATAAAATAAGGGGTCTGATCCTGTTGCTTTTAATGCCTGAATAGGGCAAAACAGTGACTTGAATCCCAGGCAGGGGTGCCGACTTGCCCCCAACATTGAGGGGGTGCAGTCATGTGATGCTGCCCGGTGTGCGCTGGGTGGAGGCTATCTTTGCTTCACTCGTCTAAGCTGCAGTTCGGCTCCTGGGCTCCCAGACTGCAGCTGGGAGCAGCAAGATTGCCCTCTGCGCTTGTCCCAGTCACCTCTTGACTCCTGGGCTGCTGGCCGGAGGCTGGGATGTGCAGAGGGCACCTGGCGGTGGCAGGAAACAATAACCCCCTCAATATTGGGGTGTGTGTGTGCTGTTGGGATATTTGTACACCAAGCTCTCAAGCTTGGTGTGAGGGGTGGTGTGATTTGTGTGTCTGAGTTTCCGTGAGAAAGAAAGTGTGTGTTATCTGCCTTTCTCCCATGTGATGTTTTTTACTGTATTTTACTTTCACTTCTGTCTCTTAATGTGACTGGTAGCAAAATGTTGAGCTCCAGTTTTACTTTGTATATAGCCTTTAAATAAAGTAGTTATGACTCTACTTTATGGCTCTCTTTATCTGTGTGTGCTGTCCTTCAACTCCACGGAGGACAGTCGCATATTACATCGGCGTGCCTGGGGGCAGACTCACCGCTAGCCCTCAGCCGAAATGCTAACATATGGTAGCAGAGGATGGTTCCCAAAACATCGGACTTCTGCCTGATTTCAAGCTGGAGAAGGTGGCCAGATGTAGCATTCCTGTTTTCGGGGGAGAAAATGCAAAGCTACGCCACTTCCTACTGAAAAGGAGTCAGCTGGACGGGGGCCATGAAACCTCAAAGATAAGCTTGCTGCTAAAGTTTGCCTGAAGATTTAATTGCTGGCTGTCAAACAGCAGCAGCTCTTTTAGCCGCAATGGGGAAAGAGCAGAAGCAATATACTTCCACAAGCTACCCCACCACCACCCTTATGACTGTAAAATTGACATGATCCCAGGGGCTAAATTACCCTCAGGCAAATTGTACTCAATGTCAGATGCGGAAATGGAGTCGTTGAAGGAGTTCATCGACAAGAACCTGCAACGCGGGTTTATTAGGGAGTCAAAGGCAGCCGGGGGGGGGGAGGGTGTCCCTGTATTATTTGTGGACAAGCAGGGGACTGAACAGCGCCCCTTTGGTGGTTGATTACAGGGTCCTGAATGCCATCACAAAGCCCACAGCGTACCCTCTGCCTTGCATTGACGACCTGGAAAGGGTGCGGAAGGGCAACCTGATTAGGATCAGGAAGGGGGATGAATGGAAGACCACAATGTTCATGCCTCTGGGCAGTTTCGATTATCTCGTTATGCCCTTTAGTTTACAAAGTGGAATGCATTGTTTCCAAGCCTTTATGCATCACGTGATGGGACCCCTCCTGTACAAGAACTGTGTATGTTTCCTGGATGACATTCTCATCTATTCCCAGAACAAGAAAGAACACGTGCAACATGTCCAGCAGGTGCTGCAGAAGCTATTGGAGCATCAGTTGCATGCAAAGTTGGAGAAGTGCCAGTTCCACGCCAAGGAAGTGGAATTTCTGGGATACCGCCTGTCCGGTAAGGACAACAGGCCATGGACAACAGCAAGGTGTGAGCAGTCCTAAACTGGCAGAGCCCCAGAACCAAGAAGGATGTCCAAAGATTCATCGGTTTCTCCAATTTCTACCGGAAATTTATCAAGAACTTTGCGCAGTTGCCAGCACCTATCACAGACTGCTTGAGGGGAAAGAAACCTTTCCACTGGACAGCAGAAGCACAGCAGGCATTTGAGAAACTGAAGTGGGTGTTCACTTCAGAGGAGCAGCTAGTCCACATAGACCCCCAAAAGCCCATCAGGGTGGAGACTGATGCATCTGACCATGCAGTGGGGGCGATTCTGTTGCAGCGGGGCGGGGACTGGCGACCTTGCACTTTCTTCTCCAGGAAGCTCAACAAATTGGAACAGAACTACACGATTTGGGATAAGGAGCTTTTGGCCATACAGTCTGCATTCCGCCAGTGGAAGCACTTCCTGGTGGGAGCACAACAGCAAATTTGGGTTTGCACAGATCACAAGAACCTGGAATATTGGCGAACTGCCTGAATTCTAAATCAGAGACAAATCAGATGGGTGGAGTTCTTCGCTGGCTTCAACTTCTGGATCGAACACGTTCCGGGGGAGCAGAACGTGAGAGCCAACGCTCTATCCAGGAAACCAGAGTACCTGCAGGACGAAGGTCCACCGAAGGCAAGGGAGGTGTTCCGGCTGGAACAATGGGTCTGCAGAGCCATGCTGCTTCAGAACTCTGAACTATTGACACTGACCCAAGCAAGAAAGAAACTGGCAGCCTTGCAGAAGGGGGAGGGGTTGGACAAAGGTTTTGAGAAGAAGGGGGGCTTGTTGTATTACAGGGGAGTGCTGTATGTCCCAGGGGAGGGGCTAAGAGCAGAAGTCCTCAGGCAAGCCCATGACAACTCCACAGCTGGGCACTTTGGCAGGCACAAGACCATGCATCTGGTCACCAGGGAGTTTTGTGGCCCAAGCTGCAACAGGATGTGCTAGAATATGTCAGAGGGTGTGTCAAAGGGCTAAGGGGCAGAGGATGGCACCAGCAGGGCTCTTAGAACCTCTGTCAACCCCCAGTAGGCCATGTCCATCGACTTCATCACTGATTTACCTCTATCTCATAAGAAGACAGCAATTTTGGTAGTGGTAGATTTGCTCACGAAAATGTCTCACTTTGTAGCTTGTTCCAAGGCAATCTTGGCAGAAGAAACGGCTAGGCTGTTTGTAGAACACGTGTTTAAGCTGCATGGGATGCCTTTACGTGTCATAAGCGATAGGGGAAGTCAGTTAAACGATCCCCGTGGGCCGCTTTTTGCCCATGGGTTTTAGGTTGCCTACCCCTGTTTTATATCCCCATATAAATGATTTATGAGGGTGGTGTTCGTTTACCCTCTGTGAGGGACAGGGGATATCGCGAAGTCCCTCCCCTCCTGAGTTCAAGCCCATCCCCGAGCACAGGGGAAAGCAGAGAGAGTTCCGATTCCAATGGGGAAGCAGGAAGTCGTGTCCGAGGCTCAGGCAAGGTAGAGGAGCCAGGGTCCCAGGTGGGACAGGAAGGGGCGAATAAGGGGGGAGACCCATCCCCCCAACTCCGGAATTACGCAGAAAGAGGAGGGGAAAGAGGATGGGTCTGCCAAAGCTTTTGTGTTGGAGAAAGACGCGCCAAAAGCCATTCGGAGGTTCTGGAACCGACTGACCACATCACTCCGTGTAAATAGCAATGACTTCAGCACTGTAAATACGCAGCACCAATAAAAGAATAAAATGCAGAGCTGCGTAGCGTCGTTACTCTGAAGTAGCCCACTCCGGCCACTGTGACAGCAACCTCCGAATCCTTTTTTGGGCTACTTTGGAGTTGCCGGGATGAGCGTGTCAGAGGCGGAGAGATGGCGGCAGATCGCGGAGAAAGCCCAGCAAGAACTGCAGCAGCTGTCGCTGCAGGCGCAGGGGGAATTGAAGGCAGCTAAAGAAGAGACTAAGAAGGTACAGGACGACCGGCTACAACTTGCGGAACAGGTGAGAGCGCTACAGGAAAGAGAGCAGGAATTAAGGGCGGTGGCGGTAGACCTCCAAAACAAGCTGGATGCAGAGAAAAACAAGGCGGGAGGGGCACCCCAAGTCCAAGTGCTGCCAGGAAGGAGAGCCGGGACCCTAGTAAGCAAGTTCAATGGAGACCCGAGGGAATATCAGGGCTTTGAGACTGAGATTGTGTATGCTCTTGAGCTGCACCACGATGAGTTCCCTGATGATGAGCACAGGGTAGCGTTTATTGTGGAGCACCTTACCGGGGCAGCCAGGGAGTGGCTAAGACCGTTAATCGCAACAAAGAATCCTTGCATGAAGAATGTCAAACTATTTCTAGAAGGTTTGAAAACGATGTATTCGTCCGATAGTCATATGGACCAGACTAAGGAGGAACTTCATAATTTACGCCAAGGAAATATGACAGTTCGCGCGTATTGGGCGAAATTCACCATGCTGGTGCACAGATTGGGGTGGGAACTGGAGTCACCCCCAATGCAAGCGGCGTTCTACTTGGGGTTGCATGAGGAGGTGAAGGATGAGCTCTCGAGAGGTCCAAAGCCCAGTAATATGGATCAGCTGAGCAAAGCGGCTCTGGCGGTGGGGGTGAGACAGGAATCCCGGTGGAGCGACAAGCAAGCAACGCGCGCAAAGCGGGCTTGGTTCCCACGGTCGCAGGAGAAGCCACTCCCCCAACAACCCTTTCAAGCCACGCCTGGGGCCAGCCAGGACCAGGAACCCATGCAGATTGATAGCGCGCGCGCGCGGGCTTTTCAAACCCCAGCGGCGCCAAGACGCAAGGAGGGAAGGGGTGGGAATTGCTTTCTCTGCAACTCCCCCCAGCATCTCGTCAGAGACTGCCCACATCGCAGGGAGTGGCAAGGAAAGGCGGGAACGGTTGTGCCCTCCCCCACTGACGCAGCACCACAGCAGGGAAACGGAAAAGCCTGGCTGCAGGAGACAAGGGGCAGCAGCCAGGCACAGTCAGCAGACAACAGCCCCAGCCCACCCACCCGCACAGAGAGGAGCAGAGCCAGCCCACCCCTCCCAGAGCAGGAGTGGTTCTAGAAGTGACGCTCACGCTCCCAAATGGCTATCCCCTGACGGTCCTCGCCCTAATTGACAGTGGGGCGTCAGCGAACTTCTTCTCGAGAACCTTTGCAGTAGAGCACCAGATCCAGCTTCTGCAGCTGGATTTTCCTCTGCACGTGGCGACCATTGACGGCAGAGAGCTGCTGGGAGGGGCCATCACTCATCAACCCCCCCCCCATGAAAATGACGGTGGGAAGGCACTCAGAGACACTGGCATTCAACGTCACCACCATCTCAGACCCCCCCATCGTCTTGGGCATGAGCTGGCTGGCGCGCCACGACCCCTCCATCAGTTGGCACCAGAGATGCATCACTTTTGGATCGGACTTTTGCCTGGAACATTGCATGCAGCACCAACCAGGGGAGGGGCCTCCGATAGCCACGGTGGCCACCATGCACGTCAAAGGGGGTGAGGCGATACCCAAGCCGTACTGGGACCTGCAGGAGGTCTTCAGCGAAGCGGAGTCCGACCACCTACCCCCACACAGGCCTTTTGACTGCCAGATCAACCTGGTGCCAGGGGCAACTATACCCCCAGCCAAGCTGTACGCCATGTCAGACCAGGAACTGGAGGATCTGCGCGCTTTCATCGACAAGAACCTCAAGCGGGGGTTCATCAGAGAAAGCAAGGCAGCAGGGGGCAGCCCAGTCTTCTGGGTGGACAAGAAAGACACGCAACAGCGCCGTCTTGTGGTGGATTTTAGACGGCTGAATTCAGTGACAGAGCCAGTGGCTTTCCCCATGCCCAGAGTGGATGATCTCCTGACAGCGGCACGCAGGGGCAAGATTTTCACCAAGCTAGACCTGAGGGGGGCGTACAACTTGATCAGGATCCGGGAAGGCGATGAATGGAAAACCACGATGTTCACGCCTCTGGGCTCTTTTGAATATCTGGTGATGCCCTTCGGGTTGCAAGGGGGCTCAGCATGCTTCCAGGCCTTCATGCACCACGTCCTGGGGTCCCTCCTCTTCAGGAAATGCTTGGTCTTCCTGGATGACATCCTTATCTATTCCGATGACCCAGTGCAGCATGTGAAAGATGTCAGGGAGGTGTTGCAGCGCCTGAAGGAGAACCACCTGTATGTGAAGCTGGAGAAGTGCAAGTTTCACACCAAGGAGGTGGACTTCCTGGGCTACAAGCTGTCAGACAAGGGGCTGGCGATGGACAAGGACAAGGTGCAGGCCATCCTGGACTGGCACAGCCCCAGGACGCGCAAAGATGCCCAACGCCTACTAGGCTTCGCCAACTTCTACAGGAAGTTCATCAAGAACTTCTCTCGCGTTACGGCTCCCATCACTGACTGCCTGAGAGGCAAGCAGAAGTTCAGGTGGACACCAGAGGCGCAAGCAGCGTTCGAAAGCCTCAAGAGGGTGTTCGCCTCAGACCAGAACCTGTTCCACGTGGTTCAGGACGCGCCCCTACGCGTGGAGACAGATGCTTCTGATAAAGCTGTGGGCGCCATTTTGTTGCAACTGGACGCCAACAGAGAGTGGAGACCCTGTGCCTTCTTCTCCAGGAAGTTGACCCAGCCAGAGCGAAACTACACGGTGTTTGATCGGGAACTTCTTGCGATCCACGCTGCGTTCCAGCACTGGAGACACTTCCTGGTGGGCGCCAAGCACCCCATCCAGGTGTGCACAGACCACAAGAACCTGGAGTTCTGGAGAACTGCCAGGGTGCTCAACCAGCGGCAGATACGGTGGGCAGAGTTCTTCTCGAACTTCAACTTCTCCATACACTACATCCCGGGAGAGCAGAATGTCAGGGCGGATGCCCTCTCCCGCAAGCCAGAGTACATGGAGGAGGAGGCGCCACCGGCACCCAGGCACATTTCCCCCCCGTCAGCATGGTCCTGCGGAGCAGCAGTGGTGAGCGAGGCGGAACTCACAGCACTGACGGCAGCGGATGAATTTGCCAA
This sequence comes from Zootoca vivipara, assembly GCF_965207765.1. NCBI lineage: Eukaryota > Metazoa > Chordata > Lepidosauria > Squamata > Lacertidae > Zootoca > Zootoca vivipara. Next base: position 957,568 of record NC_142590.1, read on the forward strand.
CCGCATCTTCAGAGAACTGAGAGGGGGGGGGAGCAGGCAAAAGACTTTGCAGAACGCAGGGGGCTGCTTTTCTACAAGGGTGCACTGTACCTGCCCACCACCCAGCTTAGACGTACGGTCCTCAAGCAGATGCACGACAACCCAACGGCGGGTCATTTTGGGAGGGACAAAACCGCTCACCTAGTCATGAGACACTTCTGGTGGCCAGGGGTGCGGGAAGATGTTCGAGACTATGTACGGGGCTGTGACACCTGCCAGCGGGCAAAGGTGGTCAGAGCAGCGCCACCGGGATTGCTGGAGCCCTTAGCCACGCCACACAGGCCGTGGGAAGTGGTGTCCATGGACTTCATCACAGATCTGCCTTCTTCCAGGGGCAAGACCGCAGTGTTGGTGGTGGTGGACCTCATGTCCAAAATGTGCCACTTTATACCGTGTGCCAGGGCGGTCTCTGCAGAAGAGACAGCCAAACTGTTTGTGGATCACGTATTCAGACTGCATGGATTACCTTTAAGGGTTATTTCGGATCGTGGCCGCCAATTTGTTTCCAGGTTCTGGCGGCGGCTCATGAACCTCCTGCAGGTGGAGGTCAGCTTGTCGACGGCTAGACACCCGCAGACCAATGGACAGGCGGAGAGGGTCAACGCCATTCTGCAGCAGTACCTGAGATGCTACGTCAGCCAGCGGCAAACGGACTGGGTGGATCGCCTGCCACTGGCAGAATTTGCCTACAACAATGCGGTGCACGTCTCCACAGGGGTGTCGCCCTTTAAGGCCAATTACGGGCGCGACCTCAGATCTTTCCCAGAGAGGGAGGGGGAGGAGGAGGAGGAGGGCCCACAGGCTGAGGATTGGGCAGAGGAACTGGAGACGGTGCACCAGCAGCTCAGAGAACACTTGGAGAGAGCCAAGGAAGCGTACAAGAAGGGGGCAGATCGCCACAGGCGACCGGGGGAGGTCATTAGGGTGGGGGACAAAGTTTGGTTGTCCTCGGAGGGCCTTCCCATCAGAGGGAGGTGCAAAAAGCTGGCGCCCAGAAGGTTGGGCCCCTTCACGGTCACGCAACAGGTCAACCCGGTGGCATACAGGCTGGCACTGCCAGAGGACATGAGGGTGCACCCAGTGTTTCATAGATCGCTGCTGTCGCCGTACAGGGAAAGCAGCAGGCTCCGAGGCAGCGAACAAACCCCTGAGGGAGGGGGGGAGAGAGAAGGCAGGGAGCAACTCAATGAGGCCACGGCCATCCTGGACTCAAGGAGGGGGGTGGGGGGCCTGGAGTACCTCATGGCATGGGAGGATGCTCCACCGTCCCAGAATGAATGGGTCCCAGCCACTCAGATACAGGAGGAATTCCTGGTAGAAGAATTTCACGCCCTCTTTCCCCATAGACCCAAGCCCTGGCACATGGAAAGGGAGGGGGAGGGGGAGGAAGCACGGGAGAGCAGTTCACCATGGCGCTGGGAAGCGGAGTTTGAGGAACCAGAGGATGAGGTATGGGTGTCACCGAGATCCACCCAGTCAGAGGAAGGAGCAGATTGGCAGAACATTTTTACCCCTACCAGCTCTGACGCCACGGACTTTTTGGGATTCCCGTCCTCCCAGGCGGAAGGGGGGGGGCTCGCAGGACTGGGGGGAGGTGTTCACACCAACGGGCTCGGAAGGCACTGAGTTCTTAGGCTTCCAGTCGTCACCGACACCTGGGGGGGACCTGGGGAGGGGTGAAGGAGAGCTTGGGAGGGGGGTGGATGTGAGGGACAGGGGATATCGCGAAGTCCCTCCCCTCCTGAGTTCAAGCCCATCCCCGAGCACAGGGGAAAGCAGAGAGAGTTCCGATTCCAATGGGGAAGCAGGAAGTCGTGTCCGAGGCTCAGGCAAGGTAGAGGAGCCAGGGTCCCAGGTGGGACAGGAAGGGGCGAATAAGGGGGGAGACCCATCCCCCCAACTCCGGAATTACGCAGAAAGAGGAGGGGAAAGAGGATGGGTCTGCCAAAGCTTTTGTGTTGGAGAAAGACGCGCCAAAAGCCATTCGGAGGTTCTGGAACCGACTGACCACATCACTCCGTGTAAATAGCAATGACTTCAGCACTGTAAATACGCAGCACCAATAAAAGAATAAAATGCAGAGCTGCGTAGCGTCGTTACTCTGAAGTAGCCCACTCCGGCCACTGTGACACCCTCCATCAAAAGAAAACCTGACAGTATCAATTCTTTGTTTGGATGAAGTAGATCCCAAGAAAACCACATAAATAAGAAGAGTAGAAGAAGAGTTTGGATTTGATATCCCGCTTTATCACTACCCGAAGGAGTCTCAAAGCAGCTAACAATCTCCTTTCCCCTCCTCCCCCACAACACATAAAATACTTAGGCGAAGTTATCAAGCATGACACCATTTGCAAGTTAAGAACCCATGTTCTTCCTGAGACCTTCCTTTTTCCAGTAAAATTATACCGCTGCACAGATGTCATGCAAGTCTATATTATCCCACACTGTAAAGTACAAAAAAACCTAAACAAATGATATGTGGGGTTTATATGATCCCACAGACTTTCAAGCATAAACCACACATTTATTTATATTTTTATTTATATTTTTTGCAGGCACAAGTTGCACAGTGTGCAGTAATTATGAGTTGTGAACTCACAGACCTTTCATCCATTGCACACATTACTGGAGCAGCCTGTGCACAACCACCACGTTTTACAACTGCTGAGTAGGACAGGCAAAATGGCATTGCTGTGATTTGGGATCAATATGCCAACTGCAGAGCTGATGCTCTTGCCTTTTCTTTGTGCCAGTGGCTGCTTCCTTTGAAGTTCCATTCAAACTATCTATGTGACTAGATCAGTGATGGGCAACCTTTTGAGCTTGGCATGTCACAATTCGCCAAAAAAACCGAGCATAACTCGGGTGGTGTGTCACTTCGAGAAAAAAACAATGATTTCGTGATATTTATAGTTTAAATAACAAAAATGTATAATTGTAATATATAACTGTATTTAATAAACCAAAAACTAATTTAATAAACCAAAACAAAATCAAAAACCACTTATTTATCACAAAGTGCCCAGAGTTGTTGAGCTTTTTGGGGGGAGCTGCTGACCAAAGTTTTGGAGGTTTTTTGGGGGTGTGCAAAAATTGCTTTGCTTTTTGGGGGGGATAGAGAACAGAAATAAATGATGAATAATACTTTCGCTGGAACTACGGTAACACACAGCACCGACATAGTCTGCCAAAGCGCCAAAAAACCAGCACAGAATGGGTTAAAAAATGAATGCTGTTACACTCAATCATAGTCTGCCAAAGTGCCAGAAAAAAAGCACAGAAAGGGTTAAAAACCAATCTCTGGCTACCAGCAACAAGAACAACAAAAAAGGATCCGGGTTTTAATAGCGGAGACAAGCTGTAGTGGAGACAAGCTCTAGCAGAGACAAGCTGTAGGAGGAGTGGGAGAACAAATGGGGGGGGGGGAGACAACAACAACAGCGCGAATGGGCCGGTGGGGCGCGTGCCAGCAGTGAGGGCTCTGCGTGTCACGTCTGACACGCGTGTCATAGGTTCGCCATCACTGGACTAGATCCTGGGTTAGATCAGCTCTAGACCTAGACCTAACTAGGAAGTAATGTCTTTTGAGATGTTAATGCAATTGTGCACTTTTTCTGTTTCCAGCCAACATAGGCGTTTAATCATCAGGCAGTATACTGCCATGGCCTCCACATACATTTCCAAATGCCACATTCAGTTTTATTTTAGCAAAGAATGTGGGAGCTGGCTTGTAGTCTGGCAATCTTTCTAAATGTAAAACTGGGTCCACTGACTTAAATATGAATTGACCTTGTTATAGACCCATCTAATCCAGCATCCTGTTCTTACAGTGACCAACCAGACAGGGAAGCATGTCCAATAGTGCTGTCTAATAGTGCAACTCTGCCAGCAACTCTGCTAGATGTTTCCTGGTCTGCTGCTTAAGATCCTTTAACTGGAGATGCTGGGGACTTGTGTACACACAAAATTTGCTCCATCTCTGTGATGTGATTTCTGTCAAGGGAATAAATGATGCCACAGAAGCCTTTATTTGATCATGTCCAAATCAGCTCTGAGACATAAAGTAGGCAAAATGATCCTTTTAAAAATTGGTTTATCTTTTTCACAAAAAAAAAACACCGATTCATTTATAAATTGGTTTATCTTCTTTTGATCTGTGTTTTCAATCTGTTTAGTCTCATACCTCTCTTCAGAGAGAGATTGAGAAATCATTAATGCTTCCTTGTTGGTTTTAAAAGATCCTTTCTTTTTGTTCTAGGTGCACAACAAGGGGTTATCTGCAATGAATCCCTCATGTTACAAAACCTGCCTTTGTGTGGGAAATCTTTTCAAGAGATGATGCACAAAGTGGACTCTGCAAAATGGTGCAATCTAACAGAATTTATCCTGTAAGTTTCATCTCTCTCTCTCTCATTGGTGGGTGTGTAGAGACTATGAATAACTGTTTTAGACTTTTTAAAGCATGTGTGGCCAACCAGTAGCATGGATGCCCCAACTGGAACAGGCAACAAGAATATGTGGCACTTCTGGACAAAGGCAGGAGGAGCCAAAGGCATGACCATGGCATAGTGAGACTGACTCCTTTGTCCTGCTTTTCTGGTTTCCTCATCTATAGGAAACTGTGGGAGCTTGGTGAAACCAAGCTTGATTAAAAAATAAAAATCTAAGGCTCTTTTATACCAGGCTGCCTAAAATACCAGTATTTATTCTGGCATTTGCAGTAGTTTAGTATCTATAGTGTTTATGCCCAAAGAAACTTGTTTTAAATGAGAAAGCCTTGAAAATGGATTTAATTTTTCCATTCCGTAATTTCCTTCTGATATTGTAGCAGATCTTTGCATCTTAGAGAGAATTGTTTTCTAGCTACCGTGTCCTGTATGTCTAGTGTGAACTTATTTTACCCACATCACAACACAGAAACCTGGTTTCATAAAGCCCCCTGTGAGCAAGCCACCATAAACTCACAAGCTTCCTGGCTTGTGCCTGGCTTAGTCAGGCACCTGAATGAATCCCGCTCCCCTGCTCCTTCCATTCATTGTGCACCCTCATCTTTCTCTGTCAGCAGAGCGAGGAGCAAAGGCTCTGCAACTTCTCTTTGCAGCAACTTCCTCAGTTCTCCTGATGCCAGAAGAAGCAAGGTGCTCTGGAAAGATGTGCTGAGGGGGTTGGGAAGGATCCCTTGGTCTCTCTTGTGTAACAACACAAGAAAGCAATTTTTAAAATCTTTTAAAGTGGTCTGATCAAGGTCTCCCAAAGTGAGCTTCATGCTGAGCCCTGTGATTCCGAGTCAAATTCAAGCAAAAATGGCGGTTTTTGTCCAGCAAATTACAGGTGCTGTTTGTTTCTTCGGACGGTACTTCATTTGCGTTTGCAGCATGACTTGTGCTGTCAGTCTCTGTTTTTCAAGGAGAGCTTGGCTGATGAACACTCTGGACTAATGTATAGATGTGACAGGCATTGGTTGTAAATGCTTCTGCAGAGAAGTTTGAATATTTTCGCTGCATTCAGATGATTGCCTCTCCACCTCACCTCAGTTGAACTTTGGTTGTGTGGAGAAAACAGAGCACAATTGTTGCTCATCATGCACCTGCAGTCAGCACATTCTTCTCCTGTCAGCAGAGAGAGGAATAGAGTTATGCAACTACCTCTCTGCTTTTTAAGACTTGACATACAGTGCATAGTAAACTCAGGAATTCACCACAAGATGTAGTGATGGCCACAGACTTGGACAGCTTTAGAAAAGGATTAGGCAAATTTGCAGAGGATGGGGCTCTCAGTGGCTACTAGTCCTGGTGGCTCTATTTCTCCCAGTGTCAGAGGCTGTATGCCTCTGCATCCCAATTGCTGTGGGTCCTGCGTAGAGGAGGGCATGGTTTAGGGGCTTCCCAGAGGCATCTGGCTGGCCACTGAGAGAGACAGACGTTGGACAAGGTAGGCCTTTGGTCTGATCCAGCAGAGTTTTTATGCTTTAATTCTGTTTCCCTGCTCCAACTGAAGATGTTTAGACAATGCTGTAAAAGCATCTTCTGTTTGCTGAAGACCAGCCTTTAAAAATTGTCAGAGAATGGCACACTTGGGCAGCTGTGCTGTATTTTCTGATCATTTCATAAATGTGGGGAAGAGGAAGAGAAGATAAGCATTTTCTGCTGAATCCCTGACTTCAAGGGAAATAGCAAAGTTGTTGTGAAACAGAAAAGTAGACAAGGTATTACAGGTGCTTCAGAAAGATTCACTTAGGTTGCAATCCTTTGCACATTTATCTGGGAGTAAGCAGTGCTCCTTCAGAGAAACAGGAATGCTCTGCAAAGCTGTTATATAAAGATGCATTTTTTCTGATTTGTACTTCAAAGATTTTGCTATCCATCAGAGAGATCTTCATGCAATCTCAGAAGTTTCTGGGGTCAGCTTTAGTCAGATAAAGTTACTAATAGCCACTGGTGGCCATAAAAACTCTTGGTCATCTCTTGTTCTTTTGGAGTTAGTTAACAGCCTCCTCCTTTTACTCCCTGTAATTGGGATCATAGCATGCAAGGAAAGGAGGCTTGTCCTCCTCTCCCCAGTCACACACCCCTCCAAATGGACAATGAGGATTAGTGTATTAAAAAGTTCTCATGGAGCACCAATGGGAACTTTTGAAAAAATCAACAACGAAACCTCAACATTTGGGGTGTGTGTGAGTTGCTCAGCTGGTGACAGAAGGCATAAATCTCTTCCCCATAACTTGTGATCCTGCCAACAACACCGCCTCTTCCTTCCCCCCCCCCCCCCCGCAAGAAAAACTCCTGTGGCTGTAAGGAAATGTGAGAGAGATGTCAGGGTATGCTGTGCATTAGCGGCAACCTGCAGTATAACCTGGAGATTTCAGGACATGTGTAAAATTGCCAGAGTGACTTAATATGAGTTCTCTGTGGTTGTGGCTTGTGCATTTTGAACAGCAGTGAGAATATCACTGGGTTGGATTTTGTTATACAACCAGATCTTGCAAAAAATATCCCAACAGTAAATGAATCTTCTCCCCTGATATCTTATGTATTGCTTTTTTCTGACATGCTCCTATTATTGTTTCTAATGTGTGTGAAGTGGGAAATATGTGGGAATTTGAGAGACAGAGAGAGATTACGGGAGGCACACAGTTATATGTGCTAGCAGCTTTTAATCATCTGTAGTATTTATACTAGGTAGAGAAATAAAACCCCAACATTAACTTTTGCTTGAGTAAGTGTTGTGGGTTTAAGAGGATGCCCCTTGAGCAACAGGGTAGAATAATAGAATAGAATAGATACTTTATTGTCATTGTACAACATAGTACAACAAAATTGAAAGCCATACAATGAAAAACAATATAAATACACAATTACAGCCACACATACACACATACATATACACCCATCACAACTCCTGGGATCATATTATTTAGTTACAGCATTTAAGTTATGGCTCTCAGATAGAAACTGTTTTTAAATCTATTCGTTCTTGATTTAATTGTTCTGTATCTCTTGCCCGAAGGCAACGGTTCAAAAAGACTATATCTTGACTATATAAGTCAAACCATTTCACAATAGGTGGGGAAAATAGCTACGGTATTATTTGTAAATGTTGAAGGATGGAATTCAGTGAGAGGCAGGATACACTTTAAAGCCTCTTAAGGAATAATGTTTAGGTGCTGAATGATGCTAGAAGATATATTGGCAATTTGTTTTCAAGGTGCTATGCTTTTATTTTTACAGCACTGAAGGGGGCAAGGAATCACTTCAGCTTCAACAGTTTATATGGTGTTGTGTAGGATAGAATCTCATTTCATGGGCAAAAGGAGAAAACAGCCCAAAGTGATATAATAATTCAATTAATTTTCATTGGACTCTTTAGGTAATAGGGAAGCGATGCTACTTGCTCCTTTGGGGGGTTGGGGGGGGGAGGCTGGTGTTATGCCAAGCCTGTATAGCATATGCCCCGTGGGCCGCTTGTGACCTAGCCCTTGCTGCCAGAGCCAGGTGGGGCACGACAGGGATCTCTGCGAGGGGCACCTGGTTTGTGCCCCTCCATGTTCCGTGCTCCCCTATGCCACTGTTACAACTCTTGGTGACGGATTCCACAGGTGCAAAATGTCTCCTCCTAGAACATAGCATAAGGCCCAGTGCTTTTTTTTTTCTGGGGATGCTCAAAGGTGCGCAGTACCAGCCCCTCCCCTCCCCCCATGTTAAAAGTGTAGCACTTACTGGAACAACGTCATGGGGATGCCTCACAGTTCCCAAAACCTCAGTACGTTTCACCCTGAGCTCCTCTTCCCCTTCGTCTTTTGCATTCTCCCACTCATTCCCTTCCTACTAACATTTGAAGCCTGACAGAAATGACAAAAATAAAATAAAATGCATGACATCAATTACCCCCCCAATAAAATGCATGACATCAATTACCCCCCTTCCATTTTAAACTTTGTCTTTGAAAACACTTCATGATGTAACAAAGAAAAGCAGTTAGTTTAGGCACAACAGGGGATAAAAAGTCAGTTTTTCATTGTAGACACATTGCATTCATGTTGCCAGTAGCTCCCTATTTTTAATGCTGCTGGGATTTTTTATAATAGTTCTTGTAATATGCCATTTTAAAACGTGAAAAAAATAATAAATTTTCAGTTCATAACTGCAGCACAGGTTAGTTAGTTAGTTTATTGTTACGGTACTCGATCAGCATACACATATATACATAAAACAATCCAAAATACAATCTAAAATATAAGCAATAAATATAAACCATTTTAACCATTATAAAAATTATTAGATAAAAGAAGGTATCACTACTTGGGAGGGTACAACAAATTTTTGGGCACTACTAACTAGGTCGGCTCAGATTTTTATGGCTCTAGCACAGAACTTGGCTACCTTTGCTGTCACATTAGAGTTGGCATCTGAAAGAAGCCACTCTATATAGAAATTGTCCGAGTGTCCAGGAAGCTCAGCCATCAGCGTTGTGTGGATGAGCTCGCCTCGCACCTCCTCGTAGTAGCTCCATCGCAGGAGTATGTGGCCTATAGTTTCCACTTCCCCAGATCCACACGGGCAGGATCTCTCGCACATTGGGATCCGTTTGTACTTCCCTTGAAGAACTGCTGAGGGCATTATGCGATTTCGGGCTAAAGTGAAAGCTCTTTGATGAGAGGGTATTTCCAAATGGGATAGGTACGTAGCTGGGCGAGAGATGTATCTCCTTTCCTCCTGAATAAGAAAGTGAGGTACTTTACTCAGATCCTTCTGCCTTTCTATATCTGTTATCCTCTGTAGTAAGTAAAACCTTTATTGGCATCAAACAAACTCACAGACAAAATAATAAGAGATTAAAACTGTCACTGTGGCAAACGCTGTGTTAAGAGAGAGAAGGGAATAATCCGCTATCCGCTCTCACGACAATGGGGCTTCTAATAATTCAGACGACTGCAGAGTACAACGACGAGAAAATAGTAAATTAAGATATTGAGCCACCATCTTGGTGAGGACCTGGTCCTTCCCCAGCAAAAGGAATTGTAAGATTTCCCGCTCTGGTCTCCTTCTGGGGATGCCGAGCCGGTCCAGGAATTGTTGACGAAGGTCAACGTAAAGATTACAATGAAAAACCATATGTAGAAGGCTTTCCACCTGAGGGTCATGACACAGACAGAACCTCTCGTCCTTCGCCCTGCCCGAGAATCTTCCCCACAGGAGGTTCGATGGATTTGCGTTGAACCTGGCCAACGAAAATGCCCTTCTTTCTTGTGGGTTCAGTAGGAAGTAAAGATAATTAGGTTTTGTTTCATGAGCCCATGGGAGGTGGAAAAGAAGGGGGGAACATGTTGTGCCTGCTGCCGCTATAAGATCCTGTCTCTCAATGTCCCACAACCTAGTTAAGACTGTGGCTTTGGCAGATTGTAAGGACATTGAGCGGAGGAGTTCTACTGAAAGCCCCAGTTGCTGTACCTTCCTATTGAAGTGTTGCAGCCCGGGGGGGAGGAAGGTGTCCGAAAGCATTTCCTGGAGGAAGGGATCTCTGTCAAAGTCGAGGCAGATTTTTAGCCAGAATATAAGGAATCTTGCCCAGGCGACAGGTTCCACCTTGTGTTGAGCTCCCTCTAAACATAAAACTGCATATGGGACTGTGAGGGACGAGGGATACAGGGAAGTCCCTCCCATCTTAAGTTCCAGCCCATCCCCAAGCGCGGGAGAGAGTAAGGAGAGCTCTGCCTCCAGCGGAGAGTCAGGAAGTGGTGTCCGAGGCTCAGGCAAGGTTGTGGAGCCCAGGACGCAGGTGGGACAGGAAGTTGGACGCACAGGGGGGAGGCCAATTCCCCCAACTCCCGAATTGCGACGCAAACGTAGGGGGAAGAGGTTGGGTCTGCCAAAGCTGTGGTGCTGGAAGAAAACGCGCCAATCGCCATTCGGGAGTTCAGACACCTCACCTTAAGGATGCATTTTTACTGCTCTGAACACTGTAAAAAATCAGCACTTAATAAAAACCTTAAAAGACCATGCTGGAGTCGTTACTCTAGAGTAGCCATACCAGGCCCTCTGACAGCAACTCCCGAATCTTTTTTTTTGGCTACTTTGGAGTGCAGCGATGAGCGCTCAAGAGGCTGAGCATTGGAGGCTGGAGGCCAAAGCAGCGAAGCAGGAGCTGCAGAACCTCACAGCGCACGCACAGCAGCAATTGCATGCCGCTCAGGAGGAAGCGCGAGGGGCGCAGGAGGAGCTGAACAAGCTGGTGGACCAGGTGAGGACAAAAGAGAAGACTGAGAAACAGCTAAGGGTGATGGTTTTGGACCTACAGAAGAAGTTGGAAGAGGAGAAAGCCGCTAGAGGTGGGGGGGTGCCCCAGCCGCAGCTAGTCCAAGTGAGAAGGGGGCAGAGCCTAGTCACCAAGTTTAGCGGCGACCCTAGGGAGTACCTAGGATTCGAGACAGAAATAAATTATGCGCTGGAATTGCATGCAGCAGAATTCCCAGATGACGCGCACAGAGTCTCCTTTATCATAGAGCATTTGACGGGGGCCGCCCGAGAATGGGTAAGACCGCTCATCGCGCAAAAAAATCCTTGCATGAAGAACGCAAAATTATTTCTAGAAGCTTTAAAAATAATGTACGCTAGTGACAGTGAAATGGAGGCCACTAAAGAGGAGCTTCATAACTTAACACAAGGAAAATCGACAGTTAGGGACTACTGGGCGAGATTCACCATGCTGGTGCACAAACTGGGGTGGGATCTGCAAAGTGAGCCAGTGAAATCAGCCTTCTACATGGGTTTGCACGCAGACGTTAAGGATGAGCTGGCAAGAGGTCCCAAACCGCGAACTATGGATGAGTTAAGCAAAGCGGCGCTAGCGGTGGGGGTGAGACAGGAATCCAGATGGAATGACAAACAAGCGACGCGCGCAGCAAAACCTTGGTTCCCACGCTCCCAGGACAGACCACATCACCAAACCCCACCCCAGGGCCCGCCCCCACACCCGCCCAGGCCAAGCCCAGAGCCGGAACCGATGGAGATCGGAGGAGCGCGCGCGCGGGCTTTTCAAACCCCGGCGGCGCCAAGACGCAAGGAGGGAAGAGGCGGGAATTGCTTTCTCTGCAACTCCCCCCGGCATCGCGTCAGAGACTGCCCTCATCGCAGAGAGTGGCAAGGAAAGGCGGGAACGGTTGTACCTTCCCCAGCTGACGCAGCACCACAGCAGGGAAACGAGACAGCCTGGCTGCAGGAGACAAGGGGGAGCGGCCAGGCACAGTCAGCAGACAACAGCCCCCGCCCGCCCACCCGCACAGAGAGGAGCACGGCCAGCCCACCCCTCCCAGAGCAGGAGTGGTTCTAGAAGTCACGCTCACGCTCCCAAATGGCTATCCCCTGACAGTCCTCGCCTTAATTGACAGTGGTGCCTCAGCCAACTTCTTCTCGAGAAACTTTGCGGAAGAGCACCAGATCCAACTTCTGCAGCTGGATTTTCCCCTGCACGTGGCCACCATTGACGGCAGAGAACTGCTGGGAGGGGCCATCACGCATCAACCCCCCCCCATGAGAATGACGGTGGGAAGGCACTCAGAGACACTGGCTTTCAACGTCACAACCATCTCAGACCCCCCCATCGTCTTGGGCATGAGCTGGCTGACGCGCCACGACCCCTCCATAAGTTGGCACCAGAGATGCATCACTTTTGGATCGGACTTTTGTCTGGAACATTGCATGCAGCACCAACCAGGGGAGGGGCCTCCGATAGCCACGGTGGCCACCATGCACGTCAAGGGGGGTGAGGCAATACCCAAGCCGTACTGGGACCTGCAGGAGGTCTTCAGCGAAGCGGAGTCCGACCACCTACCCCCACACAGGCCTTTTGACTGCCAGATCAACCTGGTGCCAGGGGCAACTATACCCCCAGCCAAGCTGTACGCCATGTCAGATCAGGAACTGGAGGATCTGCGCGCTTTCATCGACAAGAACCTCAAGCGGGGGTTCATCAGAGAAAGCAAGGCAGCAGGGGGCAGCCCGGTCTTCTGGGTGGACAAGAAAGACACGCAACAGCGCCGTCTGGTGGTGGATTTTAGACGGCTGAATTCGGTCACAGAGCCAGTGGCTTTCCCCATGCCCAGAGTGGATGATCTCCTGACAGCGGCACGCAGGGGCAAGATCTTCACCAAGCTCGACCTAAGAGGGGCGTACAACTTGATTAGGATCCGGGAGGGTGATGAATGGAAAACCACGATGTTCACGCCTCTGGGCTCTTTTGAATATCTGGTGATGCCCTTCGGGTTGCAAGGGGGCTCAGCATGCTTCCAGGCCTTCATGCACCACGTCCTGGGGTCCCTCCTCTTCAAGAACTGCTTGGTCTTTCTGGATGACATCCTTATCTACTCCAATGACCCAGTGCAGCATGTGAAGGATGTCAGGGAGGTGTTGCAGCGCCTGAAGGACAACCACCTGTATGTGAAGCTGGAGAAGTGCAAGTTTCACACCAAAGAAGTGGACTTCCTAGGCTACAAGCTGTCAGACAAGGGGCTGGCGATGGACAAGGACAAGGTGCAGGCCATCCTGGACTGGCACAGCCCCAGGACGCGCAAAGATGCCCAACGCCTACTAGGCTTCGCGAACTTCTACAGGAAGTTCATCAAGAACTTCTCTCGCGTCACGGCTCCTATCACCGACTGCCTGAGAGGCAAGCAGAAGTTCCGGTGGACACCAGAGGCGCAAGCAGCGTTCGAAAGCCTCAAGAGGGTATTCGCTTCAGACCAGCACCTGTTCCACGTGGTGCAGGATGCGCCCCTACGCCTGGAGACAGATGCTTCGGACAAGGCTCTGGGAGCGATTCTGTTGCAACTGGACGCCAACAGAGAGTGGAGACCCTGTGCCTTCTTCTCCAGGAAGCTGACCCAGCCGGAACGCAACTACACAGTGTTTGACAGGGAACTTCTCGCGATCCACGCTGCGTTCCAGCACTGGCGACACTTCCTGGTGGGCGCCAAGCACCCCATCCAGGTGTGCACAGACCACAAGAACCTGGAGTTCTGGAGAACTGCCAGGGTGCTCAACCAGCGGCAGATACGGTGGGCAGAGTTCTTCTCGAACTTCAACTTCTCCATCCACTACATCCCGGGAGAGCAAAATGTCAGGGCGGATGCCCTCTCCCGCAAGCCAGAGTACATGGAGGAGGAGTTGCCACCGGCACCCAGGCATATTTTCCCCCCATCAGCATGGTCCTGCGGAGCAACAGTGGTGAGCGAGGCAGAACTCACAGCACTGACAGCAGCTGATGAATTTGCCACCCGCATCTTCAGAGAACTGAGAGGGGGGGGGGAGCAGGCCAAAGACTTTGAGGAAAGGAGGGGTTTGCTTTTTTACAAGGGAGCCCTGTACCTGCCAACCAAACAGCTGAGAGGTAAGGCCCTCAAGCAGATGCACGACAACCCAACGGCGGGTCATTTTGGAAGGGACAAAACCACTCACCTAGTCATGAGACACTTCTGGTGGCCAGGGGTGCGGGAGGATGTTCGGGATTATGTAAGGGGATGTGACACCTGCCAGCGAGCAAAGGTGGTCAGAGCGCCACCAGCTGGTTTGCTGGAGCCCTTAGCCACACCGCACAGGCCGTGGGAAGTAGTGTCCATGGACTTCATCACAGACCTGCCGTCGTCCAGGGGCAAGACCGCAGTGTTGGTGGTGGTGGACCTCATGTCCAAAATGTGCCATTTTATACCGTGTGCCAGGGCGGTCTCGGCAGAAGAGACGGCCAAACTGTTTGTTGACCACGTATTCAGACTGCATGGATTGCCTTTAAGGGTTATTTCGGATCGTGGCCGCCAATTTGTTTCCAGGTTCTGGCGGCGGCTCATGAACCTCCTGCAGGTGGAGGTCAGCTTGTCGACGGCTAGGCACCCGCAAACCAATGGACAGGCGGAGCGGGTCAACGCCATTCTGCAGCAGTACCTGAGATGTTACGTCAGCCAGAGGCAAACGGACTGGGTGGATCGCCTGCCACTGGCAGAATTTGCCTACAACAATGCGGTGCACGTCTCCACAGGGGTGTCGCCCTTTAAGGCCAACTAGGGGCGCGACCTCAGATCTTTCCCGGAGAGGGAGGGGGAGGAGGAGGAAGAGGGCCCACAGGCAGAGGATTGGGCAGAGGACCTGGAGACGGTGCACCAGCAGCTCAGAGAACACTTGGAGAGGGCCAAGGAAGCGTACAAGAAGGGGGCAGATCGCCACAGGCGACCGGGAGAGGTCATCAGGGTGGGGGACAAGGTTTGGTTATCCTCGGAAGGTCTTCCCACCAGGGGGCGATGCAAGAAGTTAGCACCCAGGAGGCTGGGCCCCTTCACGGTCACGCAACAGGTCAACCCGGTAGCCTTCAGGCTAGCACTGCCGGAGGACATGAGAGTGCACCCAGTGTTTCATAGATCGCTGCTGTCGCCGTACAGGGAAAGTACCAGGTTCAGGGACAGCGATCAGCCTCCAGAGGGAGGGGGGGAGACGGGAGACGCCCGACAGCTCAATGAGGCAACTGAGATTTTAGACTCAAGGAGAGGGGTGAGAGGACTGGAGTACCTGATAGCATGGGAGGACACTCCGCCGTCCCACAATGAGTGGATACCGGCCACAGAAGTACCTGAGGAATTTTTAGTGGAAGAGTTCCACGCCCTGTTCCCCCACAGGCCCAAGCCCTGGCACATGGAAAGGGAGGGAGAGGGGGAGGGGCAGGAGGAAGGGATAGCAGGCAGCAGCTCTCCATGGAGATGGGAAGCGGAATTTGAGGACACGGAAGAAGAGGTGTGGGTTTCACCGAGGTCAACGACGTCAGAGGCAGGAGAGGACTGGCAGAACATTTTTACTCCCACCAGCTCTGACGCCACTGACTTCTTGGGATTCCTGTCTTCTCAGGGGGAAGGAGAAAGATCGCAGGATTGGGGGGAAATTTTTACACCCACAGGCTCGGATGCCACAGACTTCTTGGGGTTTCACTCGTCCCCAGCAAGCGGAGAGCCACTAGGAAGGGGGGGAGAGGAGCCTGGGAGGGGGATGGATGTGAGGGACGAGGGATACAGGGAAGTCCCTCCCATCTTAAGTTCCAGCCCATCCCCAAGCGCGGGAGAGAGTAAGGAGAGCTCTGCCTCCAGCGGAGAGTCAGGAAGTGGTGTCCGAGGCTCAGGCAAGGTTGTGGAGCCCAGGACGCAGGTGGGACAGGAAGTTGGACGCACAGGGGGGAGGCCAATTCCCCCAACTCCCGAATTGCGACGCAAACGTAGGGGGAAGAGGTTGGGTCTGCCAAAGCTGTGGTGCTGGAAGAAAACGCGCCAATCGCCATTCGGGAGTTCAGACACCTCACCTTAAGGATGCATTTTTACTGCTCTGAACACTGTAAATAATCAGCACTTAATAAAAACCTTAAAAGACCATGCTGGAGTCGTTACTCTAGAGTAGCCATACCAGGCCCTCTGACAGGGACGCATCTTGGAACGGAGAAAATCTTGTAGAGGAAGGCTGATTGCACTTGCTCTACTGTCTGGGTTCACCCAGACAGTTATCCTCTGTTTAACAATGATCTTTGCTGATTCAAGGTCACGTGACATCAGGCTGGCTGGATGAAGGCCTATGCTTAGCATCTTATTTACTATGGCCTTACTCCAAAGGGAATGGTACTTATCTTTTGATAACAGCAAGGTTAAGCCCTGTGGGTTCAGGTTGAGTTTCATCCATAGGTTGCAAGCCTGCATCCACACTCTGGCCTCAACGCAGATCATGCCTGTTTCTAACCGTATCGCAGTGTTTGACACACACGGAGGCATTTGTAAAGCTCCTCTGAGGAATTTTGACTGAACTCTTTCAGCTATATTCAGATTAGGTGGCGGAATGTTAAGGTTCGCCCCAAAGAGCAGCTGAGCCATCACTTTAGCCTCAAACAATTTTAGAGCCGCTGGAATGTATTGACCCCCCTTTGATCTCAGAAAACTTAGAATGGCAGCGGAGGACTTGTGGGCTGCTATTACTGACTGTGATAAGTGGGCTTTCTTTAGCCCCCTATCGTGGAAGGCGAAGCCTAGGTATTGTAGGCAATGGACCTGTTCAATTTTTCGGCTCTCTATGCACCATGTATGGCTCTTGGGGCGTTTGGCGAAAGACATTATTTTTGTCTTTGGATAATTTATAGTGAGGTGGGCTTCTTTGCAGAATTCCGCTAATGACCGTAGTGCCCTCCGTAGCCCAATTGGGGTCCTTGATAAAATCATAGTGTCATCCGCGTATAAAAGAATAGATATTTGCCTATCTGCCAATTTAGGTGAATGAAACTGTGGGCCTTTTACTTTAAGTACCATGTCATTTATATAATAGTTAAACAGGAGGGGAGCTAAAACACAGCCCTGTTTAACTCCTCGTTGAGTGGGGATCCGTCGTGTTAGTTGGCCCTGCGGGGAACAGCGGATCCTAAGGTAGGTGTTCGTATATAGTCGTCATATCAGATGATATAAACGTGGGTCTATTGATGAAGCTTTCAACTTCTCCCAGAGTTTGGTTCTTGAAACGGAATCAAAAGCAGTCGTTAAATCGATGAAAGCCGCATATATAGCGGAAGATTTGTTGACTGTATACTTTTCAACAAGGTGCAGCACAAGTTTTTTTTAGTATTACTTTAAAACAACCCCAAGTTCTATCTGTGAACATACAAAGTTAATCCTAATTAAGTTCCAATGTAACCAGTGAAAGAAGTTAAATATCCATGGGGTCCATGGGGTCACAAAGAGTTGGACACAACTAAACGACTAAACAACAACAACAATGAAGCAAATGCTGTTGTTTTTTGTGTGTGTGTGTTTATTTGGATTTTATTATTTAAAAGCACAAAGAATAAAACATGTACATAGAAAAGAGTACAAAGATAAAAAAGAAAGAAAAAGAAAAAGAAAAAAATATATAAGAAAAAAAAACATACCTCAAAAATAAACACAACTATTACATTTGAACATAGATACTCCCTGTCCCTCCTATTATACATTTTCACATATCTTGTACTTCACAGGTTTTAACTGGTAATATCCCCTTTTCCCTCTTCCATTCCATTTCAATCATTCTTAATATTCCCAAACATCATTCAATGTCCGCAAGTAGAGAATTGATTGGATAGTATACTTTAAGATAGTTTTTATATATACTCCACTCCTTTGTTACTTTTTGCATAGATAGATCTCTTATCATAGAATCATAGAATCATAGAATCATAGAATCATAGAGTTGGAAGAGACCACAAGGGCCATCCAGTCCAACCCCCTGCCAAGCAGGAAACACCATCAAAGCATTCCTGACAGATGGCTGTCAAGCTTCTGCTTAAAGACCTCCAAAGAAGGAGACTCCACCACACTCCTTGGCAGCAAATTCCACTGCCGAACAGCTCTTACTGTCAGGAAGTTCTTCCTAATGTTTAGGTGGAATCTTCTTTCTTGTAGTTTGAATCCGTTGCTCCGTGTCCGCTTCTCTGGAGCAGCAGAAAACAACCTTTCTCCCTCCTTTATATGACATCCTTTTATATATTTGAACATGGTTATCATATCACCCCTTAACCTTCTCTTCTCCAGGCTAAACATACCCAGCTCCCTAAGCCGTTCCTCATAAGGCATCGTTTCCAGGCCTTTGACCATTTTGGTTGCCCTCTTCTGGACACGTTCCAGCTTATCAGTATCCTTCTTGAACTGTGGTGCCCAGAACTGGACACAATACTCCAGGTGAGGTCTGACCAGAGCAGAATACAGTGGTACTATTACTTCCCTTGATCTAGATGCTATACTCCTATTGATGCAGCCCAGAATTGCATTGGCTTTTTTAGCTGCTGCATCACACTGCTGACTCATGTCAAGTTTGTGGTCAACCAAAACTCCTAGATCCTTTTCACATGTACTGCTCTCAAGCCAGGTGTCTCCCATCCTGTATTTGTGCCTTTCATTTTTTTTGCCCAAATGTAGTACTTTACATTTCTCCTTGTTAAAATTCATCTTGTTTGCTTTGGCCCAGTTGTCTAATCTGTTAAGGTCATTCTGAAGTGTGATCCTGTCCTCTGGGGTGTTAGCCACCCCTCCCAACTTGGTGTCATCTGCAAACTTGCTCAGGATTCCCTCAAGCCCATCATCCAAGTCATTGATAAAGATGTTGAACAAGACTGGGCCCAAGACAGAACCCTGTGGCACCCCACTAGTCACTACTCTCCAGGATGAGGAGGAGCCATTGATGAGCACCCTTTGGGTTCGGTCAGTAATCCAGCTACAAATCCACTGAATGGTAGCATTGTCTAGCCCACATTTTACCAGCTTCTTTACAAGAATATCATGGGGCACCTTGTCAAAGGCCTTGCTGAAATCAAGATAGGCTACATCCACAGCGTTCCCTTCATCTACCAGGCTTGTAATTCTGTCAAAAAATGAGATCAGATTAGTCTGACATGACTTATTTTTCAGGAACCCATGCTGACTTTTAGTGATCACAGAGTTTCTTTCTAGGTGCTCACAGACTGTTTGCTTAATGATCTGCTCTAGAATCTTTCCTGGTATTGATGTCAGGCTGACTGGGCGGTAATTGTTTGGGTCCTCTCTTTTCCCCTTTTTGAAAATAGGGACAACATTTGCCCTCCTCCAGTCTGCTGGAACTTCGCCTGTTCTCCAGGAATTTTCAAAGATTATTGCCAGTGGTTCTGAAATCACCTCTGCCAGTTCTTTTAATACTCTTGGATGTAGTTCATCTGGCCCTGGAGACTTGAATACATCTAAACTAGCCAAGTATTCTTGTACTACCTCCTTACTTATTCTGGGCTGTGTTTCCCCTGCTGAATCATCTGCTCCATATTCTTCAGGTCGGGCGTTGTTTTCTTTCTTGGAGAAGACAGAGGCAAAGAAGGCATTGAGGAGTTCTGCCCTTTCTCTGTCCCCTGTTTGCATTTCACCATCTTCTCCTCTGAGTGACCCCACTGTTTCCTTGTTTTTCCTTTTGCTACGGACATACCCATAAAAGCCCTTTTTGTTGCTTTTAACCTCTCTGGCGAGCCTGAGTTCATTCTGTGCTTTAGCTTTTCTGACTTTGTCTCTACACGTGCTGGCTATATGTTTGAATTCCTCTCTGGAGATTTCCCCCCTTTTCCATTTTTTGTACATATCCCTTTTAAATCTTAACTCAGTCAAAAGTTCTTTAGATAGCCAGCCTGGCTTCTTTAGGCACCTTCCATGTTTCCGTCTCATTGGTATTGCCTGAAGTTGTGCTTTTAATATCTCCCTTTTAACAAACTCCCAACCATCATGAACTCCCTTCCCTTTTAGTATTACTGTCCATGGGATTCCACCCAGCGTTTCCCTAAGTTTCGAATCAGTCAGCTTAGCCATTCATATATAATTTAGCATTTGTGCTCGCCAATCCGTTATTGTAGGTAGCATTTCGCTCTTCCAACTTTTTGCCACCAATATTCTGGCTGCAGTCACTCCATATAGAAATAAAGATCTTATTTCCTTTCCTATTTCTGATGGTAGTATATTTAGGAGGAAAATCTCGGGTGTCTTTTTAAATGTCATTTTAAATATTTTCTTAAACTCCTCATAAATTACATTCCAGTATTCTTTTATATTTTGGCAAGACCACCACATGTGGAAATATGCTGTTGTATCACCACCATGTATCACCTTCTCAATAACAGTGACATCATCTAATACGTCATCAAGCATGGCCCTCTGATAGTTGCATCATGTAAGTGCCATAGAATTCCAGAGTTGAAAAGGATCCTGAGGGTCCTCTAGACCAACCCCCTGCAATTCAGGAATCTCTTTTAAAGCATCCATGTCAGATGGCCATCCAACCTCTGCTTAAAAATCTCCAAGGAAGGAGAGTCCATCACCTTCTGAGGGAGACCGTTCCACTGTGGAACAGCTCTTATTTTGGACACAATGCTTCTGTTGATGCAGCCCAGAATAGTATTAGCTTTTTTTGCTGCTGCATCACATGGTTGACTCATATGAAGCTTGTGGCAGGGGCGAAGGAAGGCTCTTTGGCACCCAGTGTGGGGTGTTGAGGGGCGGGCCGAACTGCCCACAGGGGTGGGGCAAACCACCTGACGGCACACGCACAACACCACTACGTACCAGCGATGGGGCAAGCTGTGGGTGGGGGAGATCTGCTGCGCATTGCGGCATCGGTGGCGGGTGAGCTGTGCAGGGGGGGGGGTGATCCACCGTGTGCTGCAGCATCAGGACGGCGTCCGTGCGGGTTTGTCATCCCCCTCAGGGATGTCACCTGGGGTGGACCATCCCCTGCTCCTCTTCCTCCGCCATTGGCTTTTGGTTCACCAGGACCTGAAGATCCTTTTCACATGTACTACTGGCAAGCCAGGTGTCCTCCATCTTATATTTATGCTGCTAGTTCTTCCTGCCTAAGTGTAGAACCTAGAACTCTGGCCAGAAATTTCAATGTTAGGAATAAATCCTACTCATGAGTTACAGTCAAATAAGGTATGTATTATGGTAAGACTAACAGTCTTGAAGAGAACAAATGAACCTGACATTTGTCCCTATTTTGTTAGTTTGGGCCCAGTTCTCCAGGCTGAATCCTGATTCTGTTTTCTGCGACATTAGCTATCCCTCCCAGTTTGGTGTCATCTGCAAATTTGATAAGCATTTCCTCAATTCCTTCATCCAAGTTAAATAAAAAAATTCCTTCAGTAGCACCTTAAAGACCAACTAAGTTTTTATTTTGGTATGAGCTTTCGTGTGCATGCACACTTCTTCAGAAGGTGCATAAACAATCCAAGTTGTTTATGAAGATGTTTAAAAACAACGGGCCCAAGACAGAACCCTGCGTCACCCGACTTGTTACTTTTTTCCAGGATGAGGAGGAACCATTAATGAGTCCTCTTTGGGTTTGGTTAGTCAACCAGTTACAAATCCACCTGACAGTTACCTCGTTTAGCCCACATTTTACCAGCTTCCTCACAAAAATATCATGGGAGAGTTTGTCAAAAGCCTTACTGAAATCAAGATACACTGTGTTCACATCATTCCGCTGATCCACCAAGCTTGTAACAGCATCAGAAAGAAAAATGAGATTTGCCTGGCTTGACTAGTTTTCAAGAAACCCATGCTGGGTCTTAGTAATCACAGCATCCTTTTCTAAGTGCTCACAAACTGACTCTTTTATAAGATGGGGGACAGTAGTACATGTGAAATGGATCTAGGGTCTTGGTGGACCACAAGCTTAACATGTGTTAAATGTGTGATGCAGCAGCAAAAGTCTTGTTAGCACAAAGATGAAAGACTGACGAAATCCCAGCGAAAGAACAATGGCAAGAAAGATTGATGAGTTATGCGGAACTGGCAAAGTTAACATACAAACTATGTGAGAAGGACAACCGTGACTTCAAGGAAGAATGGGAACTTTTTACAAATTATTTAAAAAGACAACAGAAGGATTTGGACTCCTTGACAGGTTTTGAATAAACACCCACAATTTCATTAGTAGAACAGATGGTAAAAGGTTAAGGTAAAGGGGCCCCTGACCATCAGGTCCAGTCGTGTCCGACTCTGGGGTTGCGGCACTCATCTCGCTCTATCAGCCGAGGGAGCCGGCGTTTGTCCATAGACAGCTTCCGGGTCATGTGGCCAGCATGACAAAGCTGCTTCTGCCGAACCAGAGCAGTGCACAGAAACGCCGTTTACCTTCCCGCCGGAGCGGTCCCTATTTATCTACTTGCACTTTGATGTGCTTTCGAACTGCTAGGTGGGCAGGAGCTGGGACTGAACAACAGGAGCTCACCCCGTTGCAGGGATTTGAACCGCTGACCTTCCGATCAGCAAGCCCTAGACTCTGTGGTTTAATCCACAGCGCCACCTGGGTCCCTTAGAACAGATGGTATATATGTACAATTTTACAACATGCAGAGAACAATATGTATAAACAAACCAGAGAGGGGAGCTGAGGGAAGTCCTTGGAGGGTGGGAGAGGGAGGGGTGGGAGGGAATAAAAGGGGAGGAAATGCAATTGGCTATATTGATTATTAAATTGTTTTGGTAAATTTGTTTCAATACAAATATTTTTTCAAAAAATGTGTGATGCAGCAGCAGCAGCAGCAGCAGCAGCAGCAAAAAAAAAAAAAAGCTAATGCTATTTTAGGCTGCATCAACAGAGGTCTAGTGTCCAGATCAAGGGAGATCATAGTCCCGTTCTATTCTGCCTTGGTCAGACCACACCTGGAATACTGTGTCCAATTCTGGGCACCACAATTTAAGAAGGATGTTGACAAGCTGGAAGGTGTGCAGAGGAGGGCAACCAACATGATCAAGGGTCTGGAAACTAAGCCTCAGGAGGAACAGTTGAAGGAGCTGGGTGTGTTTAGTCTGACAGGCGTTATGAGAGCCAGCTTCAAATATATCAAGGGCTGTCACATGGAAGAGGGAATGAACTTGTTTTCTCCTGCTCAACCAATGGCTTCAAGTTTTAAGAAAGGAGATTCCAACTAAACCTCAGGAAAAGCATTCTGACAGTGAGAGCTGTTTGACAGTGGAATGGTCTCCCTCGAAAGTACACAATCTGTGATTCTATGATTCTACAACAGATTCGAACAAACAGCTTACAGCCATTAGGGAACGAAGGAGTTGAGCATTCAGTGAACTCAGTTTGTTGGCCAAACTGCAAAAAATTAAGTTTAACCATTGAGCATGGAGATTCTTCCTGTTTGGAAATATAAATTTCCTCTTTATTCCTGGTGCGTGGTCACTGCAAAAGTGAATTTTTCTGCCTCTACAAGAGAGAGCACACTAAGAATCTCCAGTGATTGAGGAAGCAAAATGGAGGACAGGGAAGGAATGCAGGTACAGTGCATTCCGTGCAAGAGGCGCGTTCACAACCCGCAGCATTCGCAATCTGCAGCGTTGCGTCTGTGCACACATGTGATGCGATTCGGCGCTTCTGTGCATGCACATGACATCATTTTGCATTTCTGCACATGTGTGAGCGCCCAAACATGGAAGTAACCCGTTCCAGTACTTCCGGGTTCAGCACGGAGTGCAACTTGAAAACGCATAACCTGCAGCGTTCGCAACCTGTAGTCTAAAACTCAATTTCATCTAACTGGCTCAGGCACTAGACCAAATGTTCAACATGAATTAACCTATCCAATTTTTCTACAGCTGGAGATCACTTGGTTTCTCTCTTATTTCTGCTTATAGCTCTCTACAGCATCATTCCATAAACTGAGTTGTTGGCATGGGTCATGCCTGATTAGTTCACAGCAAAATGAAACTTAATGTGTCTCTTGAAAAATGGGCTCCAAATGTTCATTTGTGGTTGGTCAAGATTTGACAAATGTCAAGATTTGAGAGCTCTTCTTAGTTAATCATCGACTCTCATTTCCTTGGCTGTTCCTTCTGTGACTTTGAGTTGATGATTCATTCCAGGTGTCTTTCGTGTTGCTGCTTTGGTTTGCAGCTGAATTATTCCAGCCGGGATCTGAGCCAAACACAATTTGCTTGATTGCAAAATCTCTGCATATTGTAAAGAGTGAACACGTTTAGGGTTTTTGTGCTAACACAGAAGGCATCATAACACTGACTCCCAAGTGGCCATTAAGGGTGGAGGTCTAATTTCCTTTCCCGTTATAGTTTCCCACCATCTGTCCTGAAGCTCTGTAGAAGGCAGATGGACTTCAATTATTTTATTTTGTTGTTAAAGAGAAATACATGTCATATAGCTCTTCCCAAGGAGCATCAGCATAATGGTGGCCATCACTGTGGAGGTTTGCATTTGAATTGCAGGTTTTAAGGGTCTTAATGCTGGCCTTGGCCTTGCATGTGTGAGTATGCTGGATAAAGGTAAAGGTAAAGGGACCCCTGACCATTAGGTCCAGTCGTGTCCGACTCTGGGGTTGCGCGCTCATCTCGCATTATTGGCGTATAGCTTCCAGGTCATGTGGCCAGCATGACAAAGCCGCTTCTGGCAAAGCAGAGCAGCACATGGAAACGCCGTTTACCTTCCTGCTGTAGCGGTTCCTATTTATCTACTTGCATTTTGACGTGCTTTCGAACTGCTAGGTTTGCAGGAGCTGGGACCAAGCAACGGGAGCTCACCCCGTCACAGGGATTCGAACCGCCGACCTTCTGATCAGCAAGCCCTAGGCTCAGTGGTTTAACCACAGCGCCACGCTGGATAGGGGGGGGGGAAATGGAGTGGATCCCACCCACCTCTGGCCAAGCTTGCTCTGCATACTTCCCCCTTTTGCCACGTGTCTTAGGTGAATCAACCACCGCCCCATGAGGTCTCTTGCAATATACTATGTTAAAAGAATTACAGAAGCCATTAAGCGAGAAATCCCTGCAGGGCAGGCAGGCAGGCCCTTCCACAAGTAGAAGGCCGACCCTTAAGAGTCCAGGGATCGCTCTGAGTGTTTAGAACTACACAATCAGTTTGAAGTGCTCTCCCTTAACATGGAAGACGAAGAACAGACACCATTTGAAGATCTCTCCCTCATCACAGTTGATCAGAAATATGAAGACGAGCAGCAAAGTCAGTCCTCCGGGAATATGCAGGTAACCTTGGAAGGGATAGCACATCAAAGAATCCCAACCAAGCCTATGAGGAGACGTGTAGTGGTGATAGGGGATTCCCTACTGAGGGGTACAGAAGCAGTGATCTGTGGGCCTGATAAGATGTCTCAAGAGGTGTGCTGTCTCCCCGGGACCAAGATCCAAGCAGGGCCGTCAAGCATATCTGGCGCCCTGGCGCCGTGGTGCAAAGATCCCTCCGCACTGCGCCCCGTTTCCCAGCACAGCTGTCTGAGACTGCCACAGACTCAGCAGCACGGCGCCCCCCTAGCGGCCCTGATCCTAGCCTTGCCCTGGATCCAAGATGTAACAAAATGGCTGCAAGGAATCATAAAACCCACAGACAAATACCCCTGACACTGCAAGCCATAGCCTCCAGAAGAACAAAAGTGGTTATGAGGCTCTGGGCAGGAGACATGGGGGAATGATCAATGGTCTTCAATGGTCTTCCTTAAATAAGAGACATGGGGGAATGATCAATGGTCTTCAATGTCTGTATACTAATGCACAGAGCATAGGAAATAAACAAGATGAACTTGAGCTCTTGGTACAGCAACCTAAATACTACATAATAGGCATCACTGAAACCTGGTGGGATGAGTCTCATGATTGGAATAGAGGGATACAATCTATTTCAGAGAAATAGACCAAACAGGAAAGGAGGAGGAGTGGTGTTATATGTCAGGGATGTGTATACCTGTGAAGAGATCCAGGATTTAAAACTTCACAGCCAAATTGAGAGTATCTGGGTCAAAATTAGGGGAGAGAAACGGCATGCTTACCTCTGGAATGATAAGACAAAAGTTCATAAAGGTTTTACAAATCATGTGGTAAGAAGATCATTATATGAATCATAGAATCATAGAGTTGGAAGAGACCACAAGGGCCATCCAGTCCAACCCCCTGCCAAGCAGGAAACACCATCAAAGCATTCTTGGCATATGCCTGTCAAGCCTCTGCTTAAAGACCTCCAAAGAAGGAGACTCCACCACACTCCTTGGTAGCAAATTCCACTGCCGAACAGCTCTTACTGTCAGGAAATTCTTCCTAATGTTTAGGTGGAATCTTCTTTCTTGTAGTTTGAATCCATTGCTCCGTGTCCACTTCTCTGGAGCAGCAGAAAACAATCTTTCTCCCTACTCTATATAACATCCTTTTATATATTTGAACATGGCTATCATATCACCCCTTAACCTGCTCTTCTCCAGGCTAAACAGACACAGCTCCCTAAGCCGTTCCTCATAAGGCATCGTTTCCAGGCCTTTGACCATTTTGGTTGCCCTCTTCTGGACACGTTCCAGCTTGTCTGTATCCTTCTTGAACTGTGGTGCCCAGAACTGGACACAGTACTCCAGGTGAGGTCTCACCAGAGCAGAATACAGTGGTACTATTACTTCCCTTGATCTAGATGCTATACAGTGGAACCTCGGTTTATGAACAACTCGGTTTACGAATTTTCGGTTTACGAATGCCGCGGACCCATCTGGAACAGATTAATTCACTTTCCATTACTTTCAATGGGAAAGTTCGCTTCAGTTTATGAACAGACTTCCGGAACCAATTGTTTTCATAAACCGAGGTACCACTGATGCAGCCCAGAATTGCATTGGCTTTTTTAGCTGCTGCATCACACTGTTGACTCATGTCAAGTTTGTGGTCTACCAGGACTCCTAGATCCTTTTCACATGTACTGCTCTCAAGCCAGGTGTCACCCATCCTGTATTTGTGCCTTTCTTTTCTTTCTTTTTTGCCCAAGTGTAGTTCTTTACATTTCTCCCTGTTAAAATTCATCTTGTTTGCTTTGGCCCAGTTGTCTAATCTGTTAAGGTCATTTTGAAGTGTGATCCTGTCCTCTGGGGTATTAGCCACCCCTCCCAATTTGATGTCATCTGCCAACCTGCTCAGGATGCCCTCAAGCCCATCATCCAAGTCATTGATAAAGATGTTGAATAAGACTGGGCCCAAGACAGAACCCTGTGGCACCCCACTAGTGACTTCTCTCCAGGATGAAGAGGAGCCATTGATGAGCACCCTTTGGGTTCGGTCAGTCAGCCAGTTACAAATCCACTGAATGGTAGCATTATCTAGCCCGCATTATACCAGCTTCTTTACAAGAATATCATGGGGCACCTTGTCAAAGGCCTTGCTGAAATCAAGGCTACATCCACAGCGTTCCCTTCCTCTACCAGGCTTGTCATTTTGTCAAAAAAATGAGATCAGATTAGTCTGACATGACTTATTTTTCAGAAACCCATGCTGACTTTTAGTGATCACAGAGTTTCTTTCTAGGTGCTCACAGACCGTTTGCTTAATGATCTGCTCTAGAATCTTTCCTGGTATTGATGTCAGGCTGACTGGGCGGTAATTGTTTGGGTCCCCTCTTTCCCCCTTTTTAAAAATAGGGACAACATTTGCCCTCCTCCAGTCTGCTGGAACCTCGCCTGTTCTCCAGGAATTCTCAAAGATTACTGCCAGTGGTTCTGAAATCACCTCTGCCAGTTTTTTTAATACTCTTGGATGTAGTTCATCTGGCCCTGGACACTTGAATACATCTAAACTAGCCAAGTATTCTTGTACTACCTTCTTACTTGTTCAGGGCTGTGTTTCCCCTGCGGAATCATCTGCTCCCATCCTGTATTTGTGCCTTTCTTTTCTTTCTTTTTTGCCCAAGTGTAGTTCTTTACATTTCTCCCTGTTAAAATTCATCTTGTTTGCTTTGGCCCAGTTGTCTAATCTGTTAAGGTCATTTTGAAGTGTGATCCTGTCCTCTGGCCACCCCTCCCAATTTGGTGTCATCTGCAAATTTGATAAGCATTTCCTCAATTCCTTCATCCAAGTTAAATAAAAAAATTCCTTCAGTAGCACCTTAAAGACCAACTAAGTTTTTATTTTGGTATGAGCTTTCGTGTGCATGCACACTTCTTCAGAAGGTGCATAAACAATCCAAGTTGTTTATGAAGATGTTTATGAAGATGTTTATGAACTTGATCAGGATGCCCTCAAGCCCATCATCCAAGTCATTGATAAAGATGTTGAATAAGACTGGGCCCAAGACAGAACCCTGTGGCACCCCACTAGTCACTACTCTCCAGGATGAAGAGGAGCCATTGATGAGCACCCTTTGGGTTCGGTCAGTCTGCCAGTTACAAATCCACTGAATGGTAGCATTGTCTAGCCCGCATTTTACTAGCTTCTTTACAAAAATATCATGGGGCACCTTGTCAAAGGCCTTGCTGAAATCAAGGCTACATCCACAGCGTTCCCTTCCTCTACCAGGCTTGTCATTTTGTCAAAAAATGAGATCAGATTAGTCTGACATGACTTATTTTTCAGAAACCCATGCTGACTTTTGATGATCACAGCGTTCCTTTCTAGGTGCTCACAGACCGTTTGCTTAATGATCTGCTCTAGAATCTTTCCTGGTATTGATGTCAGGCTGACTGGGCGGTAATTGTTTGGGTCCTCTCTTTCCCCCTTTTTGAAAATAGGGACAACATTTGCCCTCCTCCAGTCTGCTGGAACCTCGCCTGTTCTCCAGGAATTCTCAAAGATTACTGCCAGTGGTTCTGAAATCACCTCTGCCAGTTCTTTTAATACTCTTGGGTGTAGTTCATCTGGCCCTGGAGACTTGAAAGAATGAGGTTTGGGAAATAAATAAAATGCTGGTGGATTTTGCCTGTAGAAGTGTTAACTGTTAAAAAGATAAATATGGAGGGCCACGTACGAGGAGATCTTGATGAAATCAGATAGAGGTTGGAAATTAAAACCATATGAATTAAAACCATATGAAGAAATAAAAGAGGTATTGACCGGATGGTTGCAGTACCACCAAGTAAATTATGTATTGTTAAATGACAGAAAAATAGGTTTTGAAGATAAAAGGTCCAAATTTCAAATAGAATTGTTGGAAGGCAGAGTGAAATTGTTATCGAAAATGTATAATCTTTTGTTAGAGTGGTTTACGAAAGATGAAATGACAAAAGATGTGATGATAAAATGGGCAAGAGATTTTGGGTATAATACTGAATATGATGCGTGGTTGAAATTGTGGAATCAAACATTGAAATTTACTGCATGTACTGCTCTGAAAGAAAATGTAATGAAAATGATGTATAGATTGTATTTAACACCAGTAAAATTAGCTAAAATGTATAGAATGAGTAGCAAATCATGCTGGAAATGTCAAGATAAAGATGGTGAATTTTATCATATGTGGTGGACATGCGAAAAAGTAAAAAGATTCTGGGAAATGATATATAATGAATTGAAAAAGATGTTTAGGTATACCTTTCCCCAAAAACCTGAAGCTTTTCTCTTGGGACTAATGGGAGAGGAGATAGCAAAAGGAGACCAAAGATTATTTATGTATGCCACAACTGCGGCAAGGACTCTACTAGCCCAAAAATGGAAACTACAAGAGATACTGACGTTAGGGAGTGGCAGACGAAATTGATTGACTATGCAGAGTTAGCAAAGTTGACCTGCGGGATCCGAAACCAGGGAGAGACAAAGTTCCAAAGGGAATGGAGTAAATTTGTGGACTATATGGAGAAGAACTGTAGAAGTTTAAAGACACTTGCAGGACTGAAATAAATCCTACGAACTGATTTAAAATGTGGATAAAAAAGAACTGCGAGTTAAGAGTGAGAAATAAAGCCGAATGACGGGAGGGAGGGAAGTCACAGCTCGGAAGAGCAAAATGAACTGAGATGGGTGAATATAAGATGAATTGTATTTAAAAATTGTTTTTGTTTTGCTTGTTTATTTGGAAAAAGTTAATAAAAATTATTTTTAAAATTAAGGAGGAAAAAAATAACAGTGATCTCATTGTGGGAGTTTACTATAGATCCCCAAGCCAAACTGAGGACACAGATGATGCCTTCCTGGAACAGATGACCAAGCATTCAAAAGGAAGTGAGATAGTAGTAATGGGGGATTTCAACTATCCTGATATTTGTTGGATGTCAAACTCAGCCAAGAGCATAAGGTCGAACAGATTCCTCACTGGCCTTGCAGACAATTTCATTGTCCAGAAAGTGGGACAAGCAACAAGAGGATCAGCCATTTTAGATCTGATCCTAACCAATAGTGATGACCTGGTTAGTGGCAGGATCATGAGGTGGGAGTGACCACTCATGGTCTGGAGTTTATTGTTCAGCGGAAAGGAGCAACCAAGCATACTAAGACTCAAATCCTAGACTTTAAGATAGCCAACTTCAGAAAACTTAGGGAAACGCTGGGTGAGATCCCATGGACAGAAATACTAAAAGGGAAGGGAGTTCATGATGGTTGGGAGTTTGTTAAAAGAGAGATATTAAAAGCACAACTTCAGGCAATACCAATGAGACGGAAACATGGAAGGTGCCTAAAGAAGCCAGGGTGGCTATCTAAAGAACTTTTAACTGAGTTAAGATTTAAAAGGGATATGTAACAAAAATGGAAAAAGGGGGAAATCACCAGAGAGGAATTCAAACATATAGCCAGCACGTGTAGAGACAAAGTCAGAAAAGCTAAAGCACAGAATGAACTCAGGCTTGCTAGAGAGGTTAAAAGCAACAAAAAGGGCTTTTATGGGTATGTCCGTAGCAAAAGGAAGAACAAGGAAACAGTGGGGTCACTTAAAGGAGAAGATGGTGAAATGCAAACAGGGGACAGATAAAGGGCAGAACTCCTCAATGCCTTCTTTGCCTCAGTCTTCTCCAAAAAAGAAAACAATGCCGACCTGAAGAATATGGAGCAGATGATTCAGCAGGGGAAACACAGCCCAGAATAAGTAAGGAGGTAGTACAAGAATACTTGGCTAGTTTAGATGTATTCAAATCTCCAGGGCCAGATGAACTACATCCAAGAGTATTAAAAGAAATGGCAGAGGTGATTTCAGAACCACTGGCAGTAATCCTTGAGAATTCATGGAAGGCAAAGTCCCAGCAGACTGGAGGAGAATACTGACAAGCTGGAACGTGTCCAGAGGAGGGCAACCAAAATGGTCAAAGGCCTGGAAACATCTGAGGATGAAGTCAAACTGCTGGGCTACCCAGACGACAAGACCCCCTCTCGACCTTGCTCCTGTGACCACAGAAAGCAGAGCAAGATTTCTGGCACCAGCTTGGTTGCAGGAGTTGCTGGAAGAAGGCATGGGTAGGCAAACTAAGGCCCGGGGCCCAATCACCTTCTAAATCTGACCCATGGATGGTCCAGGAAGCAGTGTGTTTTTACATGAGTATAATATGTCCTTTTATTTAAAATGCATCTCTGGGTTATTTTGTGGGGCATAGGAATTTGTTCATTCCCCCCAAAAACATATAGCCCAGCCCCTCACAAGAGCTGAGGGACCACTGTCTGGCAGGCCCCCTGCTGAAAAAGTTTGCTGACCCCTGGTCTTAGGGAGTGCACTCTGGATTTGCGTAGGGTTTACTCCTTAGCCACCTCTTCTCTCAAATATGTCCCACAAGGCAGTGGAGGTTTAGGATCAGAGTTTATTTCTCCCAGGTGGGCTCCCTTCCCAGGTTAATGAGTCCCATCTACCCCTCTATTCCCTCCACAGCTTGCACAATCACTGGTGGACAAAGACTTTTCGGGGCCCGGGGCGGCACCGGGGGCTTTGCTGCACACAACTCATGCACAGAAAGCGTGCGATGTGTGTGCCATGTGCAGCAGCTCCACGCATGCATGCTGTGCAGGAGAGCCGCCTGCGGGCCTTGGCACCCCCACAGCGGCTGCCTCCCCGTGCGGGGCTGGGGATGTTTGCCAGCGGCTCTGCTGCGTAGCGGGGCCTCTCCGCGGCGGCTGTCGTCAGTGGAGGTGGGGAGGTGGTGCCAGCTCACCCCTATCGCCCCTCCCTTGCTATGCCCCTGTGCACAATAACTACCTTCTTAACCGTTGGTCTCATCTATGCAATCCGCCAGAGCCTGTCTTCACACACAGGGTGAGTTCACTGAGGGTTTAAGACCCATCAGCTACCCTCACCTGGTTTAGTTCGTCCGTTGAAATAAAGCCTGGTTTTGCTCCTGGCTTAAAGCTGTTGCACCCAAGTGATACTGTCAGCTTTGAGCTGCTGTGAGTGTATATGCCCTTTCAATCTCCACAATTCCACAAGAACCCTATTGCTAATATTGCAAGTGTCATTGATAAAATGTGACTAGTAAATTGTGTTTTAACTACAGTAAGAGTAGAATAAAGAATTGAAACCTAACCAAACAGATTTCCATAAGAATGTTTTTTTCTCTTAAGCAAAATATTTACAATCACTGCAGGTGTGGGCAAGGAAATAAAGCATATGTATTGTGACAATAAAATACCATCACTGGGTCTTCAAATATATTGTTCAGGATCCTTAAAACTGTGTTTACCCTCAACTCTGTTGACAGGATCTTCAGTAGACTATGTCAAATACCTCTTCCTTCTGCTATAAATTTTCTTCAGCTCACAGCTGTGTTTGTCTGCAAGGAGTAATGAATAGAACAGATGTGTTTGTGACAATGAAGACTAACAATAATTATCATTATGCTGAATAAAAATCTCTTGACTTTCAATGGCATTGCTCTAAATGTATTTGAGATGAGGTGAGATCATTTATATTTGGAGTTCCAATATTCTATCCAGAAAGGACATGTGTGACTTCCCTCCAGCCAAGAAAGACTGGTTCTTAAAAGAAGAAAATAATCTTGGTAAATTTTGCTAAATTAAACTTTATTGAGTAGTTGCTGTGCAAGATAAGGATATGCAGATCAGTCCTGTTCTCTTGGTCTACTGAATTTCAACATGCTTATTGTTGTTTCACAAACAGAAGATCATGTTTTCGTGACAGCTAAATTATATCATTCTAAATAATTGGAACATTCTACAGAATTTTTGAAGTTCTGTGACATGCCTTCCCCTCTCTGCTAACATCTGTCTCTCACTCATTTTTTTGTTGCTCAGAATGCCTTGCTGGCATTTTGGAGAACCTCTGGCATTTAGGGGTAGTGAGGGGAGCAGAGGAGGTGAGGAAGCTCCATTGGGAAGCAAAAAGTCATTGTACTAGCAGAACTTTTAGTTGGTTAGCACCTACCTGCAAATAGCAAAGCTCCTTGATGGAACTTGCGTTTTTCTTCAGGACTTTTGTCAGGATTGCAGCAGGGGAAGAAAATGTTAAACCCTCCCACCCCACAAACTATGGTTCTGATGAAAATTCATCCCCTATTACTTAAGAAAAAAAATGATGTGGTTAATACATTTCAGTAAATCTCTTTTTGATATTGCCTTCTATGCATAGTAAGTTCATGGCCAGAGAAGATGAGCTGGTCTTTCTATACTGAATAATTGTCTTGCAAGTATTAAGCCTCATGTGTGGAAACTTTTCCAATCTGGATACAGTTGCCTGCCATTTCCTTGGAAGTTGGGATTGTGTTAGCTGCTGTATTATGATGTTCATCCACATGATGCAGGCTAGTGATTATGCAGGCTAGCGATAATGATTTCACTGCACTTAAAACCAAGATGTTTCCAGAAAGGCTTTTATTTCTCCTCTGGGGGTGTCTCTTAAAAATCCAGCACACATTACTTAGCACTGTGACCTTACTGCTGGTTAACATATTAGAAGCATAGTGGATGAATAGTGTCATTTTATGTTTGTCATGATCAAACTATGTAATGGTCAAGCTAGTAGCATAGATATAACAATGATTTTGATAGAAAATTATGTTAACTTCAAATGTTAATTTATATTGATAAGCAAGAGGCATAACTTGTTTTTAACATACCCATGCCGGACACCCCACCCCACCCCCGGTATTTAAAGTAAAATAAAAAATTAAACAAGATGTAGTTACTAAATTGCTGGGGGGAATAGCATTTTATTTTATTTTTTAGGACCAGTTGCCGCCTTTCTGCTCTTTCAAAAGCTCGTGGACATCTTAGATTAATACATTGACTTTTGTGTTGTTTTCTGCCATCAGACATGTCTCATGATTCCCCCTCTAGAGCAAATCAAACAAAACAATTGAAACATCTCAACACAATGGACACTTCAAGTGGTATCCCCAAATTCAATTGAAAATGCAACTTATACTGGCTTCTTCAGGCCCCTACTCAACCCCCTAAATAGCATCCCTCACAACAACACAAATACAACAGGTGCTGTCTCAAGCACACCTGATGCAAGTAATCAAGGGCTTCATCAGTTGCACCACGTGAGCTGGAACACCTGAAATACCTGAACTAGCTGGGGGGCTGCAGAATGTCAAATTTGGCTGCATGTTAGACATATGACTAAGTCAAGAGAATTGTCCAAGAAGGTAAGAGATCATCGCCCTTCACAAACAAGGAGCAGGATACAAGAAAATAGTGAAGGCACTGCATGTTCCTAGAGACATTGTTGGGAGCATAGTTCACAAGTTCAGAGTTAATGAACAGTGGTTACACAACTTGGACAGGGCAGAAAAAGCAAGCTATTTGCAGCAGCAACAAGAATTCTGAGAAGGCAGGCTGTGGAAAACCCTTGGGTGACTGTAGAAGAGCTGCAACAAGACATGGTGGCAGCAGGCACTGAGGTTTCAGTGAGCACAGTAAGGTGTGTACTAAATGCAGAAGATTTCCATGCCAGAACTCCAAGACGTTCACCACTACTGACCCCAAAGCACAACAAAACTCAGCTCTGAAATGCTCAAAACCATGTGTCCTTGGTTTAAAAACAGTCCTGTTTAAGAACGATTCGGTTTACGAACTCTGCAAAACCAGAAATAGTGTCCCGGTTTGTGAAATTTACCTCAGTCTAAGAACGGAATCCGAACGGTGGAATGGCCTCATTAGGGAAAGCGCGCCTTAGTTTAAGAATGGCTTTGGTTTAAGAAGAGACTTCCGGAAGGGATTAAGTTCATAAACCAAGGTACCACTGTAAATAAGCCACAGAAGTTCTGGGATTCTGTTTTGTGGAGCGAAGAAACAAAAAGGACTGCCCTGTTGACATCAGTCTCGAGAGATTGCCAAGAGACTGCCTACATCCGGCTGTGAGAAGCCCTTCAGTCAGAATGAAGCCACAGTATGTGCAAACCAGCTGACTCTGAGCATAATGAGAGTCCTCTACAATCTCCAAGGGACCACAGTCTGGACACTCTTTTGGCCGCTGCTTTCGCAACATACAGAGGGAGAAGACCGAGAAGAAGACCAGTGCAGCAGCAACAGTGGATGGGAGGGGCGCCAGCAGCGCTCCCCAACGTAGAGGACGGTTGCCCTACCTGTTTTTGCCTCCCAACCTGCAGATATTGTAATGCCTTGTCTTGTGCTAATGTGGATGTATAGAAGTGTGTGAGGAAGGGACCCTCCCAGTTAGTCATGTTTTAAGGAGAGCACATTGAGGAAAGATCTGCCCCAGAGGGCGGATGGGCAAGTTCATGAAGGTTATGGGGTTATAATAACTACAGCCACCTGAACACAATACTAGTGAGCCCATATGCAGTGACCCAGTTTAGCCAATAGAGGATTGCATTGGCTAAGGTCACCAAGTCACCTTAAGTAAAGGATGGGCCTATGGGTGGGCATAGTTTGAGCTAAAGTGGCGTTTCTGTGTTTGGCATGGTTAAATTACACCTGGAAACCAAACAGTTAATGGGGGGGGGCCAACGTGGGGCCCAACAACAGTTAATGAGAGCCCAACCACCAGAGAACGGTTTCTAGAGCCTATAATAAGTGGCTATAAATGGCAGAAATAGTGGCTTATTCAGCTAGCCAAACCAACTGCACAGTCTGCACGTTGGAGCTTGTGAATGCGCTGTGCTGGAGCCATAGAATGAGACCATACCCAGTATTTGGAACATATGGAAAGGGCACCCCATATGGAGGGCAATCTGAGAGTGACCAGATGCCCAATGCCGCCACCACCACCATGGGCGGGTAGCAGCCCAGCAGCGGGCCGGCCTTGTGGCCTGCTTGCCCAACGCCCGATGTCAGCAGTGGGGAAAAGATCAGTGGTTTCCAGAGCAGATAGTCCCATATGCAGGTTCAAACCTGGAACGTGTTAGGTTAGAGCCGATAACTAATGAGGCTCAGCTGTCGGACTTGGCTGATAGCCCGGAACTGGAAGGGAGGCTTGCTTTGATAAAGGAACTGGCTGGGAGGGGTGAGCAAATGGCAGAAATAACTCAAACCTCAGAAGAGAGTTTGTCCGAGTCTGTTCCTAGTTCTTTAAAGTTACAGGAACGTAGGAGGGGAGGGTTACAGGATAAGAGGAAATGGCAATTACAGAGAGAGAGGCAGAGGGCGTTGTTCGAGCGTAGGAATAAAAGGAGGTGGACTCATGCTAGAGAGCTAGATGAGTCATCATCTGATTAACTAGTGGTCTTGAGCAGGAAGTTGCAGTCTTTCTTGTGGTTACTTGCCTTTGTTTTGTCTATTTGGAATAAATCTCACTATTTACATACAGACTGTGTGCTAGCCATTGCTGTTGCTTACAGCATGACTCATCTAACTTGCTGCTGAAGGGGAAGCACGTAGATTTAAGCAAGAATGGAAGAAAAGGAGAAGCAACAACCGGCTGGGGATTTATCAGTCGGCGCAACAGCAATGGAGATGAAGTTAGAAGATAATACTGAAGCTCTCTGGGCAGAGAACCAAGAGTTGAAGGCAAGATTAGCACGGCTGGAAGGAGTGACCTCAGAACAAGCAAGACAACTCTCTGACTTATCTGGCAGGCAAGTGGCAAAGAATTTTGTTCCCCTTCCCCCACGTTTTGGTGGGAGCGGTGCAGAGTATGATTCATTTCGGGCTTCCTGCTTGTATTATTTAAGGCTTAAGGGAGAAGAATACAGAGATGATGATGCCAGAGTGGCCCTGGTGGTGGGGCTTTTGGAAGGGAAGGCACGGCAGTGTATTGCCCCTTACCTAATGTCTAATGACCGAGTGCTCACCAACTTATCAGCCTTCTTGAAGCTTCTGGATAGCATGTTCAGGAATCCTGCACAAGAAGCAGAGTGGGAACAGGAGTTCTTGAGCCTTAAGCAAGGAAAGGGAACTGTAGCACAGTTCTGGTCCTCTTTTGTGAGACTTGCTAGACAACTAGGCTGGGAAGGAAAGGCCTTGGTTGGATTATTTAAGGCGGGACTCAGTGAAGAGATTCGGGTGGAGTTGGCAAAAAATCCTGGGTTGAAGACCTTGGA
Organism: Zootoca vivipara; assembly: GCF_965207765.1. Lineage (NCBI taxonomy): Eukaryota > Metazoa > Chordata > Lepidosauria > Squamata > Lacertidae > Zootoca > Zootoca vivipara. The sequence goes on from NC_142590.1 coordinate 994,792, forward strand.
AGAGGTGGCACAAGTCGCCTTGCAACTAGACCTGAGGTTCCAATCGCTGGACAGGTTGCATAGGGGCCAAGGAAGGTCAGAGAGCCGCAGGACATTTGTGCCCTTAGAGCTGCCGGATTCACGAAGGGTGGAGGAAGAAGCACCCATGCAACGTAGTTCTATCAGAAGGGGTACAACACCTAGTATTACACACGCTGAGAGAGAGAGAAGGTGGAGAGATCGGTTGTGCTTTATCTGCGGCTCCCCCAATCACATGGCTCGTCAGTGTACTGTAGGAAGAAACCGAGGTGCGCTGTCTGGCACAAATGTAACAACACCTGGAGAGGGCATAGTGGAGCAGTCGGGAAACGAGATGACCCAGCCCGTTCTGGAGGCCTCGGGTTGGGGGAAAAGAGACCCGAAGGGCTTCCACCTGGACCGATCTTACCAGTAATTACAGCATTCGCAACGCTACGACTCCCAGATGGAAGGGGCGAGCGTGTGGAAGTTCTTATTGATTCTGGAGCCTCGACTGATTTTATAGACATGGACTTGGTGAGCAGGTTGGGAATAGAGACACAATCATTGGAAGAACCTTTAGAAGTTAGAACTATTGATGGTAGAGTGTTGCTGTCTGGCTGTGTGTCAGAGGCCACAATGCCAATTGGTCTAGAACTGCCGGGACACCGAGAGGTCATTGCATTCCATATCACCAGGTTGAATTCCTACCCCGTGGTTTTGGGGATGAGTTGGCTATCCCGTCATGATCCGATGATCTCCTGGGGCCAGAGATCGATGACCTTTTCGTCGGTGTATTGCCGACTACATTGTTTGGGAATCAGGGCGGAGAAGAATGGTGAGGCCAATGGTACGCCAGACTGTGGTCCGCTCACTGGGGAAGAGAGACAAATACCCCCACAGTATAAGTCTTTTAGAGACGTATTCTGCGAGAAGGAGGCAGATCGGTTACCACCGCATCGCCAGTATGATTGCAAAATAGATCTGGTGCCAGGGGCCGAGATACCCGCCAGCCGTATCTACGCTATGTCAGAAGTGGAGTTGGCAGAACTGAGGGAGTTCCTGCGAAAAAATTTGGAACGGGGTTTCATACGGCCTACCAAGACTCCGGGAGGAGCTCCAATTTTCTTTGTGGATAAGAAGAACACTTCTGAGAAAAGACTTGTAGTTGATTACAGGAAGATCAACCAGCACATGATTCCCAGTCGTTATCCGTTGCCACGAATTGGGGATTTGCTGGAAAGATTACGGTCGGCTAAAATTTTTACAAAACTGGACTTGAGGGGGGCATATAATTTGATACGAGTAAGAGAGGGAGATGAATGGAAGACGGCCTTTAACACCAGGTACGGCACATTTGAATATCTTGTCATGCCGTTTGGACTACAGTCGGGCACGGCCACCTTTCAGGCATTTATTAATTACGTGTTGTCTGACTTGTTGGATCGTTCGGTCCTTGCTTATTTAGATGACCTATTAATCTACTCGGAGAGTCTGGAAGAACACGTACAACATGTGAAGGAAGTGTTAGAGCGTCTAAGAGAACATCGATTGTACGCTAAGTTGGAGAAATGCCACTTTCACGTAACAGAAGTGGAGTTCTTAGGCTATAGAATCACCCCAGAGGGGGTGCACATGGATCCAGCAAAGGTTCAGGCAGTAGTGTCATGGCAAAGACCCAAGACTCGAAAAGATGTACAAAGATTCTTGGGGTTTGCCAATTACTATCGGAAGTTTATACCAAGGTACTCAGGCCTTACAGCACCGATAACAGATTGTTTGAAAGGCAAAAAGGCGTTTAAATGGACTGAGGAAGCCCAGAGGGCGTTTGAGAGACTTAAGAACTTGTTTGTGGAGGAAAGATACTTGGCTCACCCAGACCCGTACAAGCCGATGGTCGTGGAAACTGATGCTTCGGACAAAGCGATTGGGGCGGTGCTTCTCCAGGAAGATGACAAAGGGGAACTGAGACCATGTGCCTTTCACTCAAGGAAATTAAACTCGTCAGAACAAAATTATACTATATGGGAGAGAGAGTTGTTGGCAATAAAGGATGCTCTACAAACTTGGCGGCATTTCTTGGAAGGGGCGCAGCATCAGGTGGAGGTACGCACTGATCATAAAAACCTAGAGTACTGGCAGACGGCTCGTCAATTGAACCAACGACAGATTAGGTGGGCGCAATTCTTTGCCAGGTTCAATTTCCGGATTAAGTATGTGTCTAGTGCTCAGAACCAGCGGGCGGATGCATTGTCCCGAAAACCGGAGTATTCCGAAATAGAGACCGGGTTAGAACGGAGATTGATCCTGAGCCCCGAACAACTGCAGCTAGCAACAATGACTGCATTAGAACGGTCAGACTTTCTCCAACAAATGCAGAAGGATGGGTTCGCTCAAGAGAAGAGGAAGGCAATACGTAAGGGGGAAGTCCAAGGGAAGGAGTTTACTGAGAGAGGAGGGCTGCTGTACAAGGGGGAAGCTCTCTATGTGCCAGAGGGAGAGCTTCGTGCGAGGGTGCTGAGACAATGCCATGACAGTCCAACAGCAGGACATTTTGGGCAGTGGAAGACGGAACGTCTGGTATCAAGGGATTTTTGGTGGCCACGGATGCAGGAGGAGGTCAAGGAGTATGTCCGGGCATGTGAAGTGTGCCAACGGTCCAAAAGACCTCGCGAAACACCAGCCGGGCTACTTCAACCACTGCCCACACCACAAGCACCGTGGGAAGGCATTGCTATGGACTTTATCACTGATTTGCCCGAGTCGCAGAAACAGACAGTGGTTTGGGTGGTAGTAGATCTGTTCTCCAAGATGGCACACTTTGTTCCTTGCAAGAAATTACCGTCGGCACAGGAGACCGCGCAACTCTTCATAGAACATGTGTTCAAATTGCATGGATTGCCGCAGAAGATTGTGTCTGATAGGGGAACGCAGTTTACCTCCCAGTTTTGGAGGAGACTGATGCAATTGCTGAAGGTGGAGGTGTGCCTCTCATCGGCTCGGCATCCTCAGACAAACGGAGAGGCCGAACGGACGAACGCGACGTTGCAACAGTACCTACGTTGTTACGTGAATTATCAACAGGATGACTGGGTTGGGAAACTAGCGTTGGCTGAGTTTGCTTATAATAATGCCGTGCATGCTTCTACACAGCAGACGCCATTTTTTGCCTGCCATGGGCGACATCCACGGGTGTTTCCGGGTCAGGGAGATGGACTGGCAGTGCCTGCAGCTGAACAGTTCGCAGAAGAAATGGAAGCGTTGCACAGTATTCTGCGAGAACAGCTAGAAAAAGCGAAGGCTCTGTATAAGGCCGAAGCTGATAAACACCGGCAAGTGGGCAAGGAGATAAGGGTAGGGGACCAAGTTTGGCTATCCACTAAAGATTGGCCGAGCAAGGGACGTTGTAAGAAGTTACTGCCGCAACGGGTAGGGCCATTCGAAGTGTTGGAACAAATAAATCCTGTTTCATATAAGTTACGTTTACCGACTTCAATGAAGATGTATCCGGTGTTCCATCGGTCACTCTTATCGCTAGTAACGCCAAGACACCGGTATCAGAAGAGGAAGGAGCCACCACCTTTGCCCATCTGGGTGGAGGGTGAACCGGAATATGAAGTGGTTCAGCTATTGGACTCTTGTAGAAGGGGCAGGGGGGTACAGTATTTGGTGGCTTGGAAAGGGTACGGACCAGAGGAGAACTCGTGGGTGAATGCGAGTGATATACATGCATCTAGGCTGCAGAGAGAATTTCACCGTAGGTACCCTAATAAACCCAAACCCCGGGGTTGGGTAGAGGAGCAGGCAGAACAGGCAGACTGGGAAGCTGAAGTGAATGGTGGGTTTGAAGAGGAGGAGGAAGTAGAAGAGTCGCAACCGGGTTGCAGTTATTGGGGAAGTGAAGAGGGAGAATGGTGGGAGGTATCTCATAATGCCCCAAGTAAGGAAGTGCGGAGGCGGGAGGAAGGAGAGGAGGCCCCTAGAGGGGGGGATGATGTTAGGTTAGAGCCGATAACTAATGAGGCTCAGCTGTCGGACTTGGCTGATAGCCCGGAACTGGAAGGGAGGCTTGCTTTGATAAAGGAACTGGCTGGGAGGGGTGAGCAAATGGCAGAAATAACTCAAACCTCAGAAGAGAGTTTGTCCGAGTCTGTTCCTAGTTCTTTAAAGTTACAGGAACGTAGGAGGGGAGGGTTACAGGATAAGAGGAAATGGCAATTACAGAGAGAGAGGCAGAGGGCGTTGTTCGAGCGTAGGAATAAAAGGAGGTGGACTCATGCTAGAGAGCTAGATGAGTCATCATCTGATTAACTAGTGGTCTTGAGCAGGAAGTTGCAGTCTTTCTTGTGGTTACTTGCCTTTGTTTTGTCTATTTGGAATAAATCTCACTATTTACATACAGACTGTGTGCTAGCCATTGCTGTTGCTAGCCATTGACTGGTCCCCCCAACCGAGGAGGGTTCTCTGCTAATCTTATTGCTCATTTGCTTGTGTATCCCTGCTTTGCAATGTGTGCAAAAGATGATGCATGAGAGATGATATGAGAATATCAACCAATACCACCATGGACGCGATGGGCGAAGGCTCCGTCGGTCCGAAAAGGAAAAGTGGGGAATGAAGGGAAAGAATTGCCAATTGTATTATTGAGCCAAGTCTGATCCTATAGTCTGCATTGCCTGCATTTTATAATTCTGAGTGTATGGCTCAGCCCCCCCCCCCCATATTCCCCTTTGCTTCTATGCCTCTATGTGTCAAAGGTTGTGTGCCTCTGTGCTATCAAGGCTAAGAGCTGACTTTGTCTGGAACACAGAAAAAAAAGGCTTTATCAGCAGAGGAGCCTGACACTGAGAGTTGTTAGTTTGACTGACGCATAGTCTTCTGAAGGCCTTGTTCAGTCAGGATGTGCTTGCGCACAAGAAGAACAGGATACGGATTTCCCTAATATGGACTTGCAATTTGCGTGCACACACTTACAGGGGGGGGGGAGAGCACAAAGGAGTGGATAAAAAGCCTCATGTAAAAGTGTCTTTTTACTCTTGTCATCAGGAGTCTCTCTATATAGAGATTAAAGCTCTTTCTCTAGAACTCAACCCGGTGTCGTTTTGACTATCTTTTGTCCTTGCCTGAGTGCAACCTAAGGTGCTTGCCATGAAGGGGTTGAATAATAGTGAGACTGGAGAAACCAGTATAATTTGCAATGTCGGTTGATTTTGGGGGAACCACTTAAAGCATTTGTTTGAGCTATTTCAATTGCTTTTGTTTGATTTTCTCATTGCAAAGTCTGTAAATTTTGAAAATAAACCTGATTTGCAATGGGGTTGGAATAATTTCAATTGCAGCTGTATAATACAAGAGGATCTTCACTTAAGATGTGGAGGAGCTAAGCCTTTCCAGATTGTGATACCTACAATTGCTATGCACAATGTGTTTGAGTGCGATGATCATTAGCTCCCCAAAACAGCTGGGGGGGGGGTGTTGATTAAAGAGCACTCACTCCTTTAGTAAAGCCCCTCCTAATGTACAATTTTGTTTACATCTGTTGTTTTAATAGTATTTATAAAAATGTCTGGAGCTGGGAATGTGTGACCTGAAAATGGAGCTAAAGATAAACTGTTTGGAAGAACTGTACTGTTGAAATTGAGTAGTTTGGGAAAATGAGAGACCAGCTTTTTTGGCTCAGTGTAACATGATGAGATGCACAGGACATGCTCACGAGGATCCCAGGGAATCAACAGTCTTGCATTTGATTTATGAGAAACTTTTTATTTACTTCTTTACTAATTTTCACTCTGCTCTTCAACCATGAAGGCTAAAGAACAAATAATTAAATTGCATGTGATCTTCAAATAGCCCATGTAAGAAAGTGATTATGATTATCATTTGTCTCACTGCCATTGCCTTTTCTTGCTCACAGGGCAGCTGCTACTCATGTCCTCTGTGAAGAAGCAGGAAACGGGGGTGAAGATGACCAGAGTTCTTTTCCTTCCCACAGTGATTTGGGGGGGGGGATAATTGAAATACCACACCACCCCCAAACATGAATCATCTATCCTTTAAATTAATTTTGTATGTAATTAGGCTGAGCAAATCATTTATCTAAAAGTTGCATAAAATACAGGGTGCCTTTCAAGATATTTGACCTGGGGAGGCAAACAATTGCACTTTCTACAGACTCACATATCTGGATTAATTATTTTTAAATTGATGTGTAATTCTTAAAACCTCTAAATAATCTGAACAATTTATTTTCAGACCAATGCATCTAATAATAACGTTAAAGTTTAAAGGGTTTAAAGTGTTCAGGGCCTTTAACCTTGTTCAATACAGTGGTATCTCAGTTTAAGAACAGTACTGTTTAAGAACGATTCGGTTTATGAACTCCGCAAAACCAGAAGTAGTGTCACGGTTTGTGAACTTTACCTCGGTCTACGAAAGGAAGCCAAACGGTGGAGGGGCACTGGCGGCGAGAGGCCTCATTAGGGAAAGTGCACCTCGGGTTTAAGAACGGTTTTGGTTTAAGAACGGACTTCCGGAACAGATTACGTTCATAAACCGAGGTACCACTGTATTGTTATTCCCATAGTATAGGTGGGGGTGGGGGTGCTACATAGTCCCGTTCCCCTGCCTGCCCGCCCTAGAGAGTCCACGGAGCAGGCAGGGCTCTGAGAGTCAGCAGTCTTGCCAACCAGCTGCTGGGCAGGAAACAGGAGCAAATCTCTCTTCTGAACAGCTGCTAGGCAGAAGTGTCCTCTTTTGTGAAAGGACAAAACCTGTGCAGCCTCAGATTTTGAATCTGGTTGGGAAGTTAGACAAGCTGCACCCATTTATGATTCGCCATCCAGGTGGGGATACACACATAAGAAACCCTTTCCCATCCTTGTATCGCCTCAGCTGGCATGGAAGCCACATGTTGAGGATACAAATCACAATACCAATATATTCCCCTATAACAACTCTGGCCCTCAACCTTCTCAGCCATTTCCTCCACCTGCCTATGTTTAAATATGTTGTAGATTAGATGTGGGTGGTAGATAGTTGGTTCCTACTCTGTTCCTTTTTCACTGCATTCACATATTTTGCCATCTTCTTTGGAACATTCATGACCTCCAGACTCAGCTTTGTCAGCACCGCTGACAAATATTTAATCCAAAATGCAGGTCCCCATGTCATTTGTCCAGAGCAATGCCTATTTGTGTGGCTACTGCCATTCTCTATGGCAGGGGTCCCCAAACTACAGCCCCCGGGCCGGATGCGGCCCAATCGGCCTCCCAATCCGGCCCGCGACGACCCCCGCCGCCCGCTGCCGCCGCCCGCTCTTACGGCGCGCGGCACGGCGACGATCAGAAAAATCGGCAAAAAATCGCCGAAAATCCATTTTGCGCATGCGTATGGGCCTCTCCCGACCCAGAAGAGGTCATTTCCGATGAACTTCCGGGTCGGGGGAGGCCCATACGCATGCGCAAAATGGATTTTCGGCGATTTTTTCCCCGCCCGTGTGCGTGTGCGCATGCGCACGGCCGCGCACTCCCCCGCCCTCCGGCCCGCTGCGCGCGCACTCCCCTGCCCTCCGGCCCGCCGCGCGGTCGGCGCGGCGGACACCGGCCCACTGCGGGGTAAGTCTGGGGACCCCTGCTCTATGGGAAAGAAGGAATTTCTTGAGGAAATATGCCTCCATCAGTGGTCGTTCCTGCATCCCCCTGGCTTTTCATTCTTCTGCCCATTGCTCCTTTCCTTCTCCACCCATCCCAGCTCTTGGCCAGCTCCCTTCTGCCTTGCACAGCCCTCTGGCTTCTTACTTCCTGCCACACCCCTTTTCTCCCAACAGATAAAAATTCTCCTGCCCTTCATACTTGTGTGAGCTTTTTCTACACACCCCTTTTGTTTCTGTATTCCCAGCCCAGCTTTTCCTTTGGCCTCTTCCTCTTTCCTCTGTACTTTCTCAGTTTCCTGTTTTCTTTGTCCACTGCATTTTCTCAACTTCCTTGAGTCTTTGCCTCACACAGACGTGGTCATTAATGAATATTCTATTACTAATTTTCATTCCTTCCACAGTTAGGATTTTGCAAGGAGTCCATATGACATCACAGCTGCTCAGCCTCTCACTGCCAGGAGCTTTATCACCACAAAAACTCTTCACACACTTCAACATATAATTCTAACATAGCTTGTGTTGAAAAGCATTCATCTTCTGTTTTCCTGAATTATTCTGGATGTCTTTCAGCATATTCTACTATATATACAGTTTGGAAGTTTCCAACATATATCTGCATATACTATTTATTTTCTCTTTATACTGTGGCAGGGTATCATAGTGAATAATCCAACACATGTGAATAATCCAAGGCTTGTTCACTTTCAAAAGTATTGAAAAACATTAAAAATAATTAATTGAGGCTCTGCCCCCCTCCAGCAGACACCTGCCCCCCCGCAATGTCCTCTTTTTGTGGGAACATTTCCTTTCAGTATTGTTGTTAGAATGTTTTCAGTTACTGATAGCTTCCATTTGATCATTGCAATGGATTGTATTGAAGTCATTTTTGCACCAGGTAAATGTTTAGCCCCAGTTTTCTCCCATATTTTGCCTGACCAAAGGTGGCAACCCTCATGCATATCCACATGGAAGTATAACATAGATTAGCATTAAATTTTTCACTTTGACAATCCAATCATATCATATCATATTAATTAGTCAAATTATACAAATGCATATCGATTAATCCAAATATTATGCCAAATTATAAAAAATTTCACTTCCCATGCTTCAGATCAGAGGGTTCTGATCATCGATTAATTACTGCCTTTCTAATCAATATAGTCCAAATCCTTTCCAATCATTATACTCCAAAATAATCCAGATCATTTCCAATAATCCTTTGATCTTCTCACGGCCTCTGAGATGTTCTCACAAGCGAGATTAAGCAAACAATATCCATTTCTGTGTGGATTTTATGTCTATGCTTCCCCATAAATTCCATTGCAGTCTCTCCCATGCTGGCAGCTGCCATATTCAGCCAAATCCAATAAATCATGTCCGAGTGTCTGCTCATTAATTTCTCCGGTTGCAGATTTACAGTCTTTCCAGGAAAGGGTCAGCCAAGTCCAAATAGAAAACACACATCTAATACCATACCAATGGCTCCCTCGCCCTATGACTGCCCGTCCACAACCCAGCCTCAGCCCCAAGATGGTGGATTCAATTATAACTGCGTCACAAGCCATAAATCTTCTTAAAACCGTCCACAAAGAATTTTAACAAACTCCAGCTGCTGATGAAATCTACATTAGGGAAGCTTTGATCTTGCAAGCTTATCAAAGAATATATAAATAAGTCCTTAATTATATATATTTCAATTTCCACACAGTTTGTATTTTATAATTTCTCGCTTATTCTAGATATTTTAGACGGTTCTTCCAGGGAAGTTTTGTTAACTAAATCTTAAAACATAATTTAAAAGAAGAGTCTCTCGCTCCCCTTTCTGTTCCGTCCGACATACCACTGTCTTTAATGCGATGTTGCCTCAAATCCTCTTATCTCTCAGTGGCTGAATTTTTGGCAGTGTCTTCCCCCTCTTCGTCTGAAGCATGTCCATAATTTTAATTCCAATTATTCCTCTTAAATCATGGAACCTGACATGCAGGTGGAGACAGCGTCCGGGAGATCCAGTCTATCTTGGGGGCTTTCCTTCCAGTGCCCCCCAGCCCCTCCTTCCTTCCGAATTTGGGACCGGGTAGTGGGCATCTGCAGATGAGAATGCATCTTCCATTCCCCGGGAAGCATTTGGGAGGCTGCTTTACTCCCATAACAGCCTCTAATTACCCCTTGATAGTCGGAGCGATGGAATGCTCGGCCATCTTCCGTCATAGATTAGCATAATTCAAGGAAAGAGCTGGGTATGGAGTCCTCCCAGCATAGATAATATTTGTCCAGCTCCAAATTGTTGCTGCATTTCTGTGGCAAGAAAATTGCTGGGGGGGAAACAGATCCCTTGTCAAGAATCTGTTAGACTGCAGTGAAAGAAGGGAAAGAGTTGTCAGAAGAGTTTTTCGTATGTATTTGTCAAACTTATTTTCATGTTCTTTTCTCTTCAGGTATTACAACAACTTTACCCTTTGTACAGAACACAAGGCTGCAACAGCAAAGTGCTTTTGGCCTAACCCCATTGCTGAGGGCTTCATCACTGGAATCCATAAACAATTCTTTTCAAACTGTACTTCAAAAAAAGTGCATTGGGAAGATCCTCCAGATAAAATTTTGATCACCCTGATTTTCATTCCAGTTCTCTTGACAATTGCCATGATTGGGCTAGTGGTATGGTGCAGTAAGAGAAATGATATTTTAGTGTAGCTAAACCTTCATCACCATTCTTTATTATTTTTATTTTAGCTTTGTTTTTAGAATGACTGATGGCAAAATAATAAGAATTTTTATATATTTACAGAGTTCTAAGCTGTGTCAAGCAATAAAAGGAATATTTATGCAGCCACACATGCCTACAATCTGCAACTATTACTGGTACTTCTCTAACAGTGCAGAAATTGTTTTGACAATGAACAAAATGGCTGACAAGCATATTTCTGTAACAGAAGCCATATGGAAAAAACTGAAAATATAATCTGAACCTGCTACCTATAATGGAATGTTGTTTATGTAAATGAATAAATAAATAAATTGTATTTACTACAGGGTTTGTTTTGGAATTAAAAACAAATATTAAAGGCTTTGAAGCATGAATTTTTACAGGCCTCTGTGACCAAAGAGCCGTAACATGAGTGTTGCTGAAGAACTTGATTTCAACACTTCTGTTTTCCAAAACACACCGTGAAAAGGAGCAGCTAATAATAATAATAATAATAATAATAATAATAATAATAATACATTATTTATACCCCACCCATCTAGCTGGGTTTCCCCAGCCACTCTGGGCAGCTTCCAGCAAAATATTAAAAAATGCAATAATTCATCAAATATTAAAAGCTTCCCTAAACCTTCAGGTGTCTTCTAAAAGTCAGATGGTTGTTTATTTCCTTGACATCTGGTGGGAGGGCATTCCACAGGGCAGGTGCCACCATCGAGAAAGCCCTCTGCCTGGTTCCCTGTAATTTTGCTTCTCACAGTGAGGGAACTGCCAGAAGACCCTCAGAGCTGGACCTCAGTGTCCTGATGGGGGTGGAGACGCTTTTTCGGGTATACTAGGCCGAGGCTGTTTAGGGCTTTAAAGGTCAGCACCAACACTTGGTGGCCACTCCCAGTCCAGAGTCTAGCTAACACATTCTGGATTAGTTGTAGTTTCTGGGTCACCTTCAGAGGGAGCCCCATGTAGAGTAGTAGTCCAAGCGGGAGTCCAAGCGGGAGATAACCAGAGCATGCGCCACTCTGGTGAGACAGTCTGCGGGCAGGGAGGGTCTCAGCCTGCGTACCAGATGGAGCTGGTAGACAGCCGCCCTGGACACAGAATTAACCTGTGCCTGGACATGGACAGCTGTGAGTCCAAAATGACTCCCAGGCTGCACACCAGGTCCTTCAGGGGCACAGTTACTCCATTCAGGACCAGGGAGTCCCCCACACCCACCGCCCCCTGCCCCCCAAAAAACAGTATTTCTGTCTGAAAGGATGGCATAAGGAACTGGAGTGTACAGAATGAACTTTTGGAAAGACGCAGGGGTTTTTTTTACATAGCTGGAAGAAGAATGATAGAAACTTGGTTGACTATGAATGTGTTAAAGTGGCTCCTCTCTTTTTCTTGTTAATTTTAGGACTGTTTCTACCGTTGTAGAACTTTGGGTATTTTGTGCTTGTAATATGCTTTAAATAGACAATACTAGGAAAAATAAATAAAATACTGCCACTATGTTAGTAGTATATTTGCCTTTTAGAATTTGTGAACTTGGAAATGAACTTTCCAGACAGATTTGCACATACAGGATGGGAAGCAAACTTCCATCAACAAACATACTATGTGGGAAAATGGATGTCAATATGAAATGGGAAATATATATAACAACTTTGAATCTCAGAGTAAACACCAGATTTGCCACATTTTACGTGCCCTCCAAACTAAATATTCCATTTTGAGAGCTAACATTTTCCAGTCATAAACAGTTTTGTTTTCAATCCTCACACAAATAAAGCCAGAACTGATTACTATTTGTCTGCTGTTTTCTAAAGTTTCCATCTTTTGCTCATGATATATGGGATGCATGAGATGCAGGTCTGTCTATGTTAACATGAAAATGTTCTTTGTGTTACTGCTGTATTTGTATAAAATTCATTATGTGTTGCAGCTTGGCCTCTTTTCTGTTCAGAAAGGCTTGCTAATGTAAAATGTAACTCCAGCATTTTTTGCACATCTTTTTGTATAAGGGCAGAGAAACTGAGGCAGAAAATCTGATCAAATTGTCCAGCGCATATGAGATTTATTTTAATGGTTTTTGTATCCAACCACCAACTCAGAATTAAAGCTTCTGCTTTCACAAGAACAGCAAAAAAAATAGGAACATATATAATTTATTTCATGAGGCGCAACAGTGGATTGGGTATTTCCTCCCACATGATCTCAGGCAGGAGCAAAGACTTGTGGGAGGTAGGCACTTCCTCAGTTTTTTCCTCAAGCAGTATGTTTCTCCTGCCTCTCCTGCTTCTTCAGATGAGATTTCAGTTTTTGATTTTATTCTATGTGTGTGTGTGTGTAAAATTGTCCCTCCCCGCCTGTTTGTTTGCCTTAGCAAACCTTAGTTTTGTCTTAGTCTTGTTTTAGTTTATTTAGTTTACTTTCTTGCAGAGTGCCCCTGTATACTGCTCTCCTACAGTGTTGCTGAATATGCTCGTTTTTTGCATGCTGTGGCTCCGTTTTGCTGCGCACCATTTTATTGATCAGATTTAAAGATAAGCGGCATAGCTGCCAAGTCTCCTGTTTTCCCCGGGAAATCCCCGTTTTTCCAGCTGTTCCTAGCTGAAAAAACTTATTTTTTTGTTTTTTCCCGGTTTATTCTGGCACGGCAGCCATTTTGGAACTGGGCGGAGCATGCTCAGAAGCGACTTTTGATGCTGCTCTGCCCAGTTACAAAATGGCTGCAGTGCAACTTCTGGCGCGGTGGCCATTTTGGAACTGGGCAAAGCAGCATCAAAAGTCACTTCTGAGCATGCTCCGCCCAGTTCCAAAATGGCGGCAGCAGTACTTCCGGTCTGCTATTTCCGGCCCGGTCACTTATTTCTCTGACAGCAACTTGGCAGGTATGATAAGCGGGGGGAACTCTTTCAAGCAGAGTTAATGATGCAGAGTTCTTCATTGAAGCAATGAAATCTTTACTAAGTTTAAAATAAACATCTTCATAAGATAGTTCCAAAAATGTTTAAGAGATCACACACTGAGTACAGGCTCTGTTCCATACTAACACGACTCTGACTGAAACCTCACTGAACACACAGAGAGAAAATGGCTGCTACTTATAAGGAGAATGAGTCACATGTCAGAGTGACTCAGCAGTTAGCAGTTAGGCCTGAATAACTTTACTAGGCCTGAATGATTGTGCAGTCCCAGCACTTCCCAGCCTGCTTTGCTGCTTCTGTTCTCATGCGTCTTTGTCACATGACAAAATCCTACCCGAGGCTTTTAACAATTGCAGCTCATTTTCAGTTGCTGCTGGCTCCATAGCACAATCTCATTTCTTTGGTGATTTCTACAGCCTTCAGCCATTATTTTCTGTATCATTTAAGTTTAAGACTTCATAAGTCTTCATCTTGACTGCTCTCCTGGTCCGTGATACGGCAGAAGGAGCTGTGGTTCTCATTCCTCAGAATTCCTCCTCCTGGTTTGTAATCGCAGTGACAGAGTAAGCACTTGGTAGACTGCTTCCGAACCTCCTACCGGTAGTTAAGGGGTGGTTAATTTGTTTATTTAAATTGTTTAAAAATTACAAAGAAAGGATCAGACAATATACAAATATCATAGAATCTAAGACATAGAAATAATCTAGACATACATACACAAGAAATGTTAAAGTCTATTTTAAAGTCCACAGAACATGTGCAGAGTTCTGAAGTAACCACTGCAGAGCACGTGCAGACTTCCTGGATGGAAGCTTGGCTGCAAATGCCGATGAAACAAAATGAAGTAGTCACTGCCACTAACAGCTGACTTAACTAAACAAAGTTTATTATGTACAGCATATATACAGATAAAGGAACTCAAAAACAAACACTTCTTCTCTCTCTAAACTTTCTCTTAACAACTGTTCTCTTCAGCTCCAGCTCCAGCACCATACACCACCACCACATTAATCACTAGTCAGTTGCTAGCCCCATATCTGCAGGCAGGTCTCTCAACCTTCTTTATTGGTTCTGGGCTTTCAGCCAACTCTCAATTGCTAGGGTGAAATGAGCTGCACCTGGTGTCATGTAGACGAAAAACCCCAACAAGAAATACATACACAAAAAGAAAGGAAATTGAAATTAAACATTAAAATTGACTTCCAATTGTTTATACCGGTACATCGTTTCTTTTAATAATTGTTTGTATCTTGCTATACCTAATGCATTATATCTATATCTACTGCATTATCTGATTAAACCAGGCATCCCCAAACTGCGGCTCTCCAGATGTTTTGGCCTACAACTTCCTAGCTAACCGGACCGTGGTCGGGGAAGATGGGAATTGTAGTCCAAAACATCTGGAGGGCACACGCACAAGCTATTTCTGGTGCCGCGCCGACCCGGAAGTGCACCGCAAATGACGCCTGCACAGAAGCCATTTCCGGTGCCGCACCATGCCAGAAAAAGCGAGTATATGGGCGCACGTTCCCCCGCCCGCCGTGCGATCGGCGCCGGAGGAAGCAGCCCGAAGCCAGGTAAGTTTGGGGACCCCTGGATTAGTCTGACATGACTTATTTTTCAGAAACCCATGCTGACTTTTAGTGATCACAGAGTTTCTTTCTAGGTGCTCACAGACCGTTTGCTTAATGATCTGCTCTAGAATCTTTCCTGGTATTGATGTCAGGCTGACTGGGCGGTAATCGTTTGGGTCCTCTCTTTTCCCCTTTTTGAAAATAGGGACAACATTTGCCCTCCTCCAGTCTGCTGGGACTCCGCCTGTTCTCCAGGAATTCTCAAATATTACTGCCAGTGGTTCTGAAATCACCTCTGCCAGTTCTTTTAATACTCTTGGATGTAGTTCATCTGGCCCTGGAGACTTGAATACATCTAAACTAGCCAATTATTCTTGTACTACCTTCTTACTTGTTCAGGGCTGTGTTTCCCCTGCTGAATCATCTGCTCCATATTCTTCAGGTCGGGCATTGTTTTCTTTTTTGGAGAAGACTTAGGCAAAGAAGGCATTGAGGAGTTCTGCCCTTTCTCTGTCCCCTGTTCGCATTTCACCATCTTCTCCTCTAAGTGACCCCACTGTTTCCTTGTTCTTCCTTTTGCTACGGACATACCCATAAAAGCCCTTTTTGTTGCTTTTAACCTCTCTAGCAAGCCCGAGTTCATGCTGTGCTTTAGCTTTTCTGACTTCCGTTTTAGTATTACTGTCCATGGGATCTCACCCAGCGTTTCCCTAAGTTTTCTGAAGTCAGTTTTCTTCAACATCTTTTTTTATTTTTCATATATATCATTCCAAAATCCATAAATTCTTATACATTTCCACCAGCAATGAAAATAACTGCCTATTTTATCATGGCATTTCCAGCATTTCTCTGGTGTCAAATGCCATCTATATACTAGTTTCATCATGTTCTCTTTAATTCCTGTACAAGCTTTAAATCTCATACTGGTTTTCCATAATTTATCCCATTGGGCTCTATAAATTGGTCTTTCTAAATCTTATGCCCATTTTATCATAACACATTTCACCTCTTCATCTTTTAATTCCCATTCCAATAGATATTTATATATTTTCTCTAATTGTTTATTGATATTATCCACTACAATTTAAACTTATTTTCTATAAAAGCAATCTCTTTGTATTTTTTAAATAAACTCTGAATCTGGAATTTATTGAAACCAGCTTGTACAATGTTGTTTTATTTGTTGGTATGACTTTAATGTAAGTTGGTCCTTTTCTTTTGTTATTAGTTCCTGATCTGTTAACCACTTACCTTCCCTTCCTTAGATTGCGGTCATTTCTAGCGGAGCCCACCAAGGTATCTTCGGTTCAAGAATGCTTCTATGATCTCCCCAAATTTTAAATAAAGATCTTTTAATTAAGTGGTCTGTGAATTCTTTATAGCTTCCTTTCTTTTCTTGTAGTAAATATGCATGCTATCCAATGGTTCCACCACTTGGATTTATACAGCCTTCAGCCATTATTTTCTGTATCATTTAAGACTTCTTAAGGCTTCATCTTGACTGCTCCCCTGGTCTGTGATACGGCAGAAGGAGCTGCGGTTATCATTCCTCAGCAGTATATTCTCCTCCCGGTTTGTAATCACAGCGACAGAATGCGCAGGCACTGGTAGACTGCTTCTGAACCTCCTAGTTAAGGAGTGATTAATTTGTTTATTATTATTTACGCTTATTATTTTGTAACTTACAGTCTATTTCCTCCTAGCCCGCATGTTGGCGGCATTGGAGAGACATTGGAGTTTGTGCCTTTTCCCCATAGTCCACTGTTGTGGCATTGGAAGTGAATGCTACTCAGTCTGCCCTGTGTGGCTGCGTTCAGAACAATTTCATTAATTTCCATTGATTGATTTATTATATGGAGCCTATACAAGGAGCCCCTGAACCTCTTCCCAAAAAGGCTTAACAAAAGCTTAAGCACATCTTACCCTCTAAGGGAATAGCATGCAATAAAGCTGCTGCTTCTGTCCCCCCTCCCCCCCCAAATATTTTGACTGCAGTTTTATTGCAATCTAATGATCGTGCCCCTCCACAGATTCCAGTTCATAGGAATCAGTCTCTGTGTGTTGTTATTGATTCTGCTCAGGCATCAAACATCAGACCAGGCGGGCTACCTCAACTCCCACCTTTCCAGCCACTCCAATTGAACAGTTGAAAGAGTCACTTATTGCTTCATTATCAGGTGATTGACATACAACCTAAAAAATCTACCTTTGTGGTAGATTAATTCCCAGGTTCAGTGACTGCTCTTCAGGGAGAAATTCTGAAATAAAAAAATAAACATTTTCCGCTTCATTGGAGATCCCTTTATAGTGACTCAGATGCTCAGTGGCATTCACAGCTGGGTCAGTGTCCCTGGAAGCAGAGATTTTTAAAATCCCCATTCCCCACTGCTATGCTTCTGTTCTTTGACCTTCTAGATTGTTGAGTGATTTATTGATGAGGATTTGCTAAAGTATGCTAACCTTTGTAAGGAGGCTGGCACCATTTAGCTCTTCTGCAGGAAACATTTTTAGTGCACACACATACGTGGACATACATTTCCTGCAGAGTAGGTAGCTAAGGGTAAGTGATGCTTTGGAATGGGAAAGAATGAAGGGGAAATGGTTCTCCTGCTTTTGCTGAGCTGTTTTGCAGGCTGAAATTGCTTTCCCTGGAATCTAAATTGCTCCAGGAGTTGTTGACACACATGGGACAAAAGGATGGTGTTAGAGCAATGAAATTAAGCCCCACCCAAATCAGGTCCAAAATGCCCCCAAAGTCTACCCTTTCCCAGTGCAGGAGCTGCACTCAGCGTGCACTGAGCCACTTTCAATTTTTCAGTGTCCATCTTTCTCCTCTCTTGAAAACTGGTGACCAGATGCAAAGGAAGGCAGGTCTGTATTCTGAGACAAGCAATTCAGCACTAAACAGATTTAATAGAATCATAGAATCATAGAGTTGGAAGAGACCACAAGGGCCATCCAGTCCAACCCCCTGCCAAGCAGGAAAGTTTGCTGAAGTTTTTTTATTGTTAAGTGAGAAGTAAAAGTATTTGTATTTTCAAGAAGGATGTAAGGAATCAGAGGATCTAAACTTGACTTTGCCTTTATTCTCATTTATGCAGCTGAAAATTATTCCAATATATATTGCCCATTGTTCCTTTGAACAAATGAATATAATGTTACATATTTATCTTGCTGATGTTAATTTTCCACAGTGTGAACAAAATCTCAGGACCTTTGGGTTGAAAGTACTCTTAGACCTCTTCTTTCAAGCCTCGAGAAACCAAGTAAATAGCTTCCAGTATTTACACATGTTTATTTAGCTGAGATTCCATTTCCTGCACATGTTTTAAATTGAAACAATACTATGCAGCTGTATTTTCTGAGATGGTTATATGTATTTTTAGACCAAATAAACAGATTGAGGACAGGAGAGAATATAGAACTAGAATAAGGAAGACATTTGTTCAACTGAATGCAAAGGACTCAGAACAAAAGAAAATAAAAATCTGAAGTAAATCTGATTGGCAAACTAGAGCGGTTTAACAGGTCATGAAAATGTGTTCATGGTGGAGACTACTGTGAAATGGCCAATTAAAAAAAACAAGAGAAGCAAAGAGAAGGAATATGTGTTTTGTGCACATGAGAAAATACTCAGTCATCAATCATGTGTGAACAAGCATTTTAGATTTGACAGAAGCGAGAAATTCCAGAAGAGCTTGCAGTAAGTGGGGATTTGTGGTCAGAAATTTAGAAGAGTCAGAGCAACAGCTTTCTTTCATGTAAGAGTGAAGAGAAGCCATATAAATGTTAAACTGTAGCAAGAGTTTTTGTGATCAAGCAAGTATTAATCAATCATAAGAAAAAGAGCATAAAGGATAAATGCATAAATACCTTTAGCCAGAGCAGCAGCAGGCTTGCTTCACATCAAAGAATTCAAATGTTTAAAAAAGGTGCAAAGAGCTTTAATCAGAATATAGCCATTTAAAAAAGCCTCGCCAGTTGTGTGGCCAGAAATCCTCTTAGAGTCTTCCGAATTCCTTCTCCCATGTGCCAGATCACCATGGAAACCAGATCACTATGGTGTAACCAATCACACACCACACACTCACCTCCCTTGCTACGGTATCTCTGCATGGAACATCTTGAGCACAACATGCTGCATCAAGCAGTGGAGGGGGAGATGAAAGGACTGGAGGGGAAATGGGCAGAAGAAGCCATCGCAGCCGAGTCTTTTGCCACAGTGGATAATTTAAAGGATGCCATAGCTGCATTTACCAGTAAAGGTAAAGATAAAGGGACCCCTGACGGATGACTCTGGGGTTACGGCGCTCCTCTTGCTTTACAGGCCGAGGGAGCCAGGTCATATGGCCAGCATGACTAAGCCGCTTCTGGCAAACCAGAGCAGCACACAGAAACACCTTCCTGCCGTAGTGGTACCTATTTATCTACTTGCACTTTAACATGCTTTCAAACTGCTAGGTGGGCAGGAGCAATAGGAGCTCACCCTGTCATGGGGATTCGAACCGCCAACCTTCTGATCGGCAAGCCCTGGGCTCTGTGGTTTAGACCACAGCGCCACCCGCGTCCCTTGCTGCAGCAGTTAGTAATGTATAATAACCAATGGCCTCAAGCAGGAATGAATCAAATCAATTCACTGGAGCCCAGGTGGACTGGGCTGCACATCCATAGGCATATTCTGTAGTGTAGACACATCTGGATTTCTCTTATGGGATCTATGTAAGCAACCTGGCAAACCTATTTCCTTCTCATTATGTTCCCCCCTTTCCCATTTTTTTCCTGTGGCATTTCAGTATTGTGGACCTATGATATTATAGTTAATTCTGCCACATATTCAGTGTTAGAAACTGAGATATAAAAGCCAGGAGCCAAATAACACCTAACCCAGGTTATGGTTGCCATACCTTGGCACATTTTTTACAAGATTACAAAGCAAATGATGGCAATATGGGGGATCTAGCTGAAGACAGAATAAATGCTATTCACAAAAGGCAAGTTCTTTTAATACAAAGAAGCAATCAAGTGGAAAAGCAGTCTAGAAGAAATACGACTGCAGTGTCTGTCATTCTAGCAAAAGTAAACACCAAACCTCTTTTATCCAACTAGAGGGAGTAGTTTGCCGAAACCCATCTATCTATCTATATATAAAAATGTAAAAGGTCCATGTTTGTTAAAATTAGGCCACAACGTCACATGTGAATATGTGAGTATTTGCATGCACTTAGATAGGACAGATATCACACCTACGGCAGGTAAAAACTTGAATTTGTGTAAAAAAAACCATAGCGCCCTCCAATGGACATCAAAGGAATAGACGCCATTGTGTAGCAATAGGGCCATAATCCTGCCCCCCCCCTCCTAACTCACCAAGATCCAGCCACCCCACCGAGATCCAGGCCGCCCCGAGACCAGCCCGCCCCGGAGCCCGCACTGCCCACTGAGATCCAGGCCACCCTGGGAGCCAGGCCTGATCCCACAGACAGTGCCGCCCACCAAGATCCAGGCTGTCCCAGGAACCAGGTTGCCCTGGAGACCACACCGCCCACCAAGATCCAGGCCACTCCGGGACCCTGGCCGGGGCCCGCAGACTGGGCCGCCCACCGAGATCCAGGCCGCCCCGGGAGCCAGGCCCGGTCCCGCCGCCAGGCCACGCCCCTAAACCACCTCCAACACGGGGGGATGGGAGACCCTCCCCAACATTAGCTACAGGTACCCCCTCCCCCACTGGGATCCACTGACCCTCCCCAAATGACGAATCCTTAATATGGGGGGGGGGAACAGACAGGGGTTGGGGGGTGGGTCACATCCTCCCCCTGCCCTGGGAGACGGGAACCCCGACTAAGCCATGGCAACGCGTGCCTGGGTACACCTAGTATCTTTATAAATCCACATCCGGTACATCTCACTCACTGTTACAAATGGGCAGGACAAGAACTAAGAAGAACAAGAGCAGAATGAAAAAAATTCATTCAGTAGCACCTTAAAGACCAACTAAGTTTTTATTTTGGTATGAGCTGATGAAGTGTGCATGCTTCCAAGCAAGACAGCAAAGCAATAAAAGAGACACTGCGTTACTGCTATGGCCATTTCACTTCTGAGAAGCAACATCGCCACTAGAAACCACTTAAATAATCAGCCAGCACAGGAAAAACCCATTTAACCATTTGCAGCTTTTGTTTGCAAACCAGATCTCATTGAAAGAGATTTCCCTTTCCGCTCCTTCCGCCCCTCACAGCAAGAGAGAGCTCCTTTGCAGTTGCAAACAATTTGTATGCAAACCGTACAACACCGGGAAGGTTCCCTCTTACCACATTAAAGGTCTTCCTGCGGAGCACAATTCAGTCTGGGAGAGAATTCTGTCACAACTGCACGACTGGATATCTCAACTTGATCGGTAGGGGGAGCTCCTGAGTAGCAATAAGCCACTGACGATGGGTCAGTTTTGAACACTGCATATATCAGAAGATTAAGATAATATAAGATGATAAGACAAGACAAGACAAGACAAGACAAATAAATAAATAAATAAATAAATAAATAAATAAATAAATAAATAAATAAATAAATAAATAAATAAATAACCCAAACATTATTTGCACCGTTACATTTATTACCTATTTGTGTATATAAGATTGTGCATACAATATTGCCTTGAAACAGCTATTCAATGATGAATACAACCATTTAGAACTGGGAAATAAAAATGATTTACAGACTTGATAGCAAGCAGCATGTCAGATGTTAAGATATGAACTAACCCTTTCCTAAATTCAGTGATGTGCAGTTAAGTCCCTTTCACATTGGTGGATTTTGTTTCAAAAAGGTGCCTTTAGGATAGGAGGCTTTGGAGGGTGAGACTTGTGATCAAGAAAATCACACAATTTTAAAAAAGAATGTAACAGTGTATGTCATGTGGGGGAGTGTTATGATTTTTATATAAGCTCTGCTGCTCCAGCAGCAGCATATGTGTCTGTTGGATTTCACACAGTGAGACTGAGTTACAGCACGAGAAAGGAAGTGTTCACTCCAGAAACAAGCAACTACCTAAAATAAGCCAAAATGAAGTGAAACACATTGTTGGTGTGTCAGAATGCATAGATATGAGAAAAATAAGCGTTCTGGCGTTTTATTTCGCTTATTTGCTTACTCTTGAGTAGAACTGCATGTTCACTCCAGAAACAAGCAACTACCTAAAATAAGCCAAAATGAAGTGAAACACATTGTTGGTGTGTCAGAATGCATAGATATGAGAAAAATAAGCGTTCTGGCGTTTTATTTCGCTTATTTGCTTACTCTTGAGTAGATATGCATGTGAACTCCAGAAATAAGCAACTTTGTAAAATGAGCCAAATCGAAGCAAAACACATTGTTGGAGTTTCAGAATGCAAAGATAGAAGACAAATAAGCGTTCTATGGGTTTATTTCGCTTATTTGCTTACTCTTGGGTAGATATGCATCTGCACTCCAGAAATAAGCATCTTTGTAAAATGAGCCAAATTGAAGCAAAACACATTGTTGGAGTGTCAGAATGCATAGATATGACAAATAAGCGTTCTGGCATTTTATTTCGCTTATTTGCTTACTCTTCAGTAGATATGCATGTGCACTCCAGAAATAAGCACCTTTGTAAGATGAGACAACTTGAAGTGAAACACATTGTTGGAGTGTCAGAATGCATAGATAGAATACAAATAAGCGTTCTATAGGTTTACTTCACTTAGTTGCTTACTCTTGAGTAGAAATGCATGTGCACTCCAGAAATAAGCACCTTTGTAAAATGAGCCAAATCGAAGCAAAACACATTGTTGTAGTGTGTGAATGCATAGATAGAAGACAAATAAGCGTTCTATACGTTTATTTCGCTTATTTGCTTACTCTTGAGTAGAACTGCATGTGCACTCCAGAAATAAGCACCTTTGTAAAATGAGGCAAATTGAAGCAAAACACATTGTTGGAGTGTCAGAATGCATAGAAACAAGGCAACGAAGCGTTCTATGGCTTTATATCGCTTAGTTGCTTACTCTTGAGTAGAAATGCATTTGCACTCCAAAAATAAGCACCTTTGTAAAATGAGCCAAATTGAAGCAAAACACATTGTTGGAGTGTCAGAATGCAGAGATAGAAGATAAATAAGCGATCTATAGGTTTATTTCGCTTAGTTGCTTACTCTTGAGTAGAACTGCATGTGCACTCCAGAAATAAGCACCTTTGTAAAATGAGGCAAATTGAAGCAAAACACATTGTTGGAGTGTCAGAATGCATAGATAGAAGACAAATAAGCATTCTATGGCTTTATTTCGCTTAGTTGCTTACTCTTGAGTAGAACTGCATGTGCACTCCAGAAATAAGCACCTTTGTAAAATGAGGCAAATTGAAGCAAAACACATTGTTGGAGTGTCAGAATGCATAGAAACAAGGCAATGAAGCGTTCTATGGCTTTATATCGCTTAGTTGCTTACTCTTGAGTAGAAATGCATCTGCACTCCAAAAATAAGGACCTTTGTAAAATGAGCCAAATTGAAGCAAAACACATTGTTGGAGTGTCAGAATGCAGAGATAGAAGATAAATAAGCGATCTATAGGTTTATTTCGCTTAGTTGCTTACTCTTGAGTAGAACTGCATTTGCACTCCAAAAATAAGCACCTTTGTAAATTGAGTCAAATTGAAGCAGAACACATTGTTGGAGTGTCAGAATGCATAGATAGAAGGCAAATAAGCGTTCCATGGCTTTATTTCGCTTAGTTGCTTACTCTTGAGTAGAACTGCATATTCACTCCAGGAATAAGCACCTCTGTAAAATGAGTCAAATTGAAGCAGAACACATTGTTGGATTGTCAGAATGCATAGATAGAAGGCATATAAGCGTTCCATGGCTTTATTTCGCTTAGTTGCTTACTCTTGAGTAGAACTGCATGTTCACTCTGGAAATATGCACCGTTGTAAAATGAGTCAAATTGAAGCAGAACACATTGTTGGAGTGTCAGAATGCATAGATAGAAGGCAAATAAGCGTTCCATGGCTTTATTTCGCTTAGTTGCTTACTCTTGAGTAGAACTGCATATTCACTCCAGGAATAAGCACCTTTGTAAAATGAGTCAAATTGAAGCAGAACACATTGTTGCATTGTCAGAAAGCATACATAGAAGGCATATAAGCGTTCCATGGCTTTATTTCGCTTAGTTGCTTACTCTTGAGTAGAACTGCATATTCACTCCAGGAATAAGCACCTTTGTAAAATGAGTCAAATTGAAGCAGAACACATTGTTGGAGTGTCAGAATCCATAGATAGAAGGCAAATAAGCGTTCCATGGCTTTATTTCGCTTAGTTGCTTACTCTTGAGTAGAACTGCATATTCACTCCAGGAATAAGCACCTTTGTAAAATGAGTCAAATTGAAGCAGAACACATTGTTGCATTGTCAGAATGCATAGATAGAAGGCAAATAAGCGTTCCATGGCTTTATTTCGCTTAGTTGCTTACTCTTGAGTAGAACTGCATGTTAACTCCAGGAATAAGCACCTTTGTAAAATGAGTCAAATTGAAGCAGAACACATTGTTGGAGTGTCAGAATGCATAGATAGAAGGCAAATAAGTGTTCCATGGCTTTATTTCGCTTAGTTGCTTACTCTTGAGTAGAACAGCATATTCACTCCAGGAATAAGCACCTTTGTAAAATGAGTCAAATTGAAGCAGAACACATTGTTGGAGTGTCAGAATCCATAGATAGAAGGCAAATAAGCGTTCCATGGCTTTATTTCGCTTAGTTGCTTACTCTTGAGTAGAACTGCATATTCACTCCAGGAATAAGCACCTTTGTAAAATGAGTCAAATTGAAGCAGAACACATTGTTGCATTGTCAGAATGCATAGATAGAAGGCAAATAAGCGTTCCATGGCTTTATTTCGCTTAGTTGCTTACTCTTGAGTAGAACTGCATGTTAACTCCAGGAATAAGCACCTTTGTAAAATGAGTCAAATTGAAGCAGAACACATTGTTGGATTGTCAGAATGCATAGATAGAAGGCATATAAGCGTTCCATGGCTTTATTTCGCTTAGTTGCTTACTCTTGAGTAGAACTGCATGTTCACTCTGGAAATATGCACCGTTGTAAAATGAGTCAAATTGAAGCAGAACACATTGTTGGAGTGTCAGAATGCATAGATAGAAGGCAAATAAGCGTTCCATGGCTTTATATCGCTTAGTTGCTTACTCTTGAGTAGAAATGCATCTGCACTCCAAAAATAAGGACCTTTGTAAAATGAGCCAAATTGAAGCAAAACACATTGTTGGAGTGTCAGAATGCAGAGATAGAAGATAAATAAGCGATCTATAGGTTTATTTCGCTTAGTTGCTTACTCTTGAGTAGAACTGCATTTGCACTCCAAAAATAAGCACCTTTGTAAATTGAGTCAAATTGAAGCAGAACACATTGTTGGAGTGTCAGAATGCATAGATAGAAGGCAAATAAGCGTTCCATGGCTTTATTTCGCTTAGTTGCTTACTCTTGAGTAGAACTGCATATTCACTCCAGGAATAAGCACCTCTGTAAAATGAGTCAAATTGAAGCAGAACACATTGTTGGATTGTCAGAATGCATAGATAGAAGGCATATAAGCGTTCCATGGCTTTATTTCGCTTAGTTGCTTACTCTTGAGTAGAACTGCATGTTCACTCTGGAAATATGCACCGTTGTAAAATGAGTCAAATTGAAGCAGAACACATTGTTGGAGTGTCAGAATGCATAGATAGAAGGCAAATAAGCGTTCCATGGCTTTATTTCGCTTAGTTGCTTACTCTTGAGTAGAACTGCATATTCACTCCAGGAATAAGCACCTTTGTAAAATGAGTCAAATTGAAGCAGAACACATTGTTGCATTGTCAGAAAGCATACATAGAAGGCATATAAGCGTTCCATGGCTTTATTTCGCTTAGTTGCTTACTCTTGAGTAGAACTGCATATTCACTCCAGGAATAAGCACCTTTGTAAAATGAGTCAAATTGAAGCAGAACACATTGTTGGAGTGTCAGAATCCATAGATAGAAGGCAAATAAGCGTTCCATGGCTTTATTTCGCTTAGTTGCTTACTCTTGAGTAGAACTGCATATTCACTCCAGGAATAAGCACCTTTGTAAAATGAGTCAAATTGAAGCAGAACACATTGTTGCATTGTCAGAATGCATAGATAGAAGGCAAATAAGCGTTCCATGGCTTTATTTCGCTTAGTTGCTTACTCTTGAGTAGAACTGCATGTTAACTCCAGGAATAAGCACCTTTGTAAAATGAGTCAAATTGAAGCAGAACACATTGTTGGAGTGTCAGAATGCATAGATAGAAGGCAAATAAGTGTTCCATGGCTTTATTTCGCTTAGTTGCTTACTCTTGAGTAGAACAGCATATTCACTCCAGGAATAAGCACCTTTGTAAAATGAGTCAAATTGAAGCAGAACACATTGTTGGAGTGTCAGAATCCATAGATAGAAGGCAAATAAGCGTTCCATGGCTTTATTTCGCTTAGTTGCTTACTCTTGAGTAGAACTGCATATTCACTCCAGGAATAAGCACCTTTGTAAAATGAGTCAAATTGAAGCAGAACACATTGTTGCATTGTCAGAATGCATAGATAGAAGGCAAATAAGCGTTCCATGGCTTTATTTCGCTTAGTTGCTTACTCTTGAGTAGAACTGCATGTTAACTCCAGGAATAAGCACCTTTGTAAAATGAGTCAAATTGAAGCAGAACACATTGTTGGAGTGTCAGAATGCATAGATAGAAGGCAAATAAGCGTTCCATGGCTTTATTTCGCTTAGTTGCTAACTCTTGAGTAGAACTGCATGTTCACTCCAGGAATAAGCACCTTTGTAAAATGAGTCAAATTGAAGCAGAACACATTGTTGGAGTGTCAGAATGCATAGATAGAAGGCAAATAAGTGTTCCATGGCTTTATTTCGCTTAGTTGCTTACTCTTGAGTAGAACAGCATATTCACTCCAGGAATAAGCACCTTTGTAAAATGAGTCAAATTGAAGCAGAACACATTGTTGGAGTGTCAGAATGCATAGATAGAAGGCAAATAAGCGTTCCATGGCTTTATTTCGCTTAGTTGCTTACTCTTGAGTAGAACTGCATTTGCACTCCAAAAATAAGCACCTTTGTAAAATGAGTCAAATTGAAGCAGAACACATTGTTGGAGTGTCAGAATGCATAGATAGAAGGCAAATAAGCGTTCCATGGCTTTATTTCGCTTAGTTGCTTACTCTTGAGTAGCAGTGCATATTCACTTAAGGAATAAGCACATTTGTCAAATGAGTCAAATTGAAGCAAAACACATTGTTGGAGTGTCAGAATGCATAGATAGAAGGCAAATAAGCGTTCTATGGCTTTATTTCGCTTAGTTGCTTACTCTTGAGTAGAACTGCATGTTCACTCCAGGAATAAGCACCTTTGTAAAATGAGTCAAATTGAAGCAGAACACATTGTTGGAGTGTCAGAATGCATAGATAGAAGGGAAATAAGCGTTCTATGGCTTTATTTCGCTTAGTTGCTTACTCTTGAGTAGAACTGCATGTTCACTCCAGGAATAAGCACCTTTGTAAAATGAGTCAAATTGAAGCAGAACACATTGTTGGAGTGTCAGAATGCATAGATAGAAGGCAAATAAGCGTTCCATGGCTTTATTTCGCTTAGTTGCTTACTCTTGAGTAGAACTGCATGTTCACTCCAGGAATAAGCACCTTTGTAAAATGAGTCAAATTGAAGCAGAACACATTGTTGGAGTGTCAGAATGCATAGATAGAAGGCAAATAAGCGTTCCATGGCTTTATTTCGCTTAGTTGCTTACTCTTGAGTAGAACTGCATTTGCACTCCAAAAATAAGCACCTTTGTAAAATGAGTCAAATTGAAGCAGAACACATTGTTGGAGTGTCAGAATGCATAGATAGAAGGCAAATAAGCGTTCCATGGCTTTATTTCGCTTAGTTGCTTACTCTTGAGTAGAACTGCATTTGCACTCCAAAAATAAGCACCTTTGTAAAATGAGTCAAATTGAAGCAGAACACATTGTTGGAGTGTCAGAATGCATAGATAGAAGGCAAATAAGCGTTCCATGGCTTTATTTCGCTTAGTTGCTTACTCTTGAGTAGCAGTGCATATTCACTTAAGGAATAAGCACATTTGTCAAATGAGTCAAATTGAAGCAAAACACATTGTTGGAGTGTCAGAATGCATAGATAGAAGGCAAATAAGCGTTCTATGGCTTTATTTCGCTTAGTTGCTTACTCTTGAGTAGAACTGCATGTTCACTCCAGGAATAAGCACCTTTGTAAAATGAGTCAAATTGAAGCAGAACACATTGTTGGAGTGTCAGAATGCATAGATAGAAGGGAAATAAGCGTTCTATGGCTTTATTTCGCTTAGTTGCTTACTCTTGAGTAGAACTGCATGTTCACTCCAGGAATAAGCACCTTTGTAAAATTATCCAAATTGAAGCAGAACACATTGTTGGATTGTCAGAATGCATAGATAGAAGGCATATAAGCGTTCCATGGCTTTATTTCGCTTAGTTGCTTACTCTTGAGTAGAACTGCATGTTCACTCCAGGAATAAGCACCTTTGTAAAATGAGTCAAATTGAAGCAGAACACATTGTTGGAGTGTCAGAATGCATAGATAGAAGGCAAATAAGCGTTCCATGGCTTTATTTCGCTTAGTTGCTTACTCTTGAGTAGAACTGCATATTCACTCCAGGAATAAGCACCTTTGTAAAATGAGTCAAATTGAAGCAGAACACATTGTTGCATTGTCAGAATGCATAGTTGGAAGGCAAATAAGCGTTCCATGGCTTTATTTCGCTTAGTTGCTTACTCTTGAGTAGAACTGCATGTTCACTACAGGAATAAGCACCTTTGTAAAATGAGTCAAATTGAAGCAGAACACATTGTTGGAGTGTCAGAATGCATAGATAGAAGGCAAATAAGCGTTCCATGGCTTTATTTCGCTTAGTTGCTTACTCTTGAGTAGAACTGCATGTTCACTCCAGGAATAAGCACCTTTGTAAAATGAGTCAAATTGAAGCAGAGCACATTTTTGGAGTGTCAGAATGCATAGTTGGAAGGCAAATAAGCGTTCCCTGGCTTTATTTCGCTTAGTTGCTTACTCTTGAGTAGAACTGCATGTTCACTCCAGGAATAAGCACCTTTGTAAAATGAGTCAAATTGAGGCAGAACACATTGTTGGAGTGTCAGAATGCATAGATAGAAGGCAAATAAGCGTTCCATGGCTTTATTTCGCTTAGTTGCTTATTCTTGAGTAGAATTGCATGTTCACTCCAGGAATAAGCACCTTTGTAAAATGAGCCAAATTGAAGCAGAACACATTGTTGGAGTGTCAGAATGCATAGATAGAAGGCAAAAAAGCATTCCATGGCTTTATTTCGCTTAGTTGCTTACTCTTGAGTAGAACTGCATGTTCACTCCAGAAATATGCACCTTTGTAAAATGAGCCAAATTGAAGCAGAACACATTGTTGGAGTGTCAGAATGCATAGATAGAAGGCAAAAAAGCGTTCCATGGCTTTATTTCGCTTAGTTGCTTACTCTTGAGTAGAACTGCATGTTCACTCCAGGAATAGGCACCTTTGTAAAATGAGTCAAATTGAAGCAGAACACATTGTTGGAGTGTCAGAATGCATAGATAGAAGGCAAATAAGCGTTCCATGGCTTTATTTCGCTTAGTTGCTTACTCTTGAGTAGAACTGCATGTTCACTCCAGGAATAAGCACCTTTGTAAAATGAGTCAAATTGAAGCAGAACACATTGTTGGAGTGTCAGAATGCATAGATAGAAGGCAAATAAGCGTTCTATGGCTTTATTTCGCTTAGTTGCTTACTCTTGAGTAGAACTGCATGTTCACTCCAGGAATAAGCACCTTTGTAAAATGAGTCAAATTGAAGCAGAACACATTGTTGGAGTGTCAGAATGCATAGATAGAAGGCAAATAAGCGTTCCATGGCTTTATTTCGCTTAGTTGCTTACTCTTGAGTAGAACTGCATGTTCACTCCAGGAATAAGCACCTTTGTAAAATGAGTCAAATTGAAGCAGAACACATTGTTGGAGTGTCAGAATGCATACTTGGAAGGCAAATAAGCGTTCCCTGGCTTTATTTCGCTTAGTTGCTTACTCTTGAGTAGAACTGCATGTTCACTCCAGGAATAAGCACCTTTGTAAAATGAGTCAAATTGAAGCAGAACACATTGTTGGAGTGTCAGAATGCATAGATAGAAGGCAAATAAGCGTTCTATGGCTTTATTTCGCTTAGTTGCTTACTCTTGAGTAGAACTGCATGTTCACTCCAGGAATAAGCACCTTTGTAAAATGAGTCAAATTGAAGCAGAACACATTGTTGGAGTGTCAGAATGCATAGATAGAAGGCAAATAAGCGTTCCATGGCTTTATTTCGCTTAGTTGCTTACTCTTGAGTAGAATTGCATGTTCACTACAGGAATAAGCACCTTTGTAAAATGAGTCAAATTGAAGCAGAACACATTGTTGGAGTGTCAGAATGCATACTTGGAAGGCAAATAAGCGTTCCCTGGCTTTATTTCGCTTAGTTGCTTACTCTTGAGTAGAACTGCATGTTCACTCCAGGAATAAGCACCTTTGTAAAATGAGTCAAATTGAAGCAGAACACATTGTTGGAGTGTCAGAATGCATAGTTGGAAGGCAAATAAGCGTTCCCTGGCTTTATTTCGCTTAGTTGCTTACTCTTGAGTAGAACTGCATGTTCACTCCAGGAATAAGCACCTTTGTAAAATGAGTCAAATTGAAGCAGAACACATTGTTGGAGTGTCAGAATGCATAGATAGAAGGCAAATAAGCGTTCCATGGCTTTATTTCGCTTAGTTGCTTACTCTTGAGTAGAATTGCATGTTCACTACAGGAATAAGCACCTTTGTAAAATGAGTCAAATTGAAGCAGAACACATTGTGGGAGTGTCAGAATGCATAGATAGAAGGCAAATAAGCGTTCCATGGCTTTATTTCGCTTAGTTGCTTACTCTTGAGTAGAACTGCATGTTCACTTCAGGAATAAGCACCTTTGTAAAATGAGTCAAATTGAAGCAGAACACATTGTGGGAGTGTCAGAATGCATAGATAGAAGGCAAATAAGCGTTCCATGGCTTTATTTCGCTTAGTTGCTTACTCTTGAGTAGAACTGCATGTTCACTTCAGGAATAAGCACCTTTGTAAAATGAGTCAAATTGAAGCAGAACACATTGTGGGAGTTACAGAATGCATAGATAGAAGGCAAATAAGCGTTCCATGGCTTTATTTCGCTTAGTTGCTTACTCTTGAGTAGAACTGCATGTTCACTCCAGGAATAAGCACCTTTGTAAAATGAGTCAAATTGAAGCAGAACACATTGTTGGAGTGTCAGAATGCATAGTTGGAAGGCAAATAAGCGTTCCATGGCTTTATTTCGCTTAGTTGCTTACTCTTGAGTAGAACTGCATGTTCACTCCAGAAATATGCACCTTTGTAAAATGAGCCAAATTGAAGCAGAACACATTGTTGGAGTGTCAGAATGCATAGATAGAAGGCAAAAAAGCGTTCCATGGCTTTATTTCGCTTAGTTGCTTACTCTTGAGTAGAACTGCATGTTCACTCCAGGAATAGGCACCTTTGTAAAATGAGTCAAATTGAAGCAGAACACATTGTTGGAGTGTCAGAATGCATAGATAGAAGGCAAATAAGCGTTCCATGGCTTTATTTCGCTTAGTTGCTTACTCTTGAGTAGAACTGCATGTTCACTCCAGGAATAAGCACCTTTGTAAAATGAGTCAAATTGAAGCAGAACACATTGTTGGAGTGTCAGAATGCATAGATAGAAGGCAAATAAGCGTTCTATGGCTTTATTTCGCTTAGTTGCTTACTCTTGAGTAGAACTGCATGTTCACTCCAGGAATAAGCACCTTTGTAAAATGAGTCAAATTGAAGCAGAACACATTGTTGGAGTGTCAGAATGCATAGATAGAAGGCAAATAAGCGTTCCATGGCTTTATTTCGCTTAGTTGCTTACTCTTGAGTAGAACTGCATGTTCACTCCAGGAATAAGCACCTTTGTAAAATGAGTCAAATTGAAGCAGAACACATTGTTGGAGTGTCAGAATGCATACTTGGAAGGCAAATAAGCGTTCCCTGGCTTTATTTCGCTTAGTTGCTTACTCTTGAGTAGAACTGCATGTTCACTCCAGGAATAAGCACCTTTGTAAAATGAGTCAAATTGAAGCAGAACACATTGTTGGAGTGTCAGAATGCATAGATAGAAGGCAAATAAGCGTTCTATGGCTTTATTTCGCTTAGTTGCTTACTCTTGAGTAGAACTGCATGTTCACTCCAGGAATAAGCACCTTTGTAAAATGAGTCAAATTGAAGCAGAACACATTGTTGGAGTGTCAGAATGCATAGATAGAAGGCAAATAAGCGTTCCATGGCTTTATTTCGCTTAGTTGCTTACTCTTGAGTAGAATTGCATGTTCACTACAGGAATAAGCACCTTTGTAAAATGAGTCAAATTGAAGCAGAACACATTGTTGGAGTGTCAGAATGCATACTTGGAAGGCAAATAAGCGTTCCCTGGCTTTATTTCGCTTAGTTGCTTACTCTTGAGTAGAACTGCATGTTCACTCCAGGAATAAGCACCTTTGTAAAATGAGTCAAATTGAAGCAGAACACATTGTTGGAGTGTCAGAATGCATAGTTGGAAGGCAAATAAGCGTTCCCTGGCTTTATTTCGCTTAGTTGCTTACTCTTGAGTAGAACTGCATGTTCACTCCAGGAATAAGCACCTTTGTAAAATGAGTCAAATTGAAGCAGAACACATTGTTGGAGTGTCAGAATGCATAGATAGAAGGCAAATAAGCGTTCCATGGCTTTATTTCGCTTAGTTGCTTACTCTTGAGTAGAATTGCATGTTCACTACAGGAATAAGCACCTTTGTAAAATGAGTCAAATTGAAGCAGAACACATTGTGGGAGTGTCAGAATGCATAGATAGAAGGCAAATAAGCGTTCCATGGCTTTATTTCGCTTAGTTGCTTACTCTTGAGTAGAACTGCATGTTCACTTCAGGAATAAGCACCTTTGTAAAATGAGTCAAATTGAAGCAGAACACATTGTGGGAGTGTCAGAATGCATAGATAGAAGGCAAATAAGCGTTCCATGGCTTTATTTCGCTTAGTTGCTTACTCTTGAGTAGAACTGCATGTTCACTTCAGGAATAAGCACCTTTGTAAAATGAGTCAAATTGAAGCAGAACACATTGTGGGAGTTACAGAATGCATAGATAGAAGGCAAATAAGCGTTCCATGGCTTTATTTCGCTTAGTTGCTTACTCTTGAGTAGAACTGCATGTTCACTCCAGGAATAAGCACCTTTGTAAAATGAGTCAAATTGAAGCAGAACACATTGTTGGAGTGTCAGAATGCATAGTTGGAAGGCAAATAAGCGTTCCATGGCTTTATTTCGCTTAGTTGCTTACTCTTGAGTAGAACTGCATGTTCACTCCAGGAATAAGCACCTTTGTAAAATGAGTCAAATTGAAGCAGAACACATTGTTGGAGTGTCAGAATGCATAGATAGAAGGCAAATAAGCGTTCCATGGCTTTATTTCGCTTAGTTGCTTACTCTTGAGTAGAACTGCATGTTCACTCCAGGAATAAGCACCTTTGTAAAATGAGTCAAATTGAAGCAGAACACATTGTGGGAGTGTCAGAATGCATAGATAGAAGGCAAATAAGCGTTCCATGGCTTTATTTCGCTTAGTTGCTTACTCTTGAGTAGAACTGCATGTTCACTCCAGGAATAAGCACCTTTGTAAAATGAGTCAAATTGAAGCAGAACACATTGTTGGAGTGTCAGAATGCATAGATAGAAGGCAAATAAGCGTTCCATGGCTTTATTTCGCTTAGTTGCTTACTCTTGAGTAGAACTGCATGTTCACTCCAGGAATAAGCACCTTTGTAAAATGAGTCAAATTGAAGCAGAACACATTGTTGGAGTGTCAGAATGCATAGTTGGAAGGCAAATAAGCGTTCCCTGGCTTTATTTCGCTTAGTTGCTTACTCTTGAGTAGAACTGCA
Source organism: Zootoca vivipara (assembly GCF_965207765.1). Lineage (NCBI taxonomy): Eukaryota > Metazoa > Chordata > Lepidosauria > Squamata > Lacertidae > Zootoca > Zootoca vivipara. The sequence goes on from NC_142590.1 coordinate 1,028,764, forward strand.
TGTTCACTCCAGGAATAAGCACCTTTGTAAAATGAGTCAAATTGAAGCAGAACACATTGTTGGAGTGTCAGAATGCATAGATAGAAGGCAAATAAGCGTTCCATGGCTTTATTTCGCTTAGTTGCTTACTCTTGAGTAGAATTGCATGTTCACTACAGGAATAAGCACCTTTGTAAAATGAGTCAAATTGAAGCAGAACACATTGTGGGAGTGTCAGAATGCATAGATAGAAGGCAAATAAGCGTTCCATGGCTTTATTTCGCTTAGTTGCTTACTCTTGAGTAGAACTGCATGTTCACTTCAGGAATAAGCACCTTTGTAAAATGAGTCAAATTGAAGCAGAACACATTGTGGGAGTGTCAGAATGCATAGATAGAAGGCAAATAAGCGTTCCATGGCTTTATTTCGCTTAGTTGCTTACTCTTGAGTAGAACTGCATGTTCACTCCAGGAATAAGCACCTTTGTAAAATGAGTCAAATTGAAGCAGAACACATTGTGGGAGTGTCAGAATGCATAGATAGAAGGCAAATAAGCGTTCCATGGCTTTATTTCGCTTAGTTGCTTACTCTTGAGTAGAACTGCATGTTCACTCCAGGAATAAGCACCTTTGTAAAATGAGTCAAATTGAAGCAGAACACATTGTTGGAGTGTCAGAATGCATAGATAGAAGGCAAATAAGCGTTCCATGGCTTTATTTCGCTTAGTTGCTTACTCTTGAGTAGAACTGCATGTTCACTCCAGGAATAAGCACCTTTGTAAAATGAGTCAAATTGAAGCAGAACACATTGTTGGAGTGTCAGAATGCATAGTTGGAAGGCAAATAAGCGTTCCCTGGCTTTATTTCGCTTAGTTGCTTACTCTTGAGTAGAACTGCATGTTCACTCCAGGAATAAGCACCTTTGTAAAATGAGTCAAATTGAAGCAGAACACATTGTTGGAGTGTCAGAATGCATAGATAGAAGGCAAATAAGCGTTCCATGGCTTTATTTCGCTTAGTTGCTTACTCTTGAGTAGAATTGCATGTTCACTACAGGAATAAGCACCTTTGTAAAATGAGTCAAATTGAAGCAGAACACATTGTGGGAGTGTCAGAATGCATAGATAGAAGGCAAATAAGCGTTCCATGGCTTTATTTCGCTTAGTTGCTTACTCTTGAGTAGAACTGCATGTTCACTTCAGGAATAAGCACCTTTGTAAAATGAGTCAAATTGAAGCAGAACACATTGTGGGAGTGTCAGAATGCATAGATAGAAGGCAAATAAGCGTTCCATGGCTTTATTTCGCTTAGTTGCTTACTCTTGAGTAGAACTGCATGTTCACTTCAGGAATAAGCACCTTTGTAAAATGAGTCAAATTGAAGCAGAACACATTGTGGGAGTTACAGAATGCATAGATAGAAGGCAAATAAGCGTTCCATGGCTTTATTTCGCTTAGTTGCTTACTCTTGAGTAGAACTGCATGTTCACTCCAGGAATAAGCACCTTTGTAAAATGAGTCAAATTGAAGCAGAACACATTGTTGGAGTGTCAGAATGCATAGTTGGAAGGCAAATAAGCGTTCCATGGCTTTATTTCGCTTAGTTGCTTACTCTTGAGTAGAACTGCATGTTCACTCCAGGAATAAGCACCTTTGTAAAATGAGTCAAATTGAAGCAGAACACATTGTGGGAGTGTCAGAATGCATAGATAGAAGGCAAATAAGCGTTCCATGGCTTTATTTCGCTTAGTTGCTTACTCTTGAGTAGAACTGCATGTTCACTTCAGGAATAAGCACCTTTGTAAAATGAGTCAAATTGAAGCAGAACACATTGTTGGAGTGTCAGAATGCATAGATAGAAGGCAAATAAGCGTTCTATGGCTTTATTTCGCTTAGTTGCTTACTCTTGAGTAGAACTGCATGTTCACTCCAGGAATAAGCACCTTTGTAAAATGAGTCAAATTGAAGCAGAACACATTGTGGGAGTGTCAGAATGCATAGATAGAAGGCAAATAAGCGTTCCATGGCTTTATTTCGCTTAGTTGCTTACTCTTGAGTAGAACTGCATATTCACTCAAGAAATGAGCACCTTTCTGAAATGACCCAAATTGAAGCAAAAGACATTGTTGGAGTGTCAGAATGCATAGATAGAAGGCAAATAAGCGTGCCATGGCTTTATTTAGCTTAGTTGCTTACTCTTGAGTAGAACTGCATATTCACTCCAGGAATACGCACCTTTGTCAAATGAGTCAAATTGAAGCAAAACACATTGTTGGAGTGTCAGAATGCATAGATAGAAGGCAAATAAGCGTTCCATGGCTTTATTTCGCTTAGTTGCTTACTCTTGAGTAGAACTGCATATTCACTCCAGAAATAAGCATCTTTTTAAAATGAGCCAAATTGAAGCAGAAAACATTGTTGGAGTGTCAGAATGCATAGTTAGAAGGCAAATAAGCGTTCCATGGCTTTATTTCGCTTAGTTGCTTACTCTTGAGTAGAACTGCATATTCACTCCAGAAATAAGCATCTTTTTAAAATGAGCCAAATTGAAGCAGAAAACATTGTTGGAGTGTCAGAATGCATAGATAGAAGGCAAATAAGCGTTCCATGGCTTTATTTCGCTTAGTTGCTTACTCTTGAGTAGAACTGCATATTCACTCAAGAAATGAGCACCTTTGTGAAATGAGTCAAATTGAAGCAGAAAATATTGTTGGAGTGTCAGAATGCATAGATAGAAGGCAAATAAGCGTTCATGGCTTAGTTGCTTACTCTTGAGTAGAACTGCATATTCACTCCAGGAATAAGCACATTTGTCAAATGAGTCAAATTGAAGCAAAACACATTGTTGGATTGTCAGAATGCACAGATAGAAGGCAAATAAGCGTTCCATGGCTTTATTTCGCTTAGTTGCTTACTCTTGAGTAGAACTGCATATTCACTCCAGGAATACGCACCTTTGTCAAATGAGTCAAATTGAAGCAAAACACATTGTTGGAGTGTCAGAATGCATAGATAGAAGGCAAATAAGCGTTCCATGGCTTTATTTCGCTTAGTTGCTTACTCCTGAGTAGAACTGCATATTCACTCCAGGAATACGCATCTTTGTCAAATGAGTCAAATTGAAGCAAAACACATTGTTGGAGTGTCAGAATGCATAGATAGAAGGCAAATAAGCGTTCCATGGCTTTATTTCGCTTAGTTGCTTACTCTTGAGTAGAACTGCATATTCACTCCAGGAATACGCACCTTTGTCAAATGAGTCAAATTGAAGCAAAACACATTGTTGGAGTGTCAGAATGCATAGATAGAAGGCAAATAAGCGTTCCATGGCTTTATTTCGCTTAGTTGCTTACTCTTGAGTAGAACTGCATATTCACTCCAGGAATAAGCACATTTGTCAAATGAGTCAAATTGAAGCAGAACACATTGTTGGAGTGTCAGAATGCATAGATAGAAGGCAAATAAGCGTTCCATGGCTTTATTTCGCTTAGTTGCTTACTCTTGAGTAGAACTGCATATTCACTCCAGGAATACACACCTTTGTCAAATGAGTCAAATTGAAGCAAAACACATTGTTGGAGTGTCAGAATGCATAGATAGAAGGCAAATAAGCCTTCCATGGCTTTATTTCGCTTAGTTGCTTACTCTTGAGTAGAACTGCATATTCACTCCAGGAATAAGCACATTTGTCAAATGAGCCAAATTGAAGCAGAAAACATTGTTGGAGTGTCAGAATGCATAGTTAGAAGGCAAATAAGCGTTCCATGGCTTTATTTCGCTTAGTTGCTTACTCTTGAGTAGAACTGCATATTCACTCCAGGAATAAGCACATTTGTCAAATGAGTCAAATTGAAGCAAAACACATTGTTGGAGTGTCAGAATGCATAGATAGAAGGCAAATAAGCGTTCCATGGCTTTATTTCGCTTAGTTGCTTACTCTTGAGTAGAACTGCATATTCACTCCAGGAATAAGCACATTTGTCAAATGAGTCAAATTGAAGCAAAACACATTGTTGGAGTGTCAGAATGCATAGATAGAAGGCAAATAAGTGTTCCATGGCTTTATTTCGCTTAGTTGCTTACTCTTGAGTAGAACTGCATATTCACTCCAGGAATACGCACCTTTGTCAAATGAGTCAAATTGAAGCAAAACACATTGTTGGAGTGTCAGAATGCATAGATAGAAGGCAAATAAGCGTTCCATGGCTTTATTTCGCTTAGTTGCTTACTCTTGAGTAGAACTGCATATTCACTCCAGGAATAAGCACATTTGTCAAATGAGTCAAATTGAAGCAAAACACATTGTTGGAGTGTCAGAATGCATAGATAGAAGGCAAATAAGCCTTCCATGGCTTTATTTCGCTTAGTTGCTTACTCTTGAGTAGAACTGCATATTCACTCCAGGAATACGCACCTTTGTCAAATGAGTCAAATTGAAGCAAAACACATTGTTGGAGTGTCAGAATGCATAGATAGAAGGCAAATAAGCGTTCCATGGCTTTATTTCGCTTAGTTGCTTACTCTTGAGTAGAACTGCATATTCACTCCAGGAATACGCACCTTTGTCAAATGAGTCAAATTGAAGCAAAACACATTGTTGGAGTGTCAGAATGCATAGATAGAAGGCAAATAAGCGTTCCATGGCTTTATTTCGCTTAGTTGCTTACTCTTGAGTAGAACTGCATATTCACTCCAGGAATAAGCACATTTGTCAAATGAGTCAAATTGAAGCAAAACACATTGTTGGAGTGTCAGAATGCATAGATAGAAGGCAAATAAGCGTTCCATGGCTTTATTTCGCTTAGTTGCTTACTCTTGAGTAGAACTGCATATTCACTCAAGAAATGAGCACATTTGTCAAATGAGTCAAATTGAAGCAAAACACATTGTTGGAGTGTCAGAATGCAGAGATAGAAGGCAAATAAGCGTTCCATGGCTTTATTTCGCTTAGTTGCTTACTCTTGAGTAGAACTGCATATTCACTCCAGGAATAAGCACATTTGTCAAATGAGTCAAATTGAAGCAAAACACATTGTTGGAGTGTCAGAATGCATAGATAGAAGGCAAATAAGCGTTCCATGGCTTTATTTCGCTTAGTTGCTTACTCCTGAGTAGAACTGCATATTCACTCCAGGAATACGCACCTTTGTCAAATGAGTCAAATTGAAGCAAAACACATTGTTGGAGTGTCAGAATGCATAGATAGAAGGCAAATAAGCGTTCCATGGCTTTATTTCGCTTAGTTGCTTACTCTTGAGTAGAACTGCATATTCACTCAAGAAATGAGCACCTTTGTGAAATGACCCAAATTGAAGCAAAACACATTGTTGGAGTGTCAGAATGCATAGATAGAAGGCAAATAAGCGTTCCATGGCTTTATTTCGCTTAGTTGCTTACTCTTGAGTAGAACTGCATATTCACTCCAGGAATACGCACCTTTGTCAAATGAGTCAAATTGAAGCAAAACACATTGTTGGAGTGTCAGAATGCATAGATAGAAGGCAAATAAGCGTTCCATGGCTTTATTTCGCTTAGTTGCTTACTCCTGAGTAGAACTGCATATTCACTCCAGGAATACGCACCTTTGTCAAATGAGTCAAATTGAAGCAAAACACATTGTTGGAGTGTCAGAATGCATATAGAAGGCAAATAAGCGTTCCATGGCTTTATTTCGCTTAGTTGCTTACTCTTGAGTAGAATTGCATATTCACTCAAGAAATGAGCACCTTTGTGAAATGACCCAAATTGAAGCAAAACACATTGTTGGAGTGTCAGAATGCATAGATAGAAGGCAAATAAGCGTTCCATGGCTTTATTTCGCTTAGTTGCTTACTCTTGAGTAGAACTGCATATTCACTCCAGGAATACGCACCTTTGTCAAATGAGTCAAATTGAAGCAAAACACATTGTTGGAGTGTCAGAATGCATAGATAGAAGGCAAATAAGCGTTCCATGGCTTTATTTCGCTTAGTTGCTTACTCTTGAGTAGAACTGCATATTCACTCCAGAAATAAGCATCTTTTTAAAATGAGCCAAATCGAAGCAGAAAACATTGTTGGAGTATCAGAATGCATAATTAGAAGGCAAATAAGCGTTCCATGGCTTTATTTCGCTTAGTTGCTTACTCTTGAGTAGAACTGCATATTCACTCCAGAAATAAGCATCTTTTTAAAATGAGCCAAATTGAAGCAGAAAACATTGTTGGAGTGTCAGAATGCATAGATAGAAGGCAAATAAGCGTTCCATGGCTTTATTTCGCTTAGTTGCTTACTCTTGAGTAGAACTGCATATTCACTCAAGAAATGAGCACATTTGTCAAATGAGTCAAATTGAAGCAAAACACATTGTTGGAGTGTCAGAATGCATAGATAGAAGGCAAATAAGCGTTCCATGGCTTTATTTCGCTTAGTTGCTTACTCTTGAGTAGAACTGCATATCCACTCCAGGAATACGCACCTTTGTCAAATGAGTCAAATTGAAGCAAAACACATTGTTGGAGTGTCAGAATGCATAGATAGAAGGCAAATAAGCGTTCCATGGCTTTATTTCGCTTAGTTGCTTACTCTTGAGTAGAACTGCATATTCACTCCAGGAATAAGCACATTTGTCAAATGAGTCAAATTGAAGCAGAACACATTGTTGGAGTGTCAGAATGCATAGATAGAAGGCAAATAAGCGTTCCATGGCTTTATTTCGCTTAGTTGCTTACTCTTGAGTAGAACTGCATATTCACTCCAGAAATAAGCATCTTTTTAAAATGAGCCAAATTCAAGCAGGAAACATTGTTGGAGTGTCAGAATGCATAATTAGAAGGCAAATAAGCGTTCCATGGCTTTATTTCGCTTAGTTGCTTACTCTTGAGTAGAACTGCATAATCACTCCAGAAATAAGCATCTTTTTAAAATGAGCCAAATTGAAGCAGAAAACATTGTTGGAGTGTCAGAATGCATAGATAGAAGGCAAATAAGCGTTCCATGGCTTTATTTCGCTTAGTTGCTTACTCTTGAGTAGAACTGCATATTCACTCAAGAAATGAGCACCTTTGTGAAATGACCCAAATTGAAGCAGAAAACATTGTTGGAGTGTCAGAATGCATAGATAGAAGGCAAATAAGCGTTCCATGGCTTTATTTCGCTTAGTTGCTTACTCTTGAGTAGAACTGCATATTCACTCAAGAAATGAGCACCTTTGTGAAAAAGACCCAAATTGAAGCAAAACACATTGTTGGAGTGTCAGAATGCATAGATAGAAGGCAAATAAGCGTTCCATGGCTTTATTTCGCTTAGTTGCTTACTCTTGAGTAGAACTGCATATTCACTCAAGAAATGAGCACATTTGTCAAATGAGTCAAATTGAAGCAAAACACATTGTTGGAGTGTCAGAATGCATAGATAGAAGGCAAATAAGCGTTCCATGGCTTTATTTCGCTTAGTTGCTTACTCTTGAGTAGAACTGCATATTCACTCCAGGAATAAGCACATTTGTCAAATGAGTCAAATTGAAGCAGAACACATTGTTGGAGTGTCAGAATGCATAGATAGAAGGCAAATAAGCGTTCCATGGCTTTATTTCGCTTAGTTGCTTACTCTTGAGTAGAACTGCATATTCACTCCAGGAATAAGCACATTTGTCAAATGAGTCAAATTGAAGCAGAACACATTGTTGGAGTGTCAGAATGCATAGATAGAAGGCAAATAAGTGTTCCATGGCTTTATTTCGCTTAGTTGCTTACTCTTGAGTAGAACTGCATATTCACTCCAGAAATAAGCATCTTTTTAAAATGAGCCAAATTCAAGCAGGAAACATTGTTGGAGTGTCAGAATGCATAATTAGAAGGCAAATAAGCGTTCCATGGCTTTATTTCGCTTAGTTGCTTACTCTTGAGTAGAACTGCATAATCACTCCAGAAATAAGCATCTTTTTAAAATGAGCCAAATTGAAGCAGAAAACATTGTTGGAGTGTCAGAATGCATAGATAGAAGGCAAATAAGCGTTCCATGGCTTTATTTCGCTTAGTTGCTTACTCTTGAGTAGAACTGCATATTCACTCAAGAAATGAGCACCTTTGTGAAATGACCCAAATTGAAGCAGAAAACATTGTTGGAGTGTCAGAATGCATAGATAGAAGGCAAATAAGCGTTCCATGGCTTTATTTCGCTTAGTTGCTTACTCTTGAGTAGAACTGCATATTCACTCAAGAAATGAGCACCTTTGTGAAAAAGACCCAAATTGAAGCAAAACACATTGTTGGAGTGTCAGAATGCATAGATAGAAGGCAAATAAGCATTCCATGGCTTTATTTCGCTTAGTTGCTTACTCTTGAGTAGAACTGCATATTCACTCAAGAAATGAGCACATTTGTCAAATGAGTCAAATTGAAGCAAAACACATTGTTGGAGTGTCAGAATGCATAGATAGAAGGCAAATAAGCGTTCCATGGCTTTATTTCGCTTAGTTGCTTACTCTTGAGTAGAACTGCATATTCACTCCAGAAATAAGCATCTTTTTAAAATGAGCCAAATTGAAGCAGGAAACATTGTTGGAGTGTCAGAATGCATAATTAGAAGGCAAATAAGCGTTCCATGGCTTTATTTCGCTTAGTTGCTTACTCTTGAGTAGAACTGCATATTCACTCCAGGAATACGCACCTTTGTCAAATGAGTCAAATTGAAGCAAAACACATTGTTGGAGTGTCAGAATGCATAGATAGAAGGCAAATAAGCGTTCCATGGCTTTATTTCGCTTAGTTGCTTACTCCTGAGTAGAACTGCATATTCACTCCAGGAATACGCATCTTTGTCAAATGAGTCAAATTGAAGCAAAACACATTGTTGGAGTGTCAGAATGCATAGATAGAAGGCAAATAAGCGTTCCATGGCTTTATTTCGCTTAGTTGCTTACTCTTGAGTAGAACTGCATATTCACTCCAGGAATACGCACCTTTGTCAAATGAGTCAAATTGAAGCAAAACACATTGTTGGAGTGTCAGAATGCATAGATAGAAGGCAAATAAGCGTTCCATGGCTTTATTTCGCTTAGTTGCTTACTCTTGAGTAGAACTGCATATTCACTCCAGGAATAAGCACATTTGTCAAATGAGTCAAATTGAAGCAGAACACATTGTTGGAGTGTCAGAATGCATAGATAGAAGGCAAATAAGCGTTCCATGGCTTTATTTCGCTTAGTTGCTTACTCTTGAGTAGAACTGCATATTCACTCCAGGAATACGCACCTTTGTCAAATGAGTCAAATTGAAGCAAAACACATTGTTGGAGTGTCAGAATGCATAGATAGAAGGCAAATAAGCGTTCCATGGCTTTATTTCGCTTAGTTGCTTACTCTTGAGTAGAACTGCATATTCACTCCAGAAATAAGCATCTTTTTAAAATGAGCCAAATTGAAGCAGAAAACATTGTTGGAGTGTCAGAATGCATACTTAGAAGGCAAATAAGCGTCCCATGGCTTTATTTCGCTTAGTTGCTTACTCTTGAGTAGAACTGCATATTCACTCAAGAAATGAGCACATTTGTCAAATGAGTCAAATTGAAGCAAAACACATTGTTGGAGTGTCAGAATGCATAGATAGAAGGCAAATAAGCGTTCCATGGCTTTATTTCGCTTAGTTGCTTACTCTTGAGTAGAACTGCATATTCACTCCAGGAATAAGCACATTTGTCAAATGAGCCAAATTGAAGCAGAAAACATTGTTGGAGTGTCAGAATGCATAGTTAGAAGGCAAATAAGCGTTCCATGGCTTTATTTCGCTTAGTTGCTTACTCTTGAGTAGAACTGCATATTCACTCCAGGAATAAGCACATTTGTCAAATGAGTCAAATTGAAGCAAAACACATTGTTGGAGTGTCAGAATGCATAGATAGAAGGCAAATAAGCGTTCCATGGCTTTATTTCGCTTAGTTGCTTACTCTTGAGTAGAACTGCATATTCACTCCAGGAATAAGCACATTTGTCAAATGAGTCAAATTGAAGCAAAACACATTGTTGGAGTGTCAGAATGCATAGATAGAAGGCAAATAAGCGTTCCATGGCTTTATTTCGCTTAGTTGCTTACTCTTGAATAGAACTGCATATTCACTCCAGGAATACGCACCTTTGTCAAATGAGTCAAATTGAAGCAAAACACATTGTTGGAGTGTCAGAATGCATAGATAGAAGGCAAATAAGCGTTCCATGGCTTTATTTCGCTTAGTTGCTTACTCTTGAGTAGAACTGCATATTCACTCCAGGAATAAGCACATTTGTCAAATGAGTCAAATTGAAGCAAAACACATTGTTGGAGTGTCAGAATGCATAGATAGAAGGCAAATAAGCGTTCCATGGCTTTATTTCGCTTAGTTGCTTACTCTTGAGTAGAACTGCATATTCACTCCAGGAATACGCACCTTTGTCAAATGAGTCAAATTGAAGCAAAACACATTGTTGGAGTGTCAGAATGCATAGATAGAAGGCAAATAAGCGTTCCATGGCTTTATTTCGCTTAGTTGCTTATTCTTGAGTAGAACTGCATATTCACTCCAGAAATAAGCATCTTTTTAAAATGAGCCAAATTGAAGCAGAAAACATTGTTGGAGTGTCAGAATGCATAGTTAGAAGGCAAATAAGCGTTCCATGGCTTTATTTCGCTTAGTTGCTTACTCTTGAGTAGAACTGCATATTCACTCCAGGAATAAGCACATTTGTCAAATGAGTCAAATTGAAGCAAAACACATTGTTGGAGTGTCAGAATGCATAGATAGAAGGCAAATAAGCGTTCCATGGCTTTATTTCGCTTAGTTGCTTACTCTTGAGTAGAACTGCATATTCACTCAAGAAATGAGCACATTTGTCAAATGAGTCAAATTGAAGCAAAACATATTGTTGGAGTGTCAGAATGCATAGATAGAAGGCAAATAAGCGTTCCATGGCTTTATTTCGCTTAGTTGCTTACTCTTGAGTAGAACTGCATATTCACTCCAGGAATAAGCACATTTGTCAAATGAGTCAAATTGAAGCAAAACACATTGTTGGAGTGTCAGAATGCATAGATAGAAGGCAAATAAGCGTTCCATGGCTTTATTTCGCTTAGTTGCTTACTCCTGAGTAGAACTGCATATTCACTCCAGGAATACGCACCTTTGTCAAATGAGTCAAATTGAAGCAAAACACATTGTTGGAGTGTCAGAATGCATAGATAGAAGGCAAATAAGCGTTCCATGGCTTTATTTCGCTTAGTTGCTTACTCTTGAGTAGAACTGCATATTCACTCAAGAAATGAGCACCTTTGTGAAATGACCCAAATTGAAGCAAAACACATTGTTGGAGTGTCAGAATGCATAGATAGAAGGCAAATAAGCGTTCCATGGCTTTATTTCGCTTAGTTGCTTACTCTTGAGTAGAACTGCATATTCACTCCAGGAATACGCACCTTTGTCAAATGAGTCAAATTGAAGCAAAACACATTGTTGGAGTGTCAGAATGCATAGATAGAAGGCAAATAAGCGTTCCATGGCTTTATTTCGCTTAGTTGCTTACTCCTGAGTAGAACTGCATATTCACTCCAGGAATACGCACCTTCGTCAAATGAGTCAAATTGAAGCAGAACACATTGTGGGAGTGTCAGAATGCATAGATAGAAGGCAAATAAGCGTTCCATGGCTTTATTTCGCTTAGTTGCTTACTCTTGAGTAGTATTGCATATTCACTCAAGAAATGAGCACCTTTGTGAAATGACCCAAATTGAAGCAAAACACATTGTTGGAGTGTCAGAATGCATAGATAGAAGGCAAATAAGCGTTCCATGGCTTTATTTCGCTTAGTTGCTTACTCTTGAGTAGAACTGCATATTCACTCCAGAAATAAGCATCTTTTTAAAATGAGCCAAATTGAAGCAGGAAACATTGTTGGAGTGTCAGAATGCATAATTAGAAGGCAAATAAGCGTTCCATGGCTTTATTTCGCTTAGTTGCTTACTCTTGAGTAGAACTGCATATTCACTCCAGGAATACGCACCTTTGTCAAATGAGTCAAATTGAAGCAAAACACATTGTTGGAGTGTCAGAATGCATAGATAGAAGGCAAATAAGCGTTCCATGGCTTTATTTCGCTTAGTTGCTTACTCCTGAGTAGAACTGCATATTCACTCCAGGAATACGCATCTTTGTCAAATGAGTCAAATTGAAGCAAAACACATTGTTGGAGTGTCAGAATGCATAGATAGAAGGCAAATAAGCGTTCCATGGCTTTATTTCGCTTAGTTGCTTACTCTTGAGTAGAACTGCATATTCACTCCAGGAATAAGCACATTTGTCAAATGAGTCAAATTGAAGCAGAACACATTGTTGGAGTGTCAGAATGCATAGATAGAAGGCAAATAAGCGTTCCATGGCTTTATTTCGCTTAGTTGCTTACTCTTGAGTAGAACTGCATATTCACTCCAGGAATAAGCACATTTGTCAAATGAGTCAAATTGAAGCAAAACACATTGTTGGAGTGTCAGAATGCATAGATAGAAGGCAAATAAGCGTTCCATGGCTTTATTTCGCTTAGTTGCTTACTCTTGAGTAGAACTGCATATTCACTCCAGGAATAAGCACATTTGTCAAATGAGTCAAATTGAAGCAAAACACATTGTTGGAGTGTCAGAATGCATAGATAGAAGGCAAATAAGCGTTCCATGGCTTTATTTCGCTTAGTTGCTTACTCTTGAATAGAACTGCATATTCACTCCAGGAATACGCACCTTTGTCAAATGAGTCAAATTGAAGCAAAACACATTGTTGGAGTGTCAGAATGCATAGATAGAAGGCAAATAAGCGTTCCATGGCTTTATTTCGCTTAGTTGCTTACTCTTGAGTAGAACTGCATATTCACTCCAGGAATAAGCACATTTGTCAAATGAGTCAAATTGAAGCAAAACACATTGTTGGAGTGTCAGAATGCATAGATAGAAGGCAAATAAGCGTTCCATGGCTTTATTTCGCTTAGTTGCTTACTCTTGAGTAGAACTGCATATTCACTCCAGGAATACGCACCTTTGTCAAATGAGTCAAATTGAAGCAAAACACTGTTGGAGTGTCAGAATGCATAGATAGAAGGCAAATAAGCGTTCCATGGCTTTATTTCGCTTAGTTGCTTATTCTTGAGTAGAACTGCATATTCACTCCAGAAATAAGCATCTTTTTAAAATGAGCCAAATTGAAGCAGAAAACATTGTTGGAGTGTCAGAATGCATAGTTAGAAGGCAAATAAGCGTTCCATGGCTTTATTTCGCTTAGTTGCTTACTCTTGAGTAGAACTGCATATTCACTCCAGGAATAAGCACATTTGTCAAATGAGTCAAATTGAAGCAAAACACATTGTTGGAGTGTCAGAATGCATAGATAGAAGGCAAATAAGCGTTCCATGGCTTTATTTCGCTTAGTTGCTTACTCTTGAGTAGAACTGCATATTCACTCAAGAAATGAGCACATTTGTCAAATGAGTCAAATTGAAGCAAAACACATTGTTGGAGTGTCAGAATGCATAGATAGAAGGCAAATAAGCGTTCCATGGCTTTATTTCGCTTAGTTGCTTACTCTTGAGTAGAACTGCATATTCACTCCAGGAATAAGCACATTTGTCAAATGAGTCAAATTGAAGCAAAACACATTGTTGGAGTGTCAGAATGCATAGATAGAAGGCAAATAAGCGTTCCATGGCTTTATTTCGCTTAGTTGCTTACTCCTGAGTAGAACTGCATATTCACTCCAGGAATACGCACCTTTGTCAAATGAGTCAAATTGAAGCAAAACACATTGTTGGAGTGTCAGAATGCATAGATAGAAGGCAAATAAGCGTTCCATGGCTTTATTTCGCTTAGTTGCTTACTCTTTAGTAGAACTGCATATTCACTCAAGAAATGAGCACCTTTGTGAAATGACCCAAATTGAAGCAAAACACATTGTTGGAGTGTCAGAATGCATAGATAGAAGGCAAATAAGCGTTCCATGGCTTTATTTCGCTTAGTTGCTTACTCTTGAGTAGAACTGCATATTCACTCCAGGAATACGCACCTTTGTCAAATGAGTCAAATTGAAGCAAAACACATTGTTGGAGTGTCAGAATGCATAGATAGAAGGCAAATAAGCGTTCCATGGCTTTATTTCGCTTAGTTGCTTACTCCTGAGTAGAACTGCATATTCACTCCAGGAATACGCACCTTTGTCAAATGAGTCAAATTGAAGCAAAACACATTGTTGGAGTGTCAGAATGCATATAGAAGGCAAATAAGCGTTCCATGGCTTTATTTCGCTTAGTTGCTTACTCTTGAGTAGTATTGCATATTCACTCAAGAAATGAGCACCTTTGTGAAATGACCCAAATTGAAGCAAAACACATTGTTGGAGTGTCAGAATGCATAGATAGAAGGCAAATAAGCGTTCCATGGCTTTATTTCGCTTAGTTGCTTACTCTTGAGTAGAACTGCATATTCACTCCAGAAATAAGCATCTTTTTAAAATGAGCCAAATTGAAGCAGGAAACATTGTTGGAGTGTCAGAATGCATAATTAGAAGGCAAATAAGCGTTCCATGGCTTTATTTCGCTTAGTTGCTTACTCTTGAGTAGAACTGCATATTCACTCCAGGAATACGCACCTTTGTCAAATGAGTCAAATTGAAGCAAAACACATTGTTGGAGTGTCAGAATGCATAGATAGAAGGCAAATAAGCGTTCCATGGCTTTATTTCGCTTAGTTGCTTACTCCTGAGTAGAACTGCATATTCACTCCAGGAATACGCATCTTTGTCAAATGAGTCAAATTGAAGCAAAACACATTGTTGGAGTGTCAGAATGCATAGATAGAAGGCAAATAAGCGTTCCATGGCTTTATTTCGCTTAGTTGCTTACTCTTGAGTAGAACTGCATATTCACTCCAGGAATACGCACCTTTGTCAAATGAGTCAAATTGAAGCAAAACACATTGTTGGAGTGTCAGAATGCATAGATAGAAGGCAAATAAGCGTTCCATGGCTTTATTTCGCTTAGTTGCTTACTCTTGAGTAGAACTGCATATTCACTCCAGGAATAAGCACATTTGTCAAATGAGTCAAATTGAAGCAGAACACATTGTTGGAGTGTCAGAATGCATAGATAGAAGGCAAATAAGCGTTCCATGGCTTTATTTCGCTTAGTTGCTTACTCTTGAGTAGAACTGCATATTCACTCCAGGAATACGCACCTTTGTCAAATGAGTCAAATTGAAGCAAAACACATTGTTGGAGTGTCAGAATGCATAGATAGAAGGCAAATAAGCGTTCCATGGCTTTATTTCGCTTAGTTGCTTACTCTTGAGTAGAACTGCATATTCACTCCAGAAATAAGCATCTTTTTAAAATGAGCCAAATTGAAGCAGAAAACATTGTTGGAGTGTCAGAATGCATAGTTAGAAGGCAAATAAGCGTTCCATGGCTTTATTTCGCTTAGTTGCTTACTCTTGAGTAGAACTGCATATTCACTCCAGGAATAAGCACATTTGTCAAATGAGTCAAATTGAAGCAAAACACATTGTTGGAGTGTCAGAATGCATAGATAGAAGGCAAATAAGCGTTCCATGGCTTTATTTCGCTTAGTTGCTTACTCTTGAGTAGAACTGCATATTCACTCAAGAAATGAGCACATTTGTCAAATGAGTCAAATTGAAGCAAAACACATTGTTGGAGTGTCAGAATGCATAGATAGAAGGCAAATAAGCGTTCCATGGCTTTATTTCGCTTAGTTGCTTACTCTTGAGTAGAACTGCATATTCACTCCAGGAATAAGCACATTTGTCAAATGAGTCAAATTGAAGCAAAACACATTGTTGGAGTGTCAGAATGCATAGATAGAAGGCAAATAAGCGTTCCATGGCTTTATTTCGCTTAGTTGCTTACTCCTGAGTAGAACTGCATATTCACTCCAGGAATACGCACCTTTGTCAAATGAGTCAAATTGAAGCAAAACACATTGTTGGAGTGTCAGAATGCATAGATAGAAGGCAAATAAGCGTTCCATGGCTTTATTTCGCTTAGTTGCTTACTCTTTAGTAGAACTGCATATTCACTCAAGAAATGAGCACCTTTGTGAAATGACCCAAATTGAAGCAAAACACATTGTTGGAGTGTCAGAATGCATAGATAGAAGGCAAATAAGCGTTCCATGGCTTTATTTCGCTTAGTTGCTTACTCTTGAGTAGAACTGCATATTCACTCCAGGAATACGCACCTTTGTCAAATGAGTCAAATTGAAGCAAAACACATTGTTGGAGTGTCAGAATGCATAGATAGAAGGCAAATAAGCGTTCCATGGCTTTATTTCGCTTAGTTGCTTACTCCTGAGTAGAACTGCATATTCACTCCAGGAATACGCACCTTTGTCAAATGAGTCAAATTGAAGCAAAACACATTGTTGGAGTGTCAGAATGCATATAGAAGGCAAATAAGCGTTCCATGGCTTTATTTCGCTTAGTTGCTTACTCTTGAGTAGAACTGCATATTCACTCCAGGAATACGCACCTTTGTCAAATGAGTCAAATTGAAGCAAAACACATTGTTGGAGTGTCAGAATGCATAGATAGAAGGCAAATAAGCGTTCCATGGCTTTATTTCGCTTAGTTGCTTACTCCTGAGTAGAACTGCATATTCACTCCAGGAATACGCATCTTTGTCAAATGAGTCAAATTGAAGCAAAACACATTGTTGGAGTGTCAGAATGCATAGATAGAAGGCAAATAAGCGTTCCATGGCTTTATTTCGCTTAGTTGCTTACTCTTGAGTAGAACTGCATATTCACTCCAGGAATACGCACCTTTGTCAAATGAGTCAAATTGAAGCAAAACACATTGTTGGAGTGTCAGAATGCATAGATAGAAGGCAAATAAGCGTTCCATGGCTTTATTTCGCTTAGTTGCTTACTCCTGAGTAGAACTGCATATTCACTCCAGGAATACGCATCTTTGTCAAATGAGTCAAATTGAAGCAAAACACATTGTTGGAGTGTCAGAATGCATAGATAGAAGGCAAATAAGCGTTCCATGGCTTTATTTCGCTTAGTTGCTTACTCTTGAGTAGAACTGCATATTCACTCCAGGAATACGCACCTTTGTCAAATGAGTCAAATTGAAGCAAAACACATTGTTGGAGTGTCAGAATGCATAGATAGAAGGCAAATAAGCGTTCCATGGCTTTATTTCGCTTAGTTGCTTACTCTTGAGTAGAACTGCATATTCACTCCAGGAATAAGCACATTTGTCAAATGAGTCAAATTGAAGCAGAACACATTGTTGGAGTGTCAGAATGCATAGATAGAAGGCAAATAAGCGTTCCATGGCTTTATTTCGCTTAGTTGCTTACTCTTGAGTAGAACTGCATATTCACTCCAGGAATACGCACCTTTGTCAAATGAGTCAAATTGAAGCAAAACACATTGTTGGAGTGTCAGAATGCATAGATAGAAGGCAAATAAGCGTTCCATGGCTTTATTTCGCTTAGTTGCTTACTCTTGAGTAGAACTGCATATTCACTCCAGAAATAAGCATCTTTTTAAAATGAGCCAAATTGAAGCAGAAAACATTGTTTGAGTGTCAGAATGCATAGTTAGAAGGCAAATAAGCGTTCCATGGCTTTATTTCGCTTAGTTGCTTACTCTTGAGTAGAACTGCATATTCACTCAAGAAATGAGCACATTTGTCAAATGAGTCAAATTGAAGCAAAACACATTGTTGGAGTGTCAGAATGCATAGATAGAAGGCAAATAAGCGTTCCATGGCTTTATTTCGCTTAGTTGCTTACTCTTGAGTAGAACTGCATATTCACTCCAGGAATAAGCACATTTGTCAAATGAGCCAAATTGAAGCAGAAAACATTGTTGGAGTGTCAGAATGCATAGTTAGAAGGCAAATAAGCGTTCCATGGCTTTATTTCGCTTAGTTGCTTACTCTTGAGTAGAACTGCATATTCACTCCAGGAATAAGCACATTTGTCAAATGAGTCAAATTGAAGCAAAACACATTGTTGGAGTGTCAGAATGCATAGATAGAAGGCAAATAAGCGTTCCATGGCTTTATTTCGCTTAGTTGCTTACTCTTGAGTAGAACTGCATATTCACTCCAGGAATACGCACCTTTGTCAAATGAGTCAAATTGAAGCAAAACACATTGTTGGAGTGTCAGAATGCATAGATAGAAGGCAAATAAGCGTTCCATGGCTTTATTTCGCTTAGTTGCTTACTCTTGAGTAGAACTGCATATTCACTCCAGGAATAAGCACATTTGTCAAATGAGTCAAATTGAAGCAAAACACATTGTTGGAGTGTCAGAATGCATAGATAGAAGGCAAATAAGCGTTCCATGGCTTTATTTCGCTTAGTTGCTTACTCTTGAGTAGAACTGCATATTCACTCCAGGAATAAGCACATTTGTCAAATGAGTCAAATTGAAGCAAAACACATTGTTGGAGTGTCAGAATGCATAGATAGAAGGCAAATAAGCGTTCCATGGCTTTATTTCGCTTAGTTGCTTACTCTTGAGTAGAACTGCATATTCACTCCAGGAATACGCACCTTTGTCAAATGAGTCAAATTGAAGCAAAACACATTGTTGGAGTGTCAGAATGCATAGATAGAAGGCAAATAAGCGTTCCATGGCTTTATTTCGCTTAGTTGCTTATTCTTGAGTAGAACTGCATATTCACTCCAGAAATAAGCATCTTTTTAAAATGAGCCAAATTGAAGCAGAAAACATTGTTGGAGTGTCAGAATGCATAGTTAGAAGGCAAATAAGTGTTCCATGGCTTTATTTCGCTTAGTTGCTTACTCTTGAGTAGAACTGCATATTCACTCCAGGAATAAGCACATTTGTCAAATGAGTCAAATTGAAGCAAAACACATTGTTGGAGTGTCAGAATGCATAGATAGAAGGCAAATAAGCGTTCCATGGCTTTATTTCGCTTAGTTGCTTACTCTTGAGTAGAACTGCATATTCACTCAAGAAATGAGCACATTTGTCAAATGAGTCAAATTGAAGCAAAACACATTGTTGGAGTGTCAGAATGCATAGATAGAAGGCAAATAAGCGTTCCATGGCTTTATTTCGCTTAGTTGCTTACTCTTGAGTAGAACTGCATATTCACTCCAGGAATAAGCACATTTGTCAAATGAGTCAAATTGAAGCAAAACACATTGTTGGAGTGTCAGAATGCATAGATAGAAGGCAAATAAGCGTTCCATGGCTTTATTTCGCTTAGTTGCTTACTCCTGAGTAGAACTGCATATTCACTCCAGGAATACGCACCTTTGTCAAATGAGTCAAATTGAAGCAAAACACATTGTTGGAGTGTCAGAATGCATAGATAGAAGGCAAATAAGCGTTCCATGGCTTTATTTCGCTTAGTTGCTTACTCTTGAGTAGAACTGCATATTCACTCAAGAAATGAGCACCTTTGTGAAATGACCCAAATTGAAGCAAAACACATTGTTGGAGTGTCAGAATGCATAGATAGAAGGCAAATAAGCGTTCCATGGCTTTATTTCGCTTAGTTGCTTACTCTTGAGTAGAACTGCATATTCACTCCAGGAATACGCACCTTTGTCAAATGAGTCAAATTGAAGCAAAACACATTGTTGGAGTGTCAGAATGCATAGATAGAAGGCAAATAAGCGTTCCATGGCTTTATTTCGCTTAGTTGCTTACTCCTGAGTAGAACTGCATATTCACTCCAGGAATACGCACCTTTGTCAAATGAGTCAAATTGAAGCAAAACACATTGTTGGAGTGTCAGAATGCATATAGAAGGCAAATAAGCGTTCCATGGCTTTATTTCGCTTAGTTGCTTACTCTTGAGTAGAATTGCATATTCACTCAAGAAATGAGCACCTTTGTGAAATGACCCAAATTGAAGCAAAACACATTGTTGGAGTGTCAGAATGCATAGATAGAAGGCAAATAAGCGTTCCATGGCTTTATTTCGCTTAGTTGCTTACTCTTGAGTAGAACTGCATATTCACTCCAGGAATACGCACCTTTGTCAAATGAGTCAAATTGAAGCAAAACACATTGTTGGAGTGTCAGAATGCATAGATAGAAGGCAAATAAGCGTTCCATGGCTTTATTTCGCTTAGTTGCTTACTCTTGAGTAGAACTGCATATTCACTCCAGAAATAAGCATCTTTTTAAAATGAGCCAAATCGAAGCAGAAAACATTGTTGGAGTATCAGAATGCATAATTAGAAGGCAAATAAGCGTTCCATGGCTTTATTTCGCTTAGTTGCTTACTCTTGAGTAGAACTGCATATTCACTCCAGAAATAAGCATCTTTTTAAAATGAGCCAAATTGAAGCAGAAAACATTGTTGGAGTGTCAGAATGCATAATTAGAAGGCAAATAAGCGTTCCATGGCTTTATTTCGCTTAGTTGCTTACTCTTGAGTAGAACTGCATATTCACTCCAGAAATAAGCATCTTTTTAAAATGAGCCAAATTGAAGCAGAAAACATTGTTGGAGTGTCAGAATGCATAGATAGAAGGCAAATAAGCGTTCCATGGCTTTATTTCGCTTAGTTGCTTACTCTTGAGTAGAACTGCATATTCACTCAAGAAATGAGCACCTTTGTGAAATGACCCAAATTGAAGCAGAAAACATTGTTGGAGTGTCAGAATGCATAGATAGAAGGCAAATAAGCGTTCCATGGCTTTATTTCGCTTAGTTGCTTACTCTTGAGTAGAACTGCATATTCACTCAAGAAATGAGCACCTTTGTGAAATGACCCAAATTGAAGCAAAACACATTGTTGGAGTGTCAGAATGCATAGATAGAAGGCAAATAAGCGTTCCATGGCTTTATTTCGCTTAGTTGCTTACTCTTGAGTAGAACTGCATATTCACTCAAGAAATGAGCACATTTGTCAAATGAGTCAAATTGAAGCAAAACACATTGTTGGAGTGTCAGAATGCATAGATAGAAGGCAAATAAGCGTTCCATGGCTTTATTTCGCTTAGTTGCTTACTCTTGAGTAGAACTGCATATTCACTCCAGGAATAAGCACATTTGTCAAATGAGTCAAATTGAAGCAGAACACATTGTTGGAGTGTCAGAATGCATAGATAGAAGGCAAATAAGCGTTCCATGGCTTTATTTCGCTTAGTTGCTTACTCTTGAGTAGAACTGCATATTCACTCCAGAAATAAGCATCTTTTTAAAATGAGCCAAATTGAAGCAGGAAACATTGTTGGAGTGTCAGAATGCATAATTAGAAGGCAAATAAGCGTTCCATGGCTTTATTTCGCTTAGTTGCTTACTCTTGAGTAGAACTGCATATTCACTCCAGAAATAAGCATCTTTTTAAAATGAGCCAAATTGAAGCAGAAAACATTGTTGGAGTGTCAGAATGCATAGATAGAAGGCAAATAAGCGTTCCATGGCTTTATTTCGCTTAGTTGCTTACTCTTGAGTAGAACTGCATATTCACTCAAGAAATGAGCACATTTGTCAAATGAGTCAAATTGAAGCAAAACACATTGTTGGAGTGTCAGAATGCATAGATAGAAGGCAAATAAGCGTTCCATGGCTTTATTTCGCTTAGTTGCTTACTCTTGAGTAGAACTGCATATTCACTCCAGGAATACGCACCTTTGTCAAATGAGTCAAATTGAAGCAAAACACATTGTTGGAGTGTCAGAATGCATAGATAGAAGGCAAATAAGCGTTCCATGGCTTTATTTCGCTTAGTTGCTTACTCTTGAGTAGAACTGCATATTCACTCCAGGAATAAGCACATTTGTCAAATGAGTCAAATTGAAGCAAAACACATTGTTGGAGTGTCAGAATGCATAGATAGAAGGCAAATAAGCGTTCCATGGCTTTATTACGCTTAGTTGCTTACTCTTGAGTAGAACTGCATATTCACTCCAGGAATACGCACCTTTGTCAAATGAGTCAAATTGAAGCAAAACACATTGTTGGAGTGTCAGAATGCATAGATAGTAGGCAAATAAGCGTTCCATGGCTTTATTTCGCTTAGTTGCTTACTCTTGAGTAGAACTGCATATTCACTCCAGGAATACGCACCTTTGTCAAATGAGTCAAATTGAAGCAGAACACATTGTTGGAGTGTCAGAATGCATAGATAGAAGGCAAATAAGCGTTCCATGGCTTTATTTCGCTTAGTTGCTTACTCTTGAGTAGAACTGCATATTCACTCCAGGAATACGCACCTTTGTCAAATGAGTCAAATTGAAGCAAAACACATTGTTGGAGTGTCAGAATGCATAGATAGAAGGCAAATAAGCGTTCCATGGCTTTATTTCGCTTAGTTGCTTACTCTTGAGTAGAACTGCATATTCACTCCAGGAATAAGCACCTTTGTCAAAAGAGTCAAATTGAAGCAGAAAACATTGTTGGAGTGTCAGAATGCATAGTTAGTAGGCAAATAAGCGTTCCATGGCTTTATTTCGCTTAGTTGCTTACTCTTGAGTAGAACTGCATATTCACTCCAGGAATAAGCACATTTGTCAAATGAGTCAAATTGAAGCAAAACACATTGTTGGAGTGTCAGAATGCATAGATAGAAGGCAAATAAGCGTTCCATGGCTTTATTTCGCTTAGTTGCTTACTCTTGAGTAGAACTGCATATTCACTCAAGAAATGAGCACATTTGTCAAATGAGTCAAATTGAAGCAAAACACATTGTTGGAGTGTCAGAATGCATAGATAGAAGGCAAATAAGCGTTCCATGGCTTTATTTCGCTTAGTTGCTTACTCTTGAGTAGAACTGCATATTCACTCCAGGAATAAGCACATTTGTCAAATGAGTCAAATTGAAGCAAAACACATTGTTGGAGTGTCAGAATGCATAGATAGAAGGCAAATAAGCGTTCCATGGCTTTATTTCGCTTAGTTGCTTACTCCTGAGTAGAACTGCATATTCACTCCAGGAATACGCACCTTTGTCAAATGAGTCAAATTGAAGCAAAACACATTGTTGGAGTGTCAGAATGCATAGATAGAAGGCAAATAAGCGTTCCATGGCTTTATTTCGCTTAGTTGCTTACTCTTGAGTAGAACTGCATATTCACTCAAGAAATGAGCACCTTTGTGAAATGACCCAAATTGAAGCAAAACACATTGTTGGAGTGTCAGAATGCATAGATAGAAGGCAAATAAGCGTTCCATGGCTTTATTTCGCTTAGTTGCTTACTCTTGAGTAGAACTGCATATTCACTCAAGAAATGAGCACATTTGTCAAATGAGTCAAATTGAAGCAAAACACATTGTTGGAGTGTCAGAATGCATAGATAGAAGGCAAATAAGCGTTCCATGGCTTTATTACGCTTAGTTGCTTACTCTTGAGTAGAACTGCATATTCACTCCAGGAATACGCACCTTTGTCAAATGAGTCAAATTGAAGCAAAACACATTGTTGGAGTGTCAGAATGCATAGATAGAAGGCAAATAAGCGTTCCATGGCTTTATTTCGCTTAGTTGCTTACTCTTGAGTAGAACTGCATATTCACTCCAGGAATAAGCACATTTGTCAAATGAGTCAAATTGAAGCAAAACACATTGTTGGAGTGTCAGAATGCATAGATAGAAGGCAAATAAGCGTTCCATGGCTTTATTTCGCTTAGTTGCTTACTCTTGAGTAGAACTGCATATTCACTCCAGGAATACGCACCTTTGTCAAATGAGTCAAATTGAAGCAAAACACATTGTTGGAGTGTCAGAATGCATAGATAGAAGGCAAATAAGCGTTCCATGGCTTTATTTCGCTTAGTTGCTTACTCTTGAGTAGAACTGCATATTCACTCCAGGAATAAGCACCTTTGTCAAAAGAGTCAAATTGAAGCAGAAAACATTGTTGGAGTGTCAGAATGCATAGTTAGTAGGCAAATAAGCGTTCCATGGCTTTATTTCGCTTAGTTGCTTACTCTTGAGTAGAACTGCATATTCACTCCAGGAATAAGCACATTTGTCAAATGAGTCAAATTGAAGCAAAACACATTGTTGGAGTGTCAGAATGCATAGATAGAAGGCAAATAAGCGTTCCATGGCTTTATTTCGCTTAGTTGCTTACTCTTGAGTAGAACTGCATATTCACTCAAGAAATGAGCACATTTGTCAAATGAGTCAAATTGAAGCAAAACACATTGTTGGAGTGTCAGAATGCATAGATAGAAGGCAAATAAGCGTTCCATGGCTTTATTTCGCTTAGTTGCTTACTCTTGAGTAGAACTGCATATTCACTCCAGGAATAAGCACATTTGTCAAATGAGTCAAATTGAAGCAAAACACATTGTTGGAGTGTCAGAATGCATAGATAGAAGGCAAATAAGCGTTCCATGGCTTTATTTCGCTTAGTTGCTTACTCCTGAGTAGAACTGCATATTCACTCCAGGAATACGCACCTTTGTCAAATGAGTCAAATTGAAGCAAAACACATTGTTGGAGTGTCAGAATGCATAGATAGAAGGCAAATAAGCGTTCCATGGCTTTATTTCGCTTAGTTGCTTACTCTTGAGTAGAACTGCATATTCACTCAAGAAATGAGCACCTTTGTGAAATGACCCAAATTGAAGCAAAACACATTGTTGGAGTGTCAGAATGCATAGATAGAAGGCAAATAAGCGTTCCATGGCTTTATTTCGCTTAGTTGCTTACTCTTGAGTAGAACTGCATATTCACTCCAGGAATACGCACCTTTGTCAAATGAGTCAAATTGAAGCAAAACACATTGTTGGAGTGTCAGAATGCATAGATAGAAGGCAAATAAGCGTTCCATGGCTTTATTTCGCTTAGTTGCTTACTCCTGAGTAGAACTGCATATTCACTCCAGGAATACGCACCTTTGTCAAATGAGTCAAATTGAAGCAAAACACATTGTTGGAGTGTCAGAATGCATATAGAAGGCAAATAAGCGTTCCATGGCTTTATTTCGCTTAGTTGCTTACTCTTGAGTAGAATTGCATATTCACTCAAGAAATGAGCACCTTTGTGAAATGACCCAAATTGAAGCAAAAGACATTGTTGGAGTGTCAGAATGCATAGATAGAAGGCAAATAAGCGTTCCATGGCTTTATTTCGCTTAGTTGCTTACTCTTGAGTAGAACTGCATATTCACTCCAGGAATACGCACCTTTGTCAAATGAGTCAAATTGAAGCAAAACACATTGTTGGAGTGTCAGAATGCATAGATAGAAGGCAAATAAGCGTTCCATGGCTTTATTTCGCTTAGTTGCTTACTCTTGAGTAGAACTGCATATTCACTCCAGAAATAAGCATCTTTTTAAAATGAGCCAAATTGAAGCAGAAAACATTGTTGGAGTGTCAGAATGCATAATTAGAAGGCAAATAAGCGTTCCATGGCTTTATTTCGCTTAGTTGCTTACTCTTGAGTAGAACTGCATATTCACTCCAGAAATAAGCATCTTTTTAAAATGAGCCAAATTGAAGCAGAAAACATTGTTGGAGTGTCAGAATGCATAGATAGAAGGCAAATAAGCGTTCCATGGCTTTATTTCGCTTAGTTGCTTACTCTTGAGTAGAACTGCATATTCACTCAAGAAATGAGCACATTTGTCAAATGAGTCAAATTGAAGCAAAACACATTGTTGGAGTGTCAGAATGCATAGATAGAAGGCAAATAAGCGTTCCATGGCTTTATTTCGCTTAGTTGCTTACTCTTGAGTAGAACTGCATATCCACTCCAGGAATACGCACCTTTGTCAAATGAGTCAAATTGAAGCAAAACACATTGTTGGAGTGTCAGAATGCATAGATAGAAGGCAAATAAGCGTTCCATGGCTTTATTTCGCTTAGTTGCTTACTCTTGAGTAGAACTGCATATTCACTCCAGGAATAAGCACATTTGTCAAATGAGTCAAATTGAAGCAGAACACATTGTTGGAGTGTCAGAATGCATAGATAGAAGGCAAATAAGCGTTCCATGGCTTTATTTCGCTTAGTTGCTTACTCTTGAGTAGA
This sequence comes from Zootoca vivipara, assembly GCF_965207765.1. Taxonomy (NCBI): domain Eukaryota; kingdom Metazoa; phylum Chordata; class Lepidosauria; order Squamata; family Lacertidae; genus Zootoca; species Zootoca vivipara. The sequence goes on from NC_142590.1 coordinate 1,054,725, forward strand.
ACTGCATATTCACTCCAGAAATAAGCATCTTTTTAAAATGAGCCAAATTGAAGCAGGAAACATTGTTGGAGTGTCAGAATGCATAATTAGAAGGCAAATAAGCGTTCCATGGCTTTATTTCGCTTAGTTGCTTACTCTTGAGTAGAACTGCATATTCACTCCAGAAATAAGCATCTTTTTAAAATGAGCCAAATTGAAGCAGAAAACATTGTTGGAGTGTCAGAATGCATAGATAGAAGGCAAATAAGCGTTCCATGGCTTTATTTCGCTTAGTTGCTTACTCTTGAGTAGAACTGCATATTCACTCAAGAAATGAGCACCTTTGTGAAATGACCCAAATTGAAGCAGAAAACATTGTTGGAGTGTCAGAATGCATAGATAGAAGGCAAATAAGCGTTCCATGGCTTTATTTCGCTTAGTTGCTTACTCTTGAGTAGAACGGCATATTCACTCAAGAAATGAGCACCTTTGTGAAATGACCCAAATTGAAGCAAAACACATTGTTGGAGTGTCAGAATGCATAGATAGAAGGCAAATAAGCGTTCCATGGCTTTATTTCGCTTAGTTGCTTACTCTTGAGTAGAACTGCATATTCACTCAAGAAATGAGCACCTTTGTGAAATGACCCAAATTGAAGCAAAACACATTGTTGGAGTGTCAGAATGCATAGATAGAAGGCAAATAAGCGTTCCATGGCTTTATTTCGCTTAGTTGCTTACTCTTGAGTAGAACTGCATATTCACTCAAGAAATGAGCACATTTGTCAAATGAGTCAAATTGAAGCAAAACACATTGTTGGAGTGTCAGAATGCATAGATAGAAGGCAAATAAGCGTTCCATGGCTTTATTTCGCTTAGTTGCTTACTCTTGAGTAGAACTGCATATCCACTCCAGGAATACGCACCTTTGTCAAATGAGTCAAATTGAAGCAAAACACATTGTTGGAGTGTCAGAATGCATAGATAGAAGGCAAATAAGCGTTCCATGGCTTTATTTCGCTTAGTTGCTTACTCTTGAGTAGAACTGCATATTCACTCCAGGAATAAGCACATTTGTCAAATGAGTCAAATTGAAGCAGAACACATTGTTGGAGTGTCAGAATGCATAGATAGAAGGCAAATAAGCGTTCCATGGCTTTATTTCGCTTAGTTGCTTACTCTTGAGTAGAACTGCATATTCACTCCAGAAATAAGCATCTTTTTAAAATGAGCCAAATTGAAGCAGGAAACATTGTTGGAGTGTCAGAATGCATAATTAGAAGGCAAATAAGCGTTCCATGGCTTTATTTCGCTTAGTTGCTTACTCTTGAGTAGAACTGCATATTCACTCCAGAAATAAGCATCTTTTTAAAATGAGCCAAATTGAAGCAGAAAACATTGTTGGAGTGTCAGAATGCATAGATAGAAGGCAAATAAGCGTTCCATGGCTTTATTTCGCTTAGTTGCTTACTCTTGAGTAGAACTGCATATTCACTCAAGAAATGAGCACATTTGTCAAATGAGTCAAATTGAAGCAAAACACATTGTTGGAGTGTCAGAATGCATAGATAGAAGGCAAATAAGCGTTCCATGGCTTTATTTCGCTTAGTTGCTTACTCTTGAGTAGAACTGCATATTCACTCCAGGAATACGCACCTTTGTCAAATGAGTCAAATTGAAGCAAAACACATTGTTGGAGTGTCAGAATGCATAGATAGAAGGCAAATAAGCGTTCCATGGCTTTATTTCGCTTAGTTGCTTACTCTTGAGTAGAACTGCATATTCACTCCAGGAATAAGCACATTTGTCAAATGAGTCAAATTGAAGCAAAACACATTGTTGGAGTGTCAGAATGCATAGATAGAAGGCAAATAAGCGTTCCATGGCTTTATTTCGCCTAGTTGCTTACTCTTGAGTAGAACTGCATATTCACTCCAGGAATACGCACCTTTGTCAAATGAGTCAAATTGAAGCAAAACACATTGTTGGAGTGTCAGAATGCATAGATAGAAGGCAAATAAGCGTTCCATGGCTTTATTTCGCTTAGTTGCTTACTCTTGAGTAGAACTGCATATTCACTCCAGGAATAAGCACCTTTGTCAAAAGAGTCAAATTGAAGCAAAACACATTGTTGGAGTGTCAGAATGCATAGATAGAAGGCAAATAAGCGTTCCATGGCTTTATTTCGCTTAGTTGCTTACTCTTGAGTAGAACTGCATATTCACTCCAGGAATACGCACCTTTGTCAAATGAGTCAAATTGAAGCAAAACACATTGTTGGAGTGTCAGAATGCATAGATAGAAGGCAAATAAGTGTTCCATGGCTTTATTTCGCTTAGTTGCTTACTCTTGAGTAGAACTGCATATTCACTCCAGGAATAAGCACATTTGTCAAATGAGTCAAATTGAAGCAAAACACATTGTTGGAGTGTCAGAATGCATAGATAGAAGGCAAATAAGCGTTCCATGGCTTTATTTCGCTTAGTTGCTTACTCTTGAGTAGAACTGCATATTCACTCCAGGAATACGCACCTTTGTCAAATGAGTCAAATTGAAGCAAAACACATTGTTGGAGTGTCAGAATGCATAGATAGAAGGCAAATAAGCGTTCCATGGCTTTATTTCGCTTAGTTGCTTACTCTTGAGTAGAACTGCATATTCACTCCAGAAATAAGCATCTTTTTAAAATGAGCCAAATTGAAGCAGAAAACATTGTTGGAGTGTCAGAATGCATAGATAGAAGGCAAATTAGCGTTCCATGGCTTTATTTCGCTTAGTTGCTTACTCTTGAGTAGAACTGCATATTCACTCAAGAAATGAGCACATTTGTCAAATGAGTCAAATTGAAGCAAAACACATTGTTGGAGTGTCAGAATGCATAGATAGAAGCGAATAAGCGTTCCATGGCTTTATTTCGCTTAGTTGCTTACTCTTGAGTAGAACTGCATATTCACTCCAGGAATAAGCACATTTGTCAAATGAGTCAAATTGAAGCAAAACACATTGTTGGAGTGTCAGAATGCATAGATAGAAGGCAAATAAGCGTTCCATGGCTTTATTACGCTTAGTTGCTTACTCTTGAGTAGAACTGCATATTCACTCCAGGAATACGCACCTTTGTCAAATGAGTCAAATTGAAGCAAAACACATTGTTGGAGTGTCAGAATGCATAGATAGAAGGCAAATAAGCGTTCCATGGCTTTATTTCGCTTAGTTGCTTACTCTTGAGTAGAACTGCATATTCACTCCAGGAATACGCACCTTTGTCAAATGAGTCAATGGAAGCAAAACACATTGTTGGAGTGTCAGAATGCATAGATAGAAGGCAAATAAGCGTTCCATGGCTTTATTTCGCTTAGTTGCTTACTCTTGAGTAGAACTGCATATTCACTCCAGGAATAAGCATCTTTTTAAAATGAGCCAAATTGAAGCAGAAAACATTGTTGGAGTGTCAGAATGCATAGATAGAAGGCAAATAAGCGTTCCATGGCTTTATTTCGCTTAGTTGCTTACTCTTGAGTAGAACTGCATATTCACTCCAGGAATACGCACCTTTGTCAAATGAGTCAAATTGAAGCAAAACACATTGTTGGAGTGTCAGAATGCATAGATAGAAGGCAAATAAGCGTTCCATGGCTTTATTTCGCTTAGTTGCTTACTCTTGAGTAGAACTGCATATTCACTCCAGGAATAAGCACATTTGTCAAATGAGTCAAATTGAAGCAGAACACATTGTTGGAGTGTCAGAATGCATAGATAGAAGGCAAATAAGCGTTCCATGGCTTTATTTCGCTTAGTTGCTTACTCCTGAGTAGAACTGCATATTCACTCCAGGAATACGCACCTTTGTCAAGTGAGTCAAATTGAAGCAAAACACATTGTTGGAGTGTCAGAATACATAGATAGAAGGCAAATAAGCATTCCATGGCTTTATTTCGCTTAGTTGCTTACTCTTGAGTAGAACTGCATATTCACTCAAGAAATGAGCACCTTTGTGAAATGACCCAAATTGAAGCAAAACACATTGTTGGAGTGTCAGAATGCATAGATAGAAGGCAAATAAGCGTTCCATGGCTTTATTTCGCTTAGCTGCTTACTCTTGAGTAGAACTGCATATTCACTCCAGAAATAAGCATCTTTTTAAAATGAGCCAAATTGAAGCAGAAAACATTGTTGGAGTGTCAGAATGCATAGTTAGAAGGCAAATAAGCGTTCTATGGCTTTATTTTGCTTAGTTGCTTACTCTTGAGTAGAACTGCATATTCACTCCAGAAATAAGCATCTTTTTAAAATGAGCCAAATTGAAGCAGAAAACATTGTTGGAGTGTCAGAATGCATAGATAGAAGGCAAATAAGCGTTCCATGGCTTTATTTCGCATAGTTGCTTACTCTTGAGTAGAACTGCATATTCACTCCAGGAATACGCACCTTTGTCAAATGAGTCAAATTGAAGCAAAACACATTGTTGGAGTGTCAGAATGCATAGATAGAAGGCAAATAAGCGTTCCATGGCTTTATTTCGCTTAGTTGCTTACTCTTGAGTAGAACTGCATATTCACTCCAGGAATACGCACCTTTGTCAAATGAGTCAAATTGAAGCAAAACACATTGTTGGAGTGTCAGAATGCATAGATAGAAGGCAAATAAGCGTTCCATGGCTTTATTTCGCTTAGTTGCTTACTCTTGAGTAGAACTGCATATTCACTCCAGGAATACGCACCTTTGTCAAATGAGTCAAATTGAAGCAAAACACATTGTTGGAGTGTCAGAATGCATAGATAGAAGGCAAATAAGCGTTCCATGGCTTTATTTCGCTTAGTTGCTTACTCTTGAGTAGAACTGCATATTCACTCCAGGAATAAGCACATTTGTCAAATGAGTCAAATTGAAGCAGAACACATTGTTGGAGTGTCAGAATGCATAGATAGAAGGCAAATAAGCGTTCCATGGCTTTATTTCGCTTAGTTGCTTACTCTTGAGTAGAACTGCATATTCACTCCAGGAATACGCACCTTTGTCAAATGAGTCAAATTGAAGCAAAACACATTGTTGGAGTGTCAGAATGCATAGATAGAAGGCAAATAAGCGTTCCATGGCTTTATTTCGCTTAGTTGCTTACTCTTGAGTAGAACTGCATATTCACTCCAGGAATACGCACCTTTGTCAAATGAGTCAAATTGAAGCAGAAAACATTGTTGGAGTGTCAGAATGCATAGATAGAAGGCAAATAAGCGTTCCATGGCTTTATTTCGCTTAGTTGCTTATTCTTGAGTAGAACTGCATATTCACTCCAGAAATAAGCATCTTTTTAAAATGAGCCAAATTGAAGCAGAAAACATTGTTGGAGTGTCAGAATGCATAGATAGAAGGCAAATAAGCGTTCCATGGCTTTATTTCGCTTAGTTGCTTACTCTTGAGTAGAACTGCATATTCACTCAAGAAATGAGCACATTTGTCAAATGAGTCAAATTGAAGCAAAACACATTGTTGGAGTGTCAGAATGCATAGATAGAAGGCAAATAAGCGTTCCATGGCTTTATTTCGCTTAGTTGCTTACTCTTGAGTAGAACTGCATATTCACTCCAGGAATAAGCACATTTGTCAAATGAGTCAAATTGAAGCAAAACACATTGTTGGAGTGTCAGAATGCATAGATAGAAGGCAAATAAGCGTTCCATGGCTTTATTTCGCTTAGTTGCTTACTCTTGAGTAGAACTGCATATTCACTCCAGGAATAAGCACATTTGTCAAATGAGCCAAATTGAAGCAGAAAACATTGTTGGAGTGTCAGAATGCATAGTTAGAAGGCAAATAAGCGTTCCATGGCTTTATTTCGCTTAGTTGCTTACTCTTGAGTAGAACTGCATATTCACTCCAGAAATAAGCATCTTTTTAAAATGAGCCAAATTGAAGCAGAAAACATTGTTGGAGTGTCAGAATGCATAGATAGAAGGCAAATAAGCGTTCCATGGCTTTATTTCGCTTAGTTGCTTACTCTTGAGTAGAACTGCATATTCACTCCAGGAATACGCACCTTTGTCAAATGAGTCAAATTGAAGCAAAACACATTGTTGGAGTGTCAGAATGCATAGATAGAAGGCAAATAAGCGTTCCATGGCTTTATTTCGCTTAGTTGCTTACTCTTGAGTAGAACTGCATATTCACTCCAGGAATAAGCACATTTGTCAAATGAGTCAAATTGAAGCAAAACACATTGTTGGAGTGTCAGAATGCATAGATAGAAGGCAAATAAGCGTTCCATGCCTTTATTTCGCTTAGTTGCTTACTCTTGAGTAGAACTGCATATTCACTCCAGGAATACGCACCTTTGTCAAATGAGTCAAATTGAAGCAAAACACATTGTTGGAGTGTCAGAATGCATAGATAGAAGGCAAATAAGCGTTCCATGGCTTTATTTCGCTTAGTTGCTTACTCTTGAGTAGAACTGCATATTCACTCCAGAAATAAGCATCTTTTTAAAATGAGCCAAATTGAAGCAGAAAACATTGTTGGAGTGTCAGAATGCATAGTTAGAAGGCAAATAAGCGTTCCATGGCTTTATTTCGCTTAGTTGCTTACTCTTGAGTAGAACTGCATATTCACTCCAGAAATAAGCATCTTTTTAAAATGAGCCAAATTGAAGCAGAAAACATTGTTGGAGTGTCAGAATGCATAGATAGAAGGCAAATAAGCGTTCCATGGCTTTATTTCGCTTAGTTGCTTACTCTTGAGTAGAACTGCATATTCACTCAAGAAATGAGCACATTTGTCAAATGAGTCAAATTGAAGCAAAACACATTGTTGGAGTGTCAGAATGCATAGATAGAAGGCAAATAAGCGTTCCATGGCTTTATTTCGCTTAGTTGCTTACTCTTGAGTAGAACTGCATACTCACTCCAGGAATAAGCACATTTGTCAAATGAGTCAAATTGAAGCAAAACACATTGTTGGAGTGTCAGAATGCATAGATAGAAGGCAAATAAGCGTTCCATGGCTTTATTTCGCTTAGTTGCTTACTCCTGAGTAGAACTGCATATTCACTCCAGGAATACGCACCTTTGTCAAATGAGTCAAATTGAAGCAAAACACATTGTTGGAGTGTCAGAATGCATAGATAGAAGGCAAATAAGCGTTCCATGGCTTTATTTCGCTTAGTTGCTTACTCTTGAGTAGAACTGCATATTCACTCAAGAAATGAGCACCTTTGTGAAATGACCCAAATTGAAGCAAAACACATTGTTGGAGTGTCAGAATGCATAGATAGAAGGCAAATAAGCGTTCCATGGCTTTATTTCGCTTAGTTGCTTACTCTTGAGTAGAACTGCATATTCACTCCAGGAATACGCACCTTTGTCAAATGAGTCAAATTGAAGCAAAACACATTGTTGGAGTGTCAGAATGCATAGATAGAAGGCAAATAAGTGTTCCATGGCTTTATTTCGCTTAGTTGCTTACTCTTGAGTAGAATTGCATATTCACTCCAGAAATAAGCATCTTTTTAAAATGAGCCAAATTGAAGCAGAAAACATTGTTGGAGTGTCAGAATGCATAGTTAGAAGGCAAATAAGCGTTCCATGGCTTTATTTCGCTTAGTTGCTTACTCTTGAGTAGAACTGCATATTCACTCCAGAAATAAGCATCTTTTTAAAATGAGCCAAATTGAAGCAGAAAACATTGTTGGAGTGTCAGAATGCATAGATAGAAGGCAAATAAGCGTTCCATGGCTTTATTTCGCTTAGTTGCTTACTCTTGAGTAGAACTGCATATTCACTCAAGAAATGAGCACATTTGTCAAATGAGTCAAATTGAAGCAAAACACATTGTTGGAGTGTCAGAATGCATAGATAGAAGGCAAATAAGCGTTCCATGGCTTTATTTCGCTTAGTTGCTTACTCTTGAGTAGAACTGCATATTCACTCAAGAAATGAGCACCTTTGTGAAATGACCCAAATTGAAGCAAAACACATTGTTGGAGTGTCAGAATGCATAGATAGAAGGCAAATAAGCGTTCCATGGCTTTATTTCGCTTAGTTGCTTACTCTTGAGTAGAACTGCATATTCACTCCAGGAATACGCACCTTTGTCAAATGAGTCAAATTGAAGCAAAACACATTGTTGGAGTGTCAGAATGCATAGATAGAAGGCAAATAAGCGTTCCATGGCTTTATTTCGCTTAGTTGCTTACTCTTGAGTAGAACTGCATATTCACTCCAGAAATAAGCATCTTTTTAAAATGAGCCAAATTGAAGCAGAAAACATTGTTGGAGTGTCAGAATGCATAATTAGAAGGCAAATAAGCGTTCCATGGCTTTATTTCGCTTAGTTGCTTACTCTTGAGTAGAACTGCATATTCACTCCAGAAATAAGCATCTTTTTAAAATGAGCCAAATTGAAGCAGAAAACTTTGTTGGAGTGTCAGAATGCATAGATAGAAGGCAAATAAGCGTTCCATGGCTTTATTTCGCTTAGTTGCTTACTCTTGAGTAGAACTGCATATTCACTCAAGAAATGAGCACATTTGTCAAATGAGTCAAATTGAAGCAAAACACATTGTTGGAGTGTCAGAATGCATAGATAGAAGGCAAATAAGTGTTCCATGGCTTTATTTCGCTTAGTTGCTTACTCTTGAGTAGAACTGCATGTTCACTCCAGGAATACGCACCTTTGTCAAATGAGTCAAATTGAAGCAAAACACATTGTTGGAGTGTCAGAATGCATAGATAGAAGGCAAATAAGCGTTCCATGGCTTTATTTCGCTTAGTTGCTTACTCTTGAGTAGAACTGCATATTCACTCCAGGAATAAGCACATTTGTCAAATGACTCAAATTGAAGCAGAACACATTGTTGGAGTGTCAGAATGCATAGATAGAAGGCAAATAAGCGTTCCATGGCTTTATTTCGCTTAGTTGCTTACTCTTGAGTAGAACTGCATATTCACTCCAGGAATACGCACCTTTGTCAAATGAGTCAAATTGAAGCAAAACACATTGTTGGAGTGTCAGAATGCATAGATAGAAGGCAAATAAGTGTTCCATGGCTTTATTTCGCTTAGTTGCTTACTCTTGAGTAGAATTGCATATTCACTCCAGAAATAAGCATCTTTTTAAAATGAGCCAAATTGAAGCAGAAAACATTGTTGGAGTGTCAGAATGCATAGTTAGAAGGCAAATAAGCGTTCCATGGCTTTATTTCGCTTAGTTGCTTACTCTTGAGTAGAACTGCATATTCACTCCAGAAATAAGCATCTTTTTAAAATGAGCCAAATTGAAGCAGAAAACATTGTTGGAGTGTCAGAATGCATAGATAGAAGGCAAATAAGCGTTCCATGGCTTTATTTCGCTTAGTTGCTTACTCTTGAGTAGAACTGCATATTCACTCAAGAAATGAGCACATTTGTCAAATGAGTCAAATTGAAGCAAAACACATTGTTGGAGTGTCAGAATGCATAGATAGAAGGCAAATAAGCGTTCCATGGCTTTATTTCGCTTAGTTGCTTACTCTTGAGTAGAACTGCATATTCACTCAAGAAATGAGCACCTTTGTGAAATGACCCAAATTGAAGCAGAAAACATTGTTGGAGTGTCAGAATGCATAGTTAGAAGGCAAATAAGCGTTCTATGGCTTTATTTTGCTTAGTTGCTTACTCTTGAGTAGAACTGCATATTCACTCCAGAAATAAGCATCTTTTTAAAATGAGCCAAATTGAAGCAGAAAACATTGTTGGAGTGTCAGAATGCATAGATAGAAGGCAAATAAGCGTTCCATGGCTTTATTTCGCATAGTTGCTTACTCTTGAGTAGAACTGCATATTCACTCCAGGAATACGCACCTTTGTCAAATGAGTCAAATTGAAGCAAAACACATTGTTGGAGTGTCAGAATGCATAGATAGAAGGCAAATAAGCGTTCCATGGCTTTATTTCGCTTAGTTGCTTACTCTTGAGTAGAACTGCATATTCACTCCAGGAATACGCACCTTTGTCAAATGAGTCAAATTGAAGCAAAACACATTGTTGGAGTGTCAGAATGCATAGATAGAAGGCAAATAAGCGTTCCATGGCTTTATTTCGCTTAGTTGCTTACTCTTGAGTAGAACTGCATATTCACTCCAGGAATACGCACCTTTGTCAAATGAGTCAAATTGAAGCAAAACACATTGTTGGAGTGTCAGAATGCATAGATAGAAGGCAAATAAGCGTTCCATGGCTTTATTTCGCTTAGTTGCTTACTCTTGAGTAGAACTGCATATTCACTCCAGGAATAAGCACATTTGTCAAATGAGTCAAATTGAAGCAGAACACATTGTTGGAGTGTCAGAATGCATAGATAGAAGGCAAATAAGCGTTCCATGGCTTTATTTCGCTTAGTTGCTTACTCTTGAGTAGAACTGCATATTCACTCCAGGAATACGCACCTTTGTCAAATGAGTCAAATTGAAGCAAAACACATTGTTGGAGTGTCAGAATGCATAGATAGAAGGCAAATAAGCGTTCCATGGCTTTATTTCGCTTAGTTGCTTACTCTTGAGTAGAACTGCATATTCACTCCAGGAATACGCACCTTTGTCAAATGAGTCAAATTGAAGCAGAAAACATTGTTGGAGTGTCAGAATGCATAGATAGAAGGCAAATAAGCGTTCCATGGCTTTATTTCGCTTAGTTGCTTATTCTTGAGTAGAACTGCATATTCACTCCAGAAATAAGCATCTTTTTAAAATGAGCCAAATTGAAGCAGAAAACATTGTTGGAGTGTCAGAATGCATAGATAGAAGGCAAATAAGCGTTCCATGGCTTTATTTCGCTTAGTTGCTTACTCTTGAGTAGAACTGCATATTCACTCAAGAAATGAGCACATTTGTCAAATGAGTCAAATTGAAGCAAAACACATTGTTGGAGTGTCAGAATGCATAGATAGAAGGCAAATAAGCGTTCCATGGCTTTATTTCGCTTAGTTGCTTACTCTTGAGTAGAACTGCATATTCACTCCAGGAATAAGCACATTTGTCAAATGAGTCAAATTGAAGCAAAACACATTGTTGGAGTGTCAGAATGCATAGATAGAAGGCAAATAAGCGTTCCATGGCTTTATTTCGCTTAGTTGCTTACTCTTGAGTAGAACTGCATATTCACTCCAGGAATAAGCACATTTGTCAAATGAGCCAAATTGAAGCAGAAAACATTGTTGGAGTGTCAGAATGCATAGTTAGAAGGCAAATAAGCGTTCCATGGCTTTATTTCGCTTAGTTGCTTACTCTTGAGTAGAACTGCATATTCACTCCAGAAATAAGCATCTTTTTAAAATGAGCCAAATTGAAGCAGAAAACATTGTTGGAGTGTCAGAATGCATAGATAGAAGGCAAATAAGCGTTCCATGGCTTTATTTCGCTTAGTTGCTTACTCTTGAGTAGAACTGCATATTCACTCCAGGAATACGCACCTTTGTCAAATGAGTCAAATTGAAGCAAAACACATTGTTGGAGTGTCAGAATGCATAGATAGAAGGCAAATAAGCGTTCCATGGCTTTATTTCGCTTAGTTGCTTACTCTTGAGTAGAACTGCATATTCACTCCAGGAATAAGCACATTTGTCAAATGAGTCAAATTGAAGCAAAACACATTGTTGGAGTGTCAGAATGCATAGATAGAAGGCAAATAAGCGTTCCATGCCTTTATTTCGCTTAGTTGCTTACTCTTGAGTAGAACTGCATATTCACTCCAGGAATACGCACCTTTGTCAAATGAGTCAAATTGAAGCAAAACACATTGTTGGAGTGTCAGAATGCATAGATAGAAGGCAAATAAGCGTTCCATGGCTTTATTTCGCTTAGTTGCTTACTCTTGAGTAGAACTGCATATTCACTCCAGAAATAAGCATCTTTTTAAAATGAGCCAAATTGAAGCAGAAAACATTGTTGGAGTGTCAGAATGCATAGTTAGAAGGCAAATAAGCGTTCCATGGCTTTATTTCGCTTAGTTGCTTACTCTTGAGTAGAACTGCATATTCACTCCAGAAATAAGCATCTTTTTAAAATGAGCCAAATTGAAGCAGAAAACATTGTTGGAGTGTCAGAATGCATAGATAGAAGGCAAATAAGCGTTCCATGGCTTTATTTCGCTTAGTTGCTTACTCTTGAGTAGAACTGCATATTCACTCAAGAAATGAGCACATTTGTCAAATGAGTCAAATTGAAGCAAAACACATTGTTGGAGTGTCAGAATGCATAGATAGAAGGCAAATAAGCGTTCCATGGCTTTATTTCGCTTAGTTGCTTACTCTTGAGTAGAACTGCATACTCACTCCAGGAATAAGCACATTTGTCAAATGAGTCAAATTGAAGCAAAACACATTGTTGGAGTGTCAGAATGCATAGATAGAAGGCAAATAAGCGTTCCATGGCTTTATTTCGCTTAGTTGCTTACTCCTGAGTAGAACTGCATATTCACTCCAGGAATACGCACCTTTGTCAAATGAGTCAAATTGAAGCAAAACACATTGTTGGAGTGTCAGAATGCATAGATAGAAGGCAAATAAGCGTTCCATGGCTTTATTTCGCTTAGTTGCTTACTCTTGAGTAGAACTGCATATTCACTCAAGAAATGAGCACCTTTGTGAAATGACCCAAATTGAAGCAAAACACATTGTTGGAGTGTCAGAATGCATAGATAGAAGGCAAATAAGCGTTCCATGGCTTTATTTCGCTTAGTTGCTTACTCTTGAGTAGAACTGCATATTCACTCCAGGAATACGCACCTTTGTCAAATGAGTCAAATTGAAGCAAAACACATTGTTGGAGTGTCAGAATGCATAGATAGAAGGCAAATAAGTGTTCCATGGCTTTATTTCGCTTAGTTGCTTACTCTTGAGTAGAATTGCATATTCACTCCAGAAATAAGCATCTTTTTAAAATGAGCCAAATTGAAGCAGAAAACATTGTTGGAGTGTCAGAATGCATAGTTAGAAGGCAAATAAGCGTTCCATGGCTTTATTTCGCTTAGTTGCTTACTCTTGAGTAGAACTGCATATTCACTCCAGAAATAAGCATCTTTTTAAAATGAGCCAAATTGAAGCAGAAAACATTGTTGGAGTGTCAGAATGCATAGATAGAAGGCAAATAAGCGTTCCATGGCTTTATTTCGCTTAGTTGCTTACTCTTGAGTAGAACTGCATATTCACTCAAGAAATGAGCACATTTGTCAAATGAGTCAAATTGAAGCAAAACACATTGTTGGAGTGTCAGAATGCATAGATAGAAGGCAAATAAGCGTTCCATGGCTTTATTTCGCTTAGTTGCTTACTCTTGAGTAGAACTGCATATTCACTCAAGAAATGAGCACCTTTGTGAAATGACCCAAATTGAAGCAAAACACATTGTTGGAGTGTCAGAATGCATAGATAGAAGGCAAATAAGCGTTCCATGGCTTTATTTCGCTTAGTTGCTTACTCTTGAGTAGAACTGCATATTCACTCCAGGAATACGCACCTTTGTCAAATGAGTCAAATTGAAGCAAAACACATTGTTGGAGTGTCAGAATGCATAGATAGAAGGCAAATAAGCGTTCCATGGCTTTATTTCGCTTAGTTGCTTACTCTTGAGTAGAACTGCATATTCACTCCAGAAATAAGCATCTTTTTAAAATGAGCCAAATTGAAGCAGAAAACATTGTTGGAGTGTCAGAATGCATAATTAGAAGGCAAATAAGCGTTCCATGGCTTTATTTCGCTTAGTTGCTTACTCTTGAGTAGAACTGCATATTCACTCCAGAAATAAGCATCTTTTTAAAATGAGCCAAATTGAAGCAGAAAACTTTGTTGGAGTGTCAGAATGCATAGATAGAAGGCAAATAAGCGTTCCATGGCTTTATTTCGCTTAGTTGCTTACTCTTGAGTAGAACTGCATATTCACTCAAGAAATGAGCACATTTGTCAAATGAGTCAAATTGAAGCAAAACACATTGTTGGAGTGTCAGAATGCATAGATAGAAGGCAAATAAGTGTTCCATGGCTTTATTTCGCTTAGTTGCTTACTCTTGAGTAGAACTGCATGTTCACTCCAGGAATACGCACCTTTGTCAAATGAGTCAAATTGAAGCAAAACACATTGTTGGAGTGTCAGAATGCATAGATAGAAGGCAAATAAGCGTTCCATGGCTTTATTTCGCTTAGTTGCTTACTCTTGAGTAGAACTGCATATTCACTCCAGGAATAAGCACATTTGTCAAATGACTCAAATTGAAGCAGAACACATTGTTGGAGTGTCAGAATGCATAGATAGAAGGCAAATAAGCGTTCCATGGCTTTATTTCGCTTAGTTGCTTACTCTTGAGTAGAACTGCATATTCACTCCAGGAATACGCACCTTTGTCAAATGAGTCAAATTGAAGCAAAACACATTGTTGGAGTGTCAGAATGCATAGATAGAAGGCAAATAAGTGTTCCATGGCTTTATTTCGCTTAGTTGCTTACTCTTGAGTAGAATTGCATATTCACTCCAGAAATAAGCATCTTTTTAAAATGAGCCAAATTGAAGCAGAAAACATTGTTGGAGTGTCAGAATGCATAGTTAGAAGGCAAATAAGCGTTCCATGGCTTTATTTCGCTTAGTTGCTTACTCTTGAGTAGAACTGCATATTCACTCCAGAAATAAGCATCTTTTTAAAATGAGCCAAATTGAAGCAGAAAACATTGTTGGAGTGTCAGAATGCATAGATAGAAGGCAAATAAGCGTTCCATGGCTTTATTTCGCTTAGTTGCTTACTCTTGAGTAGAACTGCATATTCACTCAAGAAATGAGCACATTTGTCAAATGAGTCAAATTGAAGCAAAACACATTGTTGGAGTGTCAGAATGCATAGATAGAAGGCAAATAAGCGTTCCATGGCTTTATTTCGCTTAGTTGCTTACTCTTGAGTAGAACTGCATATTCACTCAAGAAATGAGCACCTTTGTGAAATGACCCAAATTGAAGCAAAACACATTGTTGGAGTGTCAGAATGCATAGATAGAAGGCAAATAAGCGTTCCATGGCTTTATTTCGCTTAGTTGCTTACTCTTGAGTAGAACTGCATATTCACTCCAGGAATACGCACCTTTGTCAAATGAGTCAAATTGAAGCAAAACACATTGTTGGAGTGTCAGAATGCATAGATAGAAGGCAAATAAGCGTTCCATGGCTTTATTTCGCTTAGTTGCTTACTCTTGAGTAGAACTGCATATTCACTCCAGAAATAAGCATCTTTTTAAAATGAGCCAAATTGAAGCAGAAAACATTGTTGGAGTGTCAGAATGCATAATTAGAAGGCAAATAAGCGTTCCATGGCTTTATTTCGCTTAGTTGCTTACTCTTGAGTAGAACTGCATATTCACTCCAGAAATAAGCATCTTTTTAAAATGAGCCAAATTGAAGCAGAAAACATTGTTGGAGTGTCAGAATGCATAGATAGAAGGCAAATAAGCGTTCCATGGCTTTATTTCGCTTAGTTGCTTACTCTTGAGTAGAACTGCATATTCACTCAAGAAATGAGCACATTTGTCAAATGAGTCAAATTGAAGCAAAACACATTGTTGGAGTGTCAGAATGCATAGATAGAAGGCAAATAAGCGTTCCATGGCTTTATTTCGCTTAGTTGCTTACTCTTGAGTAGAACTGCATGTTCACTCCAGGAATACGCACCTTTGTCAAATGAGTCAAATTGAAGCAAAACACATTGTTGGAGTGTCAGAATGCATAGATAGAAGGCAAATAAGCGTTCCATGGCTTTATTTCGCTTAGTTGCTTACTCTTGAGTAGAACTGCATATTCACTCCAGGAATAAGCACATTTGTCAAATGAGTCAAATTGAAGCAGAACACATTGTTGGAGTGTCAGAATGCATAGATAGAAGGCAAATAAGCGTTCCATGGCTTTATTTCGCTTAGTTGCTTACTCTTGAGTAGAACTGCATATTCACTCCAGGAATACGCACCTTTGTCAAATGAGTCAAATTGAAGCAAAACACATTGTTGGAGTGTCAGAATGCATAGATAGAAGGCAAATAAGCGTTCCATGGCTTTATTTCGCTTAGTTGCTTACTCTTGAGTAGAACTGAATATCCACTCCAGGAATACGCACCTTTGTCAAATGAGTCAAATTGAAGCAAAACACATTGTTGGAGTGTCAGAATGCATAGATAGAAGGCAAATAAGCGTTCCATGGCTTTATTTCGCTTAGTTGCTTACTCTTGAGTAGAACTGCATATTCACTCCAGGAATAAGCACATTTATCAAATGAGTCAAATTGAAGCAGAACACATTGTTGGAGTGTCAGAATGCATAGATAGAAGGCAAATAAGCGTTCCATGGCATTATTTCGCTTAGTTGCTTACTCTTGAGTAGAACTGCATATCCACTCCAGGAATACGCACCTTTGTCAAATGAGTCAAATTGAAGCAAAACACATTGTTGGAGTGTCAGAATGCATAGATAGAAGGCAAATAAGCGTTCCATGGCTTTATTTCGCTTAGTTGCTTACTCTTGAGTAGAACTGCATATTCACTCCAGGAATAAGCACATTTGTCAAATGAGTCAAATTGAAGCAAAACACATTGTTGGAGTGTCAGAATGCATAGATAGAAGGCAAATAAGGTTCCATGGCTTTATTTCGCTTAGTTGCTTACTCTTGAGTAGAACTGCATATTCACTCCAGGAATACGCACCTTTGTCAAATGAGTCAAATTGAAGCAAAACACATTGTTGGAGTGTCAGAATGCATAGATAGAAGGAAAATAAGCGTTCCATGGCTTTATTTCGCTTAGTTGCTTACTCTTGAGTAGAACTGCATATTCACTCCAGGAATAAGCACATTTGTCAAATGAGTCAAATTGAAGCAAAACACATTGTTGGAGTGTCAGAATGCATAGATAGAAGGCAAATAAGCGTTCCATGGCTTTATTTCGCTTAGTTGCTTACTCTTGAGTAGAACTGCATATTCACTCCAGAAATAAGCATCTTTTTAAAATGAGCCAAATTGAAGCAGAAAACATTGTTGGAGTGTCAGAATGCATAATTAGAAGGCAAATAAGCGTTCCATGGCTTTATTTCGCTTAGTTGCTTACTCTTGAGTAGAACTGCATATTCACTCCAGAAATAAGCATCTTTTTAAAATGAGCCAAATTGAAGCAGAAAACATTGTTGGAGTGTCAGAATGCATAGATAGAAGGCAAATAAGCGTTCCATGGCTTTATTTCGCTTAGTTGCTTACTCTTGAGTAGAACTGCATATTCACTCAAGAAATGAGCACATTTGTCAAATGAGTCAAATTGAAGCAAAACACATTGTTGGAGTGTCAGAATGCATAGATAGAAGGCAAATAAGCGTTCCATGGCTTTATTTCGCTTAGTTGCTTACTCTTGAGTAGAACTGCATGTTCACTCCAGGAATACGCACCTTTGTCAAATGAGTCAAATTGAAGCAAAACACATTGTTGGAGTGTCAGAATGCATAGATAGAAGGCAAATAAGCGTTCCATGGCTTTATTTCGCTTAGTTGCTTACTCTTGAGTAGAACTGCATATTCACTCCAGGAATACGCACCTTTGTCAAATGAGTCAAATTGAAGCAAAACACATTGTTGGAGTGTCAGAATGCATAGATAGAAGGCAAATAAGTGTTCCATGGCTTTATTTCGCTTAGTTGCTTACTCTTGAGTAGAATTGCATATTCACTCCAGAAATAAGCATCTTTTTAAAATGAGCCAAATTGAAGCAGAAAACATTGTTGGAGTGTCAGAATGCATAGTTAGAAGGCAAATAAGCGTTCCATGGCTTTATTTCGCTTAGTTGCTTACTCTTGAGTAGAACTGCATATTCACTCCAGAAATAAGCATCTTTTTAAAATGAGCCAAATTGAAGCAGAAAACATTGTTGGAGTGTCAGAATGCATAGATAGAAGGCAAATAAGCGTTCCATGGCTTTATTTCGCTTAGTTGCTTACTCTTGAGTAGAACTGCATATTCACTCAAGAAATGAGCACATTTGTCAAATGAGTCAAATTGAAGCAAAACACATTGTTGGAGTGTCAGAATGCATAGATAGAAGGCAAATAAGCGTTCCATGGCTTTATTTCGCTTAGTTGCTTACTCTTGAGTAGAACTGCATATTCACTCAAGAAATGAGCACCTTTGTGAAATGACCCAAATTGAAGCAAAACACATTGTTGGAGTGTCAGAATGCATAGATAGAAGGCAAATAAGCGTTCCATGGCTTTATTTCGCTTAGTTGCTTACTCTTGAGTAGAACTGCATATTCACTCCAGGAATACGCACCTTTGTCAAATGAGTCAAATTGAAGCAAAACACATTGTTGGAGTGTCAGAATGCATAGATAGAAGGCAAATAAGCGTTCCATGGCTTTATTTCGCTTAGTTGCTTACTCTTGAGTAGAACTGCATATTCACTCCAGAAATAAGCATCTTTTTAAAATGAGCCAAATTGAAGCAGAAAACATTGTTGGAGTGTCAGAATGCATAATTAGAAGGCAAATAAGCGTTCCATGGCTTTATTTCGCTTAGTTGCTTACTCTTGAGTAGAACTGCATATTCACTCCAGAAATAAGCATCTTTTTAAAATGAGCCAAATTGAAGCAGAAAACTTTGTTGGAGTGTCAGAATGCATAGATAGAAGGCAAATAAGCGTTCCATGGCTTTATTTCGCTTAGTTGCTTACTCTTGAGTAGAACTGCATATTCACTCAAGAAATGAGCACATTTGTCAAATGAGTCAAATTGAAGCAAAACACATTGTTGGAGTGTCAGAATGCATAGATAGAAGGCAAATAAGTGTTCCATGGCTTTATTTCGCTTAGTTGCTTACTCTTGAGTAGAACTGCATGTTCACTCCAGGAATACGCACCTTTGTCAAATGAGTCAAATTGAAGCAAAACACATTGTTGGAGTGTCAGAATGCATAGATAGAAGGCAAATAAGCGTTCCATGGCTTTATTTCGCTTAGTTGCTTACTCTTGAGTAGAACTGCATATTCACTCCAGGAATAAGCACATTTGTCAAATGACTCAAATTGAAGCAAAACACATTGTTGGAGTGTCAGAATGCATAGATAGAAGGCAAATAAGGTTCCATGGCTTTATTTCGCTTAGTTGCTTACTCTTGAGTAGAACTGCATATTCACTCCAGGAATACGCACCTTTGTCAAATGAGTCAAATTGAAGCAAAACACATTGTTGGAGTGTCAGAATGCATAGATAGAAGGAAAATAAGCGTTCCATGGCTTTATTTCGCTTAGTTGCTTACTCTTGAGTAGAACTGCATATTCACTCCAGGAATAAGCACATTTGTCAAATGAGTCAAATTGAAGCAAAACACATTGTTGGAGTGTCAGAATGCATAGATAGAAGGCAAATAAGCGTTCCATGGCTTTATTTCGCTTAGTTGCTTACTCTTGAGTAGAACTGCATATTCACTCCAGAAATAAGCATCTTTTTAAAATGAGCCAAATTGAAGCAGAAAACATTGTTGGAGTGTCAGAATGCATAATTAGAAGGCAAATAAGCGTTCCATGGCTTTATTTCGCTTAGTTGCTTACTCTTGAGTAGAACTGCATATTCACTCCAGAAATAAGCATCTTTTTAAAATGAGCCAAATTGAAGCAGAAAACATTGTTGGAGTGTCAGAATGCATAGATAGAAGGCAAATAAGCGTTCCATGGCTTTATTTCGCTTAGTTGCTTACTCTTGAGTAGAACTGCATATTCACTCAAGAAATGAGCACATTTGTCAAATGAGTCAAATTGAAGCAAAACACATTGTTGGAGTGTCAGAATGCATAGATAGAAGGCAAATAAGCGTTCCATGGCTTTATTTCGCTTAGTTGCTTACTCTTGAGTAGAACTGCATGTTCACTCCAGGAATACGCACCTTTGTCAAATGAGTCAAATTGAAGCAAAACACATTGTTGGAGTGTCAGAATGCATAGATAGAAGGCAAATAAGCGTTCCATGGCTTTATTTCGCTTAGTTGCTTACTCTTGAGTAGAACTGCATATTCACTCCAGGAATACGCACCTTTGTCAAATGAGTCAAATTGAAGCAAAACACATTGTTGGAGTGTCAGAATGCATAGATAGAAGGCAAATAAGTGTTCCATGGCTTTATTTCGCTTAGTTGCTTACTCTTGAGTAGAATTGCATATTCACTCCAGAAATAAGCATCTTTTTAAAATGAGCCAAATTGAAGCAGAAAACATTGTTGGAGTGTCAGAATGCATAGTTAGAAGGCAAATAAGCGTTCCATGGCTTTATTTCGCTTAGTTGCTTACTCTTGAGTAGAACTGCATATTCACTCCAGAAATAAGCATCTTTTTAAAATGAGCCAAATTGAAGCAGAAAACATTGTTGGAGTGTCAGAATGCATAGATAGAAGGCAAATAAGCGTTCCATGGCTTTATTTCGCTTAGTTGCTTACTCTTGAGTAGAACTGCATATTCACTCAAGAAATGAGCACATTTGTCAAATGAGTCAAATTGAAGCAAAACACATTGTTGGAGTGTCAGAATGCATAGATAGAAGGCAAATAAGCGTTCCATGGCTTTATTTCGCTTAGTTGCTTACTCTTGAGTAGAACTGCATATTCACTCAAGAAATGAGCACCTTTGTGAAATGACCCAAATTGAAGCAAAACACATTGTTGGAGTGTCAGAATGCATAGATAGAAGGCAAATAAGCGTTCCATGGCTTTATTTCGCTTAGTTGCTTACTCTTGAGTAGAACTGCATATTCACTCCAGGAATACGCACCTTTGTCAAATGAGTCAAATTGAAGCAAAACACATTGTTGGAGTGTCAGAATGCATAGATAGAAGGCAAATAAGCGTTCCATGGCTTTATTTCGCTTAGTTGCTTACTCTTGAGTAGAACTGCATATTCACTCCAGAAATAAGCATCTTTTTAAAATGAGCCAAATTGAAGCAGAAAACATTGTTGGAGTGTCAGAATGCATAATTAGAAGGCAAATAAGCGTTCCATGGCTTTATTTCGCTTAGTTGCTTACTCTTGAGTAGAACTGCATATTCACTCCAGAAATAAGCATCTTTTTAAAATGAGCCAAATTGAAGCAGAAAACTTTGTTGGAGTGTCAGAATGCATAGATAGAAGGCAAATAAGCGTTCCATGGCTTTATTTCGCTTAGTTGCTTACTCTTGAGTAGAACTGCATATTCACTCAAGAAATGAGCACATTTGTCAAATGAGTCAAATTGAAGCAAAACACATTGTTGGAGTGTCAGAATGCATAGATAGAAGGCAAATAAGTGTTCCATGGCTTTATTTCGCTTAGTTGCTTACTCTTGAGTAGAACTGCATGTTCACTCCAGGAATACGCACCTTTGTCAAATGAGTCAAATTGAAGCAAAACACATTGTTGGAGTGTCAGAATGCATAGATAGAAGGCAAATAAGCGTTCCATGGCTTTATTTCGCTTAGTTGCTTACTCTTGAGTAGAACTGCATATTCACTCCAGGAATAAGCACATTTGTCAAATGACTCAAATTGAAGCAGAACACATTGTTGGAGTGTCAGAATGCATAGATAGAAGGCAAATAAGCGTTCCATGGCTTTATTTCGCTTAGTTGCTTACTCTTGAGTAGAACTGCATATTCACTCCAGGAATACGCACCTTTGTCAAATGAGTCAAATTGAAGCAAAACACATTGTTGGAGTGTCAGAATGCATAGATAGAAGGCAAATAAGTGTTCCATGGCTTTATTTCGCTTAGTTGCTTACTCTTGAGTAGAATTGCATATTCACTCCAGAAATAAGCATCTTTTTAAAATGAGCCAAATTGAAGCAGAAAACATTGTTGGAGTGTCAGAATGCATAGTTAGAAGGCAAATAAGCGTTCCATGGCTTTATTTCGCTTAGTTGCTTACTCTTGAGTAGAACTGCATATTCACTCCAGAAATAAGCATCTTTTTAAAATGAGCCAAATTGAAGCAGAAAACATTGTTGGAGTGTCAGAATGCATAGATAGAAGGCAAATAAGCGTTCCATGGCTTTATTTCGCTTAGTTGCTTACTCTTGAGTAGAACTGCATATTCACTCAAGAAATGAGCACATTTGTCAAATGAGTCAAATTGAAGCAAAACACATTGTTGGAGTGTCAGAATGCATAGATAGAAGGCAAATAAGCGTTCCATGGCTTTATTTCGCTTAGTTGCTTACTCTTGAGTAGAACTG
The DNA here is from genome assembly GCF_965207765.1 of Zootoca vivipara. Lineage (NCBI taxonomy): Eukaryota > Metazoa > Chordata > Lepidosauria > Squamata > Lacertidae > Zootoca > Zootoca vivipara. The sequence continues at coordinate 1,076,917 of NC_142590.1, forward strand.
CATATTCACTCAAGAAATGAGCACCTTTGTGAAATGACCCAAATTGAAGCAAAACACATTGTTGGAGTGTCAGAATGCATAGATAGAAGGCAAATAAGCGTTCCATGGCTTTATTTCGCTTAGTTGCTTACTCTTGAGTAGAACTGCATATTCACTCCAGGAATACGCACCTTTGTCAAATGAGTCAAATTGAAGCAAAACACATTGTTGGAGTGTCAGAATGCATAGATAGAAGGCAAATAAGCGTTCCATGGCTTTATTTCGCTTAGTTGCTTACTCTTGAGTAGAACTGCATATTCACTCCAGAAATAAGCATCTTTTTAAAATGAGCCAAATTGAAGCAGAAAACATTGTTGGAGTGTCAGAATGCATAATTAGAAGGCAAATAAGCGTTCCATGGCTTTATTTCGCTTAGTTGCTTACTCTTGAGTAGAACTGCATATTCACTCCAGAAATAAGCATCTTTTTAAAATGAGCCAAATTGAAGCAGAAAACATTGTTGGAGTGTCAGAATGCATAGATAGAAGGCAAATAAGCGTTCCATGGCTTTATTTCGCTTAGTTGCTTACTCTTGAGTAGAACTGCATATTCACTCAAGAAATGAGCACATTTGTCAAATGAGTCAAATTGAAGCAAAACACATTGTTGGAGTGTCAGAATGCATAGATAGAAGGCAAATAAGCGTTCCATGGCTTTATTTCGCTTAGTTGCTTACTCTTGAGTAGAACTGCATGTTCACTCCAGGAATACGCACCTTTGTCAAATGAGTCAAATTGAAGCAAAACACATTGTTGGAGTGTCAGAATGCATAGATAGAAGGCAAATAAGCGTTCCATGGCTTTATTTCGCTTAGTTGCTTACTCTTGAGTAGAACTGCATATTCACTCCAGGAATAAGCACATTTGTCAAATGAGTCAAATTGAAGCAGAACACATTGTTGGAGTGTCAGAATGCATAGATAGAAGGCAAATAAGCGTTCCATGGCTTTATTTCGCTTAGTTGCTTACTCTTGAGTAGAACTGCATATTCACTCCAGGAATACGCACCTTTGTCAAATGAGTCAAATTGAAGCAAAACACATTGTTGGAGTGTCAGAATGCATAGATAGAAGGCAAATAAGCGTTCCATGGCTTTATTTCGCTTAGTTGCTTACTCTTGAGTAGAACTGCATATCCACTCCAGGAATACGCACCTTTGTCAAATGAGTCAAATTGAAGCAAAACACATTGTTGGAGTGTCAGAATGCATAGATAGAAGGCAAATAAGCGTTCCATGGCTTTATTTCGCTTAGTTGCTTACTCTTGAGTAGAACTGCATATTCACTCCAGGAATAAGCACATTTATCAAATGAGTCAAATTGAAGCAGAACACATTGTTGGAGTGTCAGAATGCATAGATAGAAGGCAAATAAGCGTTCCATGGCATTATTTCGCTTAGTTGCTTACTCTTGAGTAGAACTGCATATCCACTCCAGGAATACGCACCTTTGTCAAATGAGTCAAATTGAAGCAAAACACATTGTTGGAGTGTCAGAATGCATAGATAGAAGGCAAATAAGCGTTCCATGGCTTTATTTCGCTTAGTTGCTTACTCTTGAGTAGAACTGCATATTCACTCCAGGAATAAGCACATTTGTCAAATGAGTCAAATTGAAGCAAAACACATTGTTGGAGTGTCAGAATGCATAGATAGAAGGCAAATAAGGTTCCATGGCTTTATTTCGCTTAGTTGCTTACTCTTGAGTAGAACTGCATATTCACTCCAGGAATACGCACCTTTGTCAAATGAGTCAAATTGAAGCAAAACACATTGTTGGAGTGTCAGAATGCATAGATAGAAGGAAAATAAGCGTTCCATGGCTTTATTTCGCTTAGTTGCTTACTCTTGAGTAGAACTGCATATTCACTCCAGGAATAAGCACATTTGTCAAATGAGTCAAATTGAAGCAAAACACATTGTTGGAGTGTCAGAATGCATAGATAGAAGGCAAATAAGCGTTCCATGGCTTTATTTCGCTTAGTTGCTTACTCTTGAGTAGAACTGCATATTCACTCCAGAAATAAGCATCTTTTTAAAATGAGCCAAATTGAAGCAGAAAACATTGTTGGAGTGTCAGAATGCATAATTAGAAGGCAAATAAGCGTTCCATGGCTTTATTTCGCTTAGTTGCTTACTCTTGAGTAGAACTGCATATTCACTCCAGAAATAAGCATCTTTTTAAAATGAGCCAAATTGAAGCAGAAAACATTGTTGGAGTGTCAGAATGCATAGATAGAAGGCAAATAAGCGTTCCATGGCTTTATTTCGCTTAGTTGCTTACTCTTGAGTAGAACTGCATATTCACTCAAGAAATGAGCACATTTGTCAAATGAGTCAAATTGAAGCAAAACACATTGTTGGAGTGTCAGAATGCATAGATAGAAGGCAAATAAGCGTTCCATGGCTTTATTTCGCTTAGTTGCTTACTCTTGAGTAGAACTGCATGTTCACTCCAGGAATACGCACCTTTGTCAAATGAGTCAAATTGAAGCAAAACACATTGTTGGAGTGTCAGAATGCATAGATAGAAGGCAAATAAGCGTTCCATGGCTTTATTTCGCTTAGTTGCTTACTCTTGAGTAGAACTGCATATTCACTCCAGGAATAAGCACATTTGTCAAATGAGTCAAATTGAAGCAGAACACATTGTTGGAGTGTCAGAATGCATAGATAGAAGGCAAATAAGCGTTCCATGGCTTTATTTCGCTTAGTTGCTTACTCTTGAGTAGAACTGCATATTCACTCCAGGAATACGCACCTTTGTCAAATGAGTCAAATTGAAGCAAAACACATTGTTGGAGTGTCAGAATGCATAGATAGAAGGCAAATAAGCGTTCCATGGCTTTATTTCGCTTAGTTGCTTACTCTTGAGTAGAACTGCATATCCACTCCAGGAATACGCACCTTTGTCAAATGAGTCAAATTGAAGCAAAACACATTGTTGGAGTGTCAGAATGCATAGATAGAAGGCAAATAAGCGTTCCATGGCTCTATTTCGCTTAGTTGCTTACTCTTGAGTAGAACTGCATATTCACTCCAGGAATAAGCACATTTGTCAAATGAGTCAAATTGAAGCAGAACACATTGTTGGAGTGTCAGAATGCATAGATAGAAGGCAAATAAGCGTTCCATGGCTTTATTTCGCTTAGTTGCTTACTCTTGAGTAGAACTGCATATTCACTCCAGGAATAAGCACATTTGTCAAATGAGTCAAATTGAAGCAAAACACATTGTTGGAGTGTCAGAATGCATAGATAGAAGGCAAATAAGCGTTCCATGGCTTTATTTCGCTTAGTTGCTTACTCTTGAGTAGAACTGCATATTCACTCCAGGAATACGCACCTTTGTCAAATGAGTCAAATTGAAGCAAAACACATTGTTGGAGTGTCAGAATGCATAGATAGAAGGCAAATAAGCGTTCCATGGCTTTATTTCGCTTAGTTGCTTACTCTTGAGTAGAACTGCATATTCACTCCAGGAATAAGCACCTTTGTGAAATGACCCAAATTGAAGCAAAACACATTGTTGGAGTGTCAGAATGCATAGATAGAAGGCAAATAAGCGTTCCATGGCTTTATTTCGCTTAGTTGCTTACTCTTGAGTAGAACTGCATATTCACTCCAGGAATACGCACCTTTGTCAAATGAGTCAAATTGAAGCAAAACACATTGTTGGAGTGTCAGAATGCATAGATAGAAGGCAAATAAGCGTTCCATGGCTTTATTTCGCTTAGTTGCTTACTCTTGAGTAGAACTGCATATTCACTCCAGGAATACGCACCTTTGTCAAATGAGTCAAATTGAAGCAAAACACATTGTTGGAGTGTTAGAATGCATAGATAGAAGGCAAATAAGCGTTCCATGGCTTTATTTCGCTTAGTTGCTTCCTCTTGAGTAGAACTGCATATTCACTCCAGGAATACGCACCTTTGTCAAATGAGTCAAATTGAAGCAAAACACATTGTTGGAGTGTCAGAATGCATAGATAGAAGGCAAATAAGCGTTCCATGGCTTTATTTCGCTTAGTTGCTTACTCCTGAGTAGAACTGCATATTCACTCCAGGAATACGCACCTTTGTCAAATGAGTCAAATTGAAGCAAAACACATTGTTGGAGTGTCAGAATGCATAGATAGAAGGCAAATAAGCGTTCCATGGCTTTATTTCGCTTAGTTGCTTACTCTTGAGTAGAACTGCATATTCACTCAAGAAATGAGCACCTTTGTGAAATGACCCAAATTGAAGCAAAACACATTGTTGGAGTGTCAGAATGCATAGTTAGAAGGCAAATAAGCGTTCCATGGCTTTATTTCGCTTAGTTGCTTACTCTTGAGTAGAACTGCATATTCACTCCAGGAATACGCACCTTTGTCAAATGAGTCAAATTGAAGCAAAACACATTGTTGGAGTGTCAGAATGCATAGATAGAAGGCAAATAAGCGTTCCATGGCTTTATTTCGCTTAGTTGCTTACTCTTGAGTAGAACTGCATATTCACTCCAGAAATAAGCATCTTTTAAAAATGAGCCAAATTGAAGCAGAAAACATTGTTGGAGTGTCAGAATGCATAGTTAGAAGGCAAATAAGCGTTCCATGGCTTTATTTCGCTTAGTTGCTTACTCTTGAGTAGAACTGCATATTCACTCCAGAAATAAGCATCTTTTTAAAATGAGTCAAATTGAAGCAAAACACATTGTTGGAGTGTCAGAATGCATAGATAGAAGGCAAATAAGCGTTCCATGGCTTTATTTCGCTTAGTTGCTTACTCTTGAGTAGAACTGCATATTCACTCCAGGAATACGCACCTTTGTCAAATGAGTCAAATTGAAGCAAAACACATTGTTGGAGTGTCAGAATGCATAGATAGAAGGCAAATAAGCGTTCCATGCCTTTATTTCGCTTAGTTGCTTACTCTTGAGTAGAACTGCATATTCACTCAAGAAATGAGCACCTTTGTGAAATGACCCAAATTGAAGCAAAACACATTGTTGGAGTGTCAGAATGCATAGATAGAAGGCAAATAAGCGTTCCATGGCTTTATTTCGCTTAGTTGCTTACTCTTGAGTAGAACTGCATATTCACTCCAGGAATACGCACCTTTGTCAAATGAGTCAAATTGAAGCAAAACACATTGTTGGAGTGTCAGAATGCATAGATAGAAGGCAAATAAGCGTTCCATGGCTTTATTTCGCTTAGTTGCTTACTCTTGAGTAGAACTGCATATTCACTCCAGGAATACGCACCTTTGTCAAATGAGTCAAATTGAAGCAAAACACATTGTTGGAGTGTCAGAATGCATAGATAGAAGGCAAAAAAGCGTTCCATGGCTTTATTTCGCTTAGTTGCTTACTCTTGAGTAGAACTGCATATTCACTCCAGAAATAAGCATCTTTTTAAAATGAGCCAAATTGAAGCAGAAAACATTTTTGGAGTGTCAGAATGCATAGTTAGAAGGCAAATAAGCGTTCCATGGCTTTATTTCGCTTAGTTGCTTACTCTTGAGTAGAACTGCATATTCACTCCAGAAATAAGCATCTTTTTAAAATGAGCCAAATTGAAGCAGAAAACATTGTTGGAGTGTCAGAATGCATAGATAGAAGGCAAATAAGCGTTCCATGGCTTTATTTCGCTTAGTTGCTTACTCTTGAGTAGAACTGCATATTCACTCCAGGAATAAGCACATTTGTCAAATGAGTCAAATTGAAGCAAAACACATTGTTGGAGTGTCAGAATGCATAGATAGAAGGCAAATAAGCGTTCCATGGCTTTATTTCGCTTAGTTGCTTACTCTTGAGTAGAACTGCATATTCACTCCAGGAATAAGCACATTTGTCAAATGAGTCAAATTGAAGCAGAACACATTGTTGGAGTGTCAGAATGCATAGATAGAAGGCAAATAAGCGTTCCATGGCTTTATTTCGCTTAGTTGCTTACTCTTGAGTAGAACTGCATATCCACTCCAGGAATACGCACCTTTGTCAAATGAGTCAAATTGAAGCAAAACACATTGTTGGAGTGTCAGAATGCATAGATAGAAGGCAAATAAGCGTTCCATGGCTTTATTTCGCTTAGTTGCTTACTCTTGAGTAGAACTGCATATTCACTCCAGGAATAAGCACATTTGTCAAATGAGTCAAATTGAAGCAAAACACATTGTTGGAGTGTCAGAATGCATAGATAGAAGGCAAATAAGCGTTCCATGGCTTTATTTCGCTTAGTTGCTTACTCTTGAGTAGAACTGCATATTCACTCCAGAAACAAGCATCTTTTTAAAATGAGCCAAATTGAAGCAGAAAACATTGTTGGAGTGTCAGAATGCATAGATAGAAGGCAAATAAGCGTTCCATGGCTTTATTTCGCTTAGTTGCTTACTCTTGAGTAGAACTGCATATTCACTCCAGGAATAAGCACCTTTGTGAAATGACCCAAATTGAAGCAAAACACATTGTTGGAGTGTCAGAATGCATAGATAGAAGGCAAATAAGCGTTCCATGGCTTTATTTCGCTTAGTTGCTTACTCTTGAGTAGAACTGCATATTCACTCCAGGAATACGCACCTTTGTCAAATGAGTCAAATTGAAGCAAAACACATTGTTGGAGTGTCAGAATGCATAGATAGAAGGCAAATAAGCGTTCCATGGCTTTATTTCGCTTAGTTGCTTACTCTTGAGTAGAACTGCATATTCACTCCAGAAATAAGCATCTTTTTAAAATGAGCCAAATTGAAGCAGAAAACATTGTTGGAGTGTCAGAATGCATAGTTAGAAGGCAAATAAGCGTTCCATGGCTTTATTTCGCTTAGTTGCTTACTCTTGAGTAGAACTGCATATTCACTCCAGAAATAAGCATCTTTTTAAAATGAGCCAAATTGAAGCAGAAAACATTGTTGGAGTGTCAGAATGCATAGATAGAAGGCAAATAAGCGTTCCATGGCTTTATTTCGCTTAGTTGCTTACTCTTGAGTAGAACTGCATATTCACTCAAGAAATGAGCACATTTGTCAAATGAGTCAAATTGAAGCAAAACACATTGTTGGAGTGTCAGAATGCATAGATAGAAGGCAAATAAGCGTTCCATGGCTTTATTTCGCTTAGTTGCTTACTCCTGAGTAGAACTGCATATTCACTCCAGGAATACGCACCTTTGTCAAATGAGTCAAATTGAAGCAAAACACATTGTTGGAGTGTCAGAATGCATAGATAGAAGGCAAATAAGCGTTCCATGGCTTTATTTCGCTTAGTTGCTTACTCTTGAGTAGAACTGCATATTCACTCCAGGAATAAGCACCTTTGTGAAATGACCCAAATTGAAGCAAAACACATTGTTGGAGTGTCAGAATGCATAGATAGAAGGCAAATAAGCGTTCCATGGCTTTATTTCGCTTAGTTGCTTACTCTTGAGTAGAACTGCATATTCACTCCAGGAATACGCACCTTTGTCAAATGAGTCAAATTGAAGCAAAACACATTGTTGGAGTGTCAGAATGCATAGATAGAAGGCAAGTAAGCGTTCCATGGCTTTATTTCGCTTAGTTGCTTACTCTTGAGTAGAACTGCATATTCACTCCAGAAATAAGCATCTTTTAAAAATGAGCCAAATTGAAGCAGAAAACATTGTTGGAGTGTCAGAATGCATAGTTAGAAGGCAAATAAGCGTTCCATGGCTTTATTTCGCTTAGTTGCTTACTCTTGAGTAGAACTGCATATTCACTCCAGAAATAAGCATCTTTTTAAAATGAGTCAAATTGAAGCAAAACACATTGTTGGAGTGTCAGAATGCATAGATAGAAGGCAAATAAGCGTTCCATGGCTTTATTTCGCTTAGTTGCTTACTCTTGAGTAGAACTGCATATTCACTCCAGGAATACGCACCTTTGTCAAATGAGTCAAATTGAAGCAAAACACATTGTTGGAGTGTCAGAATGCATAGATAGAAGGCAAATAAGCGTTCCATGGCTTTATTTCGCTTAGTTGCTTACTCTTGAGTAGAACTGCATATTCACTCAAGAAATGAGCACCTTTGTGAAATGACCCAAATTGAAGCAAAACACATTGTTGGAGTGTCAGAATGCATAGATAGAAGGCAAATAAGCGTTCCATGGCTTTATTTCGCTTAGTTGCTTACTCTTGAGTAGAACTGCATATTCACTCCAGGAATACGCACCTTTGTCAAATGAGTCAAATTGAAGCAAAACACATTGTTGGAGTGTCAGAATGCATAGATAGAAGGCAAATAAGCGTTCCATGGCTTTATTTCGCTTAGTTGCTTACTCTTGAGTAGAACTGCATATTCACTCCAGGAATACGCACCTTTGTCAAATGAGTCAAATTGAAGCAAAACACATTGTTGGAGTGTCAGAATGCATAGATAGAAGGCAAAAAAGCGTTCCATGGCTTTATTTCGCTTAGTTGCTTACTCTTGAGTAGAACTGCATATTCACTCCAGAAATAAGCATCTTTTTAAAATGAGCCAAATTGAAGCAGAAAACATTTTTGGAGTGTCAGAATGCATAGTTAGAAGGCAAATAAGCGTTCCATGGCTTTATTTCGCTTAGTTGCTTACTCTTGAGTAGAACTGCATATTCACTCCAGAAATAAGCATCTTTTTAAAATGAGCCAAATTGAAGCAGAAAACATTGTTGGAGTGTCAGAATGCATAGATAGAAGGCAAATAAGCGTTCCATGGCTTTATTTCGCTTAGTTGCTTACTCTTGAGTAGAACTGCATATTCACTCCAGGAATCAGCACATTTGTAAAACGAGTCAAATTGAAGGAAAACACATTGTTGGAGTGTCAGAATGCATAGATAGAAGGCAAATAAGCGTTCCATGGCTTTATTTCGCTTAGTTGCTTACTCTTGAGTAGAACTGCATATTCACTCCAGGAATAAGCACATTTGTCAAATGAGTCAAATTGAAGCAGAACACATTGTTGGAGTGTCAGAATGCATAGATAGAAGGCAAATAAGCGTTCCATGGCTTTATTTCGCTTAGTTGCTTACTCTTGAGTAGAACTGCATATCCACTCCAGGAATACGCACCTTTGTCAAATGAGTCAAATTGAAGCAAAACACATTGTTGGAGTGTCAGAATGCATAGATAGAAGGCAAATAAGCGTTCCATGGCTTTATTTCGCTTAGTTGCTTACTCTTGAGTAGAACTGCATATTCACTCCAGGAATAAGCACATTTGTCAAATGAGTCAAATTGAAGCAAAACACATTGTTGGAGTGTCAGAATGCATAGATAGAAGGCAAATAAGCGTTCCATGGCTTTATTTCGCTTAGTTGCTTACTCTTGAGTAGAACTGCATATTCACTCCAGAAATAAGCATCTTTTTAAAATGAGCCAAATTGAAGCAGAAAACATTGTTGGAGTGTCAGAATGCATAGATAGAAGGCAAATAAGCGTTCCATGGCTTTATTTCGTTTAGTTGCTTACTCTTGAGTAGAACTGCATATTCACTCCAGGAATAAGCACATTTGTCAAATGAGTCAAATTGAAGCAAAACACATTGTTGGAGTGTCAGAATGCATAGATAGAAGGCAAATAAGCGTTCCATGGCTTTATTTCGCTTAGTTGCTTACTCCTGAGTAGAACTGCATATTCACTCCAGGAATACGCACCTTTGTCAAATGAGTCAAATTGAAGCAAAACACATTGTTGGAGTGTCAGAATGCATAGATAGAAGGCAAATAAGCGTTCCATGGCTTTATTTCGCTTAGTTGCTTACTCTTGAGTAGAACTGCATATTCACTCCAGAAATAAGCATCTTTTAAAAATGAGCCAAATTGAAGCAAAACACATTGTTGGAGTGTCAGAATGCATAGTTAGAAGGCAAATAAGCGTTCCATGGCTTTATTTCGCTTAGTTGCTTACTCTTGAGTAGAACTGCATATTCACTCCAGAAATAAGCATCTTTTTAAAATGAGTCAAATTGAAGCAAAACACATTGTTGGAGTGTCAGAATGCATAGATAGAAGGCAAATAAGCGTTCCATGGCTTTATTTCGCTTAGTTGCTTCCTCTTGAGTAGAACTGCATATTCACTCCAGGAATACGCACCTTTGTGAAATGACCGAAACTGAAGCAAAACACATTGTTGGAGTGTCAGAATGCATAGATAGAAGGCAAATAAGCGTTCCATGGCTTTATTTCGCTTAGTTGCTTACTCTTGAGTAGAACTGCATATTCACTCCAGGAATACGCACCTTTGTCAAATGAGTCAAATTGAAGCAAAACACATTGTTGGAGTGTCAGAATGCATAGATAGAAGGCAAATAAGCGTTCCATGGCTTTATTTCGCTTAGTTGCTTACTCTTGAGTAGAACTGCATATTCACTCAAGAAATGAGCACCTTTGTGAAATGACCCAAATTGAAGCAAAACACATTGTTGGAGTGTCAGAATGCATAGATAGAAGGCAAATAAGCGTTCCATGGCTTTATTTCGCTTAGTTGCTTACTCTTGAGTAGAACTGCATATTCACTCCAGGAATACGCACCTTTGTCAAATGAGTCAAATTGAAGCAAAACACATTGTTGGAGTGTCAGAATGCATAGATAGAAGGCAAATAAGCGTTCCATGGCTTTATTTCGCTTAGTTGCTTACTCTTGAGTAGAACTGCATATTCACTCCAGGAATACGCACCTTTGTCAAATGAGTCAAATTGAAGCAAAACACATTGTTGGAGTGTCAGAATGCATAGATAGAAGGCAAATAAGCGTTCCATGGCTTTATTTCGCTTAGTTGCTTACTCTTGAGTAGAACTGCATATTCACTCCAGAAATAAGCATCTTTTTAAAATGAGCCAAATTGAAGCAGAAAACATTGTTGGAGTGTCAGAATGCATAGTTAGAAGGCAAATAAGCGTTCCATGGCTTTATTTCGCTTAGTTGCTTACTCTTGAGTAGAACTGCATATTCACTCCAGAAATAAGCATCTTTTTAAAATGAGCCAAATTGAAGCAGAAAACATTGTTGGAGTGTCAGAATGCATAGATAGAAGGCAAATAAGCGTTCCATGGCTTTATTTCGCTTAGTTGCTTACTCTTGAGTAGAACTGCATATTCACTCAAGAAATGAGCACATTTGTCAAATGAGTCAAATTGAAGCAAAACACATTGTTGGAGTGTCAGAATGCATAGATAGAAGGCAAATAAGCGTTCCATGGCTTTATTTCGCTTAGTTGCTTACTCTTGAGTAGAACTGCATATTCACTCCAGGAATAAGCACATTTGTCAAATGAGTCAAATTGAAGCAGAACACATTGTTGGAGTGTCAGAATGCATAGATAGAAGGCAAATAAGCGTTCCATGGCTTTATTTCGCTTAGTTGCTTACTCTTGAGTAGAACTGCATATCCACTCCAGGAATACGCACCTTTGTCAAATGAGTCAAATTGAAGCAAAACACATTGTTGGAGTGTCAGAATGCATAGATAGAAGGCAAATAAGCGTTCCATGGCTTTATTTCGCTTAGTTGCTTACTCTTGAGTAGAACTGCATATTCACTCCAGGAATAAGCACATTTGTCAAATGAGTCAAATTGAAGCAGAACACATTGTTGGAGTGTCAGAATGCATAGATAGAAGGCAAATAAGCGTTCCATGGCTTTATTTCGCTTAGTTGCTTACTCTTGAGTAGAACTGCATATTCACTCAAGAAATGAGCACCTTTGTGAAATGACCCAAATTGAAGCAAAACACATTGTTGGAGTATCAGAATGCATAGATAGAAGGCAAATAAGCGTTCCATGGCTTTATTTCGCTTAGTTGCTTACTCTTGAGTAGAACTGCATATCCACTCCAGGAATACGCACCTTTGTCAAATGAGTCAAATTGAAGCAAAACACATTGTTGGAGTGTCAGAATGCATAGATAGAAGGCAAATAAGCGTTCCATGGCTTTATTTCGCTTAGTTGCTTACTCTTGAGTAGAACTGCATATTCACTCCAGGAATAAGCACATTTGTCAAATGAGTCAAATTGAAGCAGAACACATTGTTGGAGTGTCAGAATGCATAGATAGAAGGCAAATAAGCGTTCCATGGCTTTATTTCGCTTAGTTGCTTACTCTTGAGTAGAACTGCATATTCACTCCAGGAATAAGCACATTTGTCAAATGAGTCAGATTGAAGCAAAACACATTGTTGGAGTGTCAGAATGCATAGATAGAAGGCGAATAAGCGTTCCATGGCTTTATTTCGCTTAGTTGCTTACTCTTGAGTAGAACTGCATATTCACTCCAGGAATACGCACCTTTGTCAAATGAGTCAAATTGAAGCAAAACACATTGTTGGAGTGTCAGAATGCATAGATAGAAGGCGAATAAGCGTTCCATGGCTTTATTTCGCTTAGTTGCTTACTCTTGAGTAGAACTGCATATCCACTCCAGGAATACGCACCTTTGTCAAATGAGTCAAATTGAAGCAAAACACATTGTTGGAGTGTCAGAATGCATAGATAGAAGGCGAATAAGCGTTCCATGGCTTTATTTCGCTTAGTTGCTTCCTCTTGAGTAGAACTGCATATTCACTCCAGGAATACGCACCTTTGTCAAATGAGTCAAATTGAAGCAAAACACATTGTTGGAGTGTCAGAATGCATAGATAGAAGGCAAATAAGCGTTCCATGGCTTTATTTCGCTTAGTTGCTTCCTCTTGAGTAGAACTGCATATTCACTCCAGGAATACGCACCTTTGTCAAATGAGTCAAATTGAAGCAAAACACATTGTTGGAGTGTCAGAATGCATAGATAGAAGGCAAATAAGCGTTCCATGGCTTTATTTCGCTTAGTTGCTTCCTCTTGAGTAGAACTGCATATTCACTCCAGGAATACGCACCTTTGTCAAATGAGTCAAATTGAAGCAAAACACATTGTTGGAGTGTCAGAATGCATAGATAGAAGGCAAATAAGCGTTCCATGGCTTTATTTCGCTTAGTTGCTTCCTCTTGAGTAGAACAGCATATTCACTCCAGGAATACGCACCTTTGTCAAATGAGTCAAATTGAAGCAAAACACATTGTTGGAGTGTCAGAATGCATAGATAGAAGGCAAATAAGCGTTCCATGGCTTTATTTCGCTTAGTTGCTTCCTCTTGAGTAGAACTGCATATTCACTCCAGGAATACGCACCTTTGTCAAATGAGTCAAATTGAAGCAAAACACATTGTTGGAGTGTCAGAATGCATAGATAGAAGGCAAATAAGCGTTCCATGGCTTTATTTCGCTTAGTTGCTTACTCTTGAGTAGAACTGCATATTCACTCCAGGAATACGCACCTTTGTCAAATGAGTCAAATTGAAGCAAAACACATTGTTGGAGTGTCAGAATGCATAGATAGAAGGCAAATAAGCGTTCCATGGCTTTATTTCGCTTAGTTGCTTACTCTTGAGTAGAACTGCATATTCACTCCAGGAATACGCACCTTTGTCAAATGAGTCAAATTGAAGCAAAACACATTGTTGGAGTGTCAGAATGCATAGATAGAAGGCAAATAAGCGTTCCATGGCTTTATTTCGCTTAGTTGCTTCCTCTTGAGTAGAACTGCATATCCACTCCAGGAATACGCACCTTTGTCAAATGAGTCAAATTGAAGCAAAACACATTGTTGGAGTGTCAGAATGCATAGATAGAAGGCAAATAAGCGTTCCATGGCTTTATTTCGCTTAGTTGCTTCCTCTTGAGTAGAACTGCATATTCACTCCAGGAATACGCACCTTTGTCAAATGAGTCAAATTGAAGCAAAACACATTGTTGGAGTGTCAGAATGCATAGATAGAAGGCAAATAAGCGTTCCATGGCTTTATTTCGCTTAGTTGCTTCCTCTTGAGTAGAACTGCATATTCACTCCAGGAATACGCACCTTTGTCAAATGAGTCAAATTGAAGCAAAACACATTGTTGGAGTGTCAGAATGCATAGATAGAAGGCAAATAAGCGTTCCATGGCTTTATTTCGCTTAGTTGCTTACTCTTGAGTAGAACTGCATATTCACTCCAGGAATAAGCACCTTTGTCAAATGAGTCAAATTGAAGCAAAACACATTGTTGGAGTGTCAGAATGCATAGATAGAAGGCAAATAAGCGTTCCATGGCTTTATTTCGCTTAGTTGCTTACTCTTGAGTAGACCTGCATATTCACTGCAGGAATAAGCAAATTTGTCAAATGAGTCAAATTGAAGCAAAACACATTGTTGGAGTGTCAGAATGCATAGATAGAAGGCAAATAAGCGTTCCATGGCTTTATTTCGCTTAGTTGCTTACTCTTGAGTAGAACTGCATATTCACTCCAGGAATACGCACCTTTGTCAAATGAGTCAAATTGAAGCAAAACACATTGTTGGAGTGTCAGAATGCATAGATAGAAGGCAAATAAGCGTTCCATGGCTTTATTTCGCTTAGTTGCTTACTCTTGAGTAGAACTGCATATTCACTCCAGGAATACGCACCTTTGTCAAATGAGTCAAATTGAAGCAAAACACATTGTTGGAGTGTCAGAATGCATAGATAGAAGGCAAATAAGCGTTCCATGGCTTTATTTCGCTTAGTTGCTTACTCTTGAGTAGAACTGCATATTCACTCCAGGAATACGCACCTTTGTCAAATGAGTCAAATTGAAGCAAAACACATTGTTGGAGTGTCAGAATGCATAGATAGAAGGCAAATAAGCGTTCCATGGCTTTATTTCGCTAAGTTGCTTACTCTTGAGTAGAACTGCATATTCACTCCAGGAATACGCACCTTTGTCAAATGAGTCAAATTGAAGCAAAACACATTGTTGGAGTGTCAGAATGCATAGATAGAAGGCAAATAAGCGTTCCATGGCTTTATTTCGCTTAGTTGCTTCCTCTTGAGTAGAACTGCATATTCACTCCAGGAATACGCACCTTTGTCAAATGAGTCAAATTGAAGCAAAACACATTGTTGGAGTGTCAGAATGCATAGATAGAAGGCAAATAAGCGTTCCATGGCTTTATTTCGCTTAGTTGCTTCCTCTTGAGTAGAACAGCATATTCACTCCAGGAATACGCACCTTTGTCAAATGAGTCAAATTGAAGCAAAACACATTGTTGGAGTGTCAGAATGCATAGATAGAAGGCAAATAAGCGTTCCATGGCTTTATTTCGCTTAGTTGCTTCCTCTTGAGTAGAACTGCATATTCACTCCAGGAATACGCACCTTTGTCAAATGAGTCAAATTGAAGCAAAACACATTGTTGGAGTGTCAGAATGCATAGATAGAAGGCAAATAAGCGTTCCATGGCTTTATTTCGCTTAGTTGCTTACTCTTGAGTAGAACTGCATATTCACTCCAGGAATACGCACCTTTGTCAAATGAGTCAAATTGAAGCAAAACACATTGTTGGAGTGTCAGAATGCATAGATAGAAGGCAAATAAGCGTTCCATGGCTTTATTTCGCTTAGTTGCTTACTCTTGAGTAGAACTGCATATTCACTCCAGGAATACGCACCTTTGTCAAATGAGTCAAATTGAAGCAAAACACATTGTTGGAGTGTCAGAATGCATAGATAGAAGGCAAATAAGCGTTCCATGGCTTTATTTCGCTTAGTTGCTTCCTCTTGAGTAGAACTGCATATCCACTCCAGGAATACGCACCTTTGTCAAATGAGTCAAATTGAAGCAAAACACATTGTTGGAGTGTCAGAATGCATAGATAGAAGGCAAATAAGCGTTCCATGGCTTTATTTCGCTTAGTTGCTTCCTCTTGAGTAGAACTGCATATTCACTCCAGGAATACGCACCTTTGTCAAATGAGTCAAATTGAAGCAAAACACATTGTTGGAGTGTCAGAATGCATAGATAGAAGGCAAATAAGCGTTCCATGGCTTTATTTCGCTTAGTTGCTTCCTCTTGAGTAGAACTGCATATTCACTCCAGGAATACGCACCTTTGTCAAATGAGTCAAATTGAAGCAAAACACATTGTTGGAGTGTCAGAATGCATAGATAGAAGGCAAATAAGCGTTCCATGGCTTTATTTCGCTTAGTTGCTTACTCTTGAGTAGAACTGCATATTCACTCCAGGAATAAGCACCTTTGTCAAATGAGTCAAATTGAAGCAAAACACATTGTTGGAGTGTCAGAATGCATAGATAGAAGGCAAATAAGCGTTCCATGGCTTTATTTCGCTTAGTTGCTTACTCTTGAGTAGACCTGCATATTCACTGCAGGAATAAGCAAATTTGTCAAATGAGTCAAATTGAAGCAAAACACATTGTTGGAGTGTCAGAATGCATAGATAGAAGGCAAATAAGCGTTCCATGGCTTTATTTCGCTTAGTTGCTTACTCTTGAGTAGAACTGCATATTCACTCCAGGAATACGCACCTTTGTCAAATGAGTCAAATTGAAGCAAAACACATTGTTGGAGTGTCAGAATGCATAGATAGAAGGCAAATAAGCGTTCCATGGCTTTATTTCGCTTAGTTGCTTACTCTTGAGTAGAACTGCATATTCACTCCAGGAATACGCACCTTTGTCAAATGAGTCAAATTGAAGCAAAACACATTGTTGGAGTGTCAGAATGCATAGATAGAAGGCAAATAAGCGTTCCATGGCTTTATTTCGCTTAGTTGCTTACTCTTGAGTAGAACTGCATATTCACTCCAGGAATACGCACCTTTGTCAAATGAGTCAAATTGAAGCAAAACACATTGTTGGAGTGTCAGAATGCATAGATAGAAGGCAAATAAGCGTTCCATGGCTTTATTTCGCTAAGTTGCTTACTCTTGAGTAGAACTGCATATTCACTCCAGGAATACGCACCTTTGTCAAATGAGTCAAATTGAAGCAAAACACATTGTTGGAGTGTCAGAATGCATAGATAGAAGGCAAATAAGCGTTCCATGGCTTTATTTCGCTTAGTTGCTTACTCTTGAGTAGAACTGCATATTCACTCCAGGAATAAGCACATTTGTCAAATGAGTCAAATTGAAGCAAAACACATTGTTGGAGTGTCAGAATGCATAGATAGAAGGCAAATAAGCGTTCCATGGCTTTATTTCGCTTAGTTGCTTACTCTTGAGTAGAACTGCATATTCACTCCAGGAATAAGCACATTTGTCAAATGAGTCAAATTGAAGCAAAACACATTGTTGGAGTGTCAGAATGCATAGATAGAAGGCAAATAAGCGTTCCATGGCTTTATTTCGCTTAGTTGCTTACTCTTGAGTAGAACTGCATATTCACTCCAGGAATAAGCACCTTTGTCAAATGAGTCAAATTGAAGCAAAACACATTGTTGGAGTGTCAGAATGCATAGATAGAAGGCAAATAAGCGTTCCATGGCTTTATTTCGCTTAGTTGCTTACTCTTGAGTAGAACTGCATATTCACTCCAGGAATAAGTACCTTTGTCAAATGAGTCAAATTGAAGCAAAACACATTGTTGGAGTGTCAGAATGCATAGATAGAAGGCAAATAAGCGTTCCATGGCTTTAATTCGATTGTTGCTTACTCTTGAGTAGAACTGCATATTCACTCCAGGAATACGCACCTTTGTCAAATGAGTCAAATTGAAGCAAAACACATTGTTGGAGTGTCAGAATGCATAGATAGAAGGCAAATAAGCGTTCCATGGCTTTATTTCACTTAGTTGCTTCCTCTTGAGTAGAACTGCATATTCACTCCAGAAATAAGCATCTTTTTAAAATGAGCCAAATTGAAGCAGAAAACATTGTTGGAGTGTCAGAATGCATAGTTAGAAGGCAAATAAGCGTTCCATGGCTTTATTTCGCTTAGTTGCTTACTCTTGAGTAGAACTGCATATTCACTCCAGAAATAAGCATCTTTTTAAAATGAGCCAAATTGAAGCAAAACACATTGTTGGAGTGTCAGAATGCATAGATAGAAGGCAAATAAGCGTTTCATGGCTTTATTTCGCTTAGTTGCTTACTCTTGTGTAGAACTGCATATTCACTCCAGGAATAAGCACATTCGTCAAATGAGTCAAATTGAAGCAAAACACATTGTTGGAGTGTCAGAATGCATAGATAGAAGGCAAATAAGCGTTCCATGGCTTTATTTCGCTTAGTTGCTTACTCTTGAGTAGAACTGCATATTCACTCCAGGAATACGCACCTTTGTCAAATGAGTCAAATTGAAGCAAAACACATTGTTGGAGTGTCAGAATGCATAGATAGAAGGAAAATAAGCGTTCCATGGCTTTATTTCGCTTAGTTGCTTACTCTTGAGTAGAACTGCATATTCACTCCAGGAATAAGCACATTTGTCAAATGAGTCAAATTGAAGCAAAACACATTGTTGGAGTGTCAGAATGCATAGATAGAAGGCAAATAAGCGTTCCATGGCTTTATTTCGCTTAGTTGCTTACTCTTGAGTAGAACTGCATATTCACTCCAGAGATAAGCATCTTTTTAAAATGAGCCAAATTGAAGCAGAAAACATTGTTGGAGTGTCAGAATGCATAGATAGAAGGCAAATAAGCGTTCCATGGCTTTATTAGGCTTAGTTGCTTACTCTTGAGTAGAACTGCATATTCACTCCAGAAATAAGCATCTTTTTAAAATGAGCCAAATTGAAGCAGAAAACATTGTTGGAGTGTCAGAATGCATAGTTAGAAGGCAAATAAGCGTTCCATGGCTTTATTTCGCTTAGTTGCTTACTCTTGAGTAGAACTGCATATTCACTCCAGAAATAAGCATCTTTTTAAAATGAGCCAAATTGAAGCAGAAAACATTGTTGGAGTGTCAGAATGCATAGATAGAAGGCAAATAAGCGTTCCATGGCTTTATTTCGCTTAGTTGCTTACTCTTGAGTAGAACTGCATATTCACTCAAGAAATGAGCACATTTGTCAAATGAGTCAAATTGAAGCAAAACACATTGTTGGAGTGTCAGAATGCATAGATAGAAGGCAAATAAGCGTTCCATGGCTTTATTTCGCTTAGTTGCTTACTCTTGAGTAGAACTGCATATTCACTCCAGGAATACGCACCTTTGTCAAATGAGTCAAATTGAAGCAAAACACATTGTTGGAGTGTCAGAATGCATAGATAGAAGGAAAATAAGCGTTCCATGGCTTTATTTCGCTTAGTTGCTTACTCTTGAGTAGAACTGCATATTCACTCCAGAAATAAGCATCTTTTTAAAATGAGCCAAATTGAAGCAGAAAACATTGTTGGAGTGTCAGAATGCATAGTTAGAAGGCAAATAAGCGTTCCATGGCTTTATTTCGCTTAGTTGCTTACTCTTGAGTAGAACTGCATATTCACTCCAGAAATAAGCATCTTTTTAAAATGAGCCAAATTGAAGCAGAAAACATTGTTGGAGTGTCAGAATGCATAGATAGAAGGCAAATAAGCGTTCCATGGCTTTATTTCGCTTAGTTGCTTACTCTTGAGTAGAACTGCATATTCACTCCAGGAATACGCACCTTTGTCAAATGAGTCAAATTGAAGCAAAACACATTGTTGGAGTGTCAGAATGCATAGATAGAAGGCAAATAAGCGTTCCATGGCTTTATTTCGCTTAGTTGCTTACTCTTGAGTAGAACTGCATATTCACTCCAGGAATAAGCACCTTTGTCAAATGAGTCAAATTGAAGCAAAACACATTGTTGGAGTGTCAGAATGCATAGATAGAAGGCAAATAAGCGTTCCATGGCTTTATTTCGCTTAGTTGCTTACTCTTGAGTAGAACTGCATATTCACTCCAGGAATAAGTACCTTTGTCAAATGAGTCAAATTGAAGCAAAACACATTGTTGGAGTGTCAGAATGCATAGATAGAAGGCAAATAAGCGTTCCATGGCTTTAATTCGCTTAGTTGCTTACTCTTGAGTAGAACTGCATATTCACTCCAGGAATACGCACCTTTGTCAAATGAGTCAAATTGAAGCAAAACACATTGTTGGAGTGTCAGAATGCATAGATAGAAGGCAAATAAGCGTTCCATGGCTTTATTTCGCTTAGTTGCTTACTCTTGAGTAGAACTGCATATTCACTCCAGGAATACGCACCTTTGTCAAATGAGTCAAATTGAAGCAAAACACATAATTGGAGTGTCAGAATGCATAGATAGAAGGCAAATAAGCGTTCCATGGCTTTATTTCGCTAAGTTGCTTACTCTTGAGTAGAACTGCATATTCACTCCAGGAATACGCACCTTTGTCAAATGAGTCAAATTGAAGCAAAACACATTGTTGGAGTGTCAGAATGCATAGATAGAAGGCAAATAAGCGTTCCATGGCTTTATTTCGCTTAGTTGCTTACTCTTGAGTAGAACTGCATATTCACTCCAGGAATAAGCACATTTGTCAAATGAGTCAAATTGAAGCAAAACACATTGTTGGAGTGTCAGAATGCATAGATAGAAGGCAAATAAGCGTTCCATGGCTTTATTTCGCTTAGTTGCTTACTCTTGAGTAGAACTGCATATTCACTCCAGGAATAAGCACATTTGTCAAATGAGTCAAATTGAAGCAAAACACATTGTTGGAGTGTCAGAATGCATAGATAGAAGGCAAATAAGCGTTCCATGGCTTTATTTCGCTTAGTTGCTTACTCTTGAGTAGAACTGCATATTCACTCCAGGAATAAGCACCTTTGTCAAATGAGTCAAATTGAAGCAAAACACATTGTTGGAGTGTCAGAATGCATAGATAGAAGGCAAATAAGCGTTCCATGGCTTTATTTCGCTTAGTTGCTTACTCTTGAGTAGAACTGCATATTCACTCCAGGAATAAGTACCTTTGTCAAATGAGTCAAATTGAAGCAAAACACATTGTTGGAGTGTCAGAATGCATAGATAGAAGGCAAATAAGCGTTCCATGGCTTTAATTCGCTTAGTTGCTTCCTCTTGAGTAGAACTGCATATTCACTCCAGAAATAAGCATCTTTTTAAAATGAGCCAAATTGAAGCAGAAAACATTGTTGGAGTGTCAGAATGCATAGTTAGAAGGCAAATAAGCGTTCCATGGCTTTATTTCGCTTAGTTGCTTACTCTTGAGTAGAACTGCATATTCACTCCAGAAATAAGCATCTTTTTAAATTAGCCAAATTGAAGCAGAAAACATTGTTGGAGTGTCAGAATGCATTGATATAAGGCAAATAAGCGTTCCATGGCTTTATTTCGCTTAGTTGCTTACTCTTGAGTAGAACTGCATATTCACTCCAGAAATAAGCATCTTTTTAAAATGAGCCAAATTGAAGCAGAAAACATTGTTGGAGTGTCAGAATGCATAATTAGAAGGCAAATAAGCGTTCCATGGCTTTATTTCGCTTAGTTGCTTACTCTTGAGTAGAACTGCATATTCACTCCAGAAATAAGCATCTTTTTAAAATGAGCCAAATTGAAGCAGAAAACATTGTTGGAGTGTCAGAATGCATAGATAGAAGGCAAATAAGCGTTCCATGGCTTTATTTCGCTTAGTTGCTTACTCTTGAGTAGAACTGCATATTCACTCCAGGAATAAGCACATTTGTCAAATGAGTCAAATTGAAGCAAAACACATTGTTGGAGTGTCAGAATGCATAGATAGAAGGCAAATAAGCGTTCCATGGCTTTATTTCGCTTAGTTGCTTACTCTTGAGTAGAACTGCATATTCACTCCAGGAATACGCACCTTTGTCAAATGAGTCAAATTGAAGCAAAACACATTGTTGGAGTGTCAGAATGCATAGATAGAAGGCAAATAAGCGTTCCATGGCTTTATTAGGCTTAGTTGCTTACTCTTGAGTAGAACTGCATATTCACTCCAGAAATAAGCATCTTTTTAAAATGAGCCAAATTGAAGCAGAAAACATTGTTGGAGTGTCAGAATGCATAGTTAGAAGGCAAATAAGCGTTCCATGGCTTTATTTCGCTTAGTTGCTTACTCTTGAGTAGAACTGCATATTCACTCCAGAAATAAGCATCTTTTTAAAATGAGCCAAATTGAAGCAGAAAACATTGTTGGAGTGTCAGAATGCATAGATAGAAGGCAAATAAGCGTTCCATGGCTTTATTTCGCTTAGTTGCTTACTCTTGAGTAGAACTGCATATTCACTCAAGAAATGAGCACATTTGTCAAATGAGTCAAATTGAAGCAAAACACATTGTTGGAGTGTCAGAATGCATAGATAGAAGGCAAATAAGCGTTCCATGGCTTTATTTCGCTTAGTTGCTTACTCTTGAGTAGAACTGCATATTCACTCCAGGAATACGCACCTTTGTCAAATGAGTCAAATTGAAGCAAAACACATTGTTGGAGTGTCAGAATGCATAGATAGAAGGCAAATAAGCGTTCCATGGCTTTATTTCGCTTAGTTGCTTACTCTTGAGTAGAACTGCATATTCACTCCAGAAATAAGCATCTTTTTAAAATGAGCCAAATTGAAGCAGAAAACATTGTTGGAGTGTCAGAATGCATAGTTAGAAGGCAAATAAGCGTTCCATGGCTTTATTTCGCTTAGTTGCTTACTCTTGAGTAGAACTGCATATTCACTCCAGAAATAAGCATCTTTTTAAAATGAGCCAAATTGAAGCAGAAAACATTGTTGGAGTGTCAGAATGCATAGATAGAAGGCAAATAAGCGTTCCATGGCTTTATTTCGCTTAGTTGCTTACTCTTGAGTAGAACTGCATATTCACTCAAGAAATGAGCACATTTGTCAAATGAGTCAAATTGAAGCAAAACACATTGTTGGAGTGTCAGAATGCATAGATAGAAGGCAAATAAGCGTTCCATGGCTTTATTTCGCTTAGTTGCTTACTCTTGAGTAGAACTGCATATTCACTCCAGGAATAAGCACCTTTGTCAAATGAGTCAAATTGAAGCAAAACACATTGTTGGAGTGTCAGAATGCATAGATAGAAGGCAAATAAGCGTTCCATGGCTTTATTTCGCTTAGTTGTTTACTCTTGAGTAGAACTGCATATTCACTCCAGGAATAAGTACCTTTGTCAAATGAGTCAAATTGAAGCAAAACACATTGTTGGAGTGTCAGAATGCATAGATAGAAGGCAAATAAGCGTTCCATGGCTTTAATTCGCTTAGTTGCTTACTCTTGAGTAGAACTGCATATTCACTCCAGGAATACGCACCTTTGTCAAATGAGTCAAATTGAAGCAAAACACATTGTTGGAGTGTCAGAATGCATAGATAGAAGGCAAATAAGCGTTCCATGGCTTTATTTCGCTTAGTTGCTTACTCTTGAGTAGAACTGCATATTCACTCCAGGAATACGCACCTTTGTCAAATGAGTCAAATTGAAGCAAAACACATTGTTGGAGTGTCAGAATGCATAGATAGAAGGCAAATAAGCGTTCCATGGCTTTATTTCGCTAAGTTGCTTACTCTTGAGTAGAACTGCATATTCACTCCAGGAATACGCACCTTTGTCAAATGAGTCAAATTGAAGCAAAACACATTGTTGGAGTGTCAGAATGCATAGATAGAAGGCAAATAAGCGTTCCATGGCTTTATTTCGCTTAGTTGCTTACTCTTGAGTAGAACTGCATATTCACTCCAGGAATAAGCACATTTGTCAAATGAGTCAAATTGAAGCAAAACACATTGTTGGAGTGTCAGAATGCATAGATAGAAGGCAAATAAGCGTTCCATGGCTTTATTTCGCTTAGTTGCTTACTCTTGAGTAGAACTGCATATTCACTCCAGGAATAAGCACATTTGTCAAATGAGTCAAATTGAAGCAAAACACATTGTTGGAGTGTCAGAATGCATAGATAGAAGGCAAATAAGCGTTCCATGGCTTTATTTCGCTTAGTTGCTTACTCTTGAGTAGAACTGCATATTCACTCCAGGAATAAGCACCTTTGTCAAATGAGTCAAATTGAAGCAAAACACATTGTTGGAGTGTCAGAATGCATAGATAGAAGGCAAATAAGCGTTCCATGGCTTTATTTCGCTTAGTTGCTTACTCTTGAGTAGAACTGCATATTCACTCCAGGAATAAGTACCTTTGTCAAATGAGTCAAATTGAAGCAAAACACATTGTTGGAGTGTCAGAATGCATAGATAGAAGGCAAATAAGCGTTCCATGGCTTTAATTCGCTTAGTTGCTTACTCTTGAGTAGAACTGCATATTCACTCCAGGAATACGCACCTTTGTCAAATGAGTCAAATTGAAGCAAAACACATTGTTGGAGTGTCAGAATGCATAGATAGAAGGCAAATAAGCGTTCCATGGCTTTATTTCACTTAGTTGCTTCCTCTTGAGTAGAACTGCATATTCACTCCAGAAATAAGCATCTTTTTAAAATGAGCCAAATTGAAGCAGAAAACATTGTTGGAGTGTCAGAATGCATAGTTAGAAGGCAAATAAGCGTTCCATGGCTTTATTTCGCTTAGTTGCTTACTCTTGAGTAGAACTGCATATTCACTCCAGAAATAAGCATCTTTTTAAAATGAGCCAAATTGAAGCAGAAAACATTGTTGGAGTGTCAGAATGCATTGATATAAGGCAAATAAGCGTTCCATGGCTTTATTTCGCTTAGTTGCTTACTCTTGAGTAGAACTGCATATTCACTCCAGGAATACGCACCTTTGTTAAATGAGTCAAATTGAAGCAAAACACATTGTTGGAGTGTCAGAATGCATAGATAGAAGGCAAATAAGCGTTCCATGGCTTTATTTCGCTTAGTTGCTTACTCTTGAGTAGAACTGCATATTCACTCCAGGAATAAGCACATTTGTCAAATGAGTCAAATTGAAGCAAAACACATTGTTGGAGTGTCAGAATGCATAGATAGAAGGCAAATAAGCGTTTCATGGCTTTATTTCGCTTAGTTGCTTACTCTTGTGTAGAACTGCATATTCACTCCAGGAATACGCACCTTTGTCAAATGAGTCAAATTGAAGCAAAACACATTGTTGGAGTGTCAGAATGCATAGATAGAAGGCAAATAAGCGTTCCATGGCTTTATTTCGCTTAGTTGCTTACTCTTGAGTAGAACTGCATATTCACTCCAGGAATAAGCACATTTGTCAAATGAGTCAAATTGAAGCAAAACACATTGTTGGAGTGTCAGAATGCATAGATAGAAGGCAAATAAGCGTTCCATGGCTTTATTTCGCTTAGTTGCTTACTCTTGAGTAGAACTGCATATTCACTCCAGGAATACGCACCTTTGTCAAATGAGTCAAATTGAAGCAAAACACATTGTTGGAGTGTCAGAATGCATAGATAGAAGGCAAATAAGCGTTCCATGGCTTTATTAGGCTTAGTTGCTTACTCTTGAGTAGAACTGCATATTCACTCCAGAAATAAGCATCTTTTTAAAATGAGCCAAATTGAAGCAGAAAACATTGTTGGAGTGTCAGAATGCATAGTTAGAAGGCAAATAAGCGTTCCATGGCTTTATTTCGCTTAGTTGCTTACTCTTGAGTAGAACTGCATATTCACTCCAGAAATAAGCATCTTTTTAAAATGAGCCAAATTGAAGCAGAAAACATTGTTGGAGTGTCAGAATGCATAGATAGAAGGCAAATAAGCGTTCCATGGCTTTATATCGCTTAGTTGCTTACTCTTGAGTAGAACTGCATATTCACTCAAGAAATGAGCACATTTGTCAAATGAGTCAAATTGAAGCAAAACACATTGTTGGAGTGTCAGAATGCATAGATAGAAGGCAAATAAGCGTTCCATGGCTTTATTTCGCTTAGTTGCTTACTCTTGAGTAGAACTGCATATTCACTCCAGGAATACGCACCTTTGTCAAATGAGTCAAATTGAAGCAAAACACATTGTTGGAGTGTCAGAATGCATAGATAGAAGGCAAATAAGCGTTCCATGGCTTTATTTCGCTTAGTTGCTTACTCTTGAGTAGAACTGCATATTCACTCCAGAAATAAGCATCTTTTTAAAATGAGCCAAATTGAAGCAGAAAACATTGTTGGAGTGTCAGAATGCATAGATAGAAGGCAAATAAGCGTTCCATGGCTTTATTTCGCTTAGTTGCTTACTCTTGAGTAGAACTGCATATTCACTCAAGAAATGAGCACATTTGTCAAATGAGTCAAATTGAAGCAAAACACATTGTTGGAGTGTCAGAATGCATAGATAGAAGGCAAATAAGCGTTCCATGGCTTTATTTCGCTTAGTTGCTTACTCTTGAGTAGAACTGCATATTCACTCCAGGAATAAGCACATTTGTCAAATGAGTCAAATTGAAGCAAAACACATTGTTGGAGTGTCAGAATGCATAGATAGAAGGCAAATAAGCGTTCCATGGCTTTATTTCGCTTAGTTGCTTACTCTTGAGTAGAACTGCATATTCACTCCAGGAATACGCACCTTTGTCAAATGAGTCAAATTGAAGCAAAACACATTGTTGGAGTGTCAGAATGCATAGATAGAAGGCAAATAAGCGTTCCATGGCTTTAATTCGCTTAGTTGCTTACTCTTGAGTAGAACTGCATATTCACTCCAGGAATACGCACCTTTGTCAAATGAGTCAAATTGAAGCAAAACACATTGTTGGAGTGTCAGAATGCATAGATAGAAGGCAAATAAGCGTTCCATGGCTTTATTTCGCTTAGTTGCTTACTCTTGAGTAGAACTGCATATTCACTCCAGGAATACGCACCTTTGTCAAATGAGTCAAATTGAAGCAAAACACATAATTGGAGTGTCAGAATGCATAGATAGAAGGCAAATAAGCGTTCCATGGCTTTATTTCGCTAAGTTGCTTACTCTTGAGTAGAACTGCATATTCACTCCAGGAATACGCACCTTTGTCAAATGAGTCAAATTGAAGCAAAACACATTGTTGGAGTGTCAGAATGCATAGATAGAAGGCAAATAAGCGTTCCATGGCTTTATTTCGCTTAGTTGCTTACTCTTGAGTAGAACTGCATATTCACTCCAGGAATAAGCACATTTGTCAAATGAGTCAAATTGAAGCAAAACACATTGTTGGAGTGTCAGAATGCATAGATAGAAGGCAAATAAGCGTTCCATGGCTTTATTTCGCTTAGTTGCTTACTCTTGAGTAGAACTGCATATTCACTCCAGGAATAAGCACATTTGTCAAATGAGTCAAATTGAAGCAAAACACATTGTTGGAGTGTCAGAATGCATAGATAGAAGGCAAATAAGCGTTCCATGGCTTTATTTCGCTTAGTTGCTTACTCTTGAGTAGAACTGCATATTCACTCCAGGAATAAGCACCTTTGTCAAATGAGTCAAATTGAAGCAAAACACATTGTTGGAGTGTCAGAATGCATAGATAGAAGGCAAATAAGCGTTCCATGGCTTTATTTCGCTTAGTTGCTTACTCTTGAGTAGAACTGCATATTCACTCCAGGAATAAGTACCTTTGTCAAATGAGTCAAATTGAAGCAAAACACATTGTTGGAGTGTCAGAATGCATAGATAGAAGGCAAATAAGCGTTCCATGGCTTTAATTCGCTTAGTTGCTTACTCTTGAGTAGAACTGCATATTCACTCCAGGAATACGCACCTTTGTCAAATGAGTCAAATTGAAGCAAAACACATTGTTGGAGTGTCAGAATGCATAGATAGAAGGCAAATAAGCGTTCCATGGCTTTATTTCACTTAGTTGCTTCCTCTTGAGTAGAACTGCATATTCACTCCAGAAATAAGCATCTTTTTAAAATGAGCCAAATTGAAGCAGAAAACATTGTTGGAGTGTCAGAATGCATAGTTAGAAGGCAAATAAGCGTTCCATGGCTTTATTTCGCTTAGTTGCTTACTCTTGAGTAGAACTGCATATTCACTCCAGAAATAAGCATCTTTTTAAAATGAGCCAAATTGAAGCAGAAAACATTGTTGGAGTGTCAGAATGCATTGATATGAGGCAAATAAGCGTTCCATGGCTTTATTTCGCTTAGTTGCTTACTCTTGAGTAGAACTGCATATTCACTCCAGAAATAAGCATCTTTTTAAAATGAGCCAAATTGAAGCAGAAAACATTGTTGGAGTGTCAGAATGCATAATTAGAAGGCAAATAAGCGTTCCATGGCTTTATTTCGCTTAGTTGCTTACTCTTGAGTAGAACTGCATATTCACTCCAGAAATAAGCATCTTTTTAAAATGAGCCAAATTGAAGCAGAAAACATTGTTGGAGTGTCAGAATGCATAGATAGAAGGCAAATAAGCGTTCCATGGCTTTATTTCGCTTAGTTGCTTACTCTTGAGTAGAACTGCATATTCACTCCAGGAATAAGCACATTTGTCAAATGAGTCAAATTGAAGCAAAACACATTGTTGGAGTGTCAGAATGCATAGATAGAAGGCAAATAAGCGTTCCATGGCTTTATTTCGCTTAGTTGCTTACTCTTGAGTAGAACTGCATATTCACTCCAGGAATACGCACCTTTGTCAAATGAGTCAAATTGAAGCAAAACACATTGTTGGAGTGTCAGAATGCATAGATAGAAGGCAAATAAGCGTTCCATGGCTTTATTAGGCTTAGTTGCTTACTCTTGAGTAGAACTGCATATTCACTCCAGAAATAAGCATCTTTTTAAAATGAGCCAAATTGAAGCAGAAAACATTGTTGGAGTGTCAGAATGCATAGTTAGAAGGCAAATAAGCGTTCCATGGCTTTATTTCGCTTAGTTGCTTACTCTTGAGTAGAACTGCATATTCACTCCAGAAATAAGCATCTTTTTAAAATGAGCCAAATTGAAGCAGAAAACATTGTTGGAGTGTCAGAATGCATAGATAGAAGGCAAATAAGCGTTCCATGGCTTTATTTCGCTTAGTTGCTTACTCTTGAGTAGAACTGCATATTCACTCAAGAAATGAGCACATTTGTCAAATGAGTCAAATTGAAGCAAAACACATTGTTGGAGTGTCAGAATGCATAGATAGAAGGCAAATAAGCGTTCCATGGCTTTATTTCGCTTAGTTGCTTACTCTTGAGTAGAACTGCATATTCACTCCAGAAATAAGCATCTTTTTAAAATGAGCCAAATTGAAGCAGAAAACATTGTTGGAGTGTCAGAATGCATAGTTAGAAGGCAAATAAGCGTTCCATGGCTTTATTTCGCTTAGTTGCTTACTCTTGAGTAGAACTGCATATTCACTCCAGAAATAAGCATCTTTTTAAAATGAGCCAAATTGAAGCAGAAAACATTGTTGGAGTGTCAGAATGCATAGATAGAAGGCAAATAAGCGTTCCATGGCTTTATTTCGCTTAGTTGCTTACTCTTGAGTAGAACTGCATATTCACTCAAGAAATGAGCACATTTGTCAAATGAGTCAAATTGAAGCAAAACACATTGTTGGAGTGTCAGAATGCATAGATAGAAGGCAAATAAGCGTTCCATGGCTTTATTTCGCTTAGTTGCTTACTCTTGAGTAGAACTGCATATTCACTCCAGGAATAAGCACCTTTGTCAAATGAGTCAAATTGAAGCAAAACACATTGTTGGAGTGTCAGAATGCATAGATAGAAGGCAAATAAGCGTTCCATGGCTTTATTTCGCTTAGTTGCTTACTCTTGAGTAGAACTGCATATTCACTCCAGAAATAAGCATCTTTTTAAAATGAGCCAAATTGAAGCAGAAAACATTGTTGGAGTGTCAGAATGCATAGTTAGAAGGCAAATAAGCGTTCCATGGCTTTATTTCGCTTAGTTGCTTACTCTTGAGTAGAACTGCATATTCACTCCAGAAATAAGCATCTTTTTAAAATGAGCCAAATTGAAGCAGAAAACATTGTTGGAGTGTCAGAATGCATAGATAGAAGGCAAATAAGCGTTCCATGGCTTTATTTCGCTTAGTTGCTTACTCTTGAGTAGAACTGCATATTCACTCAAGAAATGAGCACATTTGTCAAATGAGTCAAATTGAAGCAAAACACATTGTTGGAGTGTCAGAATGCATAGATAGAAGGCAAATAAGCGTTCCATGGCTTTATTTCGCTTAGTTGCTTACTCTTGAGTAGAACTGCATATTCACTCCAGGAATAAGCACCTTTGTCAAATGAGTCAAATTGAAGCAAAACACATTGTTGGAGTGTCAGAATGCATAGATAGAAGGCAAATAAGCGTTCCATGGCTTTATTTCGCTTAGTTGTTTACTCTTGAGTAGAACTGCATATTCACTCCAGGAATAAGTACCTTTCTCAAATGAGTCAAATTGAAGCAAAACACATTGTTGGAGTGTCAGAATGCATAGATAGAAGGCAAATAAGCGTTCCATGGCTTTAATTCGCTTAGTTGCTTACTCTTGAGTAGAACTGCATATTCACTCCAGGAATACGCACCTTTGTCAAATGAGTCAAATTGAAGCAAAACACATTGTTGGAGTGTCAGAATGCATAGATAGAAGGCAAATAAGCGTTCCATGGCTTTATTTCGCTTAGTTGCTTACTCTTGAGTAGAACTGCATATTCACTCCAGGAATACGCACCTTTGTCAAATGAGTCAAATTGAAGCAAAACACATTGTTGGAGTGTCAGAATGCATAGATAGAAGGCAAATAAGCGTTCCATGGCTTTATTTCGCTTAGTTGCTTACTCTTGAGTAGAACTGCATATTCACTCCAGGAATAAGCACATTTGTCAAATGAGTCAAATTGAAGCAAAACACATTGTTGGAGTGTCAGAATGCATAGATAGAAGGCAAATAAGCGTTCCATGGCTTTATTTCGCTTAGTTGCTTACTCTTGAGTAGAACTGCATATTCACTCCAGGAATAAGCACATTTGTCAAATGAGTCAAATTGAAGCAAAACACATTGTTGGAGTGTCAGAATGCATAGATAGAAGGCAAATAAGCGTTCCATGGCTTTATTTCGCTTAGTTGCTTACTCTTGAGTAGAACTGCATATTCACTCCAGGAATAAGCACCTTTGTCAAATGAGTCAAATTGAAGCAAAACACATTGTTGGAGTGTCAGAATGCATAGATAGAAGGCAAATAAGCGTTCCATGGCTTTATTTCGCTTAGTTGCTTACTCTTGAGTAGAACTGCATATTCACTCCAGGAATAAGTACCTTTGTCAAATGAGTCAAATTGAAGCAAAACACATTGTTGGAGTGTCAGAATGCATAGATAGAAGGCAAATAAGCGTTCCATGGCTTTAATTCGCTTAGTTGCTTACTCTTGAGTAGAACTGCATATTCACTCCAGGAATACGCACCTTTGTCAAATGAGTCAAATTGAAGCAAAACACATTGTTGGAGTGTCAGAATGCATAGATAGAAGGCAAATAAGCGTTCCATGGCTTTATTTCACTTAGTTGCTTCCTCTTGAGTAGAACTGCATATTCACTCCAGAAATAAGCATCTTTTTAAAATGAGCCAAATTGAAGCAGAAAACATTGTTGGAGTGTCAGAATGCATAGTTAGAAGGCAAATAAGCGTTCCATGGCTTTATTTCGCTTAGTTGCTTACTCTTGAGTAGAACTGCATATTCACTCCAGAAATAAGCATCTTTTTAAAATGAGCCAAATTGAAGCAGAAAACATTGTTGGAGTGTCAGAATGCATTGATATAAGGCAAATAAGCGTTCCATGGCTTTATTTCGCTTAGTTGCTTACTCTTGAGTAGAACTGCATATTCACTCCAGGAATACGCACCTTTGTTAAATGAGTCAAATTGAAGCAAAACACATTGTTGGAGTGTCAGAATGCATAGATAGAAGGCAAATAAGCGTTCCATGGCTTTATTTCGCTTAGTTGCTTACTCTTGAGTAGAACTGCATATTCACTCCAGGAATAAGCACATTTGTCAAATGAGTCAAATTGAAGCAAAACACATTGTTGGAGTGTCAGAATGCATAGATAGAAGGCAAATAAGCGTTTCATGGCTTTATTTCGCTTAGTTGCTTACTCTTGTGTAGAACTGCATATTCACTCCAGGAATACGCACCTTTGTCAAATGAGTCAAATTGAAGCAAAACACATTGTTGGAGTGTCAGAATGCATAGATAGAAGGCAAATAAGCGTTCCATGGCTTTATTTCGCTTAGTTGCTTACTCTTGAGTAGAACTGCATATTCACTCCAGGAATAAGCACATTTGTCAAATGAGTCAAATTGAAGCAAAACACATTGTTGGAGTGTCAGAATGCATAGATAGAAGGCAAATAAGCGTTCCATGGCTTTATTTCGCTTAGTTGCTTACTCTTGAGTAGAACTGCATATTCACTCCAGGAATACGCACCTTTGTCAAATGAGTCAAATTGAAGCAAAACACATTGTTGGAGTGTCAGAATGCATAGATAGAAGGCAAATAAGCGTTCCATGGCTTTATTAGGCTTAGTTGCTTACTC
The DNA here is from genome assembly GCF_965207765.1 of Zootoca vivipara. NCBI lineage: Eukaryota > Metazoa > Chordata > Lepidosauria > Squamata > Lacertidae > Zootoca > Zootoca vivipara. Next base: position 1,109,167 of record NC_142590.1, read on the forward strand.
TTGAGTAGAACTGCATATTCACTCCAGAAATAAGCATCTTTTTAAAATGAGCCAAATTGAAGCAGAAAACATTGTTGGAGTGTCAGAATGCATAGTTAGAAGGCAAATAAGCGTTCCATGGCTTTATTTCGCTTAGTTGCTTACTCTTGAGTAGAACTGCATATTCACTCCAGAAATAAGCATCTTTTTAAAATGAGCCAAATTGAAGCAGAAAACATTGTTGGAGTGTCAGAATGCATAGATAGAAGGCAAATAAGCGTTCCATGGCTTTATATCGCTTAGTTGCTTACTCTTGAGTAGAACTGCATATTCACTCAAGAAATGAGCACATTTGTCAAATGAGTCAAATTGAAGCAAAACACATTGTTGGAGTGTCAGAATGCATAGATAGAAGGCAAATAAGCGTTCCATGGCTTTATTTCGCTTAGTTGCTTACTCTTGAGTAGAACTGCATATTCACTCCAGGAATACGCACCTTTGTCAAATGAGTCAAATTGAAGCAAAACACATTGTTGGAGTGTCAGAATGCATAGATAGAAGGCAAATAAGCGTTCCATGGCTTTATTTCGCTTAGTTGCTTACTCTTGAGTAGAACTGCATATTCACTCCAGAAATAAGCATCTTTTTAAAATGAGCCAAATTGAAGCAGAAAACATTGTTGGAGTGTCAGAATGCATAGATAGAAGGCAAATAAGCGTTCCATGGCTTTATTTCGCTTAGTTGCTTACTCTTGAGTAGAACTGCATATTCACTCAAGAAATGAGCACATTTGTCAAATGAGTCAAATTGAAGCAAAACACATTGTTGGAGTGTCAGAATGCATAGATAGAAGGCAAATAAGCGTTCCATGGCTTTATTTCGCTTAGTTGCTTACTCTTGAGTAGAACTGCATATTCACTCCAGGAATAAGCACATTTGTCAAATGAGTCAAATTGAAGCAAAACACATTGTTGGAGTGTCAGAATGCATAGATAGAAGGCAAATAAGCGTTCCATGGCTTTATTTCGCTTAGTTGCTTACTCTTGAGTAGAACTGCATATTCACTCCAGGAATACGCACCTTTGTCAAATGAGTCAAATTGAAGCAAAACACATTGTTGGAGTGTCAGAATGCATAGATAGAAGGCAAATAAGCGTTCCATGGCTTTATTTCGCTTAGTTGCTTACTCTTGAGTAGAACTGCATATTCACTCAAGAAATGAGCACCTTTGTGAAATGACCCAAATTGAAGCAAAACACATTGTTGGAGTGTCAGAATGCATAGATAGAAGGCAAATAAGCGTTCCATGGCTTTATTTCGCTTAGTTGCTTACTCTTGAGTAGAACTGCATATTCACTCCAGGAATACGCACCTTTGTCAAATGAGTCAAATTGAAGCAAAACACATTGTTGGAGTGTAAGAATGCATAGATAGAAGGCAAATAAGCGTTCCATGGCTTTATTTCGCTTAGTTGCTTACTCTTGAGTAGAACTGCATATTCACTCCAGAAATAAGCATCTTTTTAAAATGAGCCAAATTGAAGCAGAAAACATTGTTGGAGTGTGAGAATGCATAGTTAGAAGGCAAATAAGCGTTCCATGGCTTTATTTCGCTTAGTTGCTTACTCTTGAGTAGAACTGCATATTCACTCCAGAAATAAGCATCTTTTTAAAATGAGCCAAATTGAAGCAGAAAACATTGTTGGAGTGTCAGAATGCATAGATAGAAGGCAAATAAGCGTTCCATGGCTTTATTTCGCTTAGTTGCTTACTCTTGAGTAGAACTGCATATTCACTCAAGAAATGAGCACATTTGTCAAATGAGTCAAATTGAAGCAAAACACATTGTTGGAGTGTCAGAATGCATAGATAGAAGGCAAATAAGCGTTCCATGCCTTTATTTCGCTTAGTTGCTTACTCTTGAGTAGAACTGCATATTCACTGCAGGAATAAGCACATTTGTCAAATGAGTCAAATTGAAGCAAAACACATTGTTGGAGTGTCAGAATGCATAGATAGAAGGCAAATAAGCGTTCCATGGCTTTATTTCGCTTAGTTGCTTACTCTTGAGTAGAACTGCATATTCACTCCAGGAATACGCACCTTTGTCAAATGAGTCAAATTGAAGCAAAACACATTGTTGGAGTGTCAGAATGCATAGATAGAAGGCAAATAAGCGTTCCATGGCTTTATTTCGCTTAGTTGCTTACTCTTGAGTAGAACTGCATATTCACTCCAGGAATAAGCACCTTTGTCAAATGAGTCAAATTGAAGCAAAACACATTGTTGGAGTGTCAGAATGCATAGATAGAAGGCAAATAAGCGTTGCATGGCTTTATTTCGCTTAGTTGCTTACTCTTGGGTAGAACTGCATATTCACTCAAGAAATGAGCACCTTTGTGAAATGACCCAAATTGAAGCAAAACACATTGTTGGAGTGTCAGAATGCATAGATAGAAGGCAAATAAGCGTTCCATGGCTTTATTTCGCTTAGTTGCTTACTCTTGAGTAGAACTGCATATTCACTCCAGGAATACGCACCTTTGTCAAATGAGTCAAATTGAAGCAAAACACATTGTTGGAGTGTCAGAATGCATAGATAGAAGGCAAATAAGCGTTCCATGGCTTTATTTCGCTTAGTTGCTTACTCTTGAGTAGAACTGCATATTCACTCCAGAAATAAGCATCTTTTTAAAATGAGCCAAATTGAAGCAGAAAACATTGTTGGAGTGTCAGAATGCATAGATAGAAGGCAAATAAGCGTTCCATGGCTTTATTTCGCTTAGTTGCTTACTCTTGAGTAGAACTGCATATTCACTCAAGAAATGAGCACATTTGTCAAATGAGTCAAATTGAAGCAAAACACATTGTTGGAGTGTCAGAATGCATAGATAGAAGGCAAATAAGCGTTCCATGGCTTTATTTCGCTTAGTTGCTTACTCTTGAGTAGAACTGCATATTCACTGCAGGAATAAGCACATTTGTCAAATGAGTCAAATTGAAGCAAAACACATTGTTGGAGTGTCAGAATGCATAGATAGAAGGCAAATAAGCGTTCCATGGCTTTATTTCGCTTAGTTGCTTACTCTTGAGTAGAACTGCATATTCACTCCAGGAATACGCACCTTTGTCAAATGAGTCAAATTGAAGCAAAACACATTGTTGGAGTGTCAGAATGCATAGATAGAAGGCAAATAAGCGTTCCATGGCTTTATTTCGCTTAGTTGCTTACTCTTGAGTAGAACTGCATATTCACTCCAGGAATAAGCACCTTTGTCAAATGAGTCAAATTGAAGCAAAACACATTGTTGGAGTGTCAGAATGCATAGATAGAAGGCAAATAAGCGTTCCATGGCTTTATTTCGCTTAGTTGCTTACTCTTGAGTAGAACTGCATATTCACTCAAGAAATGAGCACCTTTGTGAAATGACCCAAATTGATGCAAAACACATTGTTGGAGTGTCAGAATGCATAGATAGAAGGCAAATAAGCGTTCCATGGCTTTATTTCGCTTAGTTGCTTACTCTTGAGTAGAACTGCATATTCACTCCAGGAATACGCACCTTTGTCAAATGAGTCAAATTGAAGCAAAACACATTGTTGGAGTGTCAGAATGCATAGATAGAAGGCAAATAAGCGTTCCATGGCTTTATTTCGCTTAGTTGCTTACTCTTGAGTAGAACTGCATATTCACTCCAGGAATACGCACCTTTGTCAAATGAGTCAAATTGAAGCAAAACACATTGTTGGAGTGTCAGAATGCATAGATAGAAGGCAAATAAGCGTTCCATGGCTTTATTTCTCTTAGTTGCTTACTCTTGAGTAGAACTGCATATTCACTCCAGGAATACGCACCTTTGTCAAATGAGTCAAATTGAAGCAAAACACATTGTTGGAGTGTCAGAATGCATAGATAGAAGGCAAATAAGCGTTCCATGGCTTTATTTCGCTTAGTTGCTTACTCTTGAGTAGAACTGCATATTCACTCCAGGAATACGCACCTTTGTCAAATGAGTCAAATTGAAGCAAAACACATTGTTGGAGTGTCAGAATGCATAGATAGAAGGCAAATAAGCGTTCCATGGCTTTATTTCGCTTAGTTGCTTACTCTTGAGTAGAACTGCATATTCACTCCAGGAATAAGCACATTTGTCAAATGAGTCAAATTGAAGCAAAACACATTGTTGGAGTGTCAGAATGCATAGATAGAAGGCAAATAAGCGTTCCATGGCTTTATTTCGCTTAGTTGCTTACTCTTGAGTAGAACTGCATATTCACTCCAGGAATAAGCACATTTGTCAAATGAGTCAAATTGAAGCAAAACACATTGTTGGAGTGTCAGAATGCATAGATAGAAGGCAAATAAGCGTTTCATGGCTTTATTTCGCTTAGTTGCTTACTCTTGTGTAGAACTGCATATTCACTCCAGGAATACGCACCTTTGTCAAATGAGTCAAATTGAAGCAAAACACATTGTTGGAGTGTCAGAATGCATAGATAGAAGGCAAATAAGCGTTCCATGGCTTTATTTCGCTTAGTTGCTTACTCTTGAGTAGAACTGCATATTCACTCCAGGAATAAGCACATTTGTCAAATGAGTCAAATTGAAGCAAAACACATTGTTGGAGTGTCAGAATGCATAGATAGAAGGCAAATAAGCGTTCCATGGCTTTATTTCGCTTAGTTGCTTACTCTTGAGTAGAACTGCATATTCACTCCAGGAATACGCACCTTTGTCAAATGAGTCAAATTGAAGCAAAACACATTGTTGGAGTGTCAGAATGCATAGATAGAAGGCAAATAAGCGTTCCATGGCTTTATTAGGCTTAGTTGCTTACTCTTGAGTAGAACTGCATATTCACTCCAGAAATAAGCATCTTTTTAAAATGAGCCAAATTGAAGCAGAAAACATTGTTGGAGTGTGAGAATGCATAGTTAGAAGGCAAATAAGCGTTCCATGGCTTTATTTCGCTTAGTTGCTTACTCTTGAGTAGAACTGCATATTCACTCCAGAAATAAGCATCTTTTTAAAATGAGCCAAATTGAAGCAGAAAACATTGTTGGAGTGTCAGAATGCATAGATAGAAGGCAAATAAGCGTTCCATGGCTTTATTTCGCTTAGTTGCTTACTCTTGAGTAGAACTGCATATTCACTCAAGAAATGAGCACATTTGTCAAATGAGTCAAATTGAAGCAAAACACATTGTTGGAGTGTCAGAATGCATAGATAGAAGGCAAATAAGCGTTCCATGCCTTTATTTCGCTTAGTTGCTTACTCTTGAGTAGAACTGCATATTCACTGCAGGAATAAGCACATTTGTCAAATGAGTCAAATTGAAGCAAAACACATTGTTGGAGTGTCAGAATGCATAGATAGAAGGCAAATAAGCGTTCCATGGCTTTATTTCGCTTAGTTGCTTACTCTTGAGTAGAACTGCATATTCACTCCAGGAATACGCACCTTTGTCAAATGAGTCAAATTGAAGCAAAACACATTGTTGGAGTGTCAGAATGCATAGATAGAAGGCAAATAAGCGTTCCATGGCTTTATTTCGCTTAGTTGCTTACTCTTGAGTAGAACTGCATATTCACTCCAGGAATAAGCACCTTTGTCAAATGAGTCAAATTGAAGCAAAACACATTGTTGGAGTGTCAGAATGCATAGATAGAAGGCAAATAAGCGTTGCATGGCTTTATTTCGCTTAGTTGCTTACTCTTGGGTAGAACTGCATATTCACTCAAGAAATGAGCACCTTTGTGAAATGACCCAAATTGAAGCAAAACACATTGTTGGAGTGTCAGAATGCATAGATAGAAGGCAAATAAGCGTTCCATGGCTTTATTTCGCTTAGTTGCTTACTCTTGAGTAGAACTGCATATTCACTCCAGGAATACGCACCTATGTCAAATGAGTCAAATTGAAGCAAAACACATTGTTGGAGTGTCAGAATGCATAGATAGAAGGCAAATAAGCGTTCCATGGCTTTATTTCGCTTAGTTGCTTACTCTTGAGTAGAACTGCATATTCACTCCAGAAATAAGCATCTTTTTAAAATGAGCCAAATTGAAGCAGAAAACATTGTTGGAGTGTCAGAATGCATAGATAGAAGGCAAATAAGCGTTCCATGGCTTTATTTCGCTTAGTTGCTTACTCTTGAGTAGAACTGCATATTCACTCAAGAAATGAGCACATTTGTCAAATGAGTCAAATTGAAGCAAAACACATTGTTGGAGTGTCAGAATGCATAGATAGAAGGCAAATAAGCGTTCCATGCCTTTATTTCGCTTAGTTGCTTACTCTTGAGTAGAACTGCATATTCACTGCAGGAATAAGCACATTTGTCAAATGAGTCAAATTGAAGCAAAACACATTGTTGGAGTGTCAGAATGCATAGATAGAAGGCAAATAAGCGTTCCATGGCTTTATTTCGCTTAGTTGCTTACTCTTGAGTAGAACTGCATATTCACTCCAGGAATACGCACCTTTGTCAAATGAGTCAAATTGAAGCAAAACACATTGTTGGAGTGTCAGAATGCATAGATAGAAGGCAAATAAGCGTTCCATGGCTTTATTTCGCTTAGTTGCTTACTCTTGAGTAGAACTGCATATTCACTCCAGGAATAAGCACCTTTGTCAAATGAGTCAAATTGAAGCAAAACACATTGTTGGAGTGTCAGAATGCATAGATAGAAGGCAAATAAGCGTTGCATGGCTTTATTTCGCTTAGTTGCTTACTCTTGGGTAGAACTGCATATTCACTCAAGAAATGAGCACCTTTGTGAAATGACCCAAATTGAAGCAAAACACATTGTTGGAGTGTCAGAATGCATAGATAGAAGGCAAATAAGCGTTCCATGGCTTTATTTCGCTTAGTTGCTTACTCTTGAGTAGAACTGCATATTCACTCCAGGAATACGCACCTTTGTCAAATGAGTCAAATTGAAGCAAAACACATTGTTGGAGTGTCAGAATGCATAGATAGAAGGCAAATAAGCGTTCCATGGCTTTATTTCGCTTAGTTGCTTACTCTTGAGTAGAACTGCATATTCACTCCAGAAATAAGCATCTTTTTAAAATGAGCCAAATTGAAGCAGAAAACATTGTTGGAGTGTCAGAATGCATAGATAGAAGGCAAATAAGCGTTCCATGGCTTTATTTCGCTTAGTTGCTTACTCTTGAGTAGAACTGCATATTCACTCAAGAAATGAGCACATTTGTCAAATGAGTCAAATTGAAGCAAAACACATTGTTGGAGTGTCAGAATGCATAGATAGAAGGCAAATAAGCGTTCCATGGCTTTATTTCGCTTAGTTGCTTACTCTTGAGTAGAACTGCATATTCACTGCAGGAATAAGCACATTTGTCAAATGAGTCAAATTGAAGCAAAACACATTGTTGGAGTGTCAGAATGCATAGATAGAAGGCAAATAAGCGTTCCATGGCTTTATTTCGCTTAGTTGCTTACTCTTGAGTAGAACTGCATATTCACTCCAGGAATACGCACCTTTGTCAAATGAGTCAAATTGAAGCAAAACACATTGTTGGAGTGTCAGAATGCATAGATAGAAGGCAAATAAGCGTTCCATGGCTTTATTTCGCTTAGTTGCTTACTCTTGAGTAGAACTGCATATTCACTCCAGGAATAAGCACCTTTGTCAAATGAGTCAAATTGAAGCAAAACACATTGTTGGAGTGTCAGAATGCATAGATAGAAGGCAAATAAGCGTTCCATGGCTTTATTTCGCTTAGTTGCTTACTCTTGAGTAGAACTGCATATTCACTCAAGAAATGAGCACCTTTGTGAAATGACCCAAATTGAAGCAAAACACATTGTTGGAGTGTCAGAATGCATAGATAGAAGGCAAATAAGCGTTCCATGGCTTTATTTCGCTTAGTTGCTTACTCTTGAGTAGAACTGCATATTCACTCCAGGAATACGCACCTTTGTCAAATGAGTCAAATTGAAGCAAAACACATTGTTGGAGTGTCAGAATGCATAGATAGAAGGCAAATAAGCGTTCCATGGCTTTATTTCGCTTAGTTGCTTACTCTTGAGTAGAACTGCATATTCACTCCAGGAATACGCACCTTTGTCAAATGAGTCAAATTGAAGCAAAACACATTGTTGGAGTGTCAGAATGCATAGATAGAAGGCAAATAAGCGTTCCATGGCTTTATTTCTCTTAGTTGCTTACTCTTGAGTAGAACTGCATATTCACTCCAGGAATACGCACCTTTGTCAAATGAGTCAAATTGAAGCAAAACACATTGTTGGAGTGTCAGAATGCATAGATAGAAGGCAAATAAGCGTTCCATGGCTTTATTTCGCTTAGTTGCTTACTCTTGAGTAGAACTGCATATTCACTCCAGGAATACGCACCTTTGTCAAATGAGTCAAATTGAAGCAAAACACATTGTTGGAGTGTCAGAATGCATAGATAGAAGGCAAATAAGCGTTCCATGGCTTTATTTCGCTTAGTTGCTTACTCTTGAGTAGAACTGCATATTCACTCCAGGAATAAGCACATTTGTCAAATGAGTCAAATTGAAGCAAAACACATTGTTGGAGTGTCAGAATGCATAGATAGAAGGCAAATAAGCGTTCCATGGCTTTATTTCGCTTAGTTGCTTACTCTTGAGTAGAACTGCATATTCACTCCAGGAATAAGCACATTTGTCAAATGAGTCAAATTGAAGCAAAACACATTGTTGGAGTGTCAGAATGCATAGATAGAAGGCAAATAAGCGTTTCATGGCTTTATTTCGCTTAGTTGCTTACTCTTGTGTAGAACTGCATATTCACTCCAGGAATACGCACCTTTGTCAAATGAGTCAAATTGAAGCAAAACACATTGTTGGAGTGTCAGAATGCATAGATAGAAGGCAAATAAGCGTTCCATGGCTTTATTTCGCTTAGTTGCTTACTCTTGAGTAGAACTGCATATTCACTCCAGGAATAAGCACATTTGTCAAATGAGTCAAATTGAAGCAAAACACATTGTTGGAGTCTCAGAATGCATAGATAGAAGGCAAATAAGCGTTCCATGGCTTTATTTCGCTTAGTTGCTTACTCTTGAGTAGAACTGCATATTCACTCCAGGAATACGCACCTTTGTCAAATGAGTCAAATTGAAGCAAAACACATTGTTGGAGTGTCAGAATGCATAGATAGAAGGCAAATAAGCGTTCCATGGCTTTATTAGGCTTAGTTGCTTACTCTTGAGTAGAACTGCATATTCACTCCAGAAATAAGCATCTTTTTAAAATGAGCCAAATTGAAGCAGAAAACATTGTTGGAGTGTCAGAATGCATAGTTAGAAGGCAAATAAGCGTTCCATGGCTTTATTTCGCTTAGTTGCTTACTCTTGAGTAGAACTGCATATTCACTCCAGAAATAAGCATCTTTTTAAAATGAGCCAAATTGAAGCAGAAAACATTGTTGGAGTGTCAGAATGCATAGATAGAAGGCAAATAAGCGTTCCATGGCTTTATATCGCTTAGTTGCTTACTCTTGAGTAGAACTGCATATTCACTCAAGAAATGAGCACATTTGTCAAATGAGTCAAATTGAAGCAAAACACATTGTTGGAGTGTCAGAATGCATAGATAGAAGGCAAATAAGCGTTCCATGGCTTTATTTCGCTTAGTTGCTTACTCTTGAGTAGAACTGCATATTCACTCCAGGAATACGCACCTTTGTCAAATGAGTCAAATTGAAGCAAAACACATTGTTGGAGTGTCAGAATGCATAGATAGAAGGCAAATAAGCGTTCCATGGCTTTATTTCGCTTAGTTGCTTACTCTTGAGTAGAACTGCATATTCACTCCAGAAATAAGCATCTTTTTAAAATGAGCCAAATTGAAGCAGAAAACATTGTTGGAGTGTCAGAATGCATAGATAGAAGGCAAATAAGCGTTCCATGGCTTTATTTCGCTTAGTTGCTTACTCTTGAGTAGAACTGCATATTCACTCAAGAAATGAGCACATTTGTCAAATGAGTCAAATTGAAGCAAAACACATTGTTGGAGTGTCAGAATGCATAGATAGAAGGCAAATAAGCGTTCCATGGCTTTATTTCGCTTAGTTGCTTACTCTTGAGTAGAACTGCATATTCACTCCAGGAATAAGCACATTTGTCAAATGAGTCAAATTGAAGCAAAACACATTGTTGGAGTGTCAGAATGCATAGATAGAAGGCAAATAAGCGTTCCATGGCTTTATTTCGCTTAGTTGCTTACTCTTGAGTAGAACTGCATATTCACTCCAGGAATACGCACCTTTGTCAAATGAGTCAAATTGAAGCAAAACACATTGTTGGAGTGTCAGAATGCATAGATAGAAGGCAAATAAGCGTTCCATGGCTTTATTTCGCTTAGTTGCTTACTCTTGAGTAGAACTGCATATTCACTCAAGAAATGAGCACCTTTGTGAAATGACCCAAATTGAAGCAAAACACATTGTTGGAGTGTCAGAATGCATAGATAGAAGGCAAATAAGCGTTCCATGGCTTTATTTCGCTTAGTTGCTTACTCTTGAGTAGAACTGCATATTCACTCCAGGAATACGCACCTTTGTCAAATGAGTCAAATTGAAGCAAAACACATTGTTGGAGTGTAAGAATGCATAGATAGAAGGCAAATAAGCGTTCCATGGCTTTATTTCGCTTAGTTGCTTACTCTTGAGTAGAACTGCATATTCACTCCAGAAATAAGCATCTTTTTAAAATGAGCCAAATTGAAGCAGAAAACATTGTTGGAGTGTGAGAATGCATAGTTAGAAGGCAAATAAGCGTTCCATGGCTTTATTTCGCTTAGTTGCTTACTCTTGAGTAGAACTGCATATTCACTCCAGAAATAAGCATCTTTTTAAAATGAGCCAAATTGAAGCAGAAAACATTGTTGGAGTGTCAGAATGCATAGATAGAAGGCAAATAAGCGTTCCATGGCTTTATTTCGCTTAGTTGCTTACTCTTGAGTAGAACTGCATATTCACTCAAGAAATGAGCACATTTGTCAAATGAGTCAAATTGAAGCAAAACACATTGTTGGAGTGTCAGAATGCATAGATAGAAGGCAAATAAGCGTTCCATGCCTTTATTTCGCTTAGTTGCTTACTCTTGAGTAGAACTGCATATTCACTGCAGGAATAAGCACATTTGTCAAATGAGTCAAATTGAAGCAAAACACATTGTTGGAGTGTCAGAATGCATAGATAGAAGGCAAATAAGCGTTCCATGGCTTTATTTCGCTTAGTTGCTTACTCTTGAGTAGAACTGCATATTCACTCCAGGAATACGCACCTTTGTCAAATGAGTCAAATTGAAGCAAAACACATTGTTGGAGTGTCAGAATGCATAGATAGAAGGCAAATAAGCGTTCCATGGCTTTATTTCGCTTAGTTGCTTACTCTTGAGTAGAACTGCATATTCACTCCAGGAATAAGCACCTTTGTCAAATGAGTCAAATTGAAGCAAAACACATTGTTGGAGTGTCAGAATGCATAGATAGAAGGCAAATAAGCGTTGCATGGCTTTATTTCGCTTAGTTGCTTACTCTTGGGTAGAACTGCATATTCACTCAAGAAATGAGCACCTTTGTGAAATGACCCAAATTGAAGCAAAACACATTGTTGGAGTGTCAGAATGCATAGATAGAAGGCAAATAAGCGTTCCATGGCTTTATTTCGCTTAGTTGCTTACTCTTGAGTAGAACTGCATATTCACTCCAGGAATACGCACCTTTGTCAAATGAGTCAAATTGAAGCAAAACACATTGTTGGAGTGTCAGAATGCATAGATAGAAGGCAAATAAGCGTTCCATGGCTTTATTTCGCTTAGTTGCTTACTCTTGAGTAGAACTGCATATTCACTCCAGAAATAAGCATCTTTTTAAAATGAGCCAAATTGAAGCAGAAAACATTGTTGGAGTGTCAGAATGCATAGATAGAAGGCAAATAAGCGTTCCATGGCTTTATTTCGCTTAGTTGCTTACTCTTGAGTAGAACTGCATATTCACTCAAGAAATGAGCACATTTGTCAAATGAGTCAAATTGAAGCAAAACACATTGTTGGAGTGTCAGAATGCATAGATAGAAGGCAAATAAGCGTTCCATGGCTTTATTTCGCTTAGTTGCTTACTCTTGAGTAGAACTGCATATTCACTGCAGGAATAAGCACATTTGTCAAATGAGTCAAATTGAAGCAAAACACATTGTTGGAGTGTCAGAATGCATAGATAGAAGGCAAATAAGCGTTCCATGGCTTTATTTCGCTTAGTTGCTTACTCTTGAGTAGAACTGCATATTCACTCCAGGAATACGCACCTTTGTCAAATGAGTCAAATTGAAGCAAAACACATTGTTGGAGTGTCAGAATGCATAGATAGAAGGCAAATAAGCGTTCCATGGCTTTATTTCGCTTAGTTGCTTACTCTTGAGTAGAACTGCATATTCACTCCAGGAATAAGCACCTTTGTCAAATGAGTCAAATTGAAGCAAAACACATTGTTGGAGTGTCAGAATGCATAGATAGAAGGCAAATAAGCGTTCCATGGCTTTATTTCGCTTAGTTGCTTACTCTTGAGTAGAACTGCATATTCACTCAAGAAATGAGCACCTTTGTGAAATGACCCAAATTGAAGCAAAACACATTGTTGGAGTGTCAGAATGCATAGATAGAAGGCAAATAAGCGTTCCATGGCTTTATTTCGCTTAGTTGCTTACTCTTGAGTAGAACTGCATATTCACTCCAGGAATACGCACCTTTGTCAAATGAGTCAAATTGAAGCAAAACACATTGTTGGAGTGTCAGAATGCATAGATAGAAGGCAAATAAGCGTTCCATGGCTTTATTTCGCTTAGTTGCTTACTCTTGAGTAGAACTGCATATTCACTCCAGGAATACGCACCTTTGTCAAATGAGTCAAATTGAAGCAAAACACATTGTTGGAGTGTCAGAATGCATAGATAGAAGGCAAATAAGCGTTCCATGGCTTTATTTCTCTTAGTTGCTTACTCTTGAGTAGAACTGCATATTCACTCCAGGAATACGCACCTTTGTCAAATGAGTCAAATTGAAGCAAAACACATTGTTGGAGTGTCAGAATGCATAGATAGAAGGCAAATAAGCGTTCCATGGCTTTATTTCGCTTAGTTGCTTACTCTTGAGTAGAACTGCATATTCACTCCAGGAATACGCACCTTTGTCAAATGAGTCAAATTGAAGCAAAACACATTGTTGGAGTGTCAGAATGCATAGATAGAAGGCAAATAAGCGTTCCATGGCTTTATTTCGCTTAGTTGCTTACTCTTGAGTAGAACTGCATATTCACTCCAGGAATAAGCACATTTGTCAAATGAGTCAAATTGAAGCAAAACACATTGTTGGAGTGTCAGAATGCATAGATAGAAGGCAAATAAGCGTTCCATGGCTTTATTTCGCTTAGTTGCTTACTCTTGAGTAGAACTGCATATTCACTCCAGGAATAAGCACATTTGTCAAATGAGTCAAATTGAAGCAAAACACATTGTTGGAGTGTCAGAATGCATAGATAGAAGGCAAATAAGCGTTCCATGGCTTTATTTCGCTTAGTTGCTTACTCTTGAGTAGAACTGCATATTCACTCCAGGAATAAGCACCTTTGTCAAATGAGTCAAATTGAAGCAAAACACATTGTTGGAGTGTCAGAATGCATAGATAGAAGGCAAATAAGCGTTCCATGGCTTTATTTCGCTTAGTTGCTTACTCTTGAGTAGAACTGCATATTCACTCCAGGAATAAGTACCTTTGTCAAATGAGTCAAATTGAAGCAAAACACATTGTTGGAGTGTCAGAATGCATTGATAGAAGGCAAATAAGCGTTCCATGGCTTTATTTCGCTTAGTTGCTTACTCTTGAGTAGAACTGCATATTCACTCCAGGAATACGCACCTTTGTCAAATGAGTCAAATTGAAGCAAAACACATTGTTGGAGTGTCAGAATGCATAGATAGAAGGCAAATAAGCGTTCCATGGCTTTATTTCGCTTAGTTGCTTACTCTTGAGTAGAACTGCATATTCACTCCAGAAATAAGCATCTTTTTAAAATGAGCCAAATTGAAGCAGAAAACATTGTTGGAGTGTCAGAATGCATAGTTAGAAGGCAAATAAGCGTTCCATGGCTTTATTTCGCTTAGTTGCTTACTCTTGTGTAGAACTGCATATTCACTCCAGAAATAAGCATCTTTTTAAAATGAGCCAAATTGAAGCAGAAAACATTGTTGGAGTGTCAGAATGCATAGATAGAAGGCAAATAAGCGTTCCATGGCTTTATTTCGCTTAGTTGCTTACTCTTGAGTAGAACTGCATATTCACTCAAGAAATGAGCACATTTGTCAAATGAGTCAAATTGAAGCAAAACACATTGTTGGAGTGTCAGAATGCATAGATAGAAGGCAAATAAGCGTTCCATGGCTTTATTTCGCTTAGTTGCTTACTCTTGAGTAGAACTGCATATTCACTCCAGGAATAAGCACATTTGTCAAATGAGTCAAATTGAAGCAAAACACATTGTTGGAGTGTCAGAATGCATAGATAGAAGGCAAATAAGCGTTCCATGGCTTTATTTCGCTTAGTTGCTTACTCTTGAGTAGAACTGCATATTCACTCCAGGAATACGCACCTTTGTCAAATGAGTCAAATTGAAGCAAAACACATTGTTGGAGTGTCAGAATGCATAGATAGAAGGCAAATAAGCGTTCCATGGCTTTATTTCGCTTAGTTGCTTACTCTTGAGTAGAACTGCATATTCACTCAAGAAATGAGCACCTTTGTGAAATGACCCAAATTGAAGCAAAACACATTGTTGGAGTGTCAGAATGCATAGATAGAAGGCAAATAAGCGTTCCATGGCTTTATTTCGCTGAGTTGCTTACTCTTGAGTAGAACTGCATATTCACTCCAGGAATACGCACCTTTGTCAAATGAGTCAAATTGAAGCAAAACACATTGTTGGAGTGTAAGAATGCATAGATAGAAGGCAAATAAGCGTTCCATGGCTTTATTTCGCTTAGTTGCTTACTCTTGAGTAGAACTGCATATTCACTCCAGAAATAAGCATCTTTTTAAAATGAGCCAAATTGAAGCAGAAAACATTGTTGGAGTGTGAGAATGCATAGTTAGAAGGCAAATAAGCGTTCCATGGCTTTATTTCGCTTAGTTGCTTACTCTTGAGTAGAACTGCATATTCACTCCAGAAATAAGCATCTTTTTAAAATGAGCCAAATTGAAGCAGAAAACATTGTTGGAGTGTCAGAATGCATAGATAGAAGGCAAATAAGCGTTCCATGGCTTTATTTCGCTTAGTTGCTTACTCTTGAGTAGAACTGCATATTCACTCAAGAAATGAGCACATTTGTCAAATGAGTCAAATTGAAGCAAAACACATTGTTGGAGTGTCAGAATGCATAGATAGAAGGCAAATAAGCGTTCCATGCCTTTATTTCGCTTAGTTGCTTACTCTTGAGTAGAACTGCATATTCACTGCAGGAATAAGCACCTTTGTGAAATGAGTCAAATTGAAGCAAAACACATTGTTGGAGTGTCAGAATGCATAGATAGAAGGCAAATAAGCGTTCCATGGCTTTATTTCGCTTAGTTGCTTACTCTTGAGTAGAACTGCATATTCACTCCAGGAATACGCACCTTTGTCAAATGAGTCAAATTGAAGCAAAACACATTGTTGGAGTGTCAGAATGCATAGATAGAAGGCAAATAAGCGTTCCATGGCTTTATTTCGCTTAGTTGCTTACTCTTGAGTAGAACTGCATATTCACTCCAGGAATAAGCACCTTTGTCAAATGAGTCAAATTGAAGCAAAACACATTGTTGGAGTGTCAGAATGCATAGATAGAAGGCAAATAAGCGTTCCATGGCTTTATTTCGCTTAGTTGCTTACTCTTGAGTAGAACTGCATATTCACTCAAGAAATGAGCACCTTTGTGAAATGACCCAAATTGAAGCAAAACACATTGTTGGAGTGTCAGAATGCATAGATAGAAGGCAAATAAGCGTTCCATGGCTTTATTTCGCTTAGTTGCTTACTCTTGAGTAGAACTGCATATTCACTCCAGGAATACGCACCTTTGTCAAATGAGTCAAATTGAAGCAAAACACATTGTTGGAGTGTCAGAATGCATAGATAGAAGGCAAATAAGCGTTCCATGGCTTTATTTCGCTTAGTTGCTTACTCTTGAGTAGAACTGCATATTCACTCCAGGAATACGCACCTTTGTCAAATGAGTCAAATTGAAGCAAAACACATTGTTGGAGTGTCAGAATGCATAGATAGAAGGCAAATAAGCGTTCCATGGCTTTATTTCTCTTAGTTGCTTACTCTTGAGTAGAACTGCATATTCACTCCAGGAATACGCACCTTTGTCAAATGAGTCAAATTGAAGCAAAACACATTGTTGGAGTGTCAGAATGCATAGATAGAAGGCAAATAAGCGTTCCATGGCTTTATTTCGCTTAGTTGCTTACTCTTGAGTAGAACTGCATATTCACTCCAGGAATACGCACCTTTGTCAAATGAGTCAAATTGAAGCAAAACACATTGTTGGAGTGTCAGAATGCATAGATAGAAGGCAAATAAGCGTTCCATGGCTTTATTTCGCTTAGTTGCTTACTCTTGAGTAGAACTGCATATTCACTCCAGGAATAAGCACATTTGTCAAATGAGTCAAATTGAAGCAAAACACATTGTTGGAGTGTCAGAATGCATAGATAGAAGGCAAATAAGCGTTCCATGGCTTTATTTCGCTTAGTTGCTTACTCTTGAGTAGAACTGCATATTCACTCCAGGAATAAGCACATTTGTCAAATGAGTCAAATTGAAGCAAAACACATTGTTGGAGTGTCAGAATGCATAGATAGAAGGCAAATAAGCGTTCCATGGCTTTATTTCGCTTAGTTGCTTACTCTTGAGTAGAACTGCATATTCACTCCAGGAATAAGCACCTTTGTCAAATGAGTCAAATTGAAGCAAAACACATTGTTGGAGTGTCAGAATGCATAGATAGAAGGCAAATAAGCGTTCCATGGCTTTATTTCGCTTAGTTGCTTACTCTTGAGTAGAACTGCATATTCACTCCAGGAATACGCACCTTTGTCAAATGAGTCAAATTGAAGCAAAACACATTGTTGGAGTGTCAGAATGCATAGATAGAAGGCAAATAAGCGTTCCATGGCTTTATTTCGCTTAGTTGCTTACTCTTGAGTAGAACTGCATATTCACTCCAGAAATAAGCATCTTTTTAAAATGAGCCAAATTGAAGCAGAAAACATTGTTGGAGTGTCAGAATGCATAGTTAGAAGGCAAATAAGCGTCCATGGCTTTATTTCGCTTAGTTGCTTACTCTTGAGTAGAACTGCATATTCACTCCAGAAATAAGCATCTTTTTAAAATGAGCCAAATTGAAGCAGAAAACATTGTTGGAGTGTCAGAATGCATTGATAGAAGGCAAATAAGCGTTCCATGGCTTTATTTCGCTTAGTTGCTTACTCTTGAGTAGAACTGCATATTCACTCCAGGAATAAGCACATTTGTCAAATGAGTCAAATTGAAGCAAAACACATTGTTGGAGTGTCAGAATGCATAGATAGAAGGCAAATAAGCGTTCCATGGCTTTATTTCGCTTAGTTGCTTACTCTTGTGTAGAACTGCATATTCACTCCAGGAATACGCACCTTTGTCAAATGAGTCAAATTGAAGCAAAACACATTGTTGGAGTGTCAGAATGCATAGATAGAAGGCAAATAAGCGTTCCATGGCTTTATTTCGCTTAGTTGCTTACTCCTGAGTAGAACTGCATATTCACTCCAGGAATACGCATCTTTGTCAAATGAGTCAAATTGAAGCAAAACACATTGTTGGAGTGTCAGAATGCATAGATAGAAGGCAAATAAGCGTTCCATGGCTTTATTTCGCTTAGTTGCTTACTCTTGAGTAGAACTGCATATTCACTCCAGGAATACGCACCTTTGTCAAATGAGTCAAATTGAAGCAAAACACATTGTTGGAGTGTCAGAATGCATAGATAGAAGGCAAATAAGCGTTCCATGGCTTTATTTCGCTTAGTTGCTTACTCTTGAGTAGAACTGCATATTCACTCCAGGAATAAGCACATTTGTCAAATGAGTCAAATTGAAGCAGAACACATTGTTGGAGTGTCAGAATGCATAGATAGAAGGCAAATAAGCGTTCCATGGCTTTATTTCGCTTAGTTGCTTACTCTTGAGTAGAACTGCATATTCACTCCAGAAATAAGCCTCTTTTTAAAATGAGCCAAATTGAAGCAGAAAACATTGTTGGAGTGTCAGAATGCATAGTTAGAAGGCAAATAAGCGTTCCAGGGCTTTATTTCGCTTAGTTGCTTACTCTTGAGTAGAACTGCATATTCACTCCAGAAATAAGCATCTTTTTAAAATGAGCCAAATTGAAGCAGAAAACATTGTTGGAGTGTCAGAATGCATAGATAGAAGGCAAATAAGCGTTCCATGGCTTTATTTCGCTTAGTTGCTTACTCTTGAGTAGAACTGCATATTCACTCAAGAAATGAGCACATTTGTCAAATGAGTCAAATTGAAGCAAAACACATTGTTGGAGTGTCAGAATGCATAGATAGAAGGCAAATAAGCGTTCCATGGCTTTATTTTGCTTAGTTGCTTACTCTTGAGTAGAACTGCATATTCACTCAAGAAATGAGCACCTTTGTGAAATGACCCAAATTGAAGCAAAACATATTGTTGGAGTGTCAGAATGCATAGATAGAAGGCAAATAAGCGTTCCATGGCTTTATTTCGCTTAGTTGCTTACTCTTGAGTAGAACTGCATATTCACTCCAGGAATACGCACCTTTGTAAAATGAGTCAAATTGAAGCAGAACACATTGTTGGAGTGTCAGAATGCATAGTTGGAAGGCAAATAAGCGTTCCATGGCTTTATTTCGCTTAGTTGCTTACTCTTGAGTAGAACTGCATGTTCACTCCAGGAATAAGCACCTTTTTAAAATGAGTCAAATTGAAGCAGAACAAATTGTTGGAGTGTCAGAATGCATAGATAGAAGGCAAATAAGCGTTCCATGGCTTTATTTCGCTTAGTTGCTTACTCTTGAGTAGAACTGCATGTTCACTCCAGGAATAAGCACCTTTGTAAAATGAGTCAAATTGAAGCAGAACACATTGTTGGAGTGTCAGAATGCATAGTTGGAAGGCAAATAAGCGTTCCATGGCTTTATTTCGCTTAGTTGCTTACTCTTGAGTAGAACTGCATGTTCACTCCAGGAATAAGCACCTTTGTAAAATGAGTCAAATTGAAGCAGAACACATTGTTGGAGTGTCAGAATGCATAGATAGAAGGCAAATAAGCGTTCCATGGCTTTATTTCGCTTAGTTGCTTACTCTTGAGTAGAACTGCATGTTCACTCCAGGAATAAGCACCTTTGTAAAATGAGTCAAATTGAAGCAGAACACATTGTGGGAGTGTCAGAATGCATAGATAGAAGGGAAATAAGCGTTCCATGGCTTTATTTCGCTTAGTTGCTTACTCTTGAGTAGAACTGCATATTCACTCCAGGAATAAGCACCTTTGTAAAATGAGTAAAATTGAAGCAGAACACATTGTTGGAGTGTCAGAATGCATAGATAGAAGGCAAATAAGCGTTCCATTGCTTTATTTCGCTTAGTTGCTTACTCTTCAGTAGAACTGCATGTTCACTCCAGGAATAAGCACCTTTGTAAAATGAGTCAAAATGAAGCAGAACACATTGTTGGAGTGTCAGAATGCATAGATAGAAGGCAAATAAGCGTTCCATGGCTTTATTTCGCTTAGTTGCTTACTCTTGAGTAGAACTGCATGTTCACTCCAGGAATAAGCACCTCTTTAAAATGAGTCAAATTGAAGCAGAACACATTGTTGGAGTGTCAGAATGCATAGATAGAAGGCAAAGAAGCATTCCATGGCTTTATTTCGCTTAGTTGCTTACTCTTGAGTAGAACTGCATGTTCACTCCAGGAATAAGCACCTTTGTAAAATGAGTCAAATTGAAGCAGAACACATTGTGGGAGTGTCAGAATGCATAGATAGAAGGCAAATAAGCGTTCCATGGCTTTATTTCGCTTAGTTGCTTACTCTTGAGTAGAACTGCATGTTCACTCCAGGAATAAGCACCTTTGTAAAATGAGTCAAATTGAAGCAGAACACATTGTTGGAGTGTCAGAATGCATAGTTGGAAGGCAAATAAGCGTACCATGGCTTTATTTCGCTTAGTTGCTTACTCTTGAGTAGAACTGCATGTTCATTCCAGGAATAAGCACCTTTGTAAAATGAGTCATATTGAAGCAGAACACATTGTTGGAGTGTCAGAATGCATAGTTGGAAGGCAAATAAGCGTTCCATGGCTTTATCTCGCTTAGTTGCTTACTCTTCAGTAGAACTGCATGTTCACTCCAGGAATAAGCACCTTTGTAAAATGAGTCAAATTGAAGCAGAACACATTGTGGGAGTGTCAGAATGCATAGATAGAAGGCAAATAAGCGTTCCATGGCTTTATTTCGCTTAGTTGCTTACTCTTGAGTAGAACTGCATGTTCACTCCAGGAATAAGCACCTTTGTAAAATGAGTCAAATTGAAGCAGAACACATTGTTGGAGTGTCAGAATGCATAGTTGGAAGGCAAATAAGCGTTCCATTGCTTTATTTCGCTTAGTTGCTTACTCTTGAGTAGAACTGCATGTTCACTCCAGGAATAAGCACCTTTGTAAAATGAGTCAAATTGAAGCAGAACACATTGTTGGAGTGTCAGAATGCATAGATAGAAGGCAAATAAGCGTGCCATGGCTTTATTTCGCTTAGTTGCTTACTCTTGAGTAGAACTGCATGTTCACTCCAGGAATAAGCACCTTTGTAAAATGAGTCAAATTGAAGCAGAACACATTGTGGGAGTGTCAGAATGCATAGATAGAAGGCAAATAAGCGTTCCATGGCTTTATTTCGCTTAGTTGCTTACTCTTGAGTAGAACTGCATGTTCACTCCAGGAATAAGCACCTTTGTAAAATGAGTCAAATTGAAGCAGAACACATTGTGGGAGTGTCAGAATGCATAGATAGAAGGCAAATAAGCGTTCCAAGGCTTTATTTCGCTTAGTTGCTTACTCTTGAGTAGAACTGCATGTTCACTCCAGGAATAACCACCTTTGTAAAATGAGTCAAATTGAAGCAGAACACATTGTGGGAGTGTCAGAATGCATAGATAGAAGGCAAATAAGCGTTCCATGGCTTTATTTCGCTTAGTTGCTTACTCTTGAGTAGAACTGCATGTTCACTCCAGGAATAAGCACCTTTGTAAAATGAGTCAAATTGAAGCAGAACACATTGTGGGAGTGTCAGAATGCATAGATAGAAGGCAAATAAGCGTTCCAAGGCTTTATTTCGCTTAGTTGCTTACTCTTGAGTAGAACTGCATGTTCACTCCAGGAATAACCACCTTTGTAAAATGAGTCAAATTGAAGCAGAACACATTGTGGGAGTGTCAGAATGCATAGATAGAAGGCAAATAAGCGTTCTATGGCTTTATTTCGCTTAGTTGCTTACTCTTCAGTAGAACTGCATGTTCACTCCAGGAATAAGCACCTTTGTAAAATGAGTCAAATTGAAGCAGAACACATTGTTGGAGTGTCAGAGTGCATAGTTGGAAGGCAAATAAGCGTTCCATGGCTTTATTTCGCTTAGTTGCTTACTCTTCAGTAGAACTGCATGTTCACTCCAGGAATAAGCACCTTTGTAAAATGAGTCAAATTGAAGCAGAACACATTGTTGGAGTGTCAGGATGCATAGATAGAAGGCAAATAAGCGTTCCATGGCTTTATTTCGCTTAGTTGCTTACTCTTGAGTAGAACTGCATGTTCACTCCAGGAATAAGCACCTTTGTAAAATGAGTCAAATTGAAGCAGAACACATTGTGGGAGTGTCAGAATGCATAGATAGAAGGCAAATAAGCGTTCCATGGCTTTATTTCGCTTAGTTGCTTACTCTTGAGTAGAACTGCATGTTCACTCCAGGAATAAGCACCTTTGTAAAATGAGTCAAATTGAAGCAGAACACATTGTGGGAGTGTCAGAATGCATAGATAGAAGGGAAATAAGCGTTCCATGGCTTTATTTCGCTTAGTTGCTTACTCTTGAGTAGAACTGCATATTCACTCCAGGAATAAGCACCTTTGTAAAATGAGTAAAATTGAAGCAGAACACATTGTTGGAGTGTCAGAATGCATAGATAGAAGGCAAATAAGCGTTCCATTGCTTTATTTCGCTTAGTTGCTTACTCTTCAGTAGAACTGCATGTTCACTCCAGGAATAAGCACCTTTGTAAAATGAGTCAAAATGAAGCAGAACACATTGTTGGAGTGTCAGAATGCATAGATAGAAGGCAAATAAGCGTTCCATGGCTTTATTTCGCTTAGTTGCTTACTCTTGAGTAGAACTGCATGTTCACTCCAGGAATAAGCACCTCTTTAAAATGAGTCAAATTGAAGCAGAACACATTGTTGGAGTGTCAGAATGCATAGATAGAAGGCAAAGAAGCATTCCATGGCTTTATTTCGCTTAGTTGCTTACTCTTGAGTAGAACTGCATGTTCACTCCAGGAATAAGCACCTTTGTA
This sequence comes from Zootoca vivipara, assembly GCF_965207765.1. Lineage (NCBI taxonomy): Eukaryota > Metazoa > Chordata > Lepidosauria > Squamata > Lacertidae > Zootoca > Zootoca vivipara. The sequence continues at coordinate 1,131,840 of NC_142590.1, forward strand.
AAATGAGTCAAATTGAAGCAGAACACATTGTGGGAGTGTCAGAATGCATAGATAGAAGGCAAATAAGCGTTCCATGGCTTTATTTCGCTTAGTTGCTTACTCTTGAGTAGAACTGCATGTTCACTCCAGGAATAAGCACCTTTGTAAAATGAGTCAAATTGAAGCAGAACACATTGTTGGAGTGTCAGAATGCATAGTTGGAAGGCAAATAAGCGTACCATGGCTTTATTTCGCTTAGTTGCTTACTCTTGAGTAGAACTGCATGTTCATTCCAGGAATAAGCACCTTCGTAAAATGAGTCAAATTGAAGCAGAACACATTGTTGGAGTGTCAGAATGCATAGTTGGAAGGCAAAAAACCGTTCCATGGCTTTATTTCGCTTAGTTGCTTACTCTTGAGTAGAACTGCATGTTCACTCCAGGAATAAGCACCTTTGTAAAATGAGTCAAATTGAAGCAGAACACATTGTTGGAGTGTCAGAATGCATAGTTGGAAGGCAAATAAGCGTTCCATGGCTTTATTTCGCTTAGTTGCTTACTCTTCAGTAGAACTGCATGTTCACTCCAGGAATAAGCACCTTTGTAAAATGAGTCAAATTGAAGCAGAACACATTAAGGGAGTTTCAGGATGCATAGATAGAAGGCAAATAAGCGTTCCATGGCTTTATTTCGCTTAGTTGCTTACTCTTGAGTAGAACTGCATGTTCACTCCAGGAATAAGCACCTTTGTAAAATGAGTCAAATTGAAGCAGAACACATTGTTGGAGTGTCGGAATGCATAGTTGGAAGGCAAATAAGCGTTCCATGGCTTTATTTCGCTTAGTTGCTTACTCTTGAGTAGAACTGCATGTTCACTCCAGAAATAAGCACCTTTGTCAAATGAGTCAAATTGAAGCAGAACACATTGTTGGAGTGTCAGAATGCATAGTTGGAAGGCAAATAAGCGTTCCATGGCTTTATCTCGCTTAGTTGCTTACTCTTCAGTAGAACTGCATGTTCACTCCAGGAATAAGCACCTTTGTAAAATGAGTCAAATTGAAGCAGAACACATTGTTGGAGTGTCAGAATGCATAGATAGAAGGCAAATAAGCGTTCCATGGCTTTATTTCGCTTAGTTGCTTACTCTTGAGTAGAACTGCATGTTCACTCCAGGAATAAGCACATTTGTCAAATGAGTCAAATTGAAGCAAAACACATTGTTGGAGTGTCAGAATGCATAGATAGAAGGCAAATAAGCGTGCCATGGCTTTATTTCGCTTAGTTGCTTACTCTTGAGTAGAACTGCATGTTCACTCCAGGAATAAGCACCTTTGTAAAATGAGTCAAATTGAAGCAGAACACATTGTGGGAGTGTCAGAATGCATAGATAGAAGGCAAATAAGCGTTCCATGGCTTTATTTCGCTTAGTTGCTTACTCTTGAGTAGAACTGCATGTTCACACCAGGAATAAGCACCTTTGTAAAATGAGTCAAATTGAAGCAGAACACATTGTGGGAGTGTCAGAATGCATAGATAGAAGGCAAATAAGCGTTCCAAGGCTTTATTTCGCTTAGTTGCTTACTCTTGAGTAGAACTGCATGTTCACTCCAGGAATAACCACCTTTGTAAAATGAGTCAAATTGAAGCAGAACACATTGTGGGAGTGTCAGAATGCATAGATAGAAGGCAAATAAGCGTTCCATGGCTTTATTTCGCTTAGTTGCTTACTCTTGAGTAGAACTGCATGTTCACTCCAGGAATAAGCACCTTTGTAAAATGAGTCAAATTGAAGCAGAACACATTGTGGGAGTGTCAGAATGCATAGATAGAAGGCAAATAAGCGTTCCAAGGCTTTATTTCGCTTAGTTGCTTACTCTTGAGTAGAACTGCATGTTCACTCCAGGAATAACCACCTTTGTAAAATGAGTCAAATTGAAGCAGAACACATTGTGGGAGTGTCAGAATGCATAGATAGAAGGCAAATAAGCGTTCTATGGCTTTATTTCGCTTAGTTGCTTACTCTTCAGTAGAACTGCATGTTCACTCCAGGAATAAGCACCTTTGTAAAATGAGTCAAATTGAAGCAGAACACATTGTGGGAGTGTCAGAATGCATAGATAGAAGGCAAATAAGCGTTCCATGGCTTTATTTCGCTTAGTTACTCTTGAGTAGAACTGCATGTTCACTCCAGGAATAAGCACCTTTGTAAAATGAGTCAAATTGAAGCAGAACACATTGTTGGAGTGTAAGAATGCATAGTTGGAAGGCAAATAAGCGTTCCATGGCTTTATTTCGCTTAGTTGCTTACTCTTGAGTAGAACTGCATGTTCACTCCAGGAATAAGCACCTTTGTAAAATGAGTCAAATTGAAGCAGAACACATTGTGGGAGTGTCAGAATGCATAGATAGAAGGCAAATAAGCGTTCCATGGCTTTATTTCGCTTAGTTGCTTACTCTTCAGTAGAACTGAATATTCACTCCAGGAATAAGCACCTTTGTAAAATGAGTCAAATTGAAGCAGAACACATTGTGGGAGTGTCAGAATGCATAGATAAAAGGCAAATAAGCGTTCCATGGCTTTATTTCGCTTAGTTGCTTACTCTTGAGTAGAACTGCATGTTCACTCCAGGAACAAGCACCTTTGTAAAATGAGTCAAATTGAAGCAGAACACATTGTTGGAGTGTCAGAATGCATAGTTGGAAGGCAAATAAGCGTCCCATGGCTTTATTTCGCTTAGTTGCTTACTCTTGAGTAGAACTGCATGTTCACTCCAGGAATAAGCACCTTTGTAAAATGAGTCAAATTGAAGCAGAACACATTGTGGGAGTGTCAGAATGCATAGATAGAAGACAAATAAGCGTTCCATGGCTTTATTTCGCTTAGTTGCTTACTCTTGAGTAGAACTGCATGTTCACTCCAGGAATAAGCACCTTTGTAAAATGAGTCAAATTGAAGCAGAACACATTGTGGGAGTGTCAGAATGCATAGATAGAAGGCAAATAAGCGTTCCATGGCTTTATTTCGCTTAGTTGCTTACTCTTCAGTAGAACTGCATATTCACTCCAGGAATAAGCACCTTTGTAAAATGAGTCAAATTGAAGCAGAACACATTGTTGGAGTGTCAGAATGCATAGATAAAAGGCAAATAAGCGTTCCATGGCTTTATTTCGCTTAGTTGCTTACTCTTGAGTAGAACTGCATGTTCACTCCAGGAATAAGCACCTTTGTAAAATGAGTCAAATTGAAGCAGAACACATTGTGGGAGTGTCAGAATGCATAGATAGAAGTCAAATAAGCGTTCCATGGCTTTATTTCGCTTAGTTGCTTACTCTTCAGTAGAACTGCATATTCACTCCAGGAATAAGCACCTTTGTAAAATGAGTCAAATTGAAGCAGAACACATTGTTGGAGTGTCAGAATGCATAGATAAAGGGCAAATAAGCGTTCCATGGCTTTATTTCGCTTAGTTGCTTACTCTTGAGTAGAACTGCATGTTCACTCCAGGAATAAGCACCTTTGTAAAATGAGTCAAATTGAAGCAGAACACATTGTTGGAGTGTCAGAATGCATAGTTGGAAGGCAAATAAGCGTTCCATGGCTTTATTTCGGTTAGTTGCTTACTCTTGAGTAGAACTGCATGTTCACTCCAGGAATAAGCACCTTTGTAAAATGAGTCAAATTGAAGCAGAACACATTGTGGGAGTGTCAGAATGCATAGATAGAAGGCAAATAAGCGTTCCATGGCTTTATTTCGCTTAGTTACTCTTGAGTAGAACTGCATGTTCACTCCAGGAATAAGCACCTTTGTAAAATGAGTCAAATTGAAGCAGAACACATTGTTGGAGTGTAAGAATGCATAGTTGGAAGGCAAATAAGCGTTCCATGGCTTTATTTCGCTTAGTTGCTTACTCTTGAGTAGAACTGCATGTTCACTCCAGGAATAAGCACCTTTGTAAAATGAGTCAAATTGAAGCAGAACACATTGTGGGAGTGTCAGAATGCATAGATAGAAGGCAAATAAGCGTTCCATGGCTTTATTTCGCTTAGTTGCTTACTCTTCAGTAGAACTGCATATTCACTCCAGGAATAAGCACCTTTGTAAAATGAGTCAAATTGAAGCAGAACACATTGTGGGAGTGTCAGAATGCATAGATAAAAGGCAAATAAGCGTTCCATGGCTTTATTTCGCTTAGTTGCTTACTCTTGAGTAGAACTGCATGTTCACTCCAGGAACAAGCACCTTTGTAAAATGAGTCAAATTGAAGCAGAACACATTGTTGGAGTGTCAGAATGCATAGTTGGAAGGCAAATAAGCGTCCCATGGCTTTATTTCGCTTAGTTGCTTACTCTTGAGTAGAACTGCATGTTCACTCCAGGAATAAGCACCTTTGTAAAATGAGTCAAATTGAAGCAGAACACATTGTGGGAGTGTCAGAATGCATAGATAGAAGGCAAATAAGCGTTCCATGGCTTTATTTCGCTTAGTTGCTTACTCTTGAGTAGAACTGCATGTTCACTCCAGGAATAAGCACCTTTGTAAAATGAGTCAAATTGAAGCAGAACACATTGTGGGAGTGTCAGAACGCATAGATAGAAGGCAAATAAGCGTTCCATGGCTTTATTTCGCTTAGTTGCTTACTCTTCAGTAGAACTGCATATTCACTCCAGGAATAAGCACCTTTGTAAAATAAATCAAATTGAAGCAGAACACATTGTTGGAGTGTCAGAATGCATAGATAAAAGGCAAATAAGCGTTCCATGGCTTTATTTCGCTTAGTTGCTTACTCTTGAGTAGAACTGCATGTTCACTCCAGGAATAAGCACCTTTGTAAAATGAGTCAAATTGAAGCAGAACACATTGTTGGAGTGTCAGAATGCATAGTTGGAAGGCAAATAAGCGTTCCATGGCTTTATTTCGCTTAGTTGCTTACTCTTGAGTAGAACTGCATGTTCACTCCAGGAATAAGCACCTTTGTAAAATGAGTCAAATTGAAGCAGAACACATTGTGGGAGTGTCAGAATGCATAGATAGAAGGCAAATAAGCGTTCCATGGCTTTATTTCGCTTAGTTGCTTACTCTTGAGTAGAACTGCATGTTCACTCCAGGAATAAGCACCTTTGTAAAATGAGTCAAATTGAAGCAGGATACATTGTGGGAGTGTCAGAATGCATAGATAGAAGGCAAATAAGCGTTCCATGGCTTTATTTCGCTTAGTTGCTTACTCTTGAGTAGAACTGCATATTCACTCCAGGAATAAGCACCTTTGTAAAATGAGTCAAATTGAAGCAGAACACATTGTTGGAGTGTCAGAATGCATAGTTGGAAGGCAAATAAGCGTTCCATGGCTTTATTTCGCTTAGTTGCTTACTCTTGAGTAGAACTGCATGTTCACTCCAGGAATAAGCACCTTTGTAAAATGAGTCAAATTGAAGCAGAACACATTGTGGGAGTGTCAGAATGCATAGATAGAAGGCAAATAAGCGTTCCATGGCTTTATTTCGCTTAGTTACTCTTGAGTAGAACTGCATGTTCACTCCAGGAATAAGCACCTTTGTAAAATGAGTCAAATTGAAGCAGAACACATTGTGGGAGTGTCAGAATGCATAGATAGAAGGCAAATAAGCGTTCCATGGCTTTATTTCGCTTAGTTGCTTACTCTTCAGTAGAACTGCATATTCACTCCAGGAATAAGCACCTTTGTAAAATGAGTCAAATTGAAGCAGAACACATTGTTGGAGTGTCAGAATGCATAGATAAAAGGCAAATAAGCGTTCCATGGCTTTATTTCGCTTAGTTGCTTACTCTTGAGTAGAACTGCATGTTCACTCCAGGAATAAGCACCTTTGTAAAATGAGTCAAATTGAAGCAGAACACATTGTTGGAGTGTCAGAATGCATAGTTGGAAGGCAAATAAGCGTTCCATGGCTTTATTTCGCTTAGTTGCTTACTCTTGAGTAGAACTGCATGTTCACTCCAGGAATAAGCACCTTTGTAAAATGAGTCAAATTGAAGCAGAACACATTGTGGGAGTGTCAGAATGCATAGATAGAAGGCAAATAAGCGTTCCATGGCTTTATTTCGCTTAGTTACTCTTGAGTAGAACTGCATGTTCACTCCAGGAATAAGCACCTTTGTAAAATGAGTCAAATTGAAGCAGAACACATTGTTGGAGTGTAAGAATGCATAGTTGGAAGGCAAATAAGCGTTCCATGGCTTTATTTCGCTTAGTTGCTTACTCTTGAGTAGAACTGCATGTTCACTCCAGGAATAAGCACCTTTGTAAAATGAGTCAAATTGAAGCAGAACACATTGTGGGAGTGTCAGAATGCATAGATAGAAGGCAAATAAGCGTTCCATGGCTTAATTTCGCTTAGTTGCTTACTCTTCAGTAGAACTGCATATTCACTCCAGGAATAAGCACCTTTGTAAAATGAGTCAAATTGAAGCAGAACACATTGTGGGAGTGTCAGAATGCATAGATAAAAGGCAAATAAGCGTTCCATGGTTTTATTTCGCTTAGTTGCTTACTCTTGAGTAGAACTGCATGTTCACTCCAGGAACAAGCACCTTTGTAAAATGAGTCAAATTGAAGCAGAACACATTGTTGGAGTGTCAGAATGCATAGTTGGAAGGCAAATAAGCGTCCCATGGCTTTATTTCGCTTAGTTGCTTACTCTTGAGTAGAACTGCATGTTCACTCCAGGAATAAGCACCTTTGTAAAATGAGTCAAATTGAAGCAGAACACATTGTGGGAGTGTCAGAATGCATAGATAGAAGGCAAATAAGCGTTCCATGGCTTTATTTCGCTTAGTTGCTTACTCTTGAGTAGAACTGCATGTTCACTCCAGGAATAAGCACCTTTGTAAAATGAGTCAAATTGAAGCAGAACACATTGTGGGAGTGTCAGAATGCATAGATAGAAGGCAAATAAGCGTTCCATGGCTTTATTTCGCTTAGTTGCTTACTCTTCAGTAGAACTGCATATTCACTCCAGGAATAAGCACCTTTGTAAAATGAGTCAAATTGAAGCAGAACACATTGTTGGAGTGTCAGAATGCATAGATAAAAGGCAAATAAGCGTTCCATGGCTTTATTTCGCTTAGTTGCTTACTCTTGAGTAGAACTGCATGTTCACTCCAGGAATAAGCACCTTTGTAAAATGAGTCAAATTGAAGCAGAACACATTGTTGGAGTGTCAGAATGCATAGTTGGAAGGCAAATAAGCGTTCCATGGCTTTATTTCGCTTAGTTGCTTACTCTTGAGTAGAACTGCATGTTCACTCCAGGAATAAGCACCTTTGTAAAATGAGTCAAATTGAAGCAGAACACATTGTTGGAGTGTCAGAATGCATAGATAGAAGGGAAATAAGCGTTCCATGGCTTTATTTCGCTTAGTTGCTTACTCTTGAGTAGAACTGCATGTTCACTCCAGGAATAAGCACCTTTGTAAAATGAGTCAAATTGAAGCAGAACACATTGTGGGAGTGTCAGAATGCATAGATAGAAGGCAAATAAGCGTTCCATGGCTTTATTTCGCTTAGTTGCTTACTCTTGAGTAGAACTGCATGTTCACTCCAGGAATAAGCACCTTTGTAAAATGAGTCAAATTGAAGCAGAACACATTGTTGGAGTGTCAGAATGCATAGTTGGAAGGCAAATAAGCGTTCCATGGCTTTATTTCGCTTAGTTGCTTACTCTTGAGTAGAACTGCATGTTCACTCCAGGAATAAGCACCTTTGTAAAATGAGTCAAATTGAAGCAGAACACATTGTGGGAGTGTCAGAATGCATAGATAGAAGGCAAATAAGCGTTCCATGGCTTTATTTCGCTTAGTTGCTTACTCTTGAGTAGAACTGCATGTTCACTCCAGGAATAAGCACCTTTGTAAAATGAGTCAAATTGAAGCAGAACACATTGTTGGAGTGTCAGAATACATAGATAAAAGGCAAATAAGCGTTCCATGGCTTTATTTCGCTTAGTTGCTTACTCTTGAGCAGAACTGCATGTTCACTCCAGGAATAAGCACCTTTGTAAAATGAGTCAAATTGAAGCAGGACACATTGTTGGAGTGTCAGAATGCATAGATAGAAGGCAAATAAGCGTTCCATGGCTTTATTTCGCTTAGTTGCTTACTCTTGAGTATAACTGCATGTTCACTCCAGGAATAAGCACCTTTGTAAAATGAGTCAAATTGAAGCAGAACACATTGTTGGAGTGTCAGAATGCATAGTTGGAAGGCAAATAAGCGTTCCATGGCTTTATTTCGCTTAGTTGCTTACTCTTGAGTAGAACTGCATGTTCACTCCAGGAATAAGCACCTTTGTAAAATGAGTCAAATTGAAGCAGAACACATTGTGGGAGTGTCAGAATGCATAGATAGAAGGCAAATAAGCGTCCCATGGCTTTATTTCGCTTAGTTGCTTACTCTTGAGTAGAACTGCATGTTCACTCCAGGAATAAGCACCTTTGTAAAATGAGTCAAATTGAAGCAGAACACATTGTGGGAGTGTCAGAATGCATAGATAGAAGGCAAATAAGCGTTCCATGGCTTTATTTCGCTTAGTTGCTTACTCTTGAGTAGAACTGCATGTTCACTCCAGGAATAAGCACCTTTGTAAAATGAGTCAAATTGAAGCAGAACACATTGTGGGAGTGTCAGAATGCATAGATAGAAGGCAAATAAGCGTTCCATGGCTTTATTTCGCTTAGTTGCTTACTCTTCAGTAGAACTGCATATTCACTCCAGGAATAAGCACCTTTGTAAAATGAGTCAAATTGAAGCAGAACACATTGTGGGAGTGTCAGAATGCATAGATAAAAGGCAAATAAGCGTTCCATGGCTTTATTTCGCTTAGTTGCTTACTCTTGAGTAGAACTGCATGTTCACTCCAGGAATAAGCACCTTTGTAAAATGAGTCAAATTGAAGCAGAACACATTGTTGGAGTGTCAGAATGCATAGTTGGAAGGCAAATAAGCGTTCCATGGCTTTATTTCGCTTAGTTGCTTACTCTTGAGTAGAACTGCATGTTCACTCCAGGAATAAGCACCTTTGTAAAATGAGTCAAATTGAAGCAGAACACATTGTGGGAGCTTCAGAATGCATAGATAGAAGGCAAATAAGCGTCCCATGGCTTTATTTCGCTTAGTTGCTTACTCTTGAGTAGAACTGCATTTTCACTCCAGGAATAAGCACCTTTGTAAAATGAGTCAAATTGAAGCAGAACACATTGTGGGAGTGTCAGAATGCATAGATAGAAGGCAAATAAGCGTTCCATGGCTTTATTTCGCTTAGTTGCTTACTCTTGAGTAGAACTGCATGTTCACTCCAGGAATAAGCACCTTTGTAAAATGAGTCAAATTGAAGCAGAACACATTGTGGGAGTGTCAGAATGCATAGATAGAAGGCAAATAAGCGTTCCATGGCTTTATTTCGCTTAGTTGCTTACTCTTCAGTAGAACTGCATATTCACTCCAGGAATAAGCACCTTTGTAAAATGAGTCAAATTGAAGCAGAACACATTGTTGGAGTGTCAGAATGCATAGATAAAAGGCAAATAAGCGTTCCATGGCTTTATTTCGCTTAGTTGCTTACTCTTGAGTAGAACTGCATGTTCACTCCAGGAATAAGCACCTTTGTAAAATGAGTCAAATTGAAGCAGAACACATTGTTGGAGTGTCAGAATGCATAGTTGGAAGGCAAATAAGCGTTCCATGGCTTTATTTCGCTTAGTTGCTTACTCTTGAGTAGAACTGCATGTTCACTCCAGGAATAAGCACCTTTGTAAAATGAGTCAAATTGAAGCAGAACACATTGTTGGAGTGTCAGAATGCATAGATAGAAGGGAAATAAGCGTTCCATGGCTTTATTTCGCTTAGTTGCTTACTCTTGAGTAGAACTGCATGTTCACTCCAGGAATAAGCACCTTTGTAAAATGAGTCAAATTGAAGCAGAACACATTGTGGGAGTGTCAGAATGCATAGATAGAAGGCAAATAAGCGTTCCATGGCTTTATTTCGCTTAGTTGCTTACTCTTCAGTAGAACTGCATATTCACTCCAGGAATAAGCACCTATGTAAAATGAGTCAAATTGAAGCAGAACACATTGTTGGAGTGTCAGAATGCATAGATAAAAGGCAAATAAGCGTTCCATGGCTTTATTTCGCTTAGTTGCTTACTCTTGAGTAGAACTGCATGTTCACTCCAGGAATAAGCACCTTTGTAAAATGAGTCAAATTGAAGCAGAACACATTGTTGGAGTGTCAGAATGCATAGTTGGAAGGCAAATAAGCGTTCCATGGCTTTATTTCGCTTAGTTGCTTACTCTTGAGTAGAACTGCATGTTCACTCCAGGAATAAGCACCTTTGTAAAATGAGTCAAATTGAAGCAGAACACATTGTGGGAGTGTCAGAATGCATAGATAGAAGGCAAATAAGCGTTCCATGGCTTTATTTCGCTTAGTTGCTTACTCTTGAGTAGAACTGCATATTCACTCCAGGAATACGCACCTTTGTCAAATGAGTCAAATTGAAGCAGAACACATTGTTGGAGTGTCAGAATACATAGATAAAAGGCAAATAAGCGTTCCATGGCTTTATTTCGCTTAGTTGCTTACTCTTGAGTAGAACTGCATGTTCACTCCAGGAATAAGCACCTTTGTAAAATGAGTCAAATTGAAGCAGAACACATTGTTGGAGTGTCAGAATACATAGATAAAAGGCAAATAAGCGTTCCATGGCTTTATTTCGCTTAGTTGCTTACTCTTGAGTAGAACTGCATGTTCACTCCAGGAATAAGCACCTTTGTAAAATGAGTCAAATTGAAGCAGAACACATTGTTGGAGTGTCAGAATGCATAGTTGGAAGGCAAATAAGCGTTCCATGGCTTTATTTCGCTTAGTTGCTTACTCTTGAGTAGAACTGCATGTTCACTCCAGGAATAAGCACCTTTGTAAAATGAGTCAAATTGAAGCAGAACACATTGTGGGAGTGTCAGAATGCATAGATAGAAGGCAAATAAGCGTCCCATGGCTTTATTTCGCTTAGTTGCTTACTCTTGAGTAGAACTGCATGTTCACTCCAGGAATAAGCACCTTTGTAAAATGAGTCAAATTGAAGCAGAACACATTGTGGGAGTGTCAGAATGCATAGATAGAAGGCAAATAAGCGTTCCATGGCTTTATTTCGCTTAGTTGCTTACTCTTGAGTAGAACTGCATGTTCACTCCAGGAATAAGCACCTTTGTAAAATGAGTCAAATTGAAGCAGAACACATTGTGGGAGTGTCAGAATGCATAGATAGAAGGTAAATAAGCGTTCCATGGCTTTATTTCGCTTAGTTGCTTACTCTTCAGTAGAACTGCATATTCACTCCAGGAATAAGCACCTTTGTAAAATGAGTCAAATTGAAGCAGAACACATTGTTGGAGTGTCAGAATGCATAGATAAAAGGCAAATAAGCGTTCCATGGCTTTATTTCGCTTAGTTGCTTACTCTTGAGTAGAACTGCATGTTCACTCCAGGAATAAGCACCTTTGTAAAATGAGTCAAATTGAAGCAGAACACATTGTTGGAGTGTCAGAATGCATAGTTGGAAGGCAAATAAGCGTTCCATGGCTTTATTTCGCTTAGTTGCTTACTCTTGAGTAGAACTGCATGTTCACTCCAGGAATAAGCACCTTTGTAAAATGAGTCAAATTGAAGCAGAACACATTGTTGGAGTGTCAGAATACATAGATAAAAGGCAAATAAGCGTTCCATGGCTTTATTTCGCTTAGTTGCTTACTCTTGAGTAGAACTGCATATTCACTCCAGGAATACGCACCTTTGTCAAATGAGTCAAATTGAAGCAAAACACATTGTTGGAGTGTCAGAATGCATAGATAGAAGGCAAATAAGCGTTCCATGGCTTTATTTCGCTTAGTTGCTTACTCTTGAGTAGAACTGCATATTCACTCCAGGAATACGCACCTTTGTCAAATGAGTCAAATTGAAGCAAAACACATTGTGGGAGTGTCAGAATGCATAGATAGAAGGCAAATAAGCGTTCCATGGCTTTATTTCGCTTAGTTGCTTACTCTTGAGTAGAACTGCATGTTCACTCCAGGAATAAGCACCTTTGTAAAATGAGTCAAATTGAAGCAGAACACATTGTTGGAGTGTCAGAATGCATAGATAGAAGGCAAATAAGCGTCCCATGGCTTTATTTCGCTTAGTTGCTTACTCTTGAGTAGAACTGCATGTTCACTCCAGGAATAAGCACCTTTGTAAAATGAGTCAAATTGAAGCAGAACACATTGTGGGAGTGTCAGAATGCATAGATAGAAGGCAAATAAGCGTCCCATGGCTTTATTTCGCTTAGTTGCTTACTCTTGAGTAGAACTGCATATTCACTCCAGGAATAAGCACCTTTGTAAAATGAGTCAAATTGAAGCAGAACACATTGTTGGAGTGTCAGAATGCATAGATAGAAGGCAAATAAGCGTTCCATGGCTTTATTTCGCTTAGTTGCTTACTCTTGAGTAGAACTGCATGTTCACTCCAGGAATAAGCACCTTTGTAAAATGAGTCAAATTGAAGCAGAACACATTGTTGGAGTGTCAGAATGCATAGTTGGAAGGCAAATAAGCGTTCCATGGCTTTATTTCGCTTAGTTGCTTACTCTTGAGTAGAACTGCATGTTCACTCCAGGAATAAGCACCTTTGTAAAATGAGTCAAATTGAAGCAGAACACATTGTTGGAGTGTCAGAATGCATAGATAGAAGGCAAATAAGCGTTCCATGGCTTTATTTCGCTTAGTTGCTTACTCTTGAGTAGAACTGCATGTTCACTCCAGGAATAAGCACCTTTGTAAAATGAGTCAAATTGAAGCAGAACACATTGTGGGAGTGTCAGAATGCATAGATAGAAGGCAAATAAGCGTTCCATGGCTTTATTTCGCTTAGTTGCTTACTCTTCAGTAGAACTGCATATTCACTCCAGGAATAAGCACCTTTGTAAAATGAGTCAAATTGAAGCAGAACACATTGTTGGAGTGTCAGAATGCATAGATAAAAGGCAAATAAGCGTTCCATGGCTTTATTTCGCTTAGTTGCTTACTCTTGAGTAGAACTGCATGTTCACTCCAGGAATAAGCACCTTTGTAAAATGAGTCAAATTGAAGCAGAACACATTGTTGGAGTGTCAGAATGCATAGTTGGAAGGCAAATAAGCGTTCCATGGCTTTATTTCGCTTAGTTGCTTACTCTTGAGTAGAACTGCATGTTCACTCCAGGAATAAGCACCTTTGTAAAATGAGTCAAATTGAAGCAGAACACATTGTTGGAGTGTCAGAATGCATAGATAGAAGGCAAATAAGCGTTCCATGACTTTATTTCGCTTAGTTGCTTACTCTTGAGTAGAACTGCATGTTCACTCCAGGAATAAGCACCTTTGTAAAATGAGTCAAATTGAAGCAGAACACATTGTGGGAGTGTCAGAATGCATAGATAGAAGGCAAATAAGCATTCCATGGCTTTATTTCGCTTAGTTGCTTACTCTTGAGTAGAACTGCATGTTCACTCCAGGAATAAGCACCTTTGTAAAATGAGTCAAATTGAAGCAGAACACATTGTGGGAGTGTCAGAATGCATAGTTGGAAGGCAAATAAGCGTTCCATGGCTTTATTTCGCTTAGTTGCTTACTCTTGAGTAGAACTGCATGTTCACTCCAGGAATAAGCACCTTTGTAAAATGAGTCAAATTGAAGCAGAACACATTGTGGGAGTGTCAGAATGCATAGATAGAAGGCAAATAAGCGTTCCATGGCTTTATTTCGCTTAGTTGCTTACTCTTGAGTAGAACTGCATATTCACTCCAGGAATAAGCACCTTTGTAAAATGAGTCAAATTGAAGCAGAACACATTGTTGGAGTGTCAGAATGCATAGATAAAAGGCAAATAAGCGTTCCATGGCTTTATTTCGCTTAGTTGCTTACTCTTGAGTAGAACTGCATGTTCACTCCAGGAATAAGCACCTTTGTAAAATGAGTCAAATTGAAGCAGAACACATTGTGGGAGTGTCAGAATGCATAGATAGAAGGCAAATAAGCGTTCCATGGCTTTATTTCGCTTAGTTGCTTACTCTTGAGTAGAACTGCATGTTCACTCCAAGAATAAGCACCTTTGTAAAATGAGTCAAATTGAAGCAGAACACATTGTTGGAGTGTCAGAATGCATAGATAGAAGGCAAATAAGCGTTCCATGGCTTTATTTCGCTTAGTTGCTTACTCTTGAGTAGAACTGCATGTTCACTCCAGGAATAAGCACCTTTGTAAAATGAGTCAAATTGAAGCAGAACACATTGTTGGAGTGTCAGAATGCATAGTTGGAAGGCAAATAAGCGTTCCATGGCTTTATTTCGCTTAGTTGCTTACTCTTGAGTAGAACTGCATGTTCACTCCAGGAATAAGCACCTTTGTAAAATGAGTCAAATTGAAGCAGAACACATTGTGGGAGTGTCAGAATGCATAGATAGAAGGCAAATAAGCGTTCCATGGCTTTATTTCGCTTAGTTACTTTTGAGTAGAACTGCATGTTCACTCCAGGAATAAGCACCTTTGTAAAATGAGTCAAATTGAAGCAGAACACATTGTGGGAGTGTCAGAATGCATAGATAGAAGGCAAATAAGCGTCCCATGGCTTTATTTCGCTTAGTTGCTTACTCTTGAGTAGAACTGCATGTTCACTCCAGGAATAAGCACCTTTGTAAAATGAGTCAAATTGAAGCAGAACACATTGTGGGAGTGTCAGAATGCATAGATAGAAGGCAAATAAGCGTTCCATGGCTTTATTTCGCTTAGTTGCTTACTCTTGAGTAGAACTGCATGTTCACTCCAGGAATAAGCACCTTTGTAAAATGAGTCAAATTGAAGCAGAACACATTGTGGGAGTGTCAGAATGCATAGATAGGAGGCAAATAAGCGTTCCATGGCTTTATTTCGCTTAGTTGCTTACTCTTGAGTAGAACTGCATATTCACTCCAGGAATAAGCACCTTTGTAAAATGAGTCAAATTGAAGCAGAACACATTGTTGGAGTGTCAGAATGCATAGATAAAAGGCAAATAAGCGTTCCATGGCTTTATTTCGCTTAGTTGCTTACTCTTGAGTAGAATTGCATGTTCACTCCAGGAATAAGCACCTTTGTAAAATGAGTCAAATTGAAGCAGAACACATTGTTGGAGTGTCAGAATGCATAGTTGGAAGGCAAATAAGCGTTCCATGGCTTTATTTCGCTTAGTTGCTTACTCTTGAGTAGAACTGCATGTTCACTCCAGGAATAAGCACCTTTGTAAAATGAGTCAAATTGAAGCAGAACACATTGTTGGAGTGTCAGAATGCATAGATAGAAGGGAAATAAGCGTTCCATGGCTTTATTTCGCTTAGTTGCTTACTCTTGAGTAGAACTGCATGTTCACTCCAGGAATAAGCACCTTTGTAAAATGAGTCAAATTGAAGCAGAACACATTGTGGGAGTGTCAGAATGCATAGATAGAAGGCAAATAAGCGTTCCATGGCTTTATTTCGCTTAGTTGCTTACTCTTCAGTAGAACTGCATATTCACTCCAGGAATAAGCACCTTTGTAAAATGAGTCAAATTGAAGCAGAACACATTGTTGGAGTGTCAGAATGCATAGATAAAAGGCAAATAAGCGTTCCATGGCTTTATTTCGCTTAGTTGCTTACTCTTGAGTAGAACTGCATGTTCACTCCAGGAATAAGCACCTTTGTAAAATGAGTCAAATTGAAGCAGAACACATTGTTGGAGTGTCAGAATGCATAGTTGGAAGGCAAATAAGCGTTCCATGGCTTTATTTCGCTTAGTTGCTTACTCTTGAGTAGAACTGCATGTTCACTCCAGGAATAAGCACCTTTGTAAAATGAGTCAAATTGAAGCAGAACACATTGTGGGAGTGTCAGAATGCATAGATAGAAGGCAAATAAGCGTTCCATGGCTTTATTTCGCTTAGTTGCTTACTCTTGAGTAGAACTGCATGTTCACTCCAGGAATAAGCACCTTTGTAAAATGAGTCAAATTGAAGGAGAACACATTGTTGGAGTGTCAGAATACATAGATAAAAGGCAAATAAGCGTTCCATGGCTTTATTTCGCTTAGTTGCTTACTCTTGAGTAGAACTGCATGTTCACTCCAGGAATAAGCACCTTTGTAAAATGAGTCAAATTGAAGCAGAACACATTGTTGGAGTGTCAGAATGCATAGTTGGAAGGCAAATAAGCGTTCCATGGCTTTATTTCGCTTAGTTGCTTACTCTTGAGTAGAACTGCATGTTCACTCCAGGAATAAGCACCTTTGTAAAATGAGTCAAATTGAAGCAGAACACATTGTGGGAGTGTCAGAATGCATAGATAGAAGGCAAATAAGCGTCCCATGGCTTTATTTCGCTAAGTTGCTTACTCTTGAGTAGAACTGCATGTTCACTCCAGGAATAAGCACCTTTGTAAAATGAGTCAAATTGAAGCAGAACACATTGTGGGAGTGTCAGAATGCATAGATAGAAGGCAAATAAGCGTTCCATGGCTTTATTTCGCTTAGTTGCTTACTCTTGAGTAGAACTGCATGTTCACTCCAGGAATAAGCACCTTTGTAAAATGAGTCAAATTGAAGCAGAACACATTGTTGGAGTGTCAGAATGCATAGTTGGAAGGCAAATAAGCGTTCCATGGCTTTATTTCGCTTAGTTGCTTACTCTTGAGTAGAACTGCATGTTCACTCCAGGAATAAGCACCTTTGTAAAATGAGTCAAATTGAAGCAGAACACATTGTGGGAGTGTCAGAATGCATAGATAGAAGGCAAATAAGCGTTCCATGGCTTTATTTCGCTTAGTTACTTTTGAGTAGAACTGCATGTTCACTCCAGGAATAAGCACCTTTGTAAAATGAGTCAAATTGAAGCAGAACACATTGTGGGAGTGTCAGAATGCATAGATAGAAGGCAAATAAGCGTCCCATGGCTTTATTTCGCTTAGTTGCTTACTCTTGAGTAGAACTGCATGTTCACTCCAGGAATAAGCACCTTTGTAAAATGAGTCAAATTGAAGCAGAACACATTGTGGGAGTGTCAGAATGCATAGATAGAAGGCAAATAAGCGTTCCATGGCTTTATTTCGCTTAGTTGCTTACTCTTGAGTAGAACTGCATGTTCACTCCAGGAATAAGCACCTTTGTAAAATGAGTCAAATTGAAGCAGAACACATTGTGGGAGTGTCAGAATGCATAGATAGGAGGCAAATAAGCGTTCCATGGCTTTATTTCGCTTAGTTGCTTACTCTTGAGTAGAACTGCATATTCACTCCAGGAATAAGCACCTTTGTAAAATGAGTCAAATTGAAGCAGAACACATTGTTGGAGTGTCAGAATGCATAGATAAAAGGCAAATAAGCGTTCCATGGCTTTATTTCGCTTAGTTGCTTACTCTTGAGTAGAATTGCATGTTCACTCCAGGAATAAGCACCTTTGTAAAATGAGTCAAATTGAAGCAGAACACATTGTTGGAGTGTCAGAATGCATAGTTGGAAGGCAAATAAGCGTTCCATGGCTTTATTTCGCTTAGTTGCTTACTCTTGAGTAGAACTGCATGTTCACTCCAGGAATAAGCACCTTTGTAAAATGAGTCAAATTGAAGCAGAACACATTGATGGAGTGTCAGAATGCATAGATAGAAGGGAAATAAGCGTTCCATGGCTTTATTTCGCTTAGTTGCTTACTCTTGAGTAGAACTGCATGTTCACTCCAGGAATAAGCACCTTTGTAAAATGAGTCAAATTGAAGCAGAACACATTGTGGGAGTGTCAGAATGCATAGATAGAAGGCAAATAAGCGTTCCATGGCTTTATTTCGCTTAGTTGCTTACTCTTCAGTAGAACTGCATATTCACTCCAGGAATAAGCACCTTTGTAAAATGAGTCAAATTGAAGCAGAACACATTGTTGGAGTGTCAGAATGCATAGATAAAAGGCAAATAAGCGTTCCATGGCTTTATTTCGCTTAGTTGCTTACTCTTGAGTAGAACTGCATGTTCACTCCAGGAATAAGCACCTTTGTAAAATGAGTCAAATTGAAGCAGAACACATTGTTGGAGTGTCAGAATGCATAGTTGGAAGGCAAATAAGCGTTCCATGGCTTTATTTCGCTTAGTTGCTTACTCTTGAGTAGAACTGCATGTTCACTCCAGGAATAAGCACCTTTGTAAAATGAGTCAAATTGAAGCAGAACACATTGTGGGAGTGTCAGAATGCATAGATAGAAGGCAAATAAGCGTTCCATGGCTTTATTTCGCTTAGTTGCTTACTCTTGAGTAGAACTGCATGTTCACTCCAGGAATAAGCACCTTTGTAAAATGAGTCAAATTGAAGGAGAACACATTGTTGGAGTGTCAGAATACATAGATAAAAGGCAAATAAGCGTTCCATGGCTTTATTTCGCTTAGTTGCTTACTCTTGAGTAGAACTGCATGTTCACTCCAGGAATAAGCACCTTTGTAAAATGAGTCAAATTGAAGCAGAACACATTGTTGGAGTGTCAGAATGCATAGTTGGAAGGCAAATAAGCGTTCCATGGCTTTATTTCGCTTAGTTGCTTACTCTTGAGTAGAACTGCATGTTCACTCCAGGAATAAGCACCTTTGTAAAATGAGTCAAATTGAAGCAGAACACATTGTGGGAGTGTCAGAATGCATAGATAGAAGGCAAATAAGCGTCCCATGGCTTTATTTCGCTAAGTTGCTTACTCTTGAGTAGAACTGCATGTTCACTCCAGGAATAAGCACCTTTGTAAAATGAGTCAAATTGAAGCAGAACACATTGTGGGAGTGTCAGAATGCATAGATAGAAGGCAAATAAGCGTTCCATGGCTTTATTTCGCTTAGTTGCTTACTCTTGAGTAGAACTGCATGTTCACTCCAGGAATAAGCACCTTTGTAAAATGAGTCAAATTGAAGCAGAACACATTGTGGGAGTGTCAGAATGCATAGATAGAAGGCAAATAAGCGTTCCATGGCTTTATTTCGCTTAGTTGCTTACTCTTCAGTAGAACTGCATATTCACTCCAGGAATAAGCACCTTTGTAAAATGAGTCAAATTGAAGCAGAACACATTGTTGGAGTGTCAGAATGCATAGTTGGAAGGCAAATAAGCGTTCCATGGCTTTATTTCGCTTAGTTGCTTACTCTTGAGTAGAACTGCATGTTCACTCCAGGAATAAGCACCTTTGTAAAATGAGTCAAATTGAAGCAGAACACATTGTTGGAGTGTCAGAATACATAGATAAAAGGCAAATAAGCGTTCCATGGCTTTATTTCGCTTAGTTGCTTACTCTTGAGTAGAACTGCATGTTCACTCCAGGAATAAGCACCTTTGTAAAATGAGTCAAATTGAAGCAGAACACATTGTTGGAGTGTCAGAATGCATAGTTGGAAGGCAAATAAGCGTTCCATGGCTTTATTTCGCTTAGTTGCTTACTCTTGAGTAGAACTGCATGTTCACTCCAGGAATAAGCACCTTTGTAAAATGAGTCAAATTGAAGCAGAACACATTGTGGGAGTGTCAGAATGCATAGATAGAAGGCAAATAAGCGTCCCATGGCTTTATTTCGCTTAGTTGCTTACTCTTGAGTAGAACTGCATGTTCACTCCAGGAATAAGCACCTTTCTAAAATGAGTCAAATTGAAGCAGAACACATTGTGGGAGTGTCAGAATGCATAGATAGAAGGCAAATAAGCGTTCCATGGCTTTATTTCGCTTAGTTGCTTACTCTTGAGTAGAACTGCATGTTCACTCCAGGAATAAGCACCTTTGTAAAATGAGTCAAATTGAAGCAGAAAACATTGTGGGAGTGTCAGAATGCATAGATAGAAGGCAAATAAGCGTTCCATGGCTTTATTTCGCTTAGTTGCTTACTCTTCAGTAGAACTGCATATTCACTCCAGGAATAAGCACCTTTGTAAAATGAGTCAAATTGAAGCAGAACACATTGTTGGAGTGTCAGAATGCATAGATAAAAGGCAAATAAGCGTTCCATGGCTTTATTTCGCTTAGATGCTTACTCTTGAGTAGAACTGCATGTTCACTCCAGGAATAAGCACCTTTGTAAAATGAGTCAAATTGAAGCAGAACACATTGTTGGAGTGTCAGAATGCATAGTTGGAAGGCAAATAAGCGTTCCATGGCTTTATTTCGCTTAGTTGCTTACTCTTGAGTAGAACTGCATGTTCACTCCAGGAATAAGCACCTTTGTAAAATGAGTCAAATTGAAGCAGAACACATTGTTGGAGTGTCAGAATGCATAGATAGAAGGGAAATAAGCGTTCCATGGCTTTATTTCGCTTAGTTGCTTACTCTTGAGTAGAACTGCATGTTCACTCCAGGAATAAGCACCTTTGTAAAATGAGTCAAATTGAAGCAGAACACATTGTGGGAGTGTCAGAATGCATAGATAGAAGGCAAATAAGCGTTCCATGGCTTTATTTCGCTTAGTTGCTTACTCTTCAGTAGAACTGCATATTCACTCCAGGAATAAGCACCTTTGTAAAATGAGTCAAATTGAAGCAGAACACATTGTTGGAGTGTCAGAATGCATAGATAAAAGGCAAATAAGCGTTCCATGGCTTTATTTCGCTTAGTTGCTTACTCTTGAGTAGAACTGCATGTTCACTCCAGGAATAAGCACCTTTGTAAAATGAGTCAAATTGAAGCAGAACACATTGTTGGAGTGTCAGAATGCATAGTTGGAAGGCAAATAAGCGTTCCATGGCTTTTTTTCGCTTAGTTGCTTACTCTTGAGTAGAACTGCATGTTCACTCCAGGAATAAGCACCTTTGTAAAATGAGTCAAATTGAAGCAGAACACATTGTTGGAGTGTCAGAATGCATAGATAGAAGGCAAATAAGCGTTCCATGACTTTATTTCGCTTAGTTGCTTACTCTTGAGTAGAACTGCATGTTCACTCCAGGAATAAGCACCTTTGTAAAATGAGTCAAATTGAAGCAGAACACATTGTGGGAGTGTCAGAATGCATAGATAGAAGGCAAATAAGCGTTCCATGGCTTTATTTCGCTTAGTTGCTTACTCTTGAGTAGAACTGCATGTTCACTCCAGGAATAAGCACCTTTGTAAAATGAGTCAAATTGAAGCAGAACACATTGTGGGAGTGTCAGAATGCATAGTTGGAAGGCAAATAAGCGTTCCATGGCTTAATTCGCTTAGTTGCTTACTCTTGAGTAGAACTGCATGTCCACTCCAGGAATAAGCACCTTTGTAAAATGAGTCAAATTGAAGCAGAACACATTGTTGGAGTGTCAGAATGCATAGTTGGAAGGCAAATAAGCGTTCCATGGCTTTATTTCGCTTAGTTGCTTACTCTTGAGTAGAACTGCATGTTCACTTCAGGAATAAGCACCTTTGTAAAATGAGTCAAATTGAAGCAGAACACATTGTGGGAGTGTCAGAATGCATAGATAGAAGGCAAATAAGCGTTCCATGGCTTTATTTCGCTTAGTTACTCTTGAGTAGAACTGCATGTTCACTCCAGGAATAAGCACCTTTGTAAAATGAGTCAAATTGAAGCAGAACACATTGTTGGAGTGTCAGAATGCATAGTTGGAAGACAAATAAGCGTTCCATGGCTTTATTTCGCTTAGTTGCTTACTCTTGAGTAGAACTGCATGTTCACTCCAGGAATAAGCACCTTTGTAAAATGAGTCAAATTGAAGCAGAACACATTGTGGGAGTGTCAGAATGCATAGATAGAAGGCAAATAAGCGTTCCATGGCTTTATTTCGCTTAGTTGCTTACTCTTGAGTAGAACTGCATGTTCACTCCAAGAATAAGCACCTTTGTAAAATGAGTCAAATTGAAGCAGAACACATTGTTGGAGTGTCAGAATGCATAGATAGAAGGCAAATAAGCGTTCCATGGCTTTATTTCGCTTAGTTGCTTACTCTTGAGTAGAACTGCATGTTCACTCCAGGAATAAGCACCTTTGTAAAATGAGTCAAATTGAAGCAGAACACATTATTGGAGTGTTAGAATGCAAAGTTGGAAGGCAAATAAGCGTTCCATGGCTTTATTTCGCTTAGTTGCTTACTCTTGAGTAGAACTGCATGTTCAGTCCAGGAATAAGCACCTTTGTAAAATGAGTCAAATTGAAGCAGAACACATTGTTGGAGTGTCAGAATGCATAGTTGGAAGGCAAATAAGCGTTCCATGGCTTTATTTCGCTTAGTTGCTTACTCTTGAGTAGAACTGCATGTTCACTCCAGGAATAAGCACCTTTGTAAAATGAGTCAAATTGAAGCAGAACACATTGTTGGAGTGTCAGAATGCATAGATAGAAGGCAAATAAGCGTTCCATGGCTTTATTTCGCTTAGTTGCTTACTCTTGAGTAGAACTGCATGTTCAGGAATAAGCACCTTTGTAAAATGAGTCAAATTGAAGCAGAACACATTGTTGGAGTGTCAGAATGCATAGTTGGAAGGCAAATAAGCGTTCCATGGCTTGATTTCTCTTAGTTGCTTACTCTTGAGTAGAACTGCATGTTCACTCCAGGAATAAGTACCTTTGTCAAATGAGTCAAATTGAAGCAAAACACATTGTTGGAGTGTCAGAATGCATAGATAGAAGGCAAATAAGCGTTCCATGGCTTTATTTCGCTTAGTTACTCTTGAGTAGAACTGCATGTTCACTCCAGGAATAAGCACCTTTGTAAAATGAGTCAAATTGAAGCAGAACACATTGTTGGAGTGTCAGAATGCATAGTTGGAAGGCAAATAAGCGTTCCATGGCTTTATTTCGCTTAGTTGCTTACTCTTGAGTAGAACTGCATGTTCACTCCAGGAATAAGCACCTTTGTAAAATGAGTCAAATTGAAGCAGAACACATTGTGGGAGTGTCAGAATGCATAGATAGAAGGCAAATAAGCGTTCCATGGCTTTATTTCGCTTAGCTGCTTACTCTTCAGTAGAACTGCATATTCACTCCAGGAATAAGCACCTTTGTAAAATGAGTCAAATTGAAGCAGAACACATTGTTGGAGTGTCAGAATGCATAGATAAAAGGCAAATAAGCGTTCCATGGCTTTATTTCGCTTAGTTGCTTACTCTTGAGTAGAACTGCATGTTCACTCCAGGAATAAGCACCTTTGTAAAATGAGTCAAATTGAAGCAGAACACATTCTTGGAGTGTCAGAATGCATAGTTGGAAGGCAAATAAGCGTTCCATGGCTTTATTTCGCTTAGTTGCTTACTCTTGAGTAGAACTGCATGTTCACTCCAGGAATAAGCACCTTTGTAAAATGAGTCAAATTGAAGCAGAACACATTGTTGGAGTGTCAGAATGCATAGATAGAAGGCAAATAAGCGTTCCATGGCTTTATTTCGCTTAGTTGCTTACTCTTGAGTAGAACTGCATGTTCACTCCAGGAATACGCACCTTTGTAAAATGAGTCAAATTGAAGCAGAACACATTGTTGGAGTGTCAGAATGCATAGTTGGAAGGCAAATAAGCGTTCCATGGCTTTATTTCGCTTAGTTGCTTACTCTTGAGTAGAACTGCATGTTCACTCCAGGAATAAGCACCTTTGTAAAATGAGTCAAATTGAAGCAGAACACATTGTGGGAGTTTCAGAATGCATAGATAGAAGGCAAATAAGCGTTCCATGGCTTTATTTCGCTTAGTTACTCTTGAGTAGAACTGCATGTTCACTCCAGGAATAAGCACCTTTGTAAAATGAGTCAAATTGAAGCAGAACACATTGTTGGAGTATCAGAATGCATAGTTGGAAGGCAAATAAGTGTTCCATGGCTTTATTTCGCTTAGTTGCTTACTCTTGAGTAGAACTGCATGTTCACTCCAGGAATAAGCACCTTTGTAAAATGAGTCAAATTGAAGCAGAACACATTGTTGGAGTGTCAGAATGCATAGATAGAAGGCAAATAAGCGTTCCATGGCTTTATTTCGCTTAGTTGCTTACTCTTGAGTAGAACTGCATGTTCACTCCAGGAATAAGCACCTTTGTAAAATGAGTCAAATTGAAGCAGAACACATTGTTGGAGTGTCAGAATGCATAGATAGAAGGCAAATAAGCGTTCCATGGCTTTATTTCGCTTAGTTGCTTACTCTTGAGTAGAACTGCATGTTCACTCCAGGAATAAGCACCTTTGTAAAATGAGTCAAATTGAAGCAGAACACATTGTGGGAGTGTCAGAATGCATAGATAGAAGGCAAATAAGCGTTCCATGGCTTTATTTCGCTTAGTTGCTTACTCTTGAGTAGAACTGCATGTTCACTCCAGGAATAAGCACCTTTGTAAAATGAGTCAAATTGAAGCAGAACACATTGTTGGAGTGTCAGAATGCATAGATAGAAGGCAAATAAGCGTTCCATGGCTTTATTTCGCTTAGTTGCTTACTCTTGAGTAGAACTGCATGTTCACTCCAGGAATAAGCACCTTTGTAAAATGAGTCAAATTGAAGCAGAACACATTGTTGGAGTGTCAGAATGCATAGATAGAAGGCAAATAAGCGTTCCATGGCTTTATTTCGCTTAGTTGCTTACTCTTGAGTAGAACTGCATGTTCACTCCAGGAATAAGCACCTTTGTAAAATGAGTCAAATTGAAGCAGAACACATTGTGGGAGTGTCAGAATGCATAGATAGAAGGCAAATAAGCGTTCCATGGCTTTATTTCGCTTAGTTGCTTACTCTTGAGTAGAACTGCATGTTCACTCCAGGAATAAGCACCTTTGTAAAATGAGTCAAATTGAAGCAGAACACATTGTGGGAGTGTCAGAATGCATAGTTGGAAGGCAAATAAGCGTTCCATGGCTTAATTCGCTTAGTTGCTTACTCTTGAGTAGAACTGCATGTCCACTCCAGGAATAAGCACCTTTGTAAAATGAGTCAAATTGAAGCAGAACACATTGTTGGAGTGTCAGAATGCATAGATAGAAGGCAAATAAGCGTTCCATGGCTTTATTTCGCTTAGTTGCTTACTCTTGAGTAGAACTGCATGTTCACTCCAGGAATAAGCACCTTTGTAAAATGAGTCAAATTGAAGCAGAACACATTGTTGGAGTGTCAGAATGCATAGTTGGAAGGCAAATAAGCGTTCTATGGCTTTATTTCGCTTAGTTGCTTACTCTTGAGTAGAACTGCATGTTCACTCCAGGAATAAGCACCTTTGTAAAATGAGTCAAATTGAAGCAAAACACATTGTTGGAGTGTCAGAATGCATAGATAGAAGGCAAATAAGCGTTCCATGGCTTTATTTCGCTTAGTTGCTTACTCTTGAGTAGAACTGCATATTCACTCCAGAAATAAGCATCTTTTTAAAATGAGCCAAATTGAAGCAGAAAACATTGTTGGAGTGTCAGAATGCATAGATAGAAGGCAAATAAGCGTTCCATGGCTTTATTTCGCTTAGTTGCTTACTCTTGAGTAGAACTGCATATTCACTCCAGGAATACGCACCTTTGTCAAATGAGTCAAATTGAAGCAGAACACATTGTGGGAGTGTCAGAATGCATAGATAGAAGGCAAATAAGCGTTCCATGGCTTTATTTCGCTTAGTTGCTTACTCTTGAGTAGAACTGCATGTTCACTCCAGGAATAAGCACCTTTGTAAAATGAGTCAAATTGAAGCAGAACACATTGTGGGAGTGTCAGAATGCATAGTTGGAAGGCAAATAAGCGTTCCATGGCTTAATTCGCTTAGTTGCTTACTCTTGAGTAGAACTGCATGTCCACTCCAGGAATAAGCACCTTTGTAAAATGAGTCAAATTGAAGCAGAACACATTGTTGGAGTGTCAGAATGCATAGATAGAAGGCAAATAAGCGTTCCATGGCTTTATTTTGCTTAGTTGCTTACTCTTGAGTAGAACTGCATGTTCACTCCAGGAATAAGCACCTTTGTAAAATGAGTCAAATTGAAGCAAAACACATTGTTGGAGTGTCAGAATGCATAGATAGAAGGCAAATAAGCGTTCCATGGCTTTATTTCGCTTAGTTGCTTACTCTTGAGTAGAACTGCATATTCACTCCAGAAATAAGCATCTTTTTAAAATGAGCCAAATTGAAGTAGAAAACATTGTTGGAGTGTCAGAATGCATAGATAGAAGGCAAATAAGCGTTCCATGGCTTTATTTCGCTTAGTTGCTTACTCTTGAGTAGAACTGCATATTCACTCAAGAAATGAGCACATTTGTCAAATGAGTCAAATTGAAGCAAAACACATTGTTGGAGTGTCAGAATGCATAGATAGAAGGCAAATAAGCGTTCCATGGCTTTATTTCGCTTAGTTGCTTACTCTTGAGTAGAACTGCATATTCACTCAAGAAATGAGCACCTTTGTGAAATGACCCAAATTGAAGCAAAACACATTGTTGGAGTGTCAGAATGCATAGATAGAAGGCAAATAAGCGTTCCATGGCTTTATTTCGCTTAGTTGCTTACTCTTGAGTAGAACTGCATATTCACTCCAGGAATACGCACCTTTGTCAAATGAGTCAAATTGAAGCAAAACACATTGTTGGAGTGTCAGAATGCATAGATAGAAGGCAAATAAGCGTTCCATGGCTTTATTTCGCTTAGTTGCTTACTCTTGAGTAGAACTGCATATTCACTCCAGGAATAAGCACATTTGTCAAATGAGTCAAATTGAAGCAAAACACATTGTTGGAGTGTCAGAATGCATAGATAGAAGGCAAATAAGCGTTCCATGGCTTTATTTCGCTTAGTTGCTTACTCTTGAGTAGAACTGCAAATTCACTCCAGGAATACACACCTTTGTCAAATGAGTCAAATTGAAGCAGAACACATTGTGGGAGTGTCAGAATGCATAGATAGAAGGCAAATAAGCGTTCCATGGCTTTATTTCGCTTAGCTGCTTACTCTTCAGTAGAACTGCATATTCACTCCAGGAATAAGCACCTTTGTAAAATGAGTCAAATTGAAGCAGAACACATTGTTGGAGTGTCAGAATGCATAGATAAAAGGCAAATAAGCGTTCCATGGCTTTATTTCGCTTAGTTGCTTACTCTTGAGTAGAACTGCATGTTCACTCCAGGAATAAGCACCTTTGTAAAATGAGTCAAATTGAAGCAGAACACATTGTTGGAGTGTCAGAATGCATAGTTGGAAGGCAAATAAGCGTTCCATGGCTTTATTTCGCTTAGTTGCTTACTCTTGAGTAGAACTGCATGTTCACTCCAGGAATAAGCACCTTTGTAAAATGAGTCAAATTGAAGCAGAACACATTGTTGGAGTGTCAGAATGCATAGATAGAAGGCAAATAAGCTTTCCATGGCTTTATTTCGCTTAGTTGCTTACTCTTGAGTAGAACTGCATGTTCACTCCAGGAATACGCACCTTTGTAAAATGAGTCAAATTGAAGCAGAACACATTGTTGGAGTGTCAGAATGCATAGTTGGAAGGTAAATAAGCGTTCCATGGCTTTATTTCGCTTAGTTGCTTACTCTTGAGTAGAACTGCATGTTCACTCCAGGAATAAGCACCTTTGTAAAATGAGTCAAATTGAAGCAGAACACATTGTGGGAGTTTCAGAATGCATATATAGAAGGCAAATAGGCGTTCCATGGCTTTATTTCGCTTAGTTACTCTTGAGTAGAACTGCATGTTCACTCCAGGAATAAGCACCTTTGTAAAATGAGTCAAATTGAAGCAGAACACATTGTTGGAGTATCAGAATGCATAGTTGGAAGGCAAATAAGTGTTCCATGGCTTTATTTCGCTTAGTTGCTTACTCTTGAGTAGAACTGCATGTTCACTCCAGGAATAAGCACCTTTGTAAAATGAGTCAAATTGAAGCAGAACACATTGTTGGAGTGTCAGAATGCATAGATAGAAGGCAAATAAGCGTTCCATGGCTTTATTTCGCTTAGTTGCTTACTCTTGAGTAGAACTGCATGTTCACTCCAGGAATAAGCACCTTTGTAAAATGAGTCAAATTGAAGCAGAACACATTGTTGGAGTGTCAGAATGCATAGATAGAAGGCAAATAAGCGTTCCATGGCTTTATTTCGCTTAGTTGCTTACTCTTGAGTAGAACTGCATGTTCACTCCAGGAATAAGCACCTTTGTAAAATGAGTCAAATTGAAGCAGAACACATTGTGGGAGTGTCAGAATGCATAGATAGAAGGCAAATAAGCGTTCCATGGCTTTATTTCGCTTAGTTGCTTACTCTTGAGTAGAACTGCATGTTCACTCCAGGAATAAGCACCTTTGTAAAATGAGTCAAATTGAAGCAGAACACATTGTGGGAGTGTCAGAATGCATAGTTGGAAGGCAAATAAGCGTTCCATGGCTTAATTCGCTTAGTTGCTTACTCTTGAGTAGAACTGCATGTCCACTCCAGGAATAAGCACCTTTTTAAAATGAGTCAAATTGAAGCAGAACACATTGTTGGAGTGTCAGAATGCATAGATAGAAGGCAAATAAGCGTTCCATGGCTTTATTTCGCTTAGTTGCTTACTCTTGAGTAGAACTGCATGTTCACTCCAGGAATAAGCACCTTTGTAAAATGAGTCAAATTGAAGCAGAACACATTGTTGGAGTGTCAGAATGCATAGTTGGAAGGCAAATAAGCGTTCTATGGCTTTATTTCGCTTAGTTGCTTACTCTTGAGTAGAACTGCATGTTCACTCCAGGAATAAGCACCTTTGTAAAATGAGTCAAATTGAAGCAGAACACATTGTTGGAGTGTCAGAATGCATAGTTGGAAGGCAAATAAGCGTTCTATGGCTTTATTTCGCTTAGTTGCTTACTCTTGAGTAGAACTGCATATTCACTCCAGGAATACGCACCTTTGTCAAATGAGTCAAATTGAAGCAAAACACATTGTTGGAGTGTCAGAATGCATAGATAGAAGGCAAATAAGCGTTCCATGGCTTTATTTCGCTTAGTTGCTTACTCTTGAGTAGAACTGCATATTCACTCCAGAAATAAGCATCTTTTTAAAATGAGCCAAACTGAAGCAGAAAACATTGTTGGAGTGTCAGAATGCATAGATAGAAGGCAAATAAGCGTTCCATGGCTTTATTTCGCTTAGTTGCTTACTCTTGAGTAGAACTGCATATTCACTCCAGGAATACGCACCTTTGTCAAATGAGTCAAATTGAAGCAGAACACATTGTGGGAGTGTCAGAATGCATAGATAGAAGGCAAATAAGCGTTCCATGGCTTTATTTCGCTTAGTTGCTTACTCTTGAGTAGAACTGCATGTTCACTCCAGGAATAAGCACCTTTGTAAAATGAGTCAAATTGAAGCAGAACACATTGTGGGAGTGTCAGAATGCATAGTTGGAAGGCAAATAAGCGTTCCATGGCTTAATTCGCTTAGTTGCTTACTCTTGAGTAGAACTGCATGTCCACTCCAGGAATAAGCACCTTTGTAAAATGAGTCAAATTGAAGCAGAACACATTGTTGGAGTGTCAGAATGCATAGATAGAAGGCAAATAAGCGTTCCATGGCTTTATTTCGCTTAGTTGCTTACTCTTGAGTAGAACTGCATGTTCACTCCAGGAATAAGCACCTTTGAAAAATGAGTCAAATTGAAGCAAAACACAATGTTGGAGTGACAGAATGCATAGATAGAAGGCAAATAAGCGTTCCATGGCTTTATTTCACTTAGTTGCTTCCTCTTGAGTAGAACTGCATATTCACTCCAGAAATAAGCATCTTTTTAAAATGAGCCAAATTGAAGCAGAAAACATTGTTGGAGTGTCAGAATGCATAGTTAGAAGGCAAATAAGCGTTCCATGGCTTTATTTCGCTTAGTTGCTTACTCTTGAGTAGAACTGCATATTCACTCCAGAAATAAGCATCTTTTTAAAATGAGCCAAATTGAAGCAGAAAACATTGTTGGAGTGTCAGAATGCATTGATAGAAGGCAAATAAGCGTTCCATGGCTTTATTTCGCTTAGTTGCTTACTCTTGAGTAGAACTGCATATTCACTCCAGGAATACGCACCTTTGTCAAATGAGTCAAATTGAAGCAAAACACATTGTTGGAGTGTCAGAATGCATAGATAGAAGGCAAATAAGCGTTCCATGGCTTTATTTCGCTTAGTTGCTTACTCTTGAGTAGAACTGCATATTCACTCCAGGAATAAGCACATTTGTCAAATGAGTCAAATTGAAGCAAAACACATTGTTGGAGTGTCAGAATGCATAGATAGAAGGCAAATAAGCGTTCCATGGCTTTATTTCGCTTAGTTGCTTACTCTTGAGTAGAACTGCATATTCACTCCAGGAATACGCACCTTTGTCAAATGAGTCAAATTGAAGCAAAACACATTGTTGGAGTGTCAGAATGCATAGATAGAAGGCAAATAAGCGTTCCATGGCTTTATTTCGCTTAGTTGCTTACTCTTGAGTAGAACTGCATATTCACTCCAGAAATAAGCATCTTTTTAAAATGAGCCAAATTGAAGCAGAAAACATTGTTGGAGTGTCAGAATGCATAGTTAGAAGGCAAATAAGCGTTCCATGGCTTTATTTCGCTTAGTTGCTTACTCTTGAGTAGAACTGCATATTCACTCCAGAAATAAGCATCTTTTTAAAATGAGCCAAATTGAAGCAGAAAACATTGTTGGAGTGTCAGAATGCATAGATAGAAGGCAAATAAGCGTTCCATGGCTTTATTTCGCTTAGTTGCTTACTCTTGAGTAGAACTGCATATTCACTCAAGAAATGAGCACATTTGTCAAATGAGTCAAATTGAAGCAAAACACATTGTTGGAGTGTCAGAATGCATAGATAGAAGGCAAATAAGCGTTCCATGGCTTTATTTCGCTTAGTTGCTTACTCTTGAGTAGAACTGCATATTCACTCCAGGAATACGCACCTTTGTCAAATGAGTCAAATTGAAGCAAAACACATTGTTGGAGTGTCAGAATGCATAGATAGAAGGCAAATAAGCGTTCCATGGCTTTATTTCACTTAGTTGCTTCCTCTTGAGTAGAACTGCATATTCACTCCAGAATTAAGCATCTTTTTAAAATGAGTCAAATTGAAGCAAAACACATTGTTGGAGTGTCAGAATGCATAGATAGGAGGCAAATAAGCGTTCCATGGCTTTATTTCGCTTAGTTGCTTACTCTTGAGTAGAACTGCATATTCACTCCAGGAATAAGTACCTTTGTCAAATGAGTCAAATTGAAGCAAAACACATTGTTGGAGTGTCAGAATGCATAGATAGAAGGCAAATAAGCGTTCCATGGCTTTATTTCGCTTAGTTGCTTACTCTTGAGTAGAACTGCATATTCACTCCAGAAATAAGCATCTTTTTAAAATGAGCCAAATTGAAGCAGAAAACATTGTTGGAGTGTCAGAATGCATAGATAGAAGGCAAATAAGCGTTCCATGGCTTTATTTCGCTTAGTTGCTTACTCTTGAGTAGAACTGCATATTCACTCCAGAAATAAGCATCTTTTTAAAATGAGCCACATTGAAGCAGAAAACATTGTTGGAGTGTCAGAATGCATAGTTAGAAGGCAAATAAGCGTTCCATGGCTTTATTTCGCTTAGTTGCTTACTCTTGAGTAGAACTGCATATTCACTCAAGAAATGAGCACATTTGTCAAATGAGTCAAATTGAAGCAAAACACATTGTTGGAGTGTCAGAATGCATAGATAGAAGGCAAATAAGCGTTCCATGGCTTTATTTCGCTTAGTTGCTTACTCTTGAGTAGAACTGCATATTCACTCCAGGAATAAGCACATTTGTCAAATGAGTCAAATTGAAGCAAAACACATTGTTGGAGTGTCAGAATGCATAGATAGAAGGCAAATAAGCGTTCCATGGCTTTATTTCGCTTAGTTGCTTACTCTTGAGTAGAACTGCATATTCACTCCAGGAATAAGCACATTTGTCAAATGAGTCAAATTGAAGCAAAACACATTGTTGGAGTGTCAGAATGCATAGATAGAAGGCAAATAAGCGTTCCATGGCTTTATTTCGCTTAGTTGCTTACTCTTGAGTAGAACTGCATATTCACTCCAGGAATACGCACCTTTGTCAAATGAGTCAAATTGAAGCAAAACACATTGTTGGAGTGTCAGAATGCATAGATAGAAGGCAAATAAGCGTTCCATGGCTTTATTTCGCTTAGTTGCTTACTCTTGAGTAGAACTGCATATTCACTCCAGAAATAAGCATCTTTTTAAAATGAGCCAAATTGAAGCAGAAAACATTGTTGGAGTGTCAGAATGCATTGATAGAAGGCAAATAAGCGTTCCATGGCTTTATTTCGCTTAGTTGCTTACTCTTGAGTAGAACTGCATATTCACTCAAGAAATGAGCACCTTTGTGAAATGAGTCAAATTGAAGCAGAAAATATTGTTGGAGTGTCAGAATGCATAGATAGAAGGCAAATAAGCGTTCCATGGCTTTATTTCGCTTAGTTGCTTACTCTTGTGTAGAACTGCATATTCACTCCAGGAATAAGCACATTTGTCAAATGAGTCAAATTGAAGCAAAACACATTGTTGGAGTGTCAGAATGCATAGATAGAAGGCAAATAAGCGTTCCATGGCTTTATTTCGCTTAGTTGCTTACTCTTGAGTAGAACTGCATATTCACTCCAGGAATACGCACCTTTGTCAAATGAGTCAAATTGAAGCAAAACACATTGTTGGAGTGTCAGAATGCATAGATAGAAGGCAAATAAGCGTTCCATGGCTTTATTTCGCTTAGTTGCTTACTCTTGAGTAGAACTGCATATTCACTCCAGGAATAAGCACATTTGTCAAATGAGTCAAATTGAAGCAAAACACATTGTTGGAGTGTCAGAATGCATAGATAGAAGGCAAATAAGCGTTCCATGGCTTTATTTCGCTTAGTTGCTTACTCTTGAGTAGAACTGCATATTCACTCCAGGAATACGCACCTTTGTCAAATGAGTCAAATTGAAGCAAAACACATTGTTGGAGTGTCAGAATGCATAGATAGAAGGCAAATAAGCGTTCCCTGGCTTTATTTCGCTTAGTTGCTTACTCTTGAGTAGAACTGCATATTCACTCCAGAAATAAGCATCTTTTTAAAATGAGCCAAATTGAAGCAGCAAACATTGTTGGAGTGTCAGAATGCATAGTTAGAAGGCAAATAAGCGTTCCATGGCTTTATTTCGCTTAGTTGCTTACTCTTGAGTAGAACTGCATATTCACTCCAGAAATAAGCATCTTTTTAAAATGAGCCAAATTGAAGCAGAAAACATTGTTGGAGTGTCAGAATGCATAGATAGAAGGCAAATAAGCGTTCCATGGCTTTATTTCGCTTAGTTGCTTACTCTTGAGTAGAACTGCATATTCACTCAAGAAATGAGCACATTTGTCAAATGAGTCAAATTGAAGCAAAACACATTGTTGGAGTGTCAGAATGCATAGATAGAAGGCAAATAAGCCTTCCATGGCTTTATTTCGCTTAGTTGCTTACTCTTGAGTAGAACTGCATATTCACTCAAGAAATGAGCACATTTGTCAAATGAGTCAAATTGAAGCAAAACACATTGTTGGAGTGTCAGAATGCATAGATAGAAGGCAAATAAGCGTTCCATGGCTTTATTTCGCTTAGTTGCTTACTCTTGAGTAGAACTGCATATTCACTCCAGGAATACGCACCTTTGTCAAATGAGTCAAATTGAAGCAAAACACATTGTTGGAGTGTCAGAATGCATAGATAGAAGGCAAATAAGCGTTCCATGGCTTTATTTCACTTAGTTGCTTCCTCTTGAGTAGAACTGCATATTCACTCCAGAATTAAGCATCTTTTTAAAATGAGTCAAATTGAAGCAAAACACATTGTTGGAGTGTCAGAATGCATAGATAGGAGGCAAATAAGCGTTCCATGGCTTTATTTCGCTTAGTTGCTTACTCTTGAGTAGAACTGCATATTCACTCCAGGAATAAGTACCTTTGTCAAATGAGTCAAATTGAAGCAAAACACATTGTTGGAGTGTCAGAATGCATAGATAGAAGGCAAATAAGCGTTCCATGGCTTTATTTCGCTTAGTTGCTTACTCTTGAGTAGAACTGCATATTCACTCCAGAAATAAGCATCTTTTTAAAATGAGCCAAATTGAAGCAGAAAACATTGTTGGAGTGTCAGAATGCATAGATAGAAGGCAAATAAGCGTTCCATGGCTTTATTTCGCTTAGTTGCTTACTCTTGAGTAGAACTGCATATTCACTCCAGAAATAAGCATCTTTTTAAAATGAGCCACATTGAAGCAGAAAACATTGTTGGAGTGTCAGAATGCATAGTTAGAAGGCAAATAAGCGTTCCATGGCTTTATTTCGCTTAGTTGCTTACTCTTGAGTAGAACTGCATATTCACTCCAGAAATAAGCATCTTTTTAAAATGAGCCAAATTGAAGCAGAAAACATTGTTGGAGTGTCAGAATGCATTGATAGAAGGCAAATAAGCGTTCCATGGCTTTATTTCGCTTAGTTGCTTACTCTTGAGTAGAACTGCATATTCACTCAAGAAATGAGCACCTTTGTGAAATGAGTCAAATTGAAGCAGAAAATATTGTTGGAGTGTCAGAATGCATAGATAGAAGGCAAATAAGCGTTCCATGGCTTTATTTCGCTTAGTTGCTTACTCTTGTGTAGAACTGCATATTCACTCCAGGAATAAGCACATTTGTCAAATGAGTCAAATTGAAGCAAAACACATTGTTGGAGTGTCAGAATGCATAGATAGAAGGCAAATAAGCGTTCCATGGCTTTATTTCGCTTAGTTGCTTACTCTTGAGTAGAACTGCATATTCACTCCAGGAATACGCACCTTTGTCAAATGAGTCAAATTGAAGCAAAACACATTGTTGGAGTGTCAGAATGCATAGATAGAAGGCAAATAAGCGTTCCATGGCTTTATTTCGCTTAGTTGCTTACTCTTGAGTAGAACTGCATATTCACTCCAGGAATAAGCACATTTGTCAAATGAGTCAAATTGAAGCAAAACACATTGTTGGAGTGTCAGAATGCATAGATAGAAGGCAAATAAGCGTTCCATGGCTTTATTTCGCTTAGTTGCTTACTCTTGAGTAGAACTGCATATTCACTCCAGGAATACGCACCTTTGTCAAATGAGTCAAATTGAAGCAAAACACATTGTTGGAGTGTCAGAATGCATAGATAGAAGGCAAATAAGCGTTCCCTGGCTTTATTTCGCTTAGTTGCTTACTCTTGAGTAGAACTGCATATTCACTCCAGAAATAAGCATCTTTTTAAAATGAGCCAAATTGAAGCAGCAAACATTGTTGGAGTGTCAGAATGCATAGTTAGAAGGCAAATAAGCGTTCCATGGCTTTATTTCGCTTAGTTGCTTACTCTTGAGTAGAACTGCATATTCACTCCAGAAATAAGCATCTTTTTAAAATGAGCCAAATTGAAGCAGAAAACATTGTTGGAGTGTCAGAATGCATAGATAGAAGGCAAATAAGCGTTCCATGGCTTTATTTCGCTTAGTTGCTTACTCTTGAGTAGAACTGCATATTCACTCAAGAAATGAGCACATTTGTCAAATGAGTCAAATTGAAGCAAAACACATTGTTGGAGTGTCAGAATGCATAGATAGAAGGCAAATAAGCCTTCCATGGCTTTATTTCGCTTAGTTGCTTACTCTTGAGTAGAACTGCATATTCACTCAAGAAATGAGCACATTTGTCAAATGAGTCAAATTGAAGCAAAACACATTGTTGGAGTGTCAGAATGCATAGATAGAAGGCAAATAAGCGTTCCATGGCTTTATTTCGCTTAGTTGCTTACTCTTGAGTAGAACTGCATATTCACTCCAGGAATACGCACCTTTGTCAAATGAGTCAAATTGAAGCAAAACACATTGTTGGAGTGTCAGAATGCATAGATAGAAGGCAAATAAGCGTTCCATGGCTTTATTTCACTTAGTTGCTTCCTCTTGAGTAGAACTGCATATTCACTCCAGAATTAAGCATCTTTTTAAAATGAGTCAAATTGAAGCAAAACACATTGTTGGAGTGTCAGAATGCATAGATAGGAGGCAAATAAGCGTTCCATGGCTTTATTTCGCTTAGTTGCTTACTCTTGAGTAGAACTGCATATTCACTCCAGGAATAAGTACCTTTGTCAAATGAGTCAAATTGAAGCAAAACACATTGTTGGAGTGTCAGAATGCATAGATAGAAGGCAAATAAGCGTTCCATGGCTTTATTTCGCTTAGTTGCTTACTCTTGAGTAGAACTGCATATTCACTCCAGAAATAAGCATCTTTTTAAAATGAGCCAAATTGAAGCAGAAAACATTGTTGGAGTGTCAGAATGCATAGATAGAAGGCAAATAAGCGTTCCATGGCTTTATTTCGCTTAGTTGCTTACTCTTGAGTAGAACTGCATATTCACTCCAGAAATAAGCATCTTTTTAAAATGAGCCACATTGAAGCAGAAAACATTGTTGGAGTGTCAGAATGCATAGTTAGAAGGCAAATAAGCGTTCCATGGCTTTATTTCGCTTAGTTGCTTACTCTTGAGTAGAACTGCATATTCACTCAAGAAATGAGCACATTTGTCAAATGAGTCAAATTGAAGCAAAACACATTGTTGGAGTGTCAGAATGCATAGATAGAAGGGAAATAAGCGTTCCATGGCTTTATTTCGCTTAGTTGCTTACTCTTGAGTAGAACTGCATATTCACTCCAGGAATAAGCACATTTGTCAAATGAGTCAAATTGAAGCAAAACACATTGTTGGAGTGTCAGAATGCATAGATAGAAGGCAAATAAGCGTTCCATGGCTTTATTTCGCTTAGTTGCTTACTCTTGAGTAGAACTGCATATTCACTCCAGGAATAAGCACATTTGTCAAATGAGTCAAATTGAAGCAAAACACATTGTTGGAGTGTCAGAATGCATAGATAGAAGGCAAATAAGCGTTCCATGGCTTTATTTCGCTTAGTTGCTTACTCTTGAGTAGAACTGCATATTCACTCCAGGAATACGCACCTTTGTCAAATGAGTCAAATTGAAGCAAAACACATTGTTGGAGTGTCAGAATGCATAGATAGAAGGCAAATAAGCGTTCCATGGCTTTATTTCGCTTAGTTGCTTACTCTTGAGTAGAACTGCATATTCACTCCAGAAATAAGCATCTTTTTAAAATGAGCCAAATTGAAGCAGAAAACATTGTTGGAGTGTCAGAATGCATTGATAGAAGGCAAATAAGCGTTCCATGGCTTTATTTCGCTTAGTTGCTTACTCTTGAGTAGAACTGCATATTCACTCAAGAAATGAGCACCTTTGTGAAATGAGTCAAATTGAAGCAGAAAATATTGTTGGAGTGTCAGAATGCATAGATAGAAGGCAAATAAGCGTTCCATGGCTTTATTTCGCTTAGTTGCTTACTCTTGTGTAGAACTGCATATTCACTCCAGGAATAAGCACATTTGTCAAATGAGTCAAATTGAAGCAAAACACATTGTTGGAGTGTCAGAATGCATAGATAGAAGGCAAATAAGCGTTCCATGGCTTTATTTCGCTTAGTTGCTTACTCTTGAGTAGAACTGCATATTCACTCCAGGAATACGCACCTTTGTCAAATGAGTCAAATTGAAGCAAAACACATTGTTGGAGTGTCAGAATGCATAGATAGAAGGCAAATAAGCGTTCCATGGCTTTATTTCGCTTAGTTGCTTACTCTTGAGTAGAACTGCATATTCACTCCAGGAATAAGCACATTTGTCAAATGAGTCAAATTGAAGCAAAACACATTGTTGGAGTGTCAGAATGCATAGATAGAAGGCAAATAAGCGTTCCATGGCTTTATTTCGCTTAGTTGCTTACTCTTGAGTAGAACTGCATATTCACTCCAGGAATACGCACCTTTGTCAAATGAGTCAAATTGAAGCAAAACACATTGTTGGAGTGTCAGAATGCATAGATAGAAGGCAAATAAGCGTTCCCTGGCTTTATTTCGCTTAGTTGCTTACTCTTGAGTAGAACTGCATATTCACTCCAGAAATAAGCATCTTTTTAAAATGAGCCAAATTGAAGCAGCAAACATTGTTGGAGTGTCAGAATGCATAGTTAGAAGGCAAATAAGCGTTCCATGGCTTTATTTCGCTTAGTTGCTTACTCTTGAGTAGAACTGCATATTCACTCCAGAAATAAGCATCTTTTTAAAATGAGCCAAATTGAAGCAGAAAACATTGTTGGAGTGTCAGAATGCATAGATAGAAGGCAAATAAGCGTTCCATGGCTTTATTTCGCTTAGTTGCTTACTCTTGAGTAGAACTGCATATTCACTCAAGAAATGAGCACATTTGTCAAATGAGTCAAATTGAAGCAAAACACATTGTTGGAGTGTCAGAATGCATAGATAGAAGGCAAATAAGCCTTCCATGGCTTTATTTCGCTTAGTTGCTTACTCTTGAGTAGAACTGCATATTCACTCCAGGAATAAGCACATTTGTCAAATGAGTCAAATTGAAGCAAAACACATTGTTGGAGTGTCAGAATGCATAGATAGAAGGCAAATAAGCGTTCCATGGCTTTATTTCGCTTAGTTGCTTACTCTTGAGTAGAACTGCATATTCACTCCAGGAATACGCACCTTTGTCAAATGAGTCAAATTGAAGCAAAACACATTGTTGGAGTGTCAGAATGCATAGATAGAAGGCAAATAAGCGTTCCATGGCTTTATTTCGCTTAGTTGCTTACTCTTGAGTAGAACTGCATATTCACTCCAGAAATAAGCATCTTTTTAAAATGAGCCAAATTGAAGCAGAAAACATTGTTGGAGTGTCAGAATGCATAGTTAGAAGGCAAATAAGCGTTCCATGGCTTTATTTCGCTTAGTTGCTTACTCTTGAGTAGAACTGCATATTCACTCCAGAAATAAGCATCTTTTTAAAATGAGCCAAATTGAAGCAGAAAACATTGTTGGAGTGTCAGAATGCATAGATAGAAGGCAAATAAGCGTTCCATGGCTTTATTTCGCTTAGTTGCTTACTCTTGAGTAGAACTGCATATTCACTCAAGAAATGAGCACATTTGTCAAATGAGTCAAATTGAAGCAAAACACATTGTTGGAGTGTCAGAATGCATAGATAGAAGGCAAATAAGCGTTCCATGGCTTTATTTCGCTTAGTTGCTTACTCTTGAGTAGAACTGCATATTCACTCCAGGAATAAGCACATTTGTCAAATGAGTCAAATTGAAGCAAAACACATTGTTGGAGTGTCAGAATGCATAGATAGAAGGCAAATAAGCGTTCCATGGCTTTATTTCGCTTAGTTGCTTACTCTTGAGTAGAACTGCATATTCACTCCAGAAATAAGCATCTTTTTAAAATGAGCCAAATTGAAGCAGAAAACATTGTTGGAGTGTCAGAATGCATAGTTAGAAGGCAAATAAGCGTTCCATGGCTTTATTTCGCTTAGTTGCTTACTCTTGAGTAGAACTGCATATTCACTCCAGAAATAAGCATCTTTTTAAAATGAGCCAAATTGAAGCAGAAAACATTGTTGGAGTGTCAGAATGCATAGATAGAAGGCAAATAAGCGTTCCATGGCTTTATTTCGCTTAGTTGCTTACTCTTGAGTAGAACTGCATATTCACTCCAGGAATAAGCACATTTGTCAAATGAGTCAAATTGAAGCAAAACACATTGTTGGAGTGTCAGAATGCATAGATAGAAGGCAAATAAGCGTTCCATGGCTTTATTTCGCTTAGTTGCTTACTCTTGAGTAGAACTGCATATTCACTCCAGGAATACGCACCTTTGTCAAATGAGTCAAATTGAAGCAAAACACATTGTTGGAATGTCAGAATGCATAGATAGAAGGCGAATAAGCGTTCCATGGCTTTATTTCGCTTAGTTGCTTACTCTTGAGTAGAACTGCATATTCACTCCAGGAATAAGCACCTTTGTCAAATGAGTCAAATTGAAGCAAAACACATTGTTGGAGTGTCAGAATGCATAGATAGAAGGCAAATAAGCGTTCCATGGCTTTATTTCGCTTAGTTGCTTACTCTTGAGTAGAACTGCATATTCACTCAAGAAATGAGCACCTTTGTGAAATGACCCAAATTGAAGCAAAACACATTGTTGGAGTGTCAGAATGCATAGATAGAAGGCAAATAAGCGTTCCATGGCTTTATTTCGCTTAGTTGCTTACTCTTGAGTAGAACTGCATATTCACTCCAGGAATACGCACCTTTGTCAAATGAGTCAAATTGAAGCAAAACACATTGTTGGAGTGTCAGAATGCATAGATAGAAGGCAAATAAGCGTTCCATGGCTTTATTTCGCTTAGTTGCTTACTCTTGAGTAGAACTGCATATTCACTCCAGGAATACGCACCTTTGTCAAATGAGTCAAATTGAAGCAAAACACATTGTTGGAGTGTCAGAATGCATAGATAGAAGGCAAATAAGCGTTCCATGGCTTTATTTCGCTTAGTTGCTTACTCTTGAGTAGAACTGCATATTCACTCCAGGAATACGCACCTTTGTCAAATGAGTCAAATTGAAGCAAAACACATTGTTGGAGTGTCAGAATGCATAGATAGAAGGCAAATAAGCGTTCCATGGCTTTATTTCGCTTAGTTGCTTACTCTTGAGTAGAACTGCATATTCACTCCAGGAATACGCACCTTTGTCAAATGAGTCAAATTGAAGCAAAACACATTGTTGGAGTGTCAGAATGCATAGATAGAAGGCAAATAAGCGTTCCATGGCTTTATTTCGCTTAGTTGCTTACTCTTGAGTAGAACTGCATATTCACTCCAGGAATAAGCACATTTGTCAAATGAGTCAAATTGAAGCAAAACACATTTTTGGAGTGTCAGAATGCATAGATAGAAGGCAAATAAGCGTTCCATGGCTTTATTTCGCTTAGTTGCTTACTCTTGAGTAGAACTGCATATTCACTCCAGGAATAAGCACATTTGTCAAATGAGTCAAATTGAAGCAAAACACATTGTTGGAGTGTCAGAATGCATAGATTGAAGGCAAATAAGCGTTCCATGGCTTTATTTCGCTTAGTTGCTTACTCTTGAGTAGAACTGCATATTCACTCCAGGAATAAGCACATTTGTCAAATGAGTCAAATTGAAGCAAAACACATTGTTGGAGTGTCAGAATGCATAGATAGAAGGCAAATAAGCGTTCCATGGCTTTATTTCGCTTAGTTGCTTACTCTTGAGTAGAACTGCATATTCACTCCAGGAATACGCACCTTTGTCAAATGAGTCAAATTGAAGCAAAACACATTGTTGGAGTGTCAGAATGCATAGATAGAAGGCAAATAAGCGTTCCATGGCTTTATTTCGCTTAGTTGCTTACTCTTGAGTAGAATTGCATATTCACTCAAGAAATGAGCACCTTTGTGAAATGACCCAAATTGAAGCAAAACACATTGTTGGAGTGTCAGAATGCATAGATAGAAGGCAAATAAGCGTTCCATGGCTTTATTTCGCTTAGTTGCTTACTCTAGAGTAGAACTGCATATTCACTCCAGGAATACGCACCTTTGTCAAATGAGTCAAATTGAAGCAAAACACATTGTTGGAGTGTCAGAATGCATAGATAGAAGGCAAATAAGCGTTCCATGGCTTTATTTCGCTTAGTTGCTTACTCTTGAGTAGAACTGCATATTCACTCCAGAAATAAGCATCTTTTTAAAATGAGCCAAACTGAAGCAGAAAACATTGTTGGAGTGTCAGAATGCATAGATAGAAGGCAAATAAGCGTTCCATGGCTTTATTTCGCTTAGTTGCTTACTCTTGAGTAGAACTGCATATTCACTCCAGGAATACGCACCTTTGTCAAATGAGTCAAATTGAAGCAGAACACATTGTGGGAGTGTCAGAATGCATAGATAGAAGGCAAATAAGCGTTCCATGGCTTTATTTCGCTTAGTTGCTTACTCTTGAGTAGAACTGCATG
This sequence comes from Zootoca vivipara, assembly GCF_965207765.1. Lineage (NCBI taxonomy): Eukaryota > Metazoa > Chordata > Lepidosauria > Squamata > Lacertidae > Zootoca > Zootoca vivipara. The sequence continues at coordinate 1,173,811 of NC_142590.1, forward strand.
TTCACTCCAGGAATAAGCACCTTTGTAAAATGAGTCAAATTGAAGCAGAACACATTGTGGGAGTGTCAGAATGCATAGTTGGAAGGCAAATAAGCGTTCCATGGCTTAATTCGCTTAGTTGCTTACTCTTGAGTAGAACTGCATGTCCACTCCAGGAATAAGCACCTTTGTAAAATGAGTCAAATTGAAGCAGAACACATTGTTGGAGTGTCAGAATGCATAGATAGAAGGCAAATAAGCGTTCCATGGCTTTATTTCGCTTAGTTGCTTACTCTTGAGTAGAACTGCATGTTCACTCCAGGAATAAGCACCTTTGTAAAATGAGTCAAATTGAAGCAGAACACATTGTTGGAGTGTCAGAATACATAGTTGGAAGGCAAATAAGCGTTCTATGGCTTTATTTCGCTTAGTTGCTTACTCTTGAGTAGAACTGCATGTTCACTCCAGGAATAAGCACCTTTGTAAAATGAGTCAAATTGAAGCAAAACACAATGTTGGAGTGACAGAATGCATAGATAGAAGGCAAATAAGCGTTCCATGGCTTTATTTCACTTAGTTGCTTCCTCTTGAGTAGAACTGCATATTCACTCCAGAAATAAGCATCTTTTTAAAATGAGCCAAATTGAAGCAGAAAACATTGTTGGAGTGTCAGAATGCATAGTTAGAAGGCAAATAAGCGTTCCATGGCTTTATTTCGCTTAGTTGCTTAGTCTTGAGTAGAACTGCATATTCACTCCAGAAATAAGCATCTTTTTAAAATGAGCCAAATTGAAGCAGAAAACATTGTTGGAGTGTCAGAATGCATTGATAGAAGGCAAATAAGCGTTCCATGGCTTTATTTCGCTTAGTTGCTTACTCTTGAGTAGAACTGCATATTCACTCCAGGAATACGCACCTTTGTCAAATGAGTCAAATTGAAGCAGAAAATATTGTTGGAGTGTCAGAATGCATAGATAGAAGGCAAATAAGCGTTCCATGGCTTTATTTCGCTTAGTTGCTTACTCTTGTGTAGAACTGCATATTCACTCCAGGAATAAGCACATTTGTCAAATGAGTCAAATTGAAGCAAAACACATTGTTGGAGTGTCAGAATGCATAGATAGAAGGCAAATAAGCGTTCCATGGCTTTATTTCGCTTAGTTGCTTACTCTTGAGTAGAACTGCATATTCACTCCAGGAATACGCACCTTTGTCAAATGAGTCAAATTGAAGCAAAACACATTGTTGGAGTGTCAGAATGCATAGATAGAAGGCAAATAAGCGTTCCATGGCTTTATTTCGCTTAGTTGCTTACTCTTGAGTAGAACTGCATATTCACTCCAGGAATAAGCACATTTGTCAAATGAGTCAAATTGAAGCAAAACACATTGTTGGAGTGTCAGAATGCATAGATAGAAGGCAAATAAGCGTTCCATGGCTTTATTTCGCTTAGTTGCTTACTCTTGAGTAGAACTGCATATTCACTCCAGGAATACGCACCTTTGTCAAATGAGTCAAATTGAAGCAAAACACATTGTTGGAGTGTCAGAATGCATAGATAGAAGGCAAATAAGCGTTCCATGGCTTTATTTCGCTTAGTTGCTTACTCTTGAGTAGAACTGCATATTCAATCCAGAAATAAGCATCTTTTTAAAATGAGCCAAATTGAAGCAGAAAACATTGTTGGAGTGTCAGAATGCATAGTTAGAAGGCAAATAAGCGTTCCATGGCTTTATTTCGCTTAGTTGCTTACTCTTGAGTAGAACTGCATATTCACTCCAGAAATAAGCATCTTTTTAAAATGAGCCAAATTGAAGCAGAAAACATTGTTGGAGTGTCAGAATGCATAGACAGAAGGCAAATAAGCGTTCCATGGCTTTATTTCGCTTAGTTGCTTACTCTTGAGTAGAACTGCATATTCACTCAAGAAATGAGCACATTTGTCAAATGAGTCAAATTGAAGCAAAACACATTGTTGGAGTGTCAGAATGCATAGATAGAAGGCAAATAAGCGTTCCATGGCTTTATTTCGCTTAGTTGCTTACTCTTGAGTAGAACTGCATATTCACTCCAGGAATACGCACCTTTGTCAAATGAGTCAAATTGAAGCAAAACACATTGTTGGAGTGTCAGAATGCATAGATAGAAGGCAAATAAGCGTTCCATGGCTTTATTTCACTTAGTTGCTTCCTCTTGAGTAGAACTGCATATTCACTCCAGAATTAAGCATCTTTTTAAAATGAGTCAAATTGAAGCAAAACACATTGTTGGAGTGTCAGAATGCATAGATAGGAGGCAAATAAGCGTTCCATGGCTTTATTTCGCTTAGTTGCTTACTCTTGAGTAGAACTGCATATTCACTCCAGGAATAAGTACCTTTGTCAAATGAGTCAAATTGAAGCAAAACACATTGTTGGAGTGTCAGAATGCATAGATAGAAGGCAAATAAGCGTTCCATGGCTTTATTTCGCTTAGTTGCTTACTCTTGAGTAGAACTGCATATTCACTCCAGAAATAAGCATCTTTTTAAAATGAGCCAAATTGAAGCAGAAAACATTGTTGGAGTGTCAGAATGCATAGATAGAAGGCAAATAAGCGTTCCATGGCTTTATTTCGCTTAGTTGCTTACTCTTGAGTAGAACTGCATATTCACTCCAGAAATAAGCATCTTTTTAAAATGAGCCACATTGAAGCAGAAAACATTGTTGGAGTGTCAGAATGCATAGATAGAAGGCAAATAAGCGTTCCATGGCTTTATTTCGCTTAGTTGCTTACTCTTGAGTAGAACTGCATATTCACTCAAGAAATGAGCACATTTGTCAAATGAGTCAAATTGAAGCAAAACACATTGTTGGAGTGTCAGAATGCATAGATAGAAGGCGAATAAGCGTTCCATGGCTTTATTTCGCTTAGTTGCTTACTCTTGAGTAGAACTGCATATTCACTCCAGGAATAAGCACCTTTGTCAAATGAGTCAAATTGAAGCAAAACACATTGTTGGAGTGTCAGAATGCATAGATAGAAGGCAAATAAGCGTTCCATGGCTTTATTTCGCTTAGTTGCTTACTCTTGAGTAGAACTGCATATTCACTCCAGGAATACGCACCTTTGTCAAATGAGTCAAATTGAAGCAAAACACATTGTTGGAGTGTCAGAATGCATAGATAGAAGGCAAATAAGCGTTCCATGGCTTTATTTCGCTTAGTTGCTTACTCTTGAGTAGAACTGCATATTCACTCCAGAAATAAGCATCTTTTTAAAATGAGCCAAATTGAAGCAGAAAACATTGTTGGAGTGTCAGAATGCATTGATAGAAGGCAAATAAGCGTTCCATGGCTTTATTTCGCTTAGTTGCTTACTCTTGAGTAGAACTGCATATTCACTCAAGAAATGAGCACCTTTGTGAAATGAGTCAAATTGAAGCAGAAAATATTGTTGGAGTGTCAGAATGCATAGATAGAAGGCAAATAAGCGTTCCATGGCTTTATTTCGCTTAGTTGCTTACTCTTGTGTAGAACTGCATATTCACTCCAGGAATAAGCACATTTGTCAAATGAGTCAAATTGAAGCAAAACACATTGTTGGAGTGTCAGAATGCACAGATAGAAGGCAAATAAGCGTTCCATGGCTTTATTTCGCTTAGTTGCTTACTCTTGAGTAGAACTGCATATTCACTCCAGGAATACGCACCTTTGTCAAATGAGTCAAATTGAAGCAAAACACATTGTTGGAGTGTCAGAATGCATAGATAGAAGGCAAATAAGCGTTCCATGGCTTTATTTCGCTTAGTTGCTTACTCTTGAGTAGAACTGCATATTCACTCCAGGAATAAGCACATTTGTCAAATGAGTCAAATTGAAGCAAAACACATTGTTGGAGTGTCAGAATGCATAGATAGAAGGCAAATAAGCGTTCCATGGCTTTATTTCGCTTAGTTGCTTACTCTTGAGTAGAACTGCATATTCACTCCAGGAATACGCACCTTTGTCAAATGAGTCAAATTGAAGCAAAACACATTGTTGGAGTGTCAGAATGCATAGATAGAAGGCAAATAAGCGTTCCCTGGCTTTATTTCGCTTAGTTGCTTACTCTTGAGTAGAACTGCATATTCACTCCAGAAATAAGCATCTTTTTAAAATGAGCCAAATTGAAGCAGAAAACATTGTTGGAGTGTCAGAATGCATAGTTAGAAGGCAAATAAGCGTTCCATGGCTTTATTTCGCTTAGTTGCTTACTCTTGAGTAGAACTGCATATTCACTCCAGAAATAAGCATCTTTTTAAAATGAGCCAAATTGAAGCAGAAAACATTGTTGGAGTGTCAGAATGCATAGATAGAAGGCAAATAAGCGTTCCATGGCTTTATTTCGCTTAGTTGCTTACTCTTGAGTAGAACTGCATATTCACTCAAGAAATGAGCACATTTGTCAAATGAGTCAAATTGAAGCAAAACACATTGTTGGAGTGTCAGAATGCATAGATAGAAGACAAATAAGCGTTCCATGGCTTTATTTCGCTTAGTTGCTTACTCTTGAGTAGAACTGCATATTCACTCCAGGAATAAGCACATTTGTCAAATGAGTCAAATTGAAGCAAAACACATTGTTGGAGTGTCAGAATGCATAGATAGAAGGCAAATAAGCGTTCCATGGCTTTATTTCGCTTAGTTGCTTACTCTTGAGTAGAACTGCATATTCACTCCAGGAATACGCACCTTTGTCAAATGAGTCAAATTGAAGCAAAACACATTGTTGGAGTGTCAGAATGCATAGATAGAAGGCAAATAAGCGTTCCATGGCTTTATTTCGCTTAGTTGATTACTCTTGAGTAGAACTGCATATTCACTCCAGAAATAAGCATCTTTTTAAAATGAGCCAAATTGAAGCAGAAAACATTGTTGGAGTGTCAGAATGCATAGTTAGAAGGCAAATAAGCGTTCCATGGCTTTATTTCGCTTAGTTGCTTACTCTTGAGTAGAACTGCATATTCACTCCAGAAATAAGCATCTTTTTAAAATGAGCCAAATTGAAGCAGAAAACATTGTTGGAGTGTCAGAATGCATAGATAGAAGGCAAATAAGCGTTCCATGGCTTTATTTCGCTTAGTTGCTTACTCTTGAGTAGAACTGCATATTCACTCCAGGAATACGCACCTTTGTCAAATGAGTCAAATTGAAGCAAAACACATTGTTGGAGTGTCAGAATGCATAGATAGAAGGCAAATAAGCGTTCCATGGCTTTATTTCGCTTAGTTGCTTACTCTTGAGTAGAACTGCATATTCACTCCAGGAATACGCACCTTTGTCAAATGAGTCAAATTGAAGCAAAACACATTGTTGGAGTGTCAGAATGCATAGATAGAAGGCAAATAAGCGTTCCATGGCTTTATTTCGCTTAGTTGCTTACTCTTGAGTAGAACTGCATATTCACTCCAGGAATACGCACCTTTGTCAAATGAGTCAAATTGAAGCAAAACACATTGTTGGAGTGTCAGAATGCATAGATAGAAGGCAAATAAGCGTTCCATGGCTTTATTTCGCTTAGTTGCTTACTCTTGAGTAGAACTGCATATTCACTCCAGGAATAAGCACATTTGTCAAATGAGTCAAATTGAAGCAAAACACATTGTTGGAGTGTCAGAATGCATAGATAGAAGGCAAATAAGCGTTCCATGGCTTTATTTCGCTTAGTTGCTTACTCTTGAGTAGAACTGCATATTCACTCCAGGAATAAGCACATTTGTCAAATGAGTCAAATTGAAGCAAAACACATTGTTGGAGTGTCAGAATGCATAGATAGAAGGCAAATAAGCGTTCCATGGCTTTATTTCGCTTAGTTGCTTACTCTTGAGTAGAACTGCATATTCACTCCAGGAATACGCACCTTTGTCAAATGAGTCAAATTGAAGCAAAACACATTGTTGGAGTGTCAGAATGCATAGATAGAAGGCAAATAAGCGTTCCATGGCTTTATTTCGCTTAGTTGCTTACTCTTGAGTAGAATTGCATATTCACTCAAGAAATGAGCACCTTTGTGAAATGACCCAAATTGAAGCAAAACACATTGTTGGAGTGTCAGAATGCATAGATAGAAGGCAAATAAGCGTTCCATGGCTTTATTTCGCTTAGTTGCTTACTCTAGAGTAGAACTGCATATTCACTCCAGGAATACGCACCTTTGTCAAATGAGTCAAATTGAAGCAAAACACATTGTTGGAGTGTCAGAATGCATAGATGGAAGGCAAATAAGCGTTCCATGGCTTTATTTCGCTTAGTTGCTTACTCTTGAGTAGAACTGCATATTCACTCCAGAAATAAGCATCTTTTTAAAATGAGCCAAATTGAAGCAGAAAACATTGTTGGAGTGTCAGAATGCATTGATAGAAGGCAAATAAGCGTTCCATGGCTTTATTTCGCTTAGTTGCTTACTCTTGAGTAGAACTGCATATTCACTCAAGAAATGAGCACCTTTGTGAAATGAGTCAAATTGAAGCAGAAAATATTGTTGGAGTGTCAGAATGCATAGATAGAAGGCAAATAAGCGTTCCATGGCTTTATTTCGCTTAGTTGCTTACTCTTGTGTAGAACTGCATATTCACTCCAGGAATAAGCACATTTGTCAAATGAGTCAAATTGAAGCAAAACACATTGTTGGAGTGTCAGAATGCATAGATAGAAGGCAAATAAGCGTTCCATGGCTTTATTTCGCTTAGTTGCTTACTCTTGAGTAGAACTGCATATTCACTCCAGGAATACGCACCTTTGTCAAATGAGACAAATTGAAGCAAAACGCATTGTTGGAGTGTCAGAATGCATAGATAGAAGGCAAATAAGCGTTCCATGGCTTTATTTCGCTTAGTTGCTTACTCTTGAGTAGAACTGCATATTCACTCCAGGAATAAGCACATTTGTCAAATGAGTCAAATTGAAGCAAAACACATTGTTGGAGTGTCAGAATGCATAGATAGAAGGCAAATAAGCGTTCCATGGCTTTATTTCGCTTAGTTGCTTACTCTTGAGTAGAACTGCATATTCACTCCAGGAATAAGCACATTTGTCAAATGAGTCAAATTGAAGCAAAACACATTGTTGGAGTGTCAGAATGCATAGATAGAAGGCAAATAAGCGTTCCATGGCTTTATTTCGCTTAGTTGCTTACTCTTGAGTAGAACTGCATATTCACTCCAGAAATAAGCATCTTTTTAAAATGAGCCAAATTGAAGCAGAAAACATTGTTGGAGTGTCAGAATGCATAGTTAGAAGGCAAATAAGCGTTCCATGGCTTTATTTCGCTTAGTTGCTTACTCTTGAGTAGAACTGCATATTCACTCAAGAAATGAGCATCTTTTTAAAATGAGCCAAATTGAAGCAAAACACATTGTTGGAGTGTCAGAATGCATAGATAGAAGGCAAATAAGCGTTCCATGGCTTTATTTCGCTTAGTTGCTTACTCTTGTGTAGAACTGCATATTCACTCCAGGAATAAGCACCTTTGTCAAATGAGTCAAATTGAAGCAAAACACATTGTTGGAGTGTCAGAATGCATAGATAGAAGGCAAATAAGCCTTCCATGGCTTTATTTCGCTTAGTTGCTTACTCTTGAGTAGAACTGCATATTCACTCCAGGAATACGCACCTTTGTCAAATGAGTCAAATTGAAGCAAAACACATTGTTGGAGTGTCAGAATGCATAGATAGAAGGCAAATAAGCGTTCCATGGCTTTATTTCGCTTAGTTGCTTACTCTTGAGTAGAACTGCATATTCACTCCAGGAATACGCACCTTTGTCAAATGAGTCAAATTGAAGCAAAACACATTGTTGGAGTGTCAGAATGCATAGATAGAAGGCAAATAAGCGTTCCATGGCTTTATTTCGCTTAGTTGCTTACTCTTGAGTAGAACTGCATATTCACTCCAGAAATAAGCATCTTTTTAAAATGAGCCAAATTGAAGCAGAAAACATTGTTGGAGTGTCAGAATGCATAGTTAGAAGGCAAATAAGCGTTCCATGGCTTTATTTCGCTTAGTTGCTTACTCTTGAGTAGAACTGCATATTCACTCCAGAAATAAGCATCTTTTTAAAATGAGCCAAATTGAAGCAGAAAACATTGTTGGAGTGTCAGAATGCATAGATAGAAGGCAAATAAGCGTTCCATGGCTTTATTTCGCTTAGTTGCTTACTCTTGAGTAGAACTGCATATTCACTCCAGGAATACGCACCTTTGTCAAATGAGTCAAATTGAAGCAAAACACATTGTTGGAGTGTCAGAATGCATAGATAGAAGGCAAATAAGCGTTCCATGGCTTTATTTCGCTTAGTTGCTTACTCTTGAGTAGAACTGCATATTCACTCCAGAAATAAGCATCTTTTTAAAATGAGCCAAATTGAAGCAGAAAACATTGTTGGAGTGTCAGAATGCATAGATAGAAGGCAAATAAGCGTTCCATGGCTTTATTTCGCTTAGTTGCTTACTCTTGAGTAGAACTGCATATTCACTCCAGGAATACGCACCTTTGTCAAATGAGTCAAATTGAAGCAAAACACATTGTTGGAGTGTCAGAATGCATAGATAGAAGGCAAATAAGCGTTCCATGGCTTTATTTCGCTTAGTTGCTTACTCTTGAGTAGAACTGCATATTCACTCCAGAAATAAGCATCTTTTTAAAATGAGCCAAATTGAAGCAGAAAACATTGTTGGAGTGTCAGAATGCATAGTTAGAAGGCAAATAAGCGTTCCATGGCTTTATTTCGCTTAGTTGCTTACTCTTGAGTAGAACTGCATATTCACTCCAGAAATAAGCATCTTTTTAAAATGAGTCAAATTGAAGCAAAACACATTGTTGGAGTGTCAGAATGCATAGATAGAAGGCAAATAAGCGTTCCATGGCTTTATTTCGCTTAGTTGCTTACTCTTGAGTAGAACTGCATATTCACTCCAGGAATACGCACCTTTGTCAAATGAGTCAAATTGAAGCAAAACACATTGTTGGAGTGTCAGAATGCATAGATAGAAGGCAAATAAGCGTTCCATGGCTTTATTTCGCTTAGTTGCTTACTCTTGAGTAGAACTGCATATTCACTCCAGGAATAAGTACCTTTGTCAAATGAGTCAAATTGAAGCAAAACACATTGTTGGAGTGTCAGAATGCATAGATAGAAGGCAAATAAGCGTTCCATGGCTTTATTTCGCTTAGTTGCTTACTCTTGAGTAGAACTGCATATTCACTCCAGGAATAAGCACATTTGTCAAATGAGTCAAATTGAAGCAAAACACATTGTTGGAGTGTCAGAATGCATAGATAGAAGGCAAATAAGCGTTCCATGGCTTTATTTCGCTTAGTTGCTTACTCTTGAGTAGAACTGCATATTCACTCCAGGAATACGCACCTTTGTCAAATGAGTCAAATTGAAGCAAAACACATTGTTGGAGTGTCAGAATGCATAGATAGAAGGCAAATAAGCGTTCCATGGCTTTATTTCACTTAGTTGCTTCCTCTTGAGTAGAACTGCATATTCACTCCAGAAATAAGCATCTTTTTAAAATGAGCCAAATTGAAGCAGAAAACATTGTTGGAGTGTCAGAATGCATAGTTAGAAGGCAAATAAGCGTTCCATGGCTTTATTTCGCTTAGTTGCTTACTCTTGAGTAGAACTGCATATTCACTCCAGGAATACGGATCTTTTTAAAATGAGCCAAATTGAAGCAGAAAACATTGTTGGAGTGTCAGAATGCATTGATAGAAGGCAAATAAGCGTTCCATGGCTTTATTTCGCTTAGTTGCTTACTCTTGAGTAGAACTGCATATTCACTCCAGGAATACGCACCTTTGTCAAATGAGTCAAATTGAAGCAAAACACATTGTTGGAGTGTCAGAATGCATAGATAGAAGGCAAATAAGCGTTCCATGGCTTTATTTCGCTTAGTTGCTTACTCTTGAGTAGAACTGCATATTCACTCCAGGAATAAGCACATTTGTCAAATGAGTCAAATTGAAGCAAAACACATTGTTGGAGTGTCAGAATGCATAGATAGAAGGCAAATAAGCGTTCCATGGCTTTATTTCGCTTAGTTGCTTACTCTTGAGTAGAACTGCATATTCACTCCAGGAATACGCACCTTTGTCAAATGAGTCAAATTGAAGCAAAACACATTGTTGGAGTGTCAGAATGCATAGATAGAAGGCAAATAAGCGTTCCATGGCTTTATTTCGCTTAGTTGCTTACTCTTGAGTAGAACTGCATATTCACTCCAGGAATACGCACCTTTGTCAAATGAGTCAAATTGAAGCAAAACACATTGTTGGAGTGTCAGAATGCATAGATAGAAGGCAAATAAGCGTTCCATGGCTTTATTTCGCTTAGTTGCTTACTCTTGAGTAGAACTGCATATTCACTCCAGGAATACGCACCTTTGTCAAATGAGTCAAATTGAAGCAAAACACATTGTTGGAGTGTCAGAATGCATAGATAGAAGGCAAATAAGCGTTCCATGGCTTAATTTCGCTTAGTTGCTTCCTCTTGAGTAGAACTGCATATTCACTCCAGAAATAAGCATCTTTTTAAAATGAGCCAAATTGAAGCAGAAAACATTGTTGGAGTGTCAGAATGCATAGTTAGAAGGCAAATAAGCGTTCCATGGCTTTATTTCGCTTAGTTGCTTACTCTTGAGTAGAACTGCATATTCACTCCAGAAATAAGCATCTTTTTAAAATGAGCCAAATTGAAGCAGAAAACATTGTTGGAGTGTCAGAATGCATAGATAGAAGGCAAATAAGCGTTCCATGGCTTTATTTCGCTTAGTTGCTTACTCTTGAGTAGAACTGCATATTCACTCAAGAAATGAGCACATTTGTCAAATGAGTCAAATTGAAGCAAAACACATTGTTGGAGTGTCAGAATGCATAGATAGAAGGCAAATAAGCGTTCCATGGCTTTATTTCGCTTAGTTGCTTACTCTTGAGTAGAACTGCATATTCACTCCAGGAATACGCACCTTTGTCAAATGAGTCAAAATGAAGCAAAACACATTGTTGGAGTGTCAGAATGCATAGATAGAAGGCAAATAAGCGTTCCATGGCTTTATTTCGCTTAGTTGCTTACTCTTGAGTAGAACTGCATATTCACTCCAGGAATACGCACCTTTGTCAAATGAGTCAAATTGAAGCAAAACACATTGTTGGAGTGTCAGAATGCATAGATAGAAGGCAAATAAGCGTTCCATGGCTTTATTTCGCTTAGTTGCTTACTCTTGAGTAGAACTGCATATTCACTCCAGGAATAAGCACATTTGTCAAATGAGTCAAATTGAAGCAAAACACATTGTTGGAGTGTCAGAATGCATAGATAGAAGGCAAATAAGCGTTCCATGGCTTTATTTCGCTTAGTTGCTTACTCTTGAGTAGAACTGCATATTCACTCAAGAAATGAGCACCTTTGTGAAATGACCCAAATTGAAGCACAACACATTGTTGGAGTGTCAGAATGCATAGATAGAAGGCAAATAAGCGTTCCATGGCTTTATTTCGCTTAGTTGCTTACTCTTGAGTAGAACTGCATATTCACTCCAGGAATACGCACCTTTGTCAAATGAGTCAAATTGAAGCAAAACACATTGTTGGAGTGTCAGAATGCATAGATAGAAGGCAAATAAGCGTTCCATGGCTTTATTTCGCTTAGTTGCTTACTCTTGAGTAGAACTGCATATTCACTCCAGAAATAACCATCTTTTTAAAATGAGCCAAATTGAAGCAGAAAACATTGTTGGAGTGTCAGAATGCATAGATAGAAGGCAAATAAGCGTTCCATGGCTTTATTTCGCTTAGTTGCTTACTCTTGAGTAGAACTGCATATTCACTCAAGAAATGAGCACATTTGTCAAATGAGTCAAATTGAAGCAAAACACATTGTTGGAGTGTCAGAATGCATAGATACAAGGCAAATAAGCGTTCCATGGCTTTATTTCGCTTAGTTGCTTACTCTTGAGTAGAACTGCATATTCACTCCAGGAATAAGCACATTTGTCAAATGAGTCAAATTGAAGCAAAACACATTGTTGGAGTGTCAGAATGCATAGATAGAAGGCAAATAAGCGTTCCATGGCTTTATTTCCGCTTAGTTGCTTACTCTTGTGTAGAACTGCATATTCACTCCAGGAATAAGCACCTTTGTCAAATGAGTCAAATTGAAGCAAAACACATTGTTGGAGTGTCAGAATGCATAGATAGAAGGCAAATAAGCCTTCCATGGCTTTATTTCGCTTAGTTGCTTACTCTTGAGTAGAACTGCATATTCACTCCACGAATACGCACCTTTGTCAAATGAGTCAAATTGAAGCAAAACACATTGTTGGAGTGTCAGAATGCATAGATAGAAGGCAAATAAGCGTTCCATGGCTTTATTTCGCTTAGTTGCTTACTCTTGAGTAGAACTGCATATTCACTCCAGAAATAAGCATCTTTTTAAAATGAGCCAAATTGAAGCAGAAAACATTGTTGGAGTGTCAGAATGCATAGATAGAAGGCAAATAAGCGTTCCATGGCTTTATTTCGCTTAGTTGCTTACTCTTGAGTAGAACTGCATATTCACTCCAGGAATACGCACCTTTGTCAAATGAGTCAAATTGAAGCAAAACACATTGTTGGAGTGTCAGAATGCATAGATAGAAGGCAAATAAGCGTTCCATGGCTTTATTTCGCTTAGTTGCTTACTCTTGAGTAGAACTGCATATTCACTCCAGAAATAAGCATCTTTTTAAAATGAGCCAAATTGAAGCAGAAAACATTGTTGGAGTGTCAGAATGCATAGTTAGAAGGCAAATAAGCGTTCCATGGCTTTATTTCGCTTAGTTGCTTACTCTTGAGTAGAACTGCATATTCACTCCAGAAATAAGCATCTTTTTAAAATGAGCCAAATTGAAGCAGAAAACATTGTTGGAGTGTCAGAATGCATAGATAGAAGGCAAATAAGCGTTCCATGGCTTTATTTCGCTTAGTTGCTTACTCTTGAGTAGAACTGCATATTCACTCAAGAAATGAGCACATTTGTCAAATGAGTCAAATTGAAGCAAAACACATTGTTGGAGTGTCAGAATGCATAGATAGAAGGCAAATAAGCGTTCCATGGCTTTATTTCGCTTAGTTGCTTACTCTTGAGTAGAACTGCATATTCACTCCAGGAATAAGTACCTTTGTCAAATGAGTCAAATTGAAGCAAAACACATTGTTGGAGTGTCAGAATGCATAGATAGAAGGCAAATAAGCGTTCCATGGCTTTATTTCGCTTAGTTGCTTACTCTTGAGTAGAACTGCATATTCACTCCAGGAATACGCACCTTTGTCAAATGAGTCAAATTGAAGCAAAACACATTGTTGGAGTGTCAGAATGCATAGATAGAAGGCAAATAAGCGTTCCATGGCTTTATTTCGCTTAGTTGCTTACTCTTGAGTAGAACTGCATATTCACTCAAGAAATGAGCACCTTTGTGAAATGACCCAAATTGAAGCAAAACACATTGTTGGAGTGTCAGAAGGCATAGATAGAAGGCAAATAAGCGTTCCATGGCTTTATTTCGCTTAGTTGCTTACTCTTGAGTAGAACTGCATATTCACTCCAGGAATACGCACCTTTGTCAAATGAGTCAAATTGAAGCAAAACACATTGTTGGAGTGTCAGAATGCATAGATAGAAGGCAAATAAGCGTTCCATGGCTTTATTTCGCTTAGTTGCTTACTCTTGAGTAGAACTGCATATTCACTCCAGAAATAAGCATCTTTTTAAAATGAGCCAAATTGAAGCAGAAAACATTGTTGGAGTGTCAGAATGCATAGATAGAAGGCAAATAAGCGTTCCATGGCTTTATTTCGCTTAGTTGCTTACTCTTGAGTAGAACTGCATATTCACTCAAGAAATGAGCACATTTGTGAAATGAGTCAAATTGAAGCAAAACACATTGTTGGAGTGTCAGAATGCATAGATAGAAGGCAAATAAGCGTTCCATGGCTTTATTTCGCTTAGTTGCTTACTCTTGAGTAGAACTGCATATTCACTCCAGGAATAAGCACATTTGTCAAATGAGTCAAATTGAAGCAAAACACATTGTTGGAGTGTCAGAATGCATAGATAGAAGGCAAATAAGCGTTCCATGGCTTTATTTCGCTTAGTTGCTTACTCTTGTGTAGAACTGCATATTCACTCCAGGAATAAGCACCTTTGTCAAATGAGTCAAATTGAAGCAAAACACATTGTTGGAGTGTCAGAATGCATAGATAGAAGGCAAATAAGCCTTCCATGGCTTTATTTCGCTTAGTTGCTTACTCTTGAGTAGAACTGCATATTCACTCCAGGAATACGCACCTTTGTCAAATGAGTCAAATTGAAGCAAAACACATTGTTGGAGTGTCAGAATGCATAGATAGAAGGCAAATAAGCGTTCCATGGCTTTATTTCGCTTAGTTGCTTACTCTTGAGTAGAACTGCATATTCACTCCAGGAATACGCACCTTTGTCAAATGAGTCAAATTGAAGCAAAACACATTGTTGGAGTGTCAGAATGCATAGATAGAAGGCAAATAAGCGTTCCATGGCTTTATTTCGCTTAGTTGCTTACTCTTGAGTAGAACTGCATATTCACTCCAGAAATAAGCATCTTTTTAAAATGAGCCAAATTGAAGCAGAAAACATTGTTGGAGTGTCAGAATGCATAGTTAGAAGGCAAATAAGCGTTCCATGGCTTTATTTCGCTTAGTTGCTTACTCTTGAGTAGAACTGCATATTCACTCCAGAAATAAGCATCTTTTTAAAATGAGCCAAATTGAAGCAGAAAACATTGTTGGAGTGTCAGAATGCATAGATAGAAGGCAAATAAGCGTTCCATGGCTTTATTTCGCTTAGTTGCTTACTCTTGAGTAGAACTGCATATTCACTCAAGAAATGAGCACATTTGTCAAATGAGTCAAATTGAAGCAAAACACATTGTTGGAGTGTCAGAATGCATAGATAGAAGGCAAATAAGCGTTCCATGGCTTTATTTCGCTTAGTTGCTTACTCTTGAGTAGAACTGCATATTCACTCCAGGAATACGCACCTTTGTCAAATGAGTCAAATTGAAGCAAAACACATTGTTGGAGTGTCAGAATGCATAGATAGAAGGCAAATAAGCGTTCCATGGCTTTATTTCGCTTAGTTGCTTACTCTTGAGTAGAACTGCATATTCACTCCAGGAATACGCACCTTTGTCAAATGAGTCAAATTGAAGCAAAACACATTGTTGGAGTGTCAGAATGCATAGATAGAAGGCAAATAAGCGTTCCATGGCTTTATTTCGCTTAGTTGCTTCCTCTTGAGTAGAACTGCATATTCACTCCAGAAATAAGCATCTTTTTAAAATGAGCCAAATTGAAGCAGAAAACATTGTTGGAGTGTCAGAATGCATAGTTAGAAGGCAAATAAGCGTTCCATGGCTTTATTTCGCTTAGTTGCTTACTCTTGAGTAGAACTGCATATTCACTCCAGAAATAAGCATCTTTTTAAAATGAGCCAAATTGAAGCAGAAAACATTGTTGGAGTGTCAGAATGCATAGATAGAAGGCAAATAAGCGTTCCATGGCTTTATTTCGCTTAGTTGCTTACTCTTGAGTAGAACTGCATATTCACTCAAGAAATGAGCACATTTGTCAAATGAGTCAAATTGAAGCAAAACACATTGTTGGAGTGTCAGAATGCATAGATAGAAGGCAAATAAGCGTTCCATGGCTTTATTTCGCTTAGTTGCTTACTCTTGAGTAGAACTGCATATTCACTCCAGGAATACGCACCTTTGTCAAATGAGTCAAATTGAAGCAAAACACATTGTTGGAGTGTCAGAATGCATAGATAGAAGGCAAATAAGCGTTCCATGGCTTTATTTCGCTTAGTTGCTTACTCTTGAGTAGAACTGCATATTCACTCCAGGAATACGCACCTTTGTCAAATGAGTCAAATTGAAGCAAAACACATTGTTGGAGTGTCAGAATGCATAGATAGAAGGCAAATAAGCGTTCCATGGCTTTATTTCGCTTAGTTGCTTACTCTTGAGTAGAACTGCATATTCACTCCAGGAATACGCACCTTTGTCAAATGAGTCAAATTGAAGCAAAACACATTGTTGGAGTGTCAGAATGCATAGATAGAAGGCAAATAAGCGTTCCATGGCTTTATTTCGCTTAGTTGCTTACTCTTGAGTAGAACTGCATATTCACTCAAGAAATGAGCACCTTTGTGAAATGAGTCAAATTGAAGCAAAACACATTGTTGGAGTGTCAGAATGCATAGATAGAAGGCAAATAAGCGTTCCATGGCTTTATTTCGCTTAGTTGCTTACTCTTGAGTAGAACTGCATATTCACTCCAGGAATAAGCACCTTTGTCAAATGAGTCAAATTGAAGCAAAACACATTGTTGGAGTGTCAGAATGCATAGATAGAAGGCGAATAAGCGTTCCATGGCTTTATTTCGCTTCTTTGCTTACTCTTGAGTAGAACTGCATATTCACTCCAGGAATAAGTACCTTTGTCAAATGAGTCAAATTGAAGCAAAACACATTGTTGGAGTGTCAGAATGCATAGATAGAAGGCAAATAAGCGTTCCATGGCTTTGTTTCGCTTAGTTGCTTACTCTTGAGTAGAACTGCATATTCACTCCAGGAATACGCACCTTTGTCAAATGAGTCAAATTGAAGCAAAACACATTGTTGGAGTGTCAGAATGCATAGATAGAAGGCAAATAAGCGTTCCATGGCTTTATTTCACTTAGTTGCTTCCTCTTGAGTAGAACTGCATATTCACTCCAGAAATAAGCATCTTTTTAAAATGAGCCAAATTGAAGCAGAAAACATTGTTGGAGTGTCAGAATGCATAGTTAGAAGGCAAATAAGCGTTCCATGGCTTTATTTCGCTTAGTTGCTTACTCTTGAGTAGAACTACATATTCACTCCAGGAATAAGTACCTTTGTCAAATGAGTCAAATTGAAGCAAAACACATTGTTGGAGTGTCAGAATGCATAGATAGAAGGCAAATAAGCGTTCCATGGCTTTATTTCGCTTAGTTGCTTACTCTTGAGTAGAACTGCATATTCACTCCAGGAATACGCACCTTTGTCAAATGAGTCAAATTGAAGCAAAACACATTGTTGGAGTGTCAGAATGCATAGATAGAAGGCAAATAAGCGTTCCATGGCTTTATTTCACTTAGTTGCTTACTCTTGAGTAGAACTGCATATTCACTCCAGGAATACGGATCTTTTTAAAATGAGCCAAATTGAAGCAGAAAACATTGTTGGAGTGTCAGAATGCATTGATAGAAGGCAAATAAGCGTTCCATGGCTTTATTTCGCTTAGTTGCTTACTCTTGAGTAGAACTGCATATTCACTCCAGGAATACGCACCTTTGTCAAATGAGTCAAATTGAAGCAAAACACATTGTTGGAGTGTCAGAATGCATAGATAGAAGGCAAATAAGCGTTCCATGGCTTTATTTCGCTTAGTTGCTTACTCTTGAGTAGAACTGCATATTCACTCCAGGAATAAGCACATTTGTCAAATGAGTCAAATTGAAGCAAAACACATTGTTGGAGTGTCAGAATGCATAGATAGAAGGCAAATAAGCGTTCCATGGCTTTATTTCGCTTAGTTGCTTACTCTTGAGTAGAACTGCATATTCACTCCAGGAATACGCACCTTTGTCAAATGAGTCAAATTGAAGCAAAACACATTGTTGGAGTGTCAGAATGCATAGATAGAAGGCAAATAAGCGTTCCATGGCTTTATTTCGCTTAGTTGCTTACTCTTGAGTAGAACTGCATATTCACTCAAGAAATGAGCACCTTTGTGAAATGACCCAAATTGAAGCAAAACACATTGTTGGAGTGTCAGAATGCATAGATAGAAGGCAAATAAGCGTTCCATGGCTTTATTTCGCTTAGTTGCTTACTCTTGAGTAGAACTGCATATTCACTCCAGGAATACGCACCTTTGTCAAATGAGTCAAATTGAAGCAAAACACATTGTTGGAGTGTCAGAATGCATAGATAGAAGGCAAATAAGCGTTCCATGGCTTTATTTCGCTTAGTTGCTTACTCTTGAGTAGAACTGCATATTCACTCCAGAAATAAGCATCTTTTTAAAATGAGCCAAATTGAAGCAGAAAACATTGTTGGAGTGTCAGAATGCATAGATAGAAGGCAAATAAGCGTTTCATGGCTTTATTTCGCTTAGTTGCTTACTCTTGAGTAGAACTGCATATTCACTCAAGAAATGAGCACATTTGTCAAATGAGTCAAATTGAAGCAAAACACATTGTTGGAGTGTCAGAATGCATAGATAGAAGGCAAATAAGCGTTCCATGGCTTTATTTCGCTTAGTTGCTTACTCTTGAGTAGAACTGCATATTCACTCCAGGAATAAGCACATTTGTCAAATGAGTCAAATTGAAGCAAAACACATTGTTGGAGTGTCAGAATGCATAGATAGAAGGCAAATAAGCCTTCCATGGCTTTATTTCGCTTAGTTGCTTACTCTTGAGTAGAACTGCATATTCACTCCAGGAATACGCACCTTTGTCAAATGAG
The DNA here is from genome assembly GCF_965207765.1 of Zootoca vivipara. NCBI lineage: Eukaryota > Metazoa > Chordata > Lepidosauria > Squamata > Lacertidae > Zootoca > Zootoca vivipara. Next base: position 1,192,387 of record NC_142590.1, read on the forward strand.
TCAAATTGAAGCAAAACACATTGTTGGAGTGTCAGAATGCATAGATAGAAGGCAAATAAGCGTTCCATGGCTTTATTTCGCTTAGTTGCTTACTCTTGAGTAGAACTGCATATTCACTCCAGGAATACGCACCTTTGTCAAATGAGTCAAATTGAAGCAAAACACATTGTTGGAGTGTCAGAATGCATAGATAGAAGGCAAATAAGCGTTCCATGGCTTTATTTCGCTTAGTTGCTTACTCTTGAGTAGAACTGCATATTCACTCCAGGAATACGCACCTTTGTCAAATGAGTCAAATTGAAGCAAAACACATTGTTGGAGTGTCAGAATGCATAGATAGAAGGCAAATAAGCGTTCCATGGCTTTATTTCGCTTAGTTGCTTACTCTTGAGTAGAACTGCATATTCACTCCAGGAATACGCACCTTTGTCAAATGAGTCAAATTGAAGCAAAACACATTGTTGGAGTGTCAGAATGCATAGATAGAAGGCAAATAAGCGTTCCATGGCTTTATTTCGCTTAGTTGCTTACTCTTGAGTAGAACTGCATATTCACTCCAGAAATAAGCATCTTTTTAAAATGAGCCAAATTGAAGCAGAAAACATTGTTGGAGTGTCAGAATGCATAGATAGAAGGCAAATAAGCGTTCCATGGCTTTATTTCGCTTAGTTGCTTACCCTTGAGTAGAACTGCATATTCACTCAAGAAATGAGCACATTTGTGAAATGAGTCAAATTGAAGCAAAACACATTGTTGGAGTGTCAGAATGCATAGATAGAAGGCAAATAAGCGTTCCATGGCTTTATTTCGCTTAGTTGCTTACTCTTGAGTAGAACTGCATATTCACTCCAGGAATAAGCACATTTGTCAAATGAGTCAAATTGAAGCAAAACACATTGTTGGAGTGTCAGAATGCATAGATAGAAGGCAAATAAGCGTTCCATGGCTTTATTTCGCTTAGTTGCTTACTCTTGTGTAGAACTGCATATTCACTCCAGGAATAAGCACCTTTGTCAAATGAGTCAAATTGAAGCAAAACACATTGTTGGAGTGTCAGAATGCATAGATAGAAGGCAAATAAGCCTTCCATGGCTTTATTTCGCTTAGTTGCTTACTCTTGAGTAGAACTGCATATTCACTCCAGGAATACGCACCTTTGTCAAATGAGTCAAATTGAAGCAAAACACATTGTTGGAGTGTCAGAATGCATAGATAGAAGGCAAATAAGCGTTCCATGGCTTTATTTCGCTTAGTTGCTTACTCTTGAGTAGAACTGCATATTCACTCCAGGAATACGCACCTTTGTCAAATGAGTCAAATTGAAGCAAAACACATTGTTGGAGTGTCAGAATGCATAGATAGAAGGCAAATAAGCGTTCCATGGCTTTATTTCGCTTAGTTGCTTACTCTTGAGTAGAACTGCATATTCACTCCAGGAATACGCACCTTTGTCAAATGAGTCAAATTGAAGCAAAACACATTGTTGGAGTGTCAGAATGCATAGATAGAAGGCAAATAAGCGTTCCATGGCTTTATTTCGCTTAGTTGCTTCCTCTTGAGTAGAACTGCATATTCACTCCAGAAATAAGCATCTTTTTAAAATGAGCCAAATTGAAGCAGAAAACATTGTTGGAGTGTCAGAATGCATAGTTAGAAGGCAAATAAGCGTTCCATGGCTTTATTTCGCTTAGTTGCTTACTCTTGAGTAGAACTGCATATTCACTCCAGAAATAAGCATCTTTTTAAAATGAGCCAAATTGAAGCAGAAAACATTGTTGGAGTGTCAGAATGCATAGATAGAAGGCAAATAAGCGTTCCATGGCTTTATTTCGCTTAGTTGCTTACTCTTGAGTAGAACTGCATATTCACTCAAGAAATGAGCACATTTGTCAAATGAGTCAAATTGAAGCAAAACACATTGTTGGAGTGTCAGAATGCATAGATAGAAGGCAAATAAGCGTTCCATGGCTTTATTTCGCTTAGTTGCTTACTCTTGAGTAGAACTGCATATTCACTCCAGGAATACGCACCTTTGTCAAATGAGTCAAATTGAAGCAAAACACATTGTTGGAGTGTCAGAATGCATAGATAGAAGGCAAATAAGCGTTCCATGGCTTTATTTCGCTTAGTTGCTTACTCTTGAGTAGAACTGCATATTCACTCCAGGAATACGCACCTTTGTCAAATGAGTCAAATTGAAGCAAAACACATTGTTGGAGTGTCAGAATGCATAGATAGAAGGCAAATAAGCGTTCCATGGCTTTATTTCGCTTAGTTGCTTACTCTTGAGTAGAACTGCATATTCACTCCAGGAATAAGCACATTTGTCAAATGAGTCAAATTGAAGCAAAACACATTGTTGGAGTGTCAGAATGCATAGATAGAAGGCAAATAAGCGTTCCATGGCTTTATTTCGCTTAGTTGCTTACTCTTGAGTAGAACTGCATATTCACTCCAGGAATAAGCACATTTGTCAAATGAGTCAAATTGAAGCAAAACACATTGTTGGAGTGTCAGAATGCATAGATAGAAGGCAAATAAGCGTTCCATGGCTTTATTTCGCTTAGTTGCTTACTCTTGAGTAGAACTGCATATTCACTCCAGGAATAAGCACCTTTGTCAAATGAGTCAAATTGAAGCAAAACACATTGTTGGAGTGTCAGAATGCATAGATAGAAGGCGAATAAGCGTTCCATGGCTTTATTTCGCTTCTTTGCTTACTCTTGAGTAGAACTGCATATTCACTCCAGGAATAAGTACCTTTGTCAAATGAGTCAAATTGAAGCAAAACACATTGTTGGAGTGTCAGAATGCATAGATAGAAGGCAAATAAGCGTTCCATGGCTTTGTTTCGCTTAGTTGCTTACTCTTGAGTAGAACTGCATATTCACTCCAGGAATACGCACCTTTGTCAAATGAGTCAAATTGAAGCAAAACACATTGTTGGAGTGTCAGAATGCATAGATAGAAGGCAAATAAGCGTTCCATGGCTTTATTTCACTTAGTTGCTTCCTCTTGAGTAGAACTGCATATTCACTCCAGAAATAAGCATCTTTTTAAAATGAGCCAAATTGAAGCAGAAAACATTGTTGGAGTGTCAGAATGCATAGTTAGAAGGCAAATAAGCGTTCCATGGCTTTATTTCGCTTAGTTGCTTACTCTTGAGTAGAACTACATATTCACTCCAGGAATAAGTACCTTTGTCAAATGAGTCAAATTGAAGCAAAACACATTGTTGGAGTGTCAGAATGCATAGATAGAAGGCAAATAAGCGTTCCATGGCTTTATTTCGCTTAGTTGCTTACTCTTGAGTAGAACTGCATATTCACTCCAGGAATACGCACCTTTGTCAAATGAGTCAAATTGAAGCAAAACACATTGTTGGAGTGTCAGAATGCATAGATAGAAGGCAAATAAGCGTTCCATGGCTTTATTTCACTTAGTTGCTTACTCTTGAGTAGAACTGCATATTCACTCCAGGAATACGGATCTTTTTAAAATGAGCCAAATTGAAGCAGAAAACATTGTTGGAGTGTCAGAATGCATTGATAGAAGGCAAATAAGCGTTCCATGGCTTTATTTCGCTTAGTTGCTTACTCTTGAGTAGAACTGCATATTCACTCCAGGAATACGCACCTTTGTCAAATGAGTCAAATTGAAGCAAAACACATTGTTGGAGTGTCAGAATGCATAGATAGAAGGCAAATAAGCGTTCCATGGCTTTATTTCGCTTAGTTGCTTACTCTTGAGTAGAACTGCATATTCACTCCAGGAATAAGCACATTTGTCAAATGAGTCAAATTGAAGCAAAACACATTGTTGGAGTGTCAGAATGCATAGATAGAAGGCAAATAAGCGTTCCATGGCTTTATTTCGCTTAGTTGCTTACTCTTGAGTAGAACTGCATATTCACTCCAGGAATACGCACCTTTGTCAAATGAGTCAAATTGAAGCAAAACACATTGTTGGAGTGTCAGAATGCATAGATAGAAGGCAAATAAGCGTTCCATGGCTTTATTTCGCTTAGTTGCTTACTCTTGAGTAGAACTGCATATTCACTCAAGAAATGAGCACCTTTGTGAAATGACCCAAATTGAAGCAAAACACATTGTTGGAGTGTCAGAATGCATAGATAGAAGGCAAATAAGCGTTCCATGGCTTTATTTCGCTTAGTTGCTTACTCTTGAGTAGAACTGCATATTCACTCCAGGAATACGCACCTTTGTCAAATGAGTCAAATTGAAGCAAAACACATTGTTGGAGTGTCAGAATGCATAGATAGAAGGCAAATAAGCGTTCCATGGCTTTATTTCGCTTAGTTGCTTACTCTTGAGTAGAACTGCATATTCACTCCAGAAATAAGCATCTTTTTAAAATGAGCCAAATTGAAGCAGAAAACATTGTTGGAGTGTCAGAATGCATAGATAGAAGGCAAATAAGCGTTTCATGGCTTTATTTCGCTTAGTTGCTTACTCTTGAGTAGAACTGCATATTCACTCAAGAAATGAGCACATTTGTCAAATGAGTCAAATTGAAGCAAAACACATTGTTGGAGTGTCAGAATGCATAGATAGAAGGCAAATAAGCGTTCCATGGCTTTATTTCGCTTAGTTGCTTACTCTTGAGTAGAACTGCATATTCACTCCAGGAATAAGCACATTTGTCAAATGAGTCAAATTGAAGCAAAACACATTGTTGGAGTGTCAGAATGCATAGATAGAAGGCAAATAAGCCTTCCATGGCTTTATTTCGCTTAGTTGCTTACTCTTGAGTAGAACTGCATATTCACTCCAGGAATACGCACCTTTGTCAAATGAGTCAAATTGAAGCAGAACACATTGTTGGAGTGTCAGAATGCATAGATAGAAGGCAAATAAGCGTTCCATGGCTTTATTTCGCTTAGTTGCTTACTCTTGAGTAGAACTGCATATTCACTCCAGGAATACGCACCTTTGTCAAATGAGTCAAATTGAAGCAAAACACATTGTTGGAGTGTCAGAATGCATAGATAGAAGGCAAATAAGCGTTCCATGGCTTTATTTCGCTTAGTTGCTTACTCTTGAGTAGAACTGCATATTCACTCCAGGAATACGCACCTTTGTCAAATGAGTCAAATTGAAGCAAAACACATTGTTGGAGTGTCAGAATGCATAGATAGAAGGCAAATAAGCGTTCCATGGCTTTATTTCGCTTAGTTGCTTACTCTTGAGTAGAACTGCATATTCACTCCAGAAATAAGCATCTTTTTAAAATGAGCCAAATTGAAGCAGAAAACATTGTTGGAGTGTCAGAATGCATAGATAGAAGGCAAATAAGCGTTCCATGGCTTTATTTCGCTTAGTTGCTTACTCTTGAGTAGAACTGCATATTCACTCCAGGAATACGCACCTTTGTCAAATGAGTCAAATTGAAGCAAAACACATTGTTGGAGTGTCAGAATGCATAGATAGAAGGCAAATAAGCGTTCCATGGCTTTATTTCGCTTAGTTGCTTACTCTTGAGTAGAACTGCATATTCACTCCAGAAATAAGCATCTTTTTAAAATGAGCCAAATTGAAGCAGAAAACATTGTTGGAGTGTCAGAATGCATAGTTAGAAGGCAAATAAGCGTTCCATGGCTTTATTTCGCTTAGTTGCTTACTCTTGAGTAGAACTGCATATTCACTCCAGAAATAAGCATCTTTTTAAAATGAGCCAAATTGAAGCAGAAAACATTGTTGGAGTGTCAGAATGCATAGATAGAAGGCAAATAAGCGTTCCATGGCTTTATTTCGCTTAGTTGCTTACTCTTGAGTAGAACTGCATATTCACTCAAGAAATGAGCACATTTGTCAAATGAGTCAAATTGAAGCAAAACACATTGTTGGAGTGTCAGAATGCATAGATAGAAGGCAAATAAGCGTTCCATGGCTTTATTTCGCTTAGTTGCTTACTCTTGAGTAGAACTGCATATTCACTCCAGGAATAAGTACCTTTGTCAAATGAGTCAAATTGAAGCAAAACACATTGTTGGAGTGTCAGAATGCATAGATAGAAGGCAAATAAGCGTTCCATGGCTTTATTTTGCTTAGTTGCTTACTCTTGAGTAGAACTGCATATTCACTCCAGGAATACGCACCTTTGTCAAATGAGTCAAATTGAAGCAAAACACATTGTTGGAGTGTCAGAATGCATAGATAGAAGGCAAATAAGCGTTCCATGGCTTTATTTCGCTTAGTTGCTTACTCTTGAGTAGAACTGCATATTCACTCAAGAAATGAGCACCTTTGTGAAATGACCCAAATTGAAGCAAAACACATTGTTGGAGTGTCAGAAGGCATAGATAGAAGGCAAATAAGCGTTCCATGGCTTTATTTCGCTTAGTTGCTTACTCTTGAGTAGAACTGCATATTCACTCCAGGAATACGCACCTTTGTCAAATGAGTCAAATTGAAGCAAAACACATTGTTGGAGTGTCAGAATGCATAGATAGAAGGCAAATAAGCGTTCCATGGCTTTATTTCGCTTAGTTGCTTACTCTTGAGTAGAACTGCATATTCACTCCAGAAATAAGCATCTTTTTAAAATGAGCCAAATTGAAGCAGAAAACATTGTTGGAGTGTCAGAATGCATAGATAGAAGGCAAATAAGCGTTCCATGGCTTTATTTCGCTTAGTTGCTTACTCTTGAGTAGAACTGCATATTCACTCAAGAAATGAGCACATTTGTCAAATGAGTCAAATTGAAGCAAAACACATTGTTGGAGTGTCAGAATGCATAGATAGAAGGCAAATAAGCGTTCCATGGCTTTATTTCGCTTAGTTGCTTACTCTTGAGTAGAACTGCATATTCACTCCAGGAATAAGCACATTTGTCAAATGAGTCAAATTGAAGCAAAACACATTGTTGGAGTGTCAGAATGCATAGATAGAAGGCAAATAAGCGTTCCATGGCTTTATTTCGCTTAGTTGCTTACTCTTGTGTAGAACTGCATATTCACTCCAGGAATAAGCACCTTTGTCAAATGAGTCAAATTGAAGCAAAACACATTGTTGGAGTGTCAGAATGCATAGATATAAGGCAAATAAGCCTTCCATGGCTTTATTTCGCTTAGTTGCTTACTCTTGAGTAGAACTGCATATTCACTCCAGGAATACGCACCTTTGTCAAATGAGTCAAATTGAAGCAAAACACATTGTTGGAGTGTCAGAATGCATAGATAGAAGGCAAATAAGCGTTCCATGGCTTTATTTCACTTAGTTGCTTCCTCTTGAGTAGAACTGCATATTCACTCCAGAAATAAGCATCTTTTTAAAATGAGCCAAATTGAAGCAGAAAACATTGTTGGAGTGTCAGAATGCATAGTTAGAAGGCAAATAAGCGTTCCATGGCTTTATTTCGCTTAGTTGCTTACTCTTGAGTAGAACTGCATATTCACTCCAGGAATACGGATCTTTTTAAAATGAGCCAAATTGAAGCAGAAAACATTGTTGGAGTGTCAGAATGCATAGTTAGAAGGCAAATAAGCGTTCCATGGCTTTATTTCGCTTAGTTGCTTACTCTTGAGTAGAACTGCATATTCACTCCAGAAATAAGCATCTTTTTAAAATGAGCCAAATTGAAGCAGAAAACATT